>NC_088793.1:35555221-36180221 GCF_011386835.1 Chrysemys picta bellii | reverse complement strand
AGGGAAGTCCTATGGGCTGTGTTATACAAGAGGTCAGATTAGATTATTATATTGCTCACTTCACAGATTACTACACAGAAATCTGGAAGGTGATATGGGGAAAATGCCATGGAGAGTGATCATATCCCTATTCCAAGCCCCTGCTCTCCAGTATTAACCCCAGAACTTTGCTGAGCCCCTTCTTTACCAAGCCCCAGCAGGATGGCTTCCAGTAGGGACAAGTAGAGGGGACTGGGACCACAGAGACTGCACTTCATCCTATTCACAGGAGCTGGGAGAGATCTAGCCTATATGAAGGGAATCTCTGGGCTGATATTTGGGCTAGTTTAAAAAAATACACCAACAAAGAACCTCACTCAGAAGTAGACCCATAAACTCGGATCATCTGAAAAATAAGGGAAGCAAGCCCAGTAAATTAGGCTGCCCTGGTGCCACAGGGACCTCTGCAGAACATTCACACTTAGGTACATGAATCACAAAACAGCCAGAGATAGCCCTCAAGAGTAAAACTTCATGCAATTTTTAAATGACAGGCATTTTTAGCTTCACCAGACGTTTGGAAAATAAAGATTGTGGTGAAAATGATAAATGTAAGAACAAGGAGAAGCAGGAGGAGTTGTAGAAATGGTTTTCTCAATAAGATTGTCAGTAGTAAAATAAAGCTTCCTCCTCAGTTAAATAACCTGGAATACAATTTTAATGGAAAGCTTGAAATAATAATAATGGTCTTTAGCACTGGAGAAACTTAATAGATGTATGTCTTAACAAAAGTTACTCTATTACCTTCTGGAGCATGCAAGATTCTCATATACACTGATTGCAAAGGGAGTTGAAAGGAACTTAATATAAAAAAACAGACTTTCCAGGCAGTTTCTTTCCAATTTCTGTAATATGTCCCTTCTGTATTTGCAGAGAGCAATACATTCACACCATACCACCGTTTTGTTTTAAAGCAGATATAGGTACTGAACAGGGCCGGCTCCGGGCACCAGCTTAACAAGCAGGTGCTTGGGGCGGCCCAGGGAGAGGGGCGGCACCTGCGGCAATTCGGGGGCAGAAGGTCCCTCACTCCCTCTAGGAGCGAAGGACCTGCCGCCGAACTGCCGCCGCCGATCGTGGCTTTTTTTTTTTTTTTTCCCATTTGCCGCTGCCAACTTTTTTTTGCTTGGGGTGGCAGAAATGCTGGAGCCGGCCCTGGTACTGAAAAAGCTTATGAGCAGAAAAGTATCCCTTTTTTAATTGGTGTGCATATGAATCATTGTCTGTTTCTTAAAATGAATAAACCTGTTCAGATATTACTATTGTTGCACCATATGGTAGTTACCTGTATTCCCATTATAAATTCTATCTAGTTTTTTTCTCCATATCACAGTCAATAAAATTCTGCTCCAGGTTTAAGCTTAGCAAATGCGGGAGCAGCTTGGGACCAAAAATTCTCTTGCAAAATTAGAAAAAAAGATAGTGTTTTTTAAAAATATATAGGAATGAAACCACACCATCAAAAACAAAAAACAAAAAAGCAACTCAGGGAAATAAATATATTTAGCATTTATTACTTTAAACAAACTCTTTTAAAGTAATACCAGAGTACAAAGCTGTATTTAGGTCTCATCACAGTATAGCTACAACCTTCTGAGCAGCGCAAGATGTGTCTGTGTAGTTGCTAGCTTTGCTTTCCTGTTTGGGGGAAAAGGTAAACCTATAGCAGAAGCCTCAAAGCCAGAGCAAGATAAGAAATTCTCCAAGGGCCTGATCTAAAAATGCATTGAAATCAATGGAATGGGCTTTGGATCAAGCCCCAAGTTGGGGAGCTGTCAAAAGAAAGAAGATATCTTGTGAAAAGAGTTTCTTAGCTTCTGTCTGCTACAGCTTTTTGCTCTTCATTTATTTCTCCTTCCCACTAGAGGGGTTCCTCCACTGTGGACAGACAGATGGCCTATCCTGTGTTTTGACAATGGAATCTGA
The DNA here is from genome assembly GCF_011386835.1 of Chrysemys picta bellii. NCBI lineage: Eukaryota > Metazoa > Chordata > Testudines > Emydidae > Chrysemys > Chrysemys picta. The sequence continues at coordinate 36,178,256 of NC_088793.1, read as the reverse complement.
TACCACAAGCTCCCCACATGCATAAAACTTCAGCTGAAGTCAACAGAAGTTCCACATTAAGGATTTACCACATTAGGCCCAGAATCAGCTGGAAGAATTGATGGTGGTGTGAGTTAAATCAGACCGTGCAATATCTAAAATAATGAATAGAGTGTTCCTCCCAGTGTCTATAACTAAATGCTCTGTCATTCCTTAAAGAGCTTAGCTGGAGCATTCCTCGGTGTCTCTGACTCAGGACTAGAGATGAGTGATTTTTTCTGGATGACTAGTTTATTCTCCAAAAAGTGTGGCTTCAGTCAACTCAATGTTATTTGCAAATTTGATGTGAACTCTCTGAATAGTTTTGGCCAAGTTCCCCACCCTCCCCCAAGACTTAGATGCCATCTATGGAATAGTCACCTGAGCAGGGACCTGAGTCTTCTACATCTTAGGTGAATGCTTTACAATTGCGATGTAAACTCAGTCTCACTCGCTTTTCCTGCTCTAATGATTATTTTATTTATACGATGTGGAACAGCTTCAAGAGGGTTGAGAGTGCCGTGGCACAGAATAGCCCATCACTCAGTTCTTAGAGTGCTCTTGTAGGAGACCAAAGTTCAAATTGCTTTTGACCATGAAGCAGAAGGGGAATTGAACCCTAGTCTCCTACCTCCCAGGTGAGTGCCCTAGCCATTGGGGGAAAGGTTATAAGTAGGTTATTCCTCCTTCCGCCATTTTTTTAACCTAGACCTTTAAAAATACCTGAATCCAACATTTCAGATCAAACCAATAAATCAGTTATTCACCCAGCACTACGAAGGACAAGTCCTCTTGCTTGTTAAATTCTGTGCTATGGATAAGCAACACCAGTCATAACTCTGGAAGGAGCTGTAGATGGAAAGGCCCCTGCATACCTCTTGTTGCTGAAGATTGCTCTCCATCTCCATTTGTCTTTCATAGTGGGAAAAGTGAAAGTATTTTCTGGCTACATGCTCTAAATGGCTCTTTCTTTCTGTTTAACTTTTGGTATCAAGCTGTCAGCTATGGAAAGCCCCATATTTTCAGGCCACATCACTGAAATTCTTCCCCGCTGAGAATATTGTGGGGCACAGGGGATTCACCAAGCATGTTCCTACCCAATGATTCTCCCAGCATCACTCCTATAAACCTAATTGCAATATATGGTGATCAGGCTGGGCAGTCAGACACTTGGGGGAAAAAAGTACCCAACTGAATCCAAAATGACACTCAGAACAGGGTAGAGCCTGCAGAGCTCCAATGGGCCAGCAGTCATGAGGCTTCTTTAAGATGGAATGGGTCTGTGACGGGGCAGCTGGCCCCCACTGTCTGGCAAAGGGTTAATAGCAGCCCTTGGAGTGGCTGCGCAGAACCCAGCCAACCAGAGGAAGGCTTAGAAGCAGCCAATCAGAGCCAGGCTGGGCCCTATAAGAAGGGCTGCAGGGCAGCTAAGAGCTCAGTCTTTCCCTGGAGCTTGAGGGAGAAGGTCTGGCTGCCTGTAGAGAGAAGTACCTGGGACAGAGCAGTGCTGGGCAGGGGAGCAAGCAGAGCTTCAGCCTGGCTCCCAGACTGTGGCTTTGATACAGGGCTATCCCTAGCTATTCTGGGGACCTATGCAGCACCCCTGTGGGGCCCCAGGATTCTGTGGGGAGTGAGACGTGTGTGCTGGCAAGTGAGTAATGAAGTCTTGCAGTGACATGTGATCATGTCACCTGAACTGGAATCCATCTTTAACCTGGTGCTTTTCCAGTGGGGTGGGGAGTGGAAACCCAAAGAGACAAAGGGTTCCTGCCTTATGCAAAAGATATATAAAGGGGTGGAAGAGAACAGAGAGAGGGAGAGGAGCCATCATGAAGAATCCCATAGCTATCACCTGAGCTGCAACAAGAGCTGTACCAGGGGAAAGAATTGTGCCCAGGCCTGGAAGGTGTCCAGTCTGAGAAAAAACTTACTGAAGCATCTCTCAGGGTGAGACTATCTGTATTCAGCTTGATTAGGCATAGATATGCGCATTTTATTTTATTTTGCTTGGTGACTTTGTTCTGTCTGTTACTACTTGGAACCACTTAAATCCTACTGTCTGTATTTAATAAAATCACTTTTTATTTAGTAATTGACTCAGAGTATGTATTAATACCTGGGGGAGCAAACAGCTGTGCATATCTCTCTATCAGTGTTATAGAGGGCGAACAATTTATGAGTTTGCCCTGCATAAACTTTATGGTCTGCCCTTCTATGTTAAACTTTATGCAGGGTAAAATGGATTTATTTGGGTTTAGACCCCATTGGGAGTTGGGCATCTGAATGCTAAAAACAAGCACACTACTGTGAGCTGTTTTCAGGTAAACTTGCAGCTTTGGGACAAGTGATTCAGACCCTGGATCTGTGTCTGGAGCCAGACGGGAGTGTCTGGCTCAGCAAGACAGGGTGCTGGAGTCCTGAGCTGGCAGGGAAAACAGAAGCAGGGGTAGTCTTTGCACATTGGGTGGCAGCTCCCAAGGGGGTTTCTGTGATCCAACCCGTCACAGAGAGGAGAAGTGGGGGGGGGCTGCCTCCAGGCCTCTGCAGGGGAGGAGCGGGCCCAAGGCCTCTGGGGGGGGCCTGGCTTGGGGGGCAGGGAGAACCACCCCCCAGCACTCACCGGCAGCGTCTCTGGGGCCGGGTCTGCACTTCCCGCCACCGGTGAATGCAGGCCTGGCCATGCTGCACTCCTCAGGGGAGTGGGGGTGGGGTTGGGGCAGAGCAGGGGCAGGGAAGAGATGGGGTGGAGCCGGGTAGGGACACTGGGGAAGAGCCGGAGCAGGGGCTGGAGCAGCATGCAGCTGTGTAGGGCACCAAGAAATTTGGTGCCCCAAATTTCCTGGTTCCCTGTGCAGCTGCATACTTTGCATAAGGGTAAGGACAGCCCTGCTTTGATACAGGGGCTGAGTAGGTGCTAGGGCTACAGCAAAGTGTCCCAGGGAAAGCCGGTAGTGGCAGAGGGGAAGGAGAGGCTGTGAGTGGTTACCAGCTATAGGGTCCCTGGGTCTTGACTCAGAGCAATAGGTGGGCCTGGCCCCCTCCTTTGCCCCACTGGCCGCCGAGGGAAGTGGCCAGCCAAAGCACTGCGGTTTGCCCCTTAGCGAGGGGCTGGACTAGGGGCTGCAGTTCACCACTGTGGCGAGAGGCCGGGTGAAGGTCTGCTGGTTCCCCCGGAAGGGGGGAGAGAATGGATCCCTGAAGAGGATGCTGTGGTCTGGGAGCGACACAGGTCCCCACAGACAGCAGAGATGATGGAGAAGCAGCAACGGAAATTGAGACACCGCAAGAGGAGAGCGCCCTGCTGATGGACAGAGCTAATTCCTGGAGCAGCCAGCAGGAGGCACCACAGTGGTGAGCACAACCAGTTACAGGGTCTTTAACTGAAATTAAAACAGAAGCTAATCACCATTCAGCTTAATCCTTTTTTTAACTGAAGTGGTAGAGCTACATCTAAAAAGCACTGATGACTGTGGAAAGATTCCCATGGGCTTCAGATCAGGTTCATAGTGCACTTGTTTTTTCTTGACAGTGCTGTGAGTTAGTGCTGTCTACTTGTAATTTATTTTCTGGGTTTGGTTGGTTTGCCCTGTCACATCTTCAGACTTCTTTAAATGGGGCTATTTCTGCAAATCCTTCTCATTCTCTCAAGAAGCGGTGTTACTTAATTTTAGCCATGGGCTTTCAACTACCAAATATTTCACACGGTGAACTTATTCTTGAGGTCTGCCCTTCTATGTTAATCCTGTGTACTTGAAAGCTTTCACTTCATGCAATTCACTGAACAGCTGTAATGCTGGAAGGAACGTTTAGTCAGATGTGCAAAATAAATAAATAGCCACCAAGCAGCCAAACAAAATCTTTGATTATGATGTTAATGTCAAGATGACAAATAGATTATCTATGAGCATTAAGCATTGATGGTGTATCTCCACTGTCCTATTTTTACTATGCCTCTTTCTTTATATTATCTTAAAAATAAGCATGCTTATTGCTTTTGTAGGAGAGCTATGAATTATTTAGCCAAGGAATAATTGTAGGAGGCATTTTAGAGAAAGCAGTCCATGAATCCAGCAAAAATGCATGTCCACCTGCCATCAGACACACAATCACCATTAATTTTAATGATGGGGAGTAAGCAGTTTGTCAGGAGCAGAATGTATCTACTTCTCAAAACCTGCATTGTAGGCTTGGGGGATTTTATTAGTGCTCCTAATCAATAGTAGACTGCAGTCAATATTAGTAGACCTCATAATCATCATTAATTGAAATCTCTCAACCTGCAGTTTGCATAACAAAGCAGCTAATGCCTTAATGAAGAAAGAAATTTAATGCAACATTACAGCTTCCTGACCTCCTGCAATGTTCTCATGGACTAATTTGACTGAAAGGAGTGGTCCACACACTGTGCTCTAAGCCCCTCTAGCATCCCCAAGGCCACCCACACACACTCTCACTCTTACTTTAGGTTATTGTAGTGCAGATTACTAGCCTGCTTGAATAATTCCTTGAAAATAAGGGTCCAAATCAAACAGAAAAATCAGGGCAAAAAAGCTATGTAATACAATTCTGGGGGGTGGGGGAGGAAGGTCTGGCTTACACAGAACTAAAAGTTTAAGTATTTGAGCTAAATCTTAAAAGGAAATATTATTAAGACTGTTCCATGCAGGTGGCAAAGTTGTTAATATGTATATAATACTTTAGATGAAAGTTTAAGATCTTGCTTTTAAAGTATGCACAATTTAACAAGAACTTTGAGTTAAGCATTTGAAAAAATGGCATAGCGAAAACTTTATAAAAATCTCTGGATAGTTGTATGCTTAAAAGCTAAGATGATTGAAGCTTGCAATTGTTCTGTCTTACTTTTTCACAGATGGTATCCTATTGCATCTGAAGAAAACCATCAGATAACAATTTTAGTACTGTAATGAGCAAGGCCAGGAGGAAATTGCTGGGAAAATTGTGGGATTAAGGCCCATTTACTGCAGAAAATTGCAGAGAAAATGCAGGCAGATATTGTCAGATATTTATTGTTTCCACAAATTAGTCTTTTTAAAAGATCTGGGGGAAAAAACATTTACTGATTATAAAACACAGAAACAAACTTATACAAAATTCATACTAAAGGGTAATTTCTCTTTCCCCACACCCACCTTGGAATGTTGTTAAAGAAAATGCTTGGAATGGGCCGGTTTTACTTAAATCTTCGTTTTATTCTGCTATGAATATAATGGGGACAAGAATAGCTGTATCCCACCACTATGCCCCAGTTATTATTATTATTTTATTATTATTGTAGCATCTTGAAGACCAGGACCAAGACCCTAGTATGCCAGGCACTGTACAAAAACAGAATCAAAAGCCATTGCCTGCACTTTTTTTCTTACCCTCACCGTTTTTCTTCTCCTGTCTTCCCAGTATATCTCTCTCTCCCCTTCTGTGGTATTCATCCCCTCATTCTCTCCTTTCTATTCCTCTGTTGCCCTTCCTTTTCCTCCTTCTGTCTTTTTATCATCTCCTCTCCCTCTTTATATGAGCAAAGCAGTGCAAAGTAGTGTATTCGTCTCCCTTCCCATCATCCCTTCCCATCATCCTCCCTTCCCATCTTTTCCAACTGACTCTATTAACATTGTCTTCCTCTTGATCCTGTGAAGCAGTAGACGGATTTTGCATGGTTCACTCAGGAGTGCACTGCATACCACAAAATTTCCATTTTCAGTTGGCTATTGGATATCTGTAGGCTTAATACTTAGCTGTACGTTAAAATTCATCCTCAAGAAGACCCTCATCAGAGGTGGGAGGACGTTTCACATCTGATCCAACATACGCCTATAGCTTTCACTGGGCATTGGATCAGACTTTTAGTGCAGTTACTCTATTTCCTCCAACATCTGTTTAAAATATATTCTAAATAAATAGATGAGGAAAGCTGAGAACAAAATGATGGGGACAATCTGAATCCCTCATTGTGGTCTCCTGGCTCTCTACCTACTAACCCTGGCTGTGGAAAGAAGACCCCTGTGTTTTGTGAATAAGTGATGTGCTCTTCCCACCTCTTCAGAGATGGCATACCATGTTTCTTGAATGGCAGTTTCTTGAAGCACTTGTTTAGTTTTAGGGAGGAGCAACAAGCTGGCAGTGTTTCAAATACACACTAAACAAGGAAATAGCTGAAAACCGGAAAAATTGCAGCATCTACCCTAGTGGCAATGATAATGAGAACGAGTTAATTCCCTACCACTTCCAATTCTTTCATAATCTACTGGAATAAAGAACACAATTTAATCCATTTCCCTTGTATTTGAGAATGAATTCATTTCTTCAAGTTTGCTTTACTTTTTCTTCTCGTTATGATTTTGGTCACAAAAATGAGATGAGATAAAATTGCAGTAGTTGATAGGGTCTCTGGCTGAAGACAGCAGTGTGTTGAACTAGACTGGGCATAAAACTGATTAATGTTATAACTTCTCAGAATAAACTCTAGGCAGTAAGCATGATAGCCTTGCATGCAAAGTATAGCTCAATTCATAGCACTTTGACTGCTGGTCCCAAAGGTTATGGATGCAAATCTGAAATCAGGACTCCGATCCCTACCCACTGCTTATCCTAAAGTGGAGTACAAGGAAAATTTTTGGCTCTACTAGGTGGATGGTAATAGACCTGGCTGAAAATGTTCAATTAAAACAGATTTTCAAAGGAAAAATAGTTTTTTGACACAATTATATCCTTTGCTTAAAGTGTCTGCTTTCTGCAGATTTAGATTTTTTTTGTCAAAAAACCAAATATCCCAAAACAGAAATATTTCATTTAAGCATTGAAATATTTTGATTTGGAAATGCTGCCACAGCTTTTGGGAGTTGTAGTTCAGTTGCCTCATGTCTCCGTTTTCGTACATGGGCCAGGCTCCCCCTTTGGACTACATCTCCCATAATGCAGGAGGGCCATGAATATGGTGAAGCACCCACTACTCTTTCAAAGGGGGAGACTATGGTGTATTATGGGAGATGCAGACTCCCCTATAAAGGAGAATGGGAGCCTGAGACACCACAACTACAACTCCCCTGAGTAACTGTGGCTGCATGTCTAAATCAAAATATTTTGTCCAAAACCCAAAATATTTTGGACAAAATATTTTGATTTTCAACTTATTTTATTTTAGCCAAAAATGTTCAGCATTCAAGTTTTTGTTAAAATATCTAAATATTCCATGGGGAAAAGAAAAGATTGTTGAGAAGAGACAGGTACAATGAGCAGGAATAAAGCAATAAAAGGCTATGTGAGCCTGAGATTTTTAGGACCATGGGTATGAAAGGTCTACATGGGACTCCTTTAGTTTATCGGTGCTTACAGTGGTTGGCCTAACATCTGTAGTGCTACCCCATCATGCTACCCAAGAACAAGAAGAAATTGAGACAACCTTCTCTCTCCATTATAAAGATATATTAGGATTAAAAATGTAAAATGCTAACATTTTTGTAGATGCTGAGAGATGACATTGTATGATAGAATCTCTGAGGTAACCTTTTACCGTCTGACTATAATCAGGATGATGCTATCAGGGGCAGAGTTAAGGTTATTTGGGTATTCTTAAATATTCAGGAAGACTATGGATCATTTCACTTTTATGCAAAGTGCAGTCTTAACTTGAAACTACCAAAGGTTGTAAATTTAGGTTTATTGAGAAAATAAAGGTGCATTAACAGAGGAAAATAAAAATTTCCCTTAGCCTTCAATCTGGATTCATCAAGTATTTTAGCCTAACCTCCTTTTGCATTTTCCTCTTCTCCTTTCAGACCAACTGTATACTACTACAGATTTAATCCATGGTCTAAGTAATCTATAGATAAATAATCTGCATGTACAAACTTCATCTCAGAACTGGTTTTCCTCTATTGCCTTTCCCTCAGCTCACTCACCTTGCTTTCCATTATGCCTTATCCCAGCTTTAGTCTTTACAATATAAGATTTTGCTGCCTGGCATAAGAAACCCAGGGACAGAATTTGTCCCTGGTTTAAGGTTTGTGATTTTTAGCAGAGCACTTTAGGGAATTATTTGTTATCCTGTATTTTGTATGTATTGCATTCTGAAAATACCAGAATCTGGTGGAAAGAGGCATTTGTCATCCATATAGTTTCTGGAGGCACTCTTTCTACTGTACTTTAAAAACCAATTAACAGTGCTCACACTGTCACTCTTGGATCAAAGTTATGTTGATATGGGTTCAGGACCATGTGATTTCTGAGTATAGCTTTACATTTAGAAAATTTACTAAAAATTCAAAAATGTATTTTTTTTTACTTTGTTTTTAAAAGGACGAGGAAAGCACAGCATGTAACTGAGTTTATGGCTGTGCTCCTCCAAGCAGAGAATGTGAATGCAGACTATGAATGTGCATTCATCAGTCGTGTGCCTAGTGACAAAGGTATCCAGTGTTGGAAGCAGAAACTGTATTTTGCCTCAATCAAAAAAATAAATAAACACAATAAAAAAACCCAGCATCTTTTCATTGATTTTTTTGTTGGTTTGTTTTTTGTGGCAGAGAAATAACTTGTTTGAAACATTAACTCAGAAATATTAGCCATGCTTGTTCATATAACACTGTTATTTTGATAGTTTGGAAAAGAAAACAGGCTTAGGAAAGAAAAAGGAATTAAAAAGAGTAGAGGTGTGGATTGTATGGCTCAGGGAAGGATTGAGAATTGGTCACCAGTTTGAATCTGGACCAACTCATCAGTCCCCTACACTTATTTCTATTTGGTAACAGTTTTGTGACTTATGTGGAAGGAGTTGGTGGTGTCAGTCCCATTTCTAGTAAGCAGTTGTCAACCTGGCGTCAGTTAATACGAAAACCAATCAGACCAAAAACTGAATAGGCATGAGACTTCTCACCCTCTGCTTTCCTGCATGCTCCCAACTGGAGATACCATGACAACACCTGTGAAAGAAAGCAAAAGGATCTGTTGTCCAACTGCTTGGCTAAAAATCTCACAGTGCAGAATGTCTGAGCTTTTAAAGGTTACCTTCTCACAGTACTCCCATCCCACAAAATGTATGCGAAAGCAAGGGCCGGCTCCAGCTTTTTTGCCACCCCAAGCAAAAAAAAAAAAAAAAAGCCCGATTGAGCTTCCGGTGAATCACCACCGACAGGGCTGAAGGGGGGGGGGGGGGGGGGGGGAGCCAGTACAAATTACTGGGGCCCGGCGGTCCAGAAGGGGGCCTGGCTTCCCCAGTTTCCCCCCCCCCCCCCGTCAGCCCTGTTTAGCCAGTCCACCCTTGCTGGGGGGCCTGAATTTTTTCACCAGGGCCCGAACCCACTCTTGGCAGCCCTGGCCGCCGAAGAGGAGGGAAGGAGTGAAGGACCCACCACCAAATTGCCACCACAGACCCGGACGTGCCACCCCAACAACTGACAGACTGCCACCCCTTTCTATTGGCCACCCCAGGCACCTACTTCCTTTGCTGGTGCCTGGATCTGGCCCTGGCCGGAGCAAAGGGGAAAACACTCACCAGCAGCATTATGGGATTGTTGGGGCCAAGTTGCCTCTATTTTGTACCTCAGACTATGGCAGCCCTGAAACTCACTGAAGAGAATCTTCATAAGATTGGAGTGGATGTTATAAGCCTTGACCCAGAAAAGAGATTAAATAGGACGGATGGGGTAAAGACATTTTCCCAGCTCTCTATCCTTCCACAATACTAATTTAGAAATGTGGGAGGGCATGATAGGGCCCTAACTATCTTGGATCTGCTAGATCACTCATAGACCCTAACCCTAGCCCAACAAAGGGAAAGAATAAGGGATGCGTGAGTCAAAAGCCTTACAGTGCAGAACCACTAAATATCTTTCCTACCCCCCTCAACAGTGAAATCATTTGTATATGGTTGTAGACTTGGATCAATATTTTAGTAACTGCAAGAAAGAGATTAAACAATTTTACTGAGATGGAAACCTACAGCAGGGTGGTGACAGGATGTACCAGGACCTTTGAGGCCCCCTGCTGGAGGCCTCAAGGTCCTATCATACTGGCCCCATAAAAGGAGCAGTGAAGGTGGGTCCTTCAGGCTTGCCTAGAAAGGCTGCAGGGAAGAAACCAATCAGAGCACAGTAGCCTCAGATAAAAGGAGCAGAGCAGATCAGTTGCTGACTGGGACCAGAAGGACGAGGAAGGACTGGAAGGCTGTGAAACTCTCCAGATGAAGAGGCCTGGGAGAGACCTTACTCAAGCAGGGAACAGCCAGAGAACCCAAGGACTGTAACCCTGAGGTAAGGGTGAAGAGGAAGGGGCTATGTGGGAAGTGGCCTAAGGAATAGCAGTAGCAACTATTAAAGAAAGCAGCATGTGGCTGCTATTTGTAGGGTCCCGGGTTGGGACCTGGAGTAGTGGGTGGGCCTGGGTCCCCCTCCATTGGCTACTGTTGAAGTAGCCAAAGCCCAAGCACAGGGCTGGAATTTAAAGGGCTCAAAGGTGGGGGTGAATACCCTGCAGAGGACTAAAGACTTTAACAAGGGCACAGGGATAGGCTCTTTTGGACATTTTACCTAGGAAGGGGTTTGTTTGTGTATACTGACTGAGTCTGAGTTGGCCAGAGGGCAGAGCCACTGAACACCCACCTCATGAGGTTAACAGCCAACAGGGGACACCAGGAGCAGAGAGAGTGTAAATGTTTGCATCGCATCCAACTGACAAGAGGTGCACATAAGTTGTCAGTGTCCTCCTTAAAAGGGGTTACACGGCCACCGCAGATACCATGAGTCTGATCCTTCTCTCATGATGATGTAAATCAAGAGTATTTCCATGGAAACTAAAGGAGTTCCACTACTGTAAGACTAGTGTGAGAGCAGAATGAACCCCATGTACATGTAGCTCATTATTAATTTCACTTAATAGTGCCTTTGACCGTAACAGGCCATTAACAGCAGATAGGTGAGTCCTGTGTTTGAGAGAAAGTGTTAATACCTAAATAGATGGCTTCCTTGTGTTGCAAAGAAGTCAGGACCAGATGATAATAAGGAACAACTCTAGGAGTGGAAACTTTCACAACTAGAGAGAGTAATTGGAACAACATTTGAGTGGATCATCTGGGGAGAAAGTCCTGTTTTCTGGAGTTAGTCAGTGTTCAAGGCCAGAAGGGACCACAAGATCATCTAGTCTGACATCCTGTACCTCACAGGTGACAACAAACAGCACTCACTCTAAACTCAACAACCAAAATTAGACCAAAGTATTAGAGCCTACAGGAGACTAGACTTTTATGTGCCACAGGCAGATAATAGGAAAGAATCAGACCCAAACATGATTATAAAGGTAAAGGTCTCCAGTTATATTGATACGCTGTGTAGAACATATGACAGTCACAGAACAAATGGTAAGACTGTTTGAGAAGAGAGTGACTAAGAAGGAATTGTTGTGCAGATGTGATTAGACTACTCTGTAACTAAGCTTCGTGCAATCCTGGCTGCAGATTCATAATTATTTTACCTATATTTAATAATTGTTTCTATTTCTGTAAAATTGCCAATAAAATATTATTTGACTTAAGAGACTCTGGCCATAGAATTGTTAGCTTGGCTAGCTACTAACTGGTACACTCAGACCTAATTCTCACTGCTAAAAAAGGTTAATTTTTTACCTAATATTCGTAATCCCCCAAAGTGAAAACACAGTGAAGACCAAGCACTTTAGTTTTATTGTGATGTATACTTGTTGAGGTCAGCATTATATCTTTGCCTGGGTTTCACCTCGCAGTAAAACAAAAGGCCTTGTATTCCCTGTGTTTTTACCTCAGGATACCCTAGCATGTGTGAGCTATGTCTATGCTGGAGCTGGAGGTATAATTTCCATCTTGAGTAGACATACACATGCTCCCTCTGATCAAGTTAGCACACTAAAAATAGAATGTAACCCTGGCAGTGTGAGCAGTGGGACAGGCTAGATACCCTGAATAGGATCCTGTCCAAGACCATAGGTACATACTCAGGCATCTAGTCCCTTCTGCCACTTGTGCTGCTGGAGCTACACTTCTGGTTTTAGCACACTGATTCTGATCAAGCCAGTGTGAGTATTTCTATTCAAGCTGGAAACAACACCTCCAGCTCAAGTGTAGACATAGCCTTAAGTTACCCTCAGGTAAAAGACACCTTTTAATAGTGAAGACAGGGCCAGAGGATGTATAAAGTCTCTCAAGAGAGACTGAGGTAGGTGTAAGTAACTGCTGAGGTACATATCCAGAAAATATGGGCTACCTCCTCAGACAGAGCTGCACAAGGGCTGTGTGAGATACGGTGGGCACAGGAAGACCCATACGGGTTACTGTGCAAAGGTACAATTGACAGATACTGTATAATACTTTGCTTTTATATTGCCTTGCATCTGAGTACCACACGCGTGTTGTACAATTAATAATTATACCTCAACATCCCTGTGAGATTGTTAGCATCATCCCTATTTTACACATGGGAAAGTGAGACACAGAGACATTAGCCTAAAGTCACAGAGTAAGAGAACCCAGAACTCCCGATGTCACCATCTATGGTTACACCACTGGAAATGTAAAATTGTAGCACTTAATCAGGTTTGCACTTTGTACCACAACACAGGAGACCCCAAGTTCTTTTGTTACCTGTTTCTCTTTTCTTGGGTTGCTTGTAGTTTTGAAAGGCAGAACTTCTAGCACCAGAAGGGTAAGGAACACCTAGAAAGCCAAATTGTTTGTGTACTGATAAAATAATACATTACCTTCTGTAGAAATATGGCTGTATTTTAATATCACTATTATAATTATATTGATATATTCTGTCACCTCAATCAGCCAGCTAATTCATGGGTGCTATCTCCTACTGAAATCCTGCTGGAATTATAGCTTGACACTTGAAACATTTTTACCCTCAAAAGAAATAATTTGTTACATATAACTTAGTCAAAAGAGAGGTGGGGAAAAGCCACATCATTTTTAAAGAAAATTCTCTCAGCTCCATTGTATTCTAATCACACGTTGTGAGCATTGCTAACAGATTATTGACGCTGAAGTCCATTATTTTCCTTGATTTAGCTCAGGCTGAAAATTACCATCATAGTCAATTAATGGATATTAGCCTTTATATGATCAGGAGTGTGAACAGGCTGAATCCCTACTCTAGCCTCACCACAGCACCCATCGGAGGACCTGACCCAGTGCCTATGAAAACAATGGGAGTCTTTTCACTGACTTGAACAGTGTTTGGATCAAGTCCTTAGTGCTAGATTCACAAGGTGGATGTATCTGCCTACGTTTAGGCATCACTGGTATTCACACAAACCCTGCTCAACTGCCATCTACCCCAGTAAGTGCCTAAAGTCCAATGGCATCTAAATTTCTGCTGGCGCACATGTGCTCAACTGCCTAAATCCTGACGCTGCCAAGCAACTTGGTGTCTAACTCATGGCCAAGCCCTTGTGGGATCCATGAGGTGGAGGAATGCCTACTTATCTTCCCTGTAGGGCTCAATCCAATAGGCATGCTCAGATGCTGTTTAATAGGACAAAGCACAGCTGAAGGCAGACAAGATGGTGGTGCCTCCCTTATAGCTACTAGTCTAGTGGTTAGGGCACTCACCTTGGCTGTGGGAAACCCAGATTCAATTCCTTCCTCTTCCTGATGTAGAGCACGAACTTAGTCTTCCACTGCTCGGGTGAGTGCCCCAACCACTGAGGTGCACCTGTCTTAATCTCACTTCTTGATGCTATAACCCACTAACAACCCCCCTGCCCAAGATGCCTTTTGCCACTATGACTGGAGGAGTGTTAACAGGCTACTTCACCTTAAATGGTCCCTTGAAATATGTATTAACTATTTATACTAAACAATCGATTCCACGCTGTATTTAGCTGTGACACTCTGAGTATGTTTGAGTACCTGAAGAAGATCTGTGTAGCTCAAAAGTTTGTCTCTCTCACCAACAAAAGTTGGTCCAATAAAATATATTACCTCACCCATCTTATTTCTTATACTTGGCTGGGTAGATGCTGATTGATTTCAACATACTTTTCTAGTATTTCAAAATTACAGCAATAAATGTGTGAATAGTACAAAGAAATCTGCAGAAAATGAAACCAATCATCCCCATTTCACTGTCTCAGAAAAACTCTCAAAGCTATAGCATTACTAAAGAAATCAAAGTGCCATAATAACATTTTATAGTCCCTTGAACTGTTCTTTATAACTGACTAGTAAAGACTTCATAAACCATGCATCATTATTATTTATTATTTAGATTGCCATAGAGCCCACAATGTGCTACATGCTTCCTAAATACAGATGGAGGCACAGAGTGAAGAGTCTAAAAAAGACCAGGACAGAGCAAGAGTGGAGGTAAAGTAGACAATGTATTAGCCAAGTTATCCTGTTCTCCATCAACCCTCCACAGTTCAGATGTCCCTTCTTTCTCCCACACCAACTCCCAGCTTCAATTTTGGTGTCCTTGTTGGATCCTTGCCTCAACATTCAACTTCTTCCCTTCACTTCCAATTTGCTCATGAGATAAATAAGCAAAACAGATAAGTAACATGGCCCAAAGCTCACTGAAATCAACTAAAGTCTTTCTATTGATTTTAGCGGGCTTTAGATTATGTCTTAACTGGCTAGTTTCTTGTAGACATCATGAAAAGAGTGGGTCTTCAGAAGGAATTTGAAAGAGGAGAGGGAGGTGGCTTTATGGACCAGATCTAGAAGGCTATGCCTGGTGGTAGGATCTAGAAGAAAAATAGTTGGGAGGGGCGGATAAAAGGGACAATGTGGTTGGCACTCTTTAGCAGCACAAAGGAGGCAGGACCAACACTATAAGGGAAAGAGGTGAGGCTATCCCATTCTTTTAAAATACACCCTCAGTTACACTATGGGAAAACCAGAGTTAATCTGGTGATTTCAGTGGAGTTATTCTGCCTTTACACTGGTGTAACTAGAAGAAGACTGTGTCCCACTATGGCTAAAAAGGTTATTTTTATTATTACCATAGGGTTTGTTTATCTTGCAATGTCTCAGGGTGGCAATATTTTCTATAGTTATTAATATCACATTAACTGATACTTTGGAGGACATCTACATCACACAACAGCTTGCAACATGTATTTCAATGATCTTCATAATTAGGGTTCAGTATTAGTTTCAATTCTCCCTTCCCTAAATCTAAAATCCACTCGTCAGGAACAACTCTTATTTATATATTTTGGAACATCAATTCTTGGAGCACGATCACTTTCTAAAACACCTGCCAAAATAAAGCATGGAGTATGTGTGCATGTGGGGGCAACAAATAAAGCATGAGCCCCCGTCTAAAGCACATTGCTACTCCTACTCCTGTGCCCAGTTTGTATGTAGTCTATTTAGATGATAAACCTCTCATCTTCATAAGTCTGTAAAGTAATTAGCACATCCCTGTTGGCATTACATTACTAATAGTAAAAATGGCAAAACTTCCACTGATTTCAATGGGGCAGGATCAGACTATAAGGCTAGCCTTAGGCATGCAAGACATTTCACTATATGACAGCCTTTGAGCCTTAAAATTCAACCTGTCCTGGAGGAAGCAAGTGAAATTTTAAGCGTCCAGCACTGTAACTGAATTACTGCAGTAAGAAGGCAAGCAGGGTTTGAGCCATAAACAAATTAGAAGCTCAATTACAATGGAAAATAACTGCATTCGCTATGGCACACCAACCACAAGGAAATATTTATACTCCATTATTATGGTAGAAGTGGATGTTTTTCCCAAAGAGCATATGTTTTCAGAAGAAATAGGCACACCTGCCTGCAACCATATATGAATCTGAGTCACATGTTCAACAGATTTCCATGTGATCAAAAGGTAAATGTATGTTCTGCCCATACTGTTCAGTTACAATTTTGCCTTTTGTTTGAAAGCTCAACTGTTTTGTTTTCCTTTCTCTTTATGGACAGAGTAGGTGGCTTATTGCCTTTTCAGCTTGGTTGCCCTCCTTTCTAGTTTCCTACACTTATTGTGATAATTTTTTTCATCCATGACTTTTTAATCAAAACTCCCCTGATGCATTTATTCACTCATTTTGTTTCATGCCAGTGTAAGAACACATGGTAGATTCACATACCAGAGGGTGATGTTCTCCCCTCCCGGCACAAAGCCAGACAAATAGGGATTTGTGTGGGGAACGATGAGGGTTAAACTCCTCTCTCTCTCCTAATCCAAGCCTCTCCATACTTCCTCTGTGTGGGGTATGGTACCCTGGATCTGCACAAGCATGTGACTCATATCCCATCCCCAATATTTTCTGCCACACCAACCTATTCAGAACAACTGTGTAGATGCTCCTGGAATCCTTGTGGCTGTTCCATTATATCTACTGTGACTGCTTTCCTCCTCCCAGATCACCCAGGGTTTAATCATGGTAGAGGACCTTGTGCAGCTAGGTAAATTTCACCCTTGCAGAAGAAGAAAGAGGGACAGTGGAATGTATTGTGCATGGAGGGCGGGGGATTAAAAATTCTGGATACTACCATGCTCTATGGCAGGGGTAGGCAACCTATGACACGCATGCCGAAGGTGGCACGCGAGCTGATTTTCAGTGGCACTCACACTCCCCGGCTCCTGGCCACCAGTCCGGGGGGGCTCTGCATTTTAATTTAATTTTAAATTAAGCTTTTTAAACATTTTAAAAACCTTATTTACTTTACATACAACAATAGTTTAGTTATATATTATAGACTTATAGAAAGAGACCTTCTAAAAACGTTAAAATATATTACTGGCACGCAAAACCTTAAATTAGAGTGAATAAATGAAGACTCGGCACACCACTTCTGAAAGGTTGCCGACCCCTGCTCTATGGTATCTAGCATATAATGGTAAAAGAACAAATGGAAGACCAGGGGACATATTTATGGTGACCCTTCAGGATGGATATCTCTCAGAGGACAAAATGTGGCAGTGAGATGGATTTTCACAAATTTCAGGTGTGCTCAAGGAGTCATTCCGAAGTGTCTTAGAATGCTAGCAGTGTCCTTTTCAATGTGTTCGTGTTGTAATCTAGACTATGCAAGGCCCCAGGCTTTGGTAGGTGGAGAGGGTACTCTTCCACTGAAAAAAAAAATTGGTGGACAACTCTTCAATACATCAGTGTTCAGGAAAAGTTGCCCCCTGTTTTCAGATGTTGCCATAGCTCATCTACCTTTGTTTCCTTTGGGGGAACTAAATAAAGTCAGACGAGCTCTTCCTCTGTTAGCATCTCGGCACTCCACTTGAAGCAGGTTGTTATAGGGCTGGCCCAGATAGAGAATTATTTAAAGATCCAGAGCATAATTTTAACCTCAATGTCATTTTAGGTTAGAGATTTGTTCTTTAATGCCACCAAAAGCAATTTTTTGTGCTAAACAGCTTGGCATTAAACAGCAGTTTATTTAAAGATGTTTGGGTTGTAACTGGCATGACACTGTTATGCCAAGTCTTGTTTGGCTTTCTGATGATCTAAAAGTAATACCACCCTGTGGAGGATTAGCCCATAAATGTGTATTGAATTATACTATTCCATTCCCCTCTCTTAATGAAATGTTCGCTCCATTGGGATTTGACAAGTTTCAACCATGATTATTACAACTCAGGTAGCATGAGAAAAGTGAGCTGAAAGAATAAGAAATATGTTTTTGATGTTTTTTTAATTCTGGAATAACATGTCTGTTCTAATTAGAGATGTGCCTTCCAGGCAGATGTTCAAATCAAGAGGGAAATCATATACCAAATACAAGATTAATGGTCCCACATGCTAATGAAGCACTCTTTCAGTTACAGTGCTGAGGAATAAAGGCACTATCCAGTCACTGGTGAAGTTACTGCTATATGCTTCCCTAGTTACAGGGATCTATTCCTCAGCAATTTCTTAGAGGTTATGTCACTGATTCATAGGCCAGTCTTTTTACGTTTTTCCTCTTTATGCTCTGTGGTACAGTACAGGATTTATCCCCATACGCCTCACACAGACAAAACTCTTGAAGCTCACACACAGTTTTGTATGCTTTGGAGATACAGTATCGAACCCTATGAAGCATTTGCTTCTTGTTTCTGACTAGGCATTGGCAAAAAAGTGAACTCTCCCAAATAGTGTGGTACTGACATAGTCACAGAAGGGTGGTGCCTAATTCTGTTATACAGAACAGGCCAAGATTCAGTTCAGTCAAATAATATGGCTTATTTCCTGGAAGTATGAAAGGATTTTCTAAAAGTGATATGAGAGCAGACTCAGACCCCATCTTCTTAATAGAAAGGGCCTTTATTTTCTGTTATTAAATGAAAGATGAGATTATCACTGACATAAATCCTTACAATAGTCCTAATGGGCAGATTGAGAGAGACCCTGGAGGAAATCCTCAGTTAGTGTAAACAGGTGTAGTACCACTGATGTCAATGGATTGACATCAGCTGAAGATCTGGCCCTCCATTCTTTTCTGTGCATCATTTTTCACACATCCATAAACTAAGACTATGTTTGCATTTCCTGGCATCTGAGATTTGGCATCACATCTTTAAAATAAATTAGGATTCTGTTCTATAAAAGTCTCTATTTGCATGTAGAGCCTTTGGGTTCAGAGGGTGGGATCCAAATACAGAATTTAGAAGACTGTGTGAGCTGATGATTTTGTCAGTCTTCTGTCTATGCGTGCATGTGCACGCATGCGTACATACACAATTTAAGCATCTCCTTCTCCCTAGCTTATCACTGGTTCAGTAGAACCCAAATTACCTTCATTTTAGTTTAATTTTATGGAAAGGGAATAAAACATAATAAAATATTGCTCCCAGTAGGGCAGTTATGTGGCATAATCTGCATTTCCATTCCATTTCAGGCTGCTTCAAGAGGACACTGCGTTGCCAAGGTTATACAGCTATAATCATCATGTATTTATGCAAAATAAAATCTATGTAATGTGCAACATTAAACATGATGAGCTTATTAAAAGGGAAACATAGATGAACAAAAGCCTCTTCTTCGAGTGATGCATTTAAAGACAGTATGAACTGGAGCTTTATTCAAACACCTGCAAATACCTGTTTTTCTATCACTCTGCCAGTCTCTATATGCTAATATTATTAGTGTCACTGTTCATTTATTAAATATGTTGACTTTTAGGTTACAAATGTTTCTTCATGAAAGGTTTTCTTTAAAATAAGTATTAAAAAGGGGTTGTTCTGTGAACTTCATGCCCTGAACTGTGGTGCATTTGATGGCTTGTCATGTAAGGTGAGTATTTGAAAATCTACACAGCACCCATCTCCCACCTGTTCAGTTGGGTAAATTGGGTCCTGATTCTGTAAAGGTTATGAGTGCCTCTTCAAATTTGTTGAAAGCCCTTAACCCCCGTTGCAATCACAGAATGAAGTGCATGGATTGTTATTTCAAGCCTGGGAAGCATTTTACACAAGGGGGAGCCTTTTTACATTCAGTAAATGCTTCTGCTTCTCTGAAAAAGAGGGTGGATGTGATCGAGTGTAAGCAGGAGAACATCAAGCCGGTGTACAGAGGTGGTATTAATTTTATATATGGCATTAATGAGATCTTTTTTTGAATTCTGTGTCTAGTTCTGGTGTCCATACTTAAAAAGTAGGTTGATAAATTGGAAAGGGTCTAGAAAAGAGCTTCAGGAATATATGCTGTATAGTGACAAGTATCAGAGGGGTAGCCGTGTTAGTCTGGATCTGTAAAAAGTGACAGAGGGTCCTGTGGCACCTTTAAGACTAACAGACGTATTGGAGCATAAGCTTTTGTGGGTGAATGCCCACTTCGCTGACGAAGTGGGCATTCACCCACGAAAGCTTATGCTCCAATACATCTGTTAGTCTTAAAGATGCCACAGGACCCTCTGTTGCTGTATAGTGAGAGACTTAAGAAACACAATCTATGTATTTTTTTCAAGAGAAGGCTAAGAGGTGACTTGAGCATGGTCTACAAATACCTACCTGGGGAAAATACATCTAATAGTAGATGATTTTATAATGCAGCAGAAAATGCATTAATGAAATCCAATGGCTGGAAGCCGAAGATAGACAAATTCAGACTGGAAATAAGGTGTACATTTTTAACAGTGAGGGTAATTATGATTGCATCAACTTGCTTAGGGATATAGTTGATTTTTCTATCACTTGAAGTCTATGGGCTTGATGCAGAAATTCCTGGGTGAGGTTCTATGGTCTGTGTTATGCAGAAGGTCAGAGTAGGTGATCATAATGATCCATTCTGCTCTTAAAAATCTATGAATTTATGAAAATGCCTCTCTATTACTTTATGTAATATTTCCAACAAAAAGAACAGGCAAGTACATGGGCCAGATCCTGAGTAGGTCAATGGTAATATGCTAATTTATACCCATGGATCATCTGGTCCCATATGTGTGAGTAAATGTGGTGGAGAAAGAGAACTAAAAGTCCTTAAGAACTCTCAAAAAATATGAAAGAAAAGTTTTGATTTTCTATTTTTAAAAATAGGTTTTATTTTGTAAGATTATTGAGGGGCTTCTGGGATGAGAGGGCAAGCAGGTCCTCCTCTCTAAGTAGGAAAGCTGGCTGCCTGGATACAGGGGTTTTGTAAGGAGAAAAAGGATTGTACAGTAATTAGTGCACTGGCTTAGGGCCTGGAAGACCAAGTGAATCTTGGGAAAGTTTCTTGGTGTCTCAGTTCCCCATCTGTAAAATGGACATATTACTTTCTTGCCTATGAGGATAAATACTTTAAAAATTGTGAGGTGGTCAGATACTATGGTAATGGGGGACGTAGATGTACCTCAGATGGCATGTGATGGCCATCATATTGGTTAACACATCAGAAACTGAACTTCAAGAGCTAAAAGCATAAGTTGCTGCAGCTCCTTTGAGCTAAAGAGTCATGTGCTCATATCTTTGGTGGATCAGGCATAATACACACTAACCAACATACAAGTGGGTTACAACAGTGTATTGGAGGGAGTGGAAAAATAAAAAACTGGATAATTTTAAAATTCCAAGAAAAATCATGGTAGTGAGGGATTCTCTGAGATACTACAACAGTGAGTGTAGCATGAAATCTGAATGTGAGAAGATGGATTTTCATTTTTCTGAACTATTCCTTTTATGTATAGTCATGGAGTATTCTGTAGTAATGGTCTCAAACACTACTGTGTTCTGTTTATTCTGTTTATTTGCATTTGGCTTTATTTAGATTTAAAACAATAGTAAACATGCAACCCAAACAAACAACACAAAAAGCATACCAAAATCTGCAGGAGCCCTCACAATTAATTAGACTCACAATAGTGTTGCTGCACTGTCTTGCCTCATTACTGCGGAACATTCCAGCAGTTTCTTTAGCAAGGTTTGTGTCACAGGGTGGCTGGCTCTTCTAAAGGGAAATAGGTCTCGGGCTGTCTGTGACACAGTTGATTTGCCTCCCTAGATGATGAGAATGAATCAGGGATGACACAAAGTTGGGAGGTATTGCCAATTCGGAGACGGATCGGGATATCCTGCAGGGAGACTTGGATGACCTTGTAAACTGGAGTAATAGTAATAGGATGAAATTTAATAGTGAAAATTGTAAGGTGATGCATTTAGGGATGACTAACAAGAATTTTAGTTATAAGCTGGGGGACGCATCGGTTGGAAGTAACGGAGGAGGAGAAGGACCTCGGAAGCAGGATGACTATGAGTCGGCAATGTGACGTGGCCGTGAAAAAAGCTAATGTGGTCTTGGGATGCATTAGGCGAGGTATTTCCAGTAGGGATAAGGAGGTGCTGCTTCCGTTATACAAGGCACTGGTGAGACCTCATTTGGAGTACTGTGTGCAGTTCTGGTCTCCCATGTTTAAAAAGGATGAACTCAAACTGGAACGGGTACAGAGAAGGGCCACTAGGATGATCCGAGGAATGGAAAACCTGTCGTATGAAAGGAGACTCGAGGAGCTTGGTTTGTTTACCCTAACCAAAAGAAGGCTGAGGGGGGATATGATTGCTCTCTTTAAATATATCAGAGGGATAAATACCAGGGAGGGAGAGGAATTATTTCAGCTCAGTACTAATGTGGACACGAGAACGAATGGATATAAACTGGCTGTGGGGAAGTTTAGGCTTGAAATTAGACGAAGGTTTCTAACCATCAGAGGGGTGAAATTTTGGAACAGCCTTCCAAGGGAAACAGTGGGGGCGAAGGACCTCTCTGGCTTTAAGATTAAGCTAGGTAAGTTTATGGAGGGAATGGTTTGATGGGACAACGTGATTTTAGTCAATTAGTCAATAATGTGCCATCGCTGGTAATTAGTATCAATGGTCAATGAGGGTCTGGCTGGAGAATCTTGCCTGCATGCTCGGGGTTCTACTGATGGCCATATTTGGGGTCGGGAGGGAATTTTCCTCCAGGGTAGATTGGCAGAGGCCCTGGAGGGTTTTTGCCTTCCTCTGCAGCATGGGGCAGGGGTCGCTAGCTGGAGGATTCTCTGGGACTTGAAGTCTTTAAATCACAGGATTTGGGGACTTCAACAGCTGAGTTAAGGGAAAGTGGGTGGGTCAGCTTTTGTAGCCTGCATCATGCGGGAGGTCAGACTAGATGATCATAATGGTCCCTTCTGACCTTAAAGTCTATGAGTCTATGAGGTAGTGAGACAGGTGGTCGTGTGACTAAACCAAGCCTGCAAGGGGGTAGAAAGCCAGACAGGTCTGTGGACAGCCAAAGGGGGACTGCAGCTGCAGGGAGAGAGTGTCTCCTGTAGTGGTCCCAGAGGAAGAAAGTTAAGGCTGGATAGAAAGTATAAGCTGGAAGTTATCCTTTTGGGGAGTGGCAAAGGAGGCTAAGCCTTGCATCTTCTCCAGCTGCTAAGTACTGAGGAAGGGACAGTACCTCAGGGAGGAAGGGCTGTGCCCAGCTTAAGACTGGGTGGAAGACATTTGGTGTCCATTTTGGAATTCTGTGTTAATAAAACCAGACCCCAAGAAGGGCTGTTATTGGACTCCCTTGCAGAATCTCAAAGCTTGAGCTCCAACCTGAGTCCGAATGTCTACACTGAAATGTTATAGCCCTTCAGCCTGAGCCCATGAACCCAAGATCGCCACAGCTGTGGGACGGATCTTTTATTGCAGTGTAGATGCTCTCTATGTATGTGACCCCAAGAGGTGCTGAGTGAAAAATTTTGGACAAAACTTTTTTTGCAGATTTGCCAACACTGCAACATTTCCCAAAGTTGTGTTTGCTTTGCCAAATTGTTTCTGTTGTGGTGAAAAAAACCTGAAACATTTCATTTTGATATTTTTCCAAATGAAATGTTTCCATTTTTCAATTTGAAACAAATCTTGTTTAGAAATTCCATTCAATTTTATTTTTAAAAAAGCTTTAAAAGGTTCAAAATAATTTTTAAAAAGGTTATTTCACCTGAAACTGTTTTATTCAACCCAAAACAATTTTTTTGACTTGCCAGTTATTTAGAAAAATGTCAATTAGGGGTCAACTTGAAATTATTTCCCCCCCCGATTTTTCTTTAGTGCAACTATAATTAATTTCATTAGCTCGGCATCTTTGAAGACAGTTTCTGCTTTGTAAAGTACTTTGTGGGGGGTTTGTTGGAATGAAAGATTCTATATCGGCACAAGAGATTACTAATCCCAATGTGTGATTTTTCTCACGAATAGGCCCACTGCTTGAAATTTCTTTCTTTTTGACATTTTTTGGAGACAGATATGATAATGTGCTAATTTCTCTTCTGAAAAATTATGATATAATGAAGTGCAGTGTGATACACTGAATTCTGTTTGTCTATTGTGTATGGCAAGAGAGAGGAAGAGAAGGACTAAGGGTTAAAAATAAGTATAAATAGGATGTTCCCTCAGGTCAAGTCAGGGACATCGTTTTTAGTTTATTGGGAATCAGTTACAAGATTTAAGAAGCAAAGATTGGAGAAGACATCTTATCATCTATCCTATCTATCTATCTATTTATTTATTTAACCCCCAGCCTCCACTGGCATAGAACTTCGTCCTATTTAAATAGTCTCTGCCCTCCTTAAACACAGGATTTTCTGCAGTTTACATCACTAATCCTTGCATTCCATACATGCCAATTAGGCCTCTGAAAGGGGCATTGCAGCAGGAATATGTTAGGTGACTTGACATTCCCCCAGCACTATAAGCAGAAAGCACTTTCTCAGATACATATCTAATATTCTTTTATTGCTATCAAATAAACCAGAATATGTTATTGATGTACTACTGTCAGTCAGATCCTTGCTTGATGCCAATTTATACCAGATGAAGATCTAGCCCTGTATTTTTAGGAGTTCTTTCAGGCTGCCTTCAATGGAAAAATAATACTTTCCCTTGTAATCAGAAAACGGACAGAGCTTTCTCTCAGAATTCCACATGAAAATGTTTGCCATTTTGCTAAGTGTGATTTCAAAACCTTTCAAATATATATTTAATTGCACTTTTGGTTAAATAGATCTCTTTGCTCTGAAACTGTGAAAGTACTAATCCATGTTTATTTTTTCTTTCAAATACACCCCTCCTCACTCAGGGTATATTTTTACAGAATTAAGTACATATATATCCACACAAAATAAAAAAGAAATTAAAACAAAAGTCACTCTTACAATGATTGACTAATACACCCATTTGTATCACATCAAAGTGAGCTTCCAGTGAACTGGCTCTGTAAGATATTTTAATAGCCAAAGATTTTCCTCTCAAGCATATACTCTCTTCAAAGAAATATATCATGTTAAAGGAGTTTATGACGAGCAAAAAAGTTCTTAAACAAAGGTTAAAATTACATTATGAAAAATGAAATCCTCTGGGGGACCAGGTAACCAAATATGAGAAAAGCATGTTATCTTCATGGAGAAAATTTGAGTTTTAAGTGAAACCAGAGGGGAATAGGTCACTCAACGTGACCCTGCAAGCCTGATAAACAAGCCTAACTCCATTTCAGAATGACTGCTGCAGTGAGGTGCTTGAAATGGTGCTTTTCAGCTACAGTGCAGTATTCTTTTCCATCTACATTTTTCACAAGGAGGAAGGAGTCCAAATAAAAGCACGAGTAAACTGAAGAGAAAAATAAATATTCCCACTTGGATTATTTTTTCTTAGAAGGCAGATATTTGAAGGTTGAGTGTCTTGATAAATCAGTGTAACCACTATAATATAGTATTGTCTGGCACTGATTAATCCAATTATATTTAGAAATTATACATATTAGATTGTCATAACTTGATAGTAAATAGTACATAAGTTCCTAGGTATTTTTAATAATGTTTCTTTATACATACATTCTTATGAAGTGCATTGTTTTATCCTAGATTTTATTTTCTATTGATTATATTTAGATCTTTGTTTTGTAGTTGATATTTGGTTGGTACTTTGTTTCTGTATTTTATGTCAAAACTGTCTGGAGTTTCAGAAAGGCCTCTTTTTCAAAATAAATAAATAAATTTCACTTATAAACAGCTGTAAGGCTGGGAAAAGGGGATGCAAAAATGTACACCATAGCTGTGTGTAGTTTTTGAGAGCTCTGAATTTTGCTTCTCAAGAAATTTGGAGGACCTGAATTTTTTTTGCAAATCACTGTATGAATCCAGCTGTAGCTCAAAATGTAGCATGTTTGAAATGTGCATGTGGCTGTACCAAGACACCTATCTTTGATGTGTTTCATTTGTGGACAAAAGTTTGAAGGGACAGAGCAAACATAACTAATTACATGTTATTACGTGCACAGGCACACACACCAGGTCACAGTAAGAATGAAGTGGCTAAGCCCATGTATATGGAGCTTTACAAACTGCAGTAATTGCTTGTGGTTAATTGCACCTTTAAGATCTAGGTGATTCTGTGTACAGCAGAGCAAAAAATTTACATTTGAATAGAAAATCCACTGAAAAATGAAGTTTTGGGAATTGAAACTATTTGTGAATATGGGTCAAATTCAGCAAATAGTTTCAGCCAAATAAATGAGGATTTAAAAAAAAATCTAAACCATTTGTTTCAACATTTTTAAAATGAACTATTTACATTTTTTATTTAGAAACAGGCCATTTCATTTCTAAATGTTTTGGAAACACTATTTAATGTTTTATTTGACCCAAATTATTTTTTTTTCCAGTGTTTTGTTTCAGTGTGTGTGTGTGTGGGGGGGGGGGGGAATGAAGAAAAAAAAATCATTTTGGGCTTGAAATGCAAGATTTTATGTTTCAGATTTTTTAGTTTGACCACCAAACAGAAAAAAAACAATTATTCAGTCCGCTCTAATTCTATGCAGTGAAGTTCAAAAGACTTGTCAAGTGGAAGCAGTTGCAGTTAGCTTGATACTCAACCCAGAAATGGAGTATACTGGCAGCCGTTCATAAGAAGGAGCCTCTCACTATGCTACCTTGATTATTTTGTTGTTACTTTATATTCATGGTGTTAGTCTGATCCATTTAAAGACATTAAAGTTAAATTCAGAAGAATGACTAGCAGATTGGATTTTGGTGGTATAACAGTGTGGATTTGGGTGCTCCTTTAGAAGTGGCACTAGGAATGGTATCAGATCCTGCATGCCTAAAATCCCCATTCTGTAGTCTGGACAGGCTGACGCACGCAGGTGTCAGCACTCATAAGGGATCCAGCTGCCAGATGTTTGAACAATTGATGGCCCGGAAGGCAGAGGTCTCCATTCATTTTGGGACTGCTCTTATTCAGCATGACTGGGCCCTCAAGGAATGGGAGCAGGCACCAGATGGCCCTGAGAGAGCTGTACATGACCAGATAGTCTGGCTGCTCAGTGGTGCAACACATATTCATCCTGCTGCTGTGCCATTCGAGACAGCTTCCACTCTCCTTTCTACAGTGAACAGGGACGTGGCAGGTTACCAAGATAGAAGCCAGTTGAAGATGTATGCGACTTTAAATCAGAGCCTAGGCAGCCAATGTGAGAGGAGAGAAGATGGGGCTGAGAGTTACTAATGGTTACTGCTGTTATGGCACAACAGCAGAAATCTGTGTCCGTTCAGGAAAGCCAAGCATGCACAAAGCATTATGGATTCTCATGACCTGGACATCCTGGGCCCAATTCATATTAACACTACAAAACTTGCAAGCCTTAACATAGCCACACTGTATATACACTATATATATTACATATATATATGTAAATCCTGCTGTAAGCTTCCCTCATTGTAAAAGTGTACTATAAAACAGCCTCAGCACAATAAAACAATAGAAATCTAAGGATGGGGGTGCTTTACAGGTTAGCTGTTTATCCAAATTATTTGAACCCATGGAGAACTCCACATGGCTCTCTCTGTTTGCACAACTCACCTAAAGACACAACAATCTACCCTTCCCTGACAGCATCTGATAATCTTTATGGGTCATTGTCTTTTTTTAGTGCTGAACTGCCAAGCCTGGTATCCATCCTGAGTATTTGTGTGTGTGTGTCTAAATCTATGAAGCTTAATAGGTATGTGCCATAATACTATACTTGCAGCATGCTAGTTGCCAAGGAAACTCACAGGTTGCATATTCTAGAAGAGTTCCTGAGGGAAAGCGGAAGTCTGTTAAGATTGTCTGGGTGGAGGCTTTACCTGGAGTGGAAGCAAAGGGTCACGGTTATCCAGTGGGTACTTAGGTTAAAGGCTAAATTTTCCCCTCCCTCAGAAGTAACTGAGGGTTAGAATGTGTGTTTACTACAAAGTACATACACAGCATATGCATTTTTCAAGACAGAGACTGGGGCAAGACATAATAGTCACTTAATTTTTTTTATTATTCCTGGTTTTTCAACTCTGATTCTATCTGTCTATTTCTATGGCCTAGTAATTTTGTTAGATGATGTGAGTAAGTTTTATTTTTCTTTTTTTCCCTGCCTTGTGAAGGTTGTTTTATTTAAAAATAGTAGCCACATAGAAAGAGGGGAAATGGAGTCTAAGCACACTTGAACATATAAGCAGAATTAAGAGAAACTATAAACATGGAAAATTTAAAGATTTAAAATAAGGGTATCTTCTTGGCGCTGTAAACATAACTGAAAAGACCCACTAAATGTGAATGGATCAGCAAGGATCAGATTCTGATACTTTTATACTGAATAGTATCTTACTCCATAATTAATTCTGACTAGTGCTCTAACATTTTTCAGCTGAATTTTTTTCATCTGAAAAATTGAGATTTCAGTCGACTGAAACATGTTGCTAATTTGTGTCCAGTGAGCCAAATTGTTTCAATAAAAAATTCTCCAAAAATTCCCCAAAAAGAGAAATATTTTGTTTTGAAAGAAAATATTTTTATTTTTCAATTGAAAATTACTTTCTTATATTTAGTTCAATTTTATTTTTAAAAAGTGAAAAGAAAACTTGAAAATTGAACAAAATATTTCAGTTTGGGTTGATCAAGATTCTTTTTCTTGAATTGCCCAGTTCAGTGAACCAAAAAATCAGCTATTCGCACAGTTTCAGTCTTCATTCACTATGAGCAAGGATGTCAAAATCTGGCCCGTAAAGATAAGAAGTGGCCGTGAAGGGCTAGATTGCAGAGCCCTGACTGACCCTAGTGAGCCCTTGCTTATGTGAGTAGATGCATTGGCTTCAATGAGACTATTTGTGCAGTGCTCATCCATAAAGATTAAGCTAGTTAGTTTGCTCAAAGCTATGGAGTGTTCATCTTTTAGGGGAATGATTCTTGTTTTTTGAGGTTATATATAGTATATCTTTTGATAAAGATTTTTTTTTCTTCAAGAACTGAATTTTCAGACTCTGGAAGCCTAAAGTTTGTATGGACTAGCTATCAAAACTAAAGTAAAATAAGATTTTAATCCAGCCATTTCTTTCCAGACCTTAATCATTGGGGGGTTCGACTGAAAAGGTTATTTCTGCCAGGGCACATTCTCAAATGGAGAGACAAAGGTCAAACTTTGGATCTTCTTATGCCAACATGTGAAAAAATCCTTTTCAATGCCCAAAAGACAAAATAAACGTTAGAAGAACAGGAAGCCACTACATACTAGCAGTTAGCTTATAGTATCTTAAATGGGTTAGGAAATCAATACCCTGCATCATCAGATATATACGGTAGTAAAGGGCGCTGATTTTGGAGGAGAACAATGCTACTCTGTATAACACATAGTATAAAGCATACATTTGGCATGTGCAACTTGGCCAGAGACAGTTGGCTGATAAATATGTATCAGGAGTCTTCTAAGTCGTAACCTATAAGAAGGCAAAAGCAGAAAATCACCTTCATTTGTAAAATTATGTAATTACAAATAATAACATAGCACACAGATGGGAAAAGTATCTCCTTCGTGCCATTTCCTTCCATTCACTACACTGCGAGATCAAAAAATCTCCAAACAGGAAGTTGCTTCGAAATTATAGCCCCTTTTCTGAACCTGACATTCTTGGTTGCCTGTTCTCTTTGAAGAGGAATAATTGAACAGGCTCTGGTTACAGCGGCCAACTCTTTTGAAAGCAAAGCTGTCTAGGTGAAGGTTACTCTTTACTCAGGGGTTAATCAGGGACCAAGATTTCTGTGTATATAATACTACTAGTGGTGGGGGGTGGGGAGATAAATTCCTCTCTTCAGAATAGCACAGGATTTCAGTCTCCAAAGTTGATTGGTATTGATAACAGTTTCTTCCTTTGCTTTTTCTTCAATATAAGCAGTCAGCATATTGTCAGTTTTTTTCCTTTTAGCAGTTTTTTATCATGCTGTACCTCTAGAGATCTGAGACCAGCAATAACCTATTAACTGCAAAATAATTTGGCGAAGTACTTAAGCACATGTATAAGTTTAACTTGTGAGTAGTCCATTGAAATATACTTCCCCCCGCTGTGTGTTGTGTTATAATTTGTATTATATTATTATACAAAAGTCAATAGGGCTGCTCATGTGCTTACGATCCCTTGTTGAAACAGCTATAGTCCC
Organism: Chrysemys picta bellii; assembly: GCF_011386835.1. Taxonomy (NCBI): domain Eukaryota; kingdom Metazoa; phylum Chordata; order Testudines; family Emydidae; genus Chrysemys; species Chrysemys picta. The sequence continues at coordinate 36,148,332 of NC_088793.1, read as the reverse complement.
GTCTTATATTGCATCTGCCAATAGAATCAGGGGCATGGGTAGACTTGACTTAACGTTTACCTCTGTGCAGTGCAGGACACAGCCCCCAATAAAGGATTTATCAGACGTTTACCACTTTTAAGGGGGGGAAAGTGCAGATGCAAACATAGGGTGACCAGACGTCCCGATTTTATCGGGACCGTCCCGATATTTCCTTGTTTGTCCCGCGTCCCGACCGACGTGCGGTCGGGACAACCGGACAAACAAGGAAATGCCCCGAGCCTCGAGCCCGGAAGTGCTCGCGCCCCCCCCCCCTGCCCCGACTCCGCCCCCTCCTCCCCCGATTGGCTCCCTCCCCGAATCCCCGCCTCTTCCCCGGGCTCACCATTCCCCCTCCCTCCACAAGCGCTGGAGGGAGGCCCGGGAGACGCAGGGGAAGCGCGGGGCCGGGGTGAGTAAGAGTCCGGCCTGTCCCAGTGCAGGCAGGACTCAGTTGGGTGGTGGGAGAGGAGGGGGGCGACCCGCGGGGCCAGGCGACGGGGGAGGAAGCGGCCATGGCGCTCGGCGGCTCTGGCGCCCCCGAACCCCCCGAGCCGGGGCCTGCAGCAGCGCGTACGCTGGGCCCAGCCCCTGGCTAGGCACGTCTGGGCTGCCCAGCTGGTGCTATCCCGCGGCGGCCCCGGGGCGGAGGCATCGGTAGCCCAGCCCCGTTCGTTCCCCTGCGGTACGGGGGGGCTGGGGCCTGCTGCCCCCACTCCGGGGCCGCCGCAGGATAGCACCAGCTGGACAGCAGCCCAGACGCTGGCCAGGGGCTGGGCGCAGCGTGCGCGCTGCTGGGTCCCCGCAGCAGGCCCCGGCTCGGGGGGTTCGGGGGCGCCAGAGCCGCAGCCGCGGAGCCCCATGGCCACTTCCTGCCCCCGCAGCAGTGGGAGCTGCAGCAGCGGCTGCTCCCGAGTCCCGCTGGCCGGGGGTGAGAACAGCCACCGCCTGGCCCCGTGGGCCGCCCCCCTCCTCGCCCTACCTCCCAACTGAGTCCTGCCTGCTCGGGGCCAGGCCGGACTCTCACTACCCCGGCCCCGCGCTTCCCCTGAGTCTCCCGGGCCTCCCTCCAGCACTTGCGGAGGAAGGTGTTTTTTTTTTTTTTTGGCCCCGCCCCCCGCCACGCCCCCCCCACGTCACCCCCTCCCCCCCCACGTCCCGATATTTGTCTTTGGTGATCTGGTCACCCTATGCAAACATAGCCCAGTATTCTGACTGTGAACTGAATGGGAGAAATTAGGCCTAAAGTAGAACTGAATGCATTGGGGGGAATTTTGACAATGGAGAATAAATTACTTTCACCCCTAAAACTAAGGGATAGGACACCTTGATGGGATAGGATTAAGAAGGGTGTGCAGAGGCTACATTTGCAGTACCAGTATTAGATAAAGAGAGAACTAGTTTTCAGCAATGTCACTCCGGCGTCTTCTACAAATACCAAATTCACCTTTTAGGAAAAAAACCCACACTGTTTGGTTCAATTATTTCTAAACTTGGTGGTCATATAAGAACAATGCTTTATTCAGGGACAAAAAATGAGAACATCCTGCTAACATCTCTAGTTTTATTACCAATTCTGTTGTAAACCCATTTCCTATTACAGTGGCATACTGGCCCACATTTTTCTGAATTACATCTAGGGCAAGGGTAGGAGCACCCCAGGCAATCCTTCTGCAGGGAGTCAGAGAAGTTCATATTATTACAAAACGGCCTGGTTCTTTTGTCATACTTTTTCCTGACTTTGTTCTTGGGGGGGGGGGGGGGGAGGGGAAGAAGGGGGTTCATTTTTAACAAATGAGCTTTCTTTTTCTGCTATCCAGTTGGTTTGCTATCTGAGGTCCTGGTGTCTAAATGCCAGGTAATTTAGTAGTCACTCTAGTTGGTATAGTTGCTTCTGCTGAAGTGGACAAGGCCAGGGTGGCATTTAGTCCTGCACTTCGTCCGGCACACTATGGTTTCTTTCAATGCAGAGTTTTTAGGATTGCTAATGCATTTTCAAGACAGGGGCTGCCTGGTTTTTCTTCCTTTCTCTATTGTCAGTCTTCTCTGTTTCTGGATTGGAGACTTTAATGAGTGTTTTTAAAATATCAGAGCGACAGAAAAGAGGAAAGGTAAATGTGAGAGCCCCCACAGAGTATTGTGAAGATATCAAAGTGTTTTATCTTATAAAGCATATGGTAATACTTTGCACTTTAATAGCATTAATTAATCCTAACCATACCCCATGAAATAATTAATTTTACAAATGGAGAAATTGAGACCGAATGGATGAGGGCCCAATCCTGCAAGTTGCGAAGTGCCTCCTGAAAGATGACGAGCGTTCTTAGCTCCCACTGACTTTGGGTGAAGGTGCTCTGCAACTTCCCAGGAGGAACTCAACACCTGGCAGGAATGAACCATGAATTACTTGTGGAAGGAGTCAATCTCAGAGCTCACATTAGCAGTCAGGAGTTACCAATTGTCTACATAGCTAGTTAGCTATGCACGTAGGTCATCATTGTAACCATGTCTTCCTCTCACTGTTACTCTTATCCTCCTTATTCCTTCCAACTATTTGTTACACTCCCGTTTTGCATCTTGTTTTAAATCTGGCCCTAATCCTGCAGTCTGACCGGCTCAAGCAGAGCCTCACAACTCTGGCATGCTGCCAGCAAGGATAGGATTGTGGCCACAGAATGAAAACCACTTGGGGATGAGAGAATGGGATTGTCTCATGTTTGTACAGCATCCAGCACTATGGGGCCTCCAGGGGTATGTCTATACTGCACTCTAAGCCCAGACTCTGACTCAGGTTTGAGCCCCACCTCCTAGGACCCTGCTCAGATGGTGAGTCCGAGTCCAAGACCTGCTTTGGCTTGGGTCCAAGCCCTGTCATTTTGCAATGTGGATGCAGCTCAAGCAATAGCGCAATATGGGCATGTTAGCACAGATGTGAGACCCAGGTCAATCAGCTGTTTACAGTGCAGTGTGGACACTCATGCACAGGCTTGGAAACACCAAGTCCACAAGCCCAGGTCCCACAGTCCCAGATTTACAATATGGTGTCTAAGTGTCCGAGGTGTTATGAGCTGCATGCTTTATTGGTCCTGGAAAATACAAGAACAATGCTGCATATTCTTGAGTGCTATCTACTGGCACCTGATCTATTAACTGTTTACATATCTCTCCATAATAATACCTTGTTCTTGTATAGCAAACCCTATGAAATTCTTTTTATTTTTAATAATTTTTCATTTTATTTTGTTTTATTTTATTGTGGGAGGCTGTGACAAGTTGGGTTCTGCCCCAGGGGGTGAGAACCAGCTGGGGAGTGTTTGCAAAGTAAGCCCACCCCCGCACTCTCCTGGCAGTGGCAGCTCCTGCCCCAAAGGACTGGGCCTGGCTCCCGGCTCTGGGCATTACGACCTGGCACATGGGGTCGCAACGCCACTCAGGTTTGGCCCAATCACACCTCTCTCATGATGTGTGTGTGTGGGGGGGGGGGGGGGGGTGAGGGGGAACAGTTGAGTGAATGGCAATGCAACCCTGTGCAGCAGGTTGCAACACCCAGAGCAGGCAGCAACCCCAGCCCTGCAGGATTGGAGCTATAGGAGCTGATCCTCCAGGGTAAGATGTTCATTTGATAGGTGGTTTTTCATTTTATTTTGCTATTTCACCTTTGGGAAAAACACAGGGTTCCACTTATACAGCACTTTTCTAAGTGCTTTACAATATAAACATCTCTCTTTTATACAGTAGTCCTGCAACACGGGGTGGTACTGTAATACAACTAATCACAGCAATTCCCAGAGCTACACTCAGACCACTAGATCACATCTCTCCTATGTCAGAGAAAAGTGCTTTTATTCTCAAATCATTAACATTATCATATGTTAATGGGCAAGCAAATCTTAGAAAAACCTTGATTTTTCTTCATTTCAGGAATATAATAGCACTTAGTATATTGTATCTGATCATACTAAAATCAGTCAGGCAGAAGGAAATATTATTGGGATTTAAAACAGGAGTTTTAGTTGTTTTCCCAGATTTCTGTTGTTGTAGGCTGACATGGAAGCTAGTCTTGGAGAGGCAAAACTTTGATTTTCTGTCTGGAATGAAGCTGAGTAACTTGAGAAGCCAATAGAATGAAACAATAAGAATCACAAGAAAGAAAGTTCTTAATAGCACCTCTGCTGTGGTTTTTGCTATTGGGGTGTTATTCATCTAAGGATTTCCTGGTGAAGAGCTTAATAAGCATGCTGGGGGTCAGGCTAATAAAAATCACTGACTAATTTTCTTCCTGAAGTTTCTATCTCCTTTCGTAGTCCAATCCTGCTTATTTACTCAAATAAAACTCCCACTGAGGTCTCAGTGAGGGCTGGGATAATGACTGGATCTGTGTAATACCATAGATCTGCCTCCCTCTACACCAGACTACAGAGCCAGACAGACACACAAAACTCAGTACACTGCACCATCAAAAGGGATGTTGCAGCATGTGCGCGCTCATGCCAGAGCTTCCCTTAGGGTGGTGTGACTCGGCAGTACTCCCAGTGCTATTTGTGTCTGTATTTCAGTACCATAATCGATACATGCATTTTACTCTGTTGCATCTAATGCACCTGTGGGTATGCAGGGAATTAAGGTACCTGTATGTAGTGCTCTGTGATTAAACCAAAATTAGTATATCATTTTAAAATATGCAATTATCAAAATTATCCTCATAGTGCTCGATTATCTCAATTAATTGGATAAACTTCTTTGGCCTGTGTTACACAGGAGGTCGGATTACATAGTAATAATGGTCCCTTCTGGCCTTATTTAGGAGCCTAAACTAGTGGCCTGATTTTCAAAAGAGCTGATCATCTAGAAGCGCTGAATGACATCACTGGATGGGTCCACATCCCAAAATAGCTGGAGCATAAAGCACTTCGGCTACTTCCTGTCCTGCCCCTAGCCTCGACCCCAGCACACCCCTCTCACTCCTAACATGAGCTGCAAAGCAGGCACAGTAGGGCCACATCCACCAGTCTTTAGCTGCCCCAGTGCTTGGAGAATTGCCCTGGGAGGCTGCTCTGCTCCCTTTATATGGTACCTATACACCGTGAAAGGACCAGTTTAAGAGGCTGTAGCAAGAACCAAAACTTGGCCCAATGTCCCTTATTTTTATTTTTCTGCCCCAAAATCCTCCGTCTTTCACAGAGTTCCTTTAAAAAAAAATATATTGTTAGGTTTTATTCAGCCTCAACTTTACTTAGGGTTGCCAACCCTCCAGGATTGTCCGGGAGTCTCCAGGAATTAAAGATGAATATTTAATTAAAGATTATGGCATGTGATAGAACCTCCAGGAATACGTTCAGCCAAAATTGGCAACCCTAATTTTAGTATTTGTAAAAACAAGATTTTACTAGGGCTGTCAATGAATTGCAGTTAACTCACACGATTAACTCAAAAAAACAGTGATTTAAAAAATTAATCATGATTAATGGCAGTTTTAATCACACTGTTAAACAACAGAATACCAATTGAAATTAATTAAATATTTTGGATGGTTTTCTACATATATATTGTATTCTGTGTTGTAATTGAAATCAAAGTGTATTCTTTTTTACTACAAAATAGTTGCACTGTAAAAATGATAAAAAATAGTATTTTTCAATTCACCTTATACAAGTACTGTAGTGCAATCTCTTTGTTGTGAAAATTTACAAATGTAGATTTTTTTTTGTTATATAAGTGCACTGAACAACAAAACAATGTAAAACTTCAGAGCCTACAAGTCCACTCAGTCCTACTTCATGTTCAGCCAATCGCTAAGACAAACAAAAGTTTGTTTACATTTACGAGAGATAATACTGCCCTCTTCTTATTTACAATGTCACCAGAAAGTGAGAACAGGCATTTGCAGCATTGCAAGGTATTTACGAGCCAGATATGCTAAACATTTATATGCCCCTTCATGCTTCGGCCACCATTCCAGAGGACATGCTTCCATGCTGATAATGCCCATTAAAAAAAATGCGTTAATTAAATTTGCGACTGAACTCCTTAGGGTGAGAATTCTATGTCCCCTGCTGTTTTACTCACATTCTGCCATATATTTCATGTCATAGCAGTCTTGGATGATGACCCTGCACATGTTGTTCATTTTAAGAACACTTTCACTGCAGATTTCACAAAACACAAAGAAGGTACCAATGTGAGATTTGTCAAGATAGCTACAGCACTCGACCCAAGATTTAAGAATCTGAAGTGCCTTCCAAAATCTGAGAGGGATGAGGTGTGGAGCATGCTTTCAGAAATCTTAAAAGAGCAACACTCCAATGCAGAACCCGAACCACCAAAAAAGAAAATCAATCTTCTGCTGGTGGCATCTGACTCAGATAATGAAAATGAACATGTGTTGGGCCACGCTGCTTTGGATTGTTATCTAGCAGAACCCGTCATCAGAATGGTGGTTGAAGAATGAAGGGCCATATGAACCTTTAGTGCATCTGGCACATAAATATCTTGCATTGCCGGCTACAACAGTACCATGAGACTGCCTGTTCTTAGTTTCAGGTGACATTGTAAACAAGAAGCAGGCAGCATTATCTCCTGCAACTGTAAACAAACTTGTTTGTCTGAGCGATTAGCTGAACAAGAAGTAGGCCTGAGTAGACTTGCAGGCGCTAACATTTTACGTTGTTTGATTTTTGAATGCAGATTTTTTTGTACACAGTTCTATATTTGTAAGTTCAACTTTCATGATAAAGAGATTGCACTACAGTACTTGTATTCGGTGAATTGAAAAATACTATTTCTTTTGTTTTTTTTACAGTGCAAATAAATATAAAGTGAGCACTATTGTATTCTGTGTTGTAATTGAAATCAATATATTTGAAAATGTAGAAAACATCAAATATTTAAATAAATGGTATTCTATTATTGTTTACTAGTGTGATTAATCACGATTAATTTTTTAATTGCTTGACAGCCCTAGATTTTACTAAACCTACAAACAGAAATATTTCCTTCATTCTTCTTTAATCAACACAGACTGAACAGAAGATATGGGCTTGATGCAGAAATTACTGGAGGAGATTCTTTGGCCTGTGTTACACAGGAAATCATGCTAGGTGATCATAATTGACCCTTCAGGTCTTAAAATCTATGAACAATATCAGTTGTTCCTTCCCCCGCCTCCCTAGGAAATAAACATGCATTCAGTGCTTGGAACCCAAAGATTGCAACATTGAATTAATCCATGAGAACTCTAATGTGAAAATGACTATTCTATTTTCATGGCTAAGCTGAGACCAATAAAAAAAGCTATATAAACAAAGAGCAAACTTAGTTTGTTCATTTTTAAATTATTTTGATTTTTATGAACTAAGGTATTATTAATAAAACATAACACTAGACTTTAAAAATGCCTTTTAACATGTCAGTAGCCAGTTTCTGTAGGGCCTACAATGGTTAGTGCTGTGCTGCTGCAGAGCCAGGTGAGGGAGCACATGCTAATAAACAAGCCCTACGCTCATAGCAGGTTTCATATCCTCAAATATACAAAGCCAATGGCTAGACAAGAAGCAAGAATAAAAGAGCCAATGTAAATTGTTCTTTGTAAAAACCACAAGAACAAAATCAATGTTATCAAATGGAAAAGAAAAAAATCAATAAGGGAAAAATTGTATTCTCTGTCAAGAAACTGCCTGGGCAGATCTCCACTATTCACATGCTAATTTTTTCACAGGCCTGCTGCCTCATTCAGTGCACACTTTCAGCTAAAGAACTCATACACAAATAGGCAGAGTTCAGATTGTGTTGACACCATCATTTCATGATTTTTAAATGCTTCACTTTGCAACCTGGATATTCTTTTCATCCCATTGCGCGCTCTCTCTCTCTAGGCGGAGCTGGTAGCCACACCTATACTTAAGGTTGCCAAACACTTTTCATTATGACTCTGTTTTCAGTTGCTTATAACGTTCTAAAACTTTAACTGTTTGCACTGAAATTTTCCATGCCAGGTGTCTGCTTTAGGACAAATCTATTTTGAAAGTTTCAGCTAAAACAGTTCAGTTGTTTCAGAACAGGCAGGGGAACATAAGCTGTGTTGCCCATATTTAAAATGTTCTTGTAGGATTTCATTGAGAAGCTCTGGAGTCTCAATACTTTGAGGCTGGGACCTAGGGTGACCAGACAGCAAGTGTGAAAAATCAGGACCGGGGGTGGGGGGTAATAGGAGTCCATATAATAAAAAGCCCCAAATATCAGGACTGTCCCTATAAAATCGGGACATCTGGTCACCCTACTGGGACCTGAAATTTGGTATATAGGTGGCCCTGGTGCCATAGATGTGCCTTTTTCTATCTTCCATAAACATTTTTACCCAAATTTGGCCAAGTTAGAAGTCTCTAAAAAACTGTAGCTTGCTCAATAGAGTTGTGAGTTATTTTCTACAAAGACTGTATGCACTGAAAATGCTCCATCCCCAAATACCCCCCCCCACCATGCAACCAGACTGAATATATACCATCCCCACAGAGTAACTGAGCATGCTACCCTCCACAGCTAGAGGGACTGAGCAGGACTTTCCCTTCAATTGCTCCTCTGAGCTCTCATGGCTCACGGTGGTGCTGTGTACCAGAAATGAAATCTAAGAAACTGTTTCACATGTGCTCTCAAGGTTCACTCCCCTTCCTCCATTTGTTTCCCCCAGACAGTGTGGAGAAGGAGGAAGTGGGCTGACTTGAAAGCAGAGGGGTGAAGAGCAGCAGGAAGGGAAACAGACAGAAACCACAATTGGTGGGGAGAGGAGTATGGGATATAGACAAAGACAGGAGCTGGAGCCAGGATTCCCGAGTCTCTATATTCCTCTGCTGTCCAACAAATAGCTGTGAACACAAAGGCAAAGTGTGAATCTCACCCTTCTCTAGTGACTAGTTTGCATAGACAATAATGGCCTACTGCTGTTCCCACTTACTTCAGTAACACAAGTGGCAAGAACTGTGCTGTGGATCTACAGGTTCCATCTTATGTGGGTGTCAATATGGTTCCACATGATGAAATTTTGGCTCTTTTCAGTTTGCTTTTTTAAAAAGCAGCAAACTAAAAATAAAAGAAAGTTAATGTTGCAAAATCAAGCACTCAAAAGTTAGGAGATGACGGAATTAAGTTCAGTCCTCATGTGAATATGTATGCAGAACACTTAGCATTTGTATATGGTCAACACAGACCTCCTAACGACTTCAATTGCAGTTTTAAGTGTTTAGCACTGCTGCAAATCTGGACCCAGATGTGTCAAATTAGGCATCCAGTACATCAGTTAGTGGTCACCTGCAAAAAGTTGGCTTTAAGTGAGTTGGCCAGCATCACACAGAAACTCTGTGGCAGTATGCAGGGATAGACTCTGATTCTCCAAGGCAGCATTCAGCTTACTCCTAAGACTATCTTTTCTCTTCCTGCAGCCCCCGTCTCATTGTCTATGCACCTTCCAGCTTCTGCAAGAAATGAGGTAGGATCCTATAGACAGCAGGTTAATTCACTACATAATCATGACTCGTTCCCAGAGTACAGTCTATTCTTGTGGGAAAAATAGTATGTGATTGTGTAATTAAACAATGTTATAATGTCTGTGTACAAAGGGGCTGGAAAAGGTTGCACAGGCAGCCTTGAATCTAGTAGTTCCAATTTTTGAGTGCTTGCCTTTGCAACCTTGATGATATTTACATATGTATGTGTGGACAGAGCAGAAGATATTTTCACTAGTTAATTCCTGCATGTGGCTGGTTTAGAAATTAACCCCCTCATTTCACCAAGGGCAATAGCTATCTCTCTCTGTTATGCCCTTTCTAAATATTTAGATTCTGCAATCATATGGCTCATTTCACCAACATCTGTGGGAAATGTTAGCTTGTTGCTGCCAAACTATATAGAAAAGGGCAATACAAATGCCCTCTTGCTACATGTCTGATTTTTGCAACAATCCAGTTAGCACAAAATGCTAGATTTCAGTATAAACTGTATGAGCCTGACTCTTCCTTCCCATTAATTTTACACCAGCGTAATCTCTTGTACTTCCATAGGAGTACCTGGGATTCACACCACTGTAAATGAAGGAAGAATCAGATCCACCCTGACTAACAATAGCACAAGAAACTGAAATTAGTACCATGAATTAACCCTTTGATGTAAGAATTGTAATAACATAAGGTACCTTTATATGTGGCATGGGGGGTGCAGTTTAAAAGTTTGAGAATGAAATCCTGGCTCCACGGATTGCAAAGGGAACAGGATTTCACTTTGGGTTTTTATTTTTTTTTAATCAGTAAAATATTGACAATACTTGTGTTAATCCCATTGCAAACATAGGGAGCATCTGTTTAAAGGCAGTAAAGGGAGACTTGGAGAAAGCGAATTCAGGGCCAATACTCACTATATACACTATTGCCTAAATCTCAGAGAAAGAAAAGAGAGAGCACAGGAGCACCTCAGCTCTGCAGTGTGATGTCATCCTATCATCACAACACCTAGCACTGTGAAGTTGGCAATAAGGTCAGCACTGAGCCTCAGAGGGAGATGAAGCCCTTTTCTGCCTGTCCAGAAAGGACTCAGCAGTGAAGCAGTCAGAGCAGAGTGGTTGAGTGCATTCTCGTGGCCATGGAGACACAGGGCCAAGTCTGGGAGAGAGGGAAAAATAAAAACAGAAGAAAAAACCAAAGTACATATTTAAAAGGTGAGAAGGGAAGAGGAAGAACCCAGAGAGTTAAGGGTGTGATTCCCAGATCAAGTATACATCCTCAGGCTAGCTCAGAAATTGTCATATAGTCACAGTAGCATGGGCAATGGCATGGGGGTATGAGCTAGCCACTCTAAGTACAAACCAGCCTGGACTCAGCCTAGCTCAGGCCACTGCCTAGCGCCGCCCATGCTATCTCAGTGACGCTGCGATTTTTAGCGCACTGGCTGGAATAGAGTTAGCACAGATAAGTCTAGGTGAGCTGGGAATCACACACCCCAGCTGCATGCATAGACGTGACGTGGCCTGTGTATGCATGGAGGTCACGGTATGGAAAGAGTAACAGGTGCAGGGGAATCCCTAAATCAGGCAGATTTGTCCCATGGTCAGAACTGGGAAGGTGGTGCTGGGAGCTCCATGGATTCTTGTGTGTTTTTGTTCTTTTGGGCACTATGAATGTGGGTTCTGGGATTTTTTCCAATTGTTCTGGGAGGCCAAAAGAAATAAGTACAAGAGGGATTGTAAGAAAAATAAGTGATCTATCCCCCCTGGTTTGGAGGGAGAGGGGCCTGGAGGAGCTGTTAGGTCTGTGAATTTGTCTGGGAGTGTTTCCATCAGAAAGAGTGGGAATTTTAGATGTGTAGAAGTTTGGCTGGAGGTGGGGAAGGGGTTTGGTGCAGAGGGGGCAGGAAATGCATGGGTCCCACAGAGTTTGGGGTAATGGGGGAGGTTGCAGGCTGTGTTGGGGACTTGGCTAAGCCTTTAGTGTTCTGGTAACCTGCTGCATCTCACAGACAAACTGTCTGTACAATCTCCTTTTCCATGCTGAATAGGACTGAAATTGGGCATTTCTCCTCCTGAGGCATTACCTTGATAAACATGATTAATAATAAGGATACCTCACTTTAATGCATGGAGGTGGAAAGGAATGAAGCGGGAGAAAGGGGAACAATTCCAGCAAAATTTTAACTTTGAGAAGGAAATCTGTGTGTAATTTCATAAAGTCTCCATGCTATGTCCTCCCCTTGGGGTTTTTGCCCAGCATCTCTGAGGGGAAGAGCATAGACCTTCCTGTCTTGCAGATCCTCCTGGTTTAATCCCCTACTTTGGGGTAGCCTTGATGGAAAATGCAGAGGCTCCTCAGAGTGTCACATTTCAAGGCTATAGAAATTGTTCCCATTGCTGAGTTTTGTGAATGAAATATAAAATGCACCGTATGCAGCACTGCCAACTCCAAACTCTCAAACATCGGGAGTCAACCCCACTCCCCAAACTGTGAGATCTGTATACAAATAATTTGATTTTTTAAAATAATAACATATAGTCTTTTCAATGTGCCCACCAGTGTTTCAAAAGATCAATGAGGAGACAATGCAATTCTGCCTTCAACTCCTTTGGCTGGGCATGTGAGGAGTGCCCAAGTGGGTTCTGTGCTGGCTGAGTTCCAAGATAACTGGGGCTTAAACATTTTTAAAGTTCCAAGGAGGGCAACTAGAAGTTCTGTGCTGCCCTCCTTTTCCTTATACCCCTTCATTCAGGGGTTAATTGGTATACAGAGCATTGTGCAGGCAGTATTGCCAACCCCAAGCATTCTAAAAATCATGAGTCAGATAAAAAAATCATGTTATTGGCTTAAAAATTGAGATTTTTTTTAAAAAGTTTTTTGTTATGTCTTTTTGTTTTAGAGCTGTTGGGGGCGGGAGTTTTTTCCACATGAGGGCTAGAACTGCGCTTTAATTTATTAAAAATGTAAGATTCTCATGGAATCACTGGACTCCTGTAGCTGGAGCTTTAAGAACAAACACCAAATACCACAAGATTCATGATAAAATCAAAATTGTTGGTAACACTGAGAAAGCGTCTTGTATTGGAATGAATTTCACCCATCTAGAGCTCCAGAAATATACCCAAGAGGTTAATTGTTAGTTACTATTACTTTTTGCTTTGCGCACGCGCAAACACACACACACCCACACCCCCTATCTTGGAATGCCCCCTGACATCCCCCATATATTTTTGTCTCCCATCACCTTTCCTTTTTATGTTTGCCCGTCTAGCTACAAGCCTGTTTCCTTCCTTCAAAATCAGGATTTTAGCATATTTTACTATCCTGTCTGTTGGCATAAGTACATTGGAGAGGCCAAGGGACAGTCAGATATATATGATCATGCTGTTTGCAAACTGAAAAATATTTCCATGTTTATTTTTAAAAAACCTTGACAATATCCCTTTAAAAATACATATTTATCTTAGTAAATATGCTGAGGGTGGGGTGGGGGGGATTTAGATTGGCAAGAGTGATTTTCCTGAGGGAATTTGAATCATACATCCATTGCAGTATCTCCTTTCACTGATATGGAACAGGAACAGCATGTGCAAGTAGCACCTGAATGTCTCTTTTTGTTTCTCTGAGTTACTAGAAAGCAATGGGTGTTAAAAAATGTGTTAGAAAGATTGCACCTTTGCCAGAAGTAGTACCATTGCAATAGATTTGTCACCCATGCTTTTGCTTCTGTCTCCTTTGATCTTTTTTTCTTAATTAAAGCAAATCTGCTACTGGAGCAGTTCTTCTATCTTTTGAGAAAGACATCAGCCAAATGCTCGCTCCTCTAACGTATTGTATCAATACATCATCATCAAGTGTGACAGCTGTGTGGAGCTGTCACAATAAATATAGCTATAATTTTATTATTGTCAGTGTTAAAATGTGTTCAGGGTTACAGCATTTTTACTTATAAAAATATGTCAAACATTAAGTGCCTCGTGACTAATAAAAACACTACATACGGCGTATGTATGTGGATACATTGCATGTATACGCTGTACAAATATGTATATTTATAGTAACATGTTGTAATTATGGATAAGTTCTGTTAGCATTTCCAGTATAAACATCATTTTCAGGATTTATTATACAGCCATAGGATTAGATCCCAGCTAGAACTTGGCAAATGAGGATCTCAGCCTTGGTAGCAAATTCTTTTGCAGATTTCTCTTTTACAGAATTGGTTTATAGTGTATACAAACAGAAACAGATGTTTCCAAAGTTTTATTTGTATTTGTGTAATTAAAAACCAGCTCAGACATAAAGTGAAGTTCTGTTCTGAAAAGGGACCATTTAAAAAAAGGCACCTTCTTACTCAATAGATCTGCTCCTGGTATGCCAAGCATTAGAATCATAGAATATCAGAGTTGGAAGGGACCTCAAGAGGTCATCTAGTCCAACCCCCTGCTCAAAGCAGGACCAATTCCCAGCTAAATCATCCCAGCCAGGGCTTTGTCAAGCCGGGCCTTAAAAACCTCCAAGGAAGGAGACTCCACCACCTCCCTAGGTAAATGCCTCAAGACTCATCAGCCTGGTGTTCGGTTTTACCCCACCTTAGGATTCCCCATGTAGCTGTCTCTATGAAAGCCCCTTGCAGCCCACTGGTATGGGGGGCATGCCAGGGGCTGGAGGACAGTAATAGGTATGAGATAGCTGGGTGCTCAAGCTTGCAGCAAATGCTGGTTCAGCCCCTGTCTCTACCAGGATCTGGGGAGGTAGAAAGGGGGCTTAGAACCACCTGTTGCCACCATCTTTCTTGGCTGCACTGGACCCATATTCAGCACAGCTGAAGATTGAGCCCTAAAACCAACCAAGGATAAGCATCTACATGAGTGGGGGAAAAGGTAGAAGCAAGGAAAGAGGAGGGAGATGTGAGGGAAGGGAAGATGAGGAGAAACTTTATTTCCCCTCTTCACATGTCTGCATATTGCTATTGTTGGGTCTGGTAAAAAGATATTGCCTAGACCACCGTCATGTCTCCATAATCATAGAACCATAGGATTAAAAGCGACCACAAGGGTCTAGTCTAACCCCTGGCCAAGATGCAACATTTGTTGTCTAAACCATCCAAGACAGATGGCTATCCAGCCTTCTTTTGAAAATCTCCAGAGAAGGAGCTTTCACAACCTCCCTAGCCAGTCTATTCCATTGCCCAACTGTTCTTACAGTTTGCAAGTTTTTTCTGAGATTTAATCTAAATCTGCTATGCATAGTTTGAACCCATTGCCTCTCGTCCTGTTCTCTGTGGCAAGAGAGAACACTTTTTCTCCATCTCTTCTATGGTAGATACCATGTCCCCGCTTAATCTTCTCTTTTACAAACTAATCCTACTCAGTTCCTTCAGCCTTTGCTCAGATGGCTTGTATTCCACCCATTTGAGCATTTTTGTCGCTTGCTTCTGGATCCTTTCCAGTTTCTCTACATTCTTTTTATATAGCAGTGACCAAAATTAGACACAGTACTCCAGCTGAGGCCTAACCATCACTGATTAGACCAGAGCTATCACTTCCCGTGATTTGCATGCTAGACCTCTGTTAATGCAACCCAAAATTGCATTTGCCTTTTTTTTTTTTTTTTGGCAATGGCATCACATTGTTGACTCCTTTTGTGGTTGTGATCATTCACTACTTCCAGAACCTTCTTAGCAGAGCTGCTGCCAAGCCAGTTATCCCCCATTCTGTATATGTGCATTTGTTTTTTCTTCCCTAAATGTAGCATCTTACATTTGTCTTTGTTGAGTTTCATTTTGTGGTCTATAACCCAGATCTCCAATTTATCAAACTCCCTTTGAATTTTAATTCTATCCTCCAAGGTGTTTGCAACCCCTGCACCCCGACGTTTGTCTCATCTGCAAATTTGTTCAGTATGCTCTTTATTCCTACATCCAGATCACTTTAATAAAGATGTTAAATAACACCAGACCCAGAACAGATCCCTGTGGAACCCCTCTTGAGACCTCCTTCCAATTTGACATTGTAAGAACAGCCATACTGGGTCCACTCAAAGGTCCATCTAGCCCAGTATCCGGTCTTACAACAGTGGCCAATGCCAGGTGTTTCAGAGGGAATGAACAGAGCAGGTAATCATCAAGTGATCCATCCCCTGTTGCCCATTCCCAGGTTATTCCATTAATCCATCCCTGGTCTCATCATTCCATTAATAGTTACTCTTTGTTTCTTGTTGTTTATCCAAGAATGTATCCACTTAATGCTAATTCTACCAAGCCTACATTTCTCCAGCTTCTTTATCAGAATGCAATGTGGGACTGTGTTAAAAGCCTTGCTAAAGTCCAGGTACATTATGTTCACTGCATTGCCCCTACCCACCAAACCAATCAACTTGTCAAAGAAGGAAATCAAGTGGGTTTGGCACAATTTGTTCTTAGTAAATCCATACTGGCTACTAGTGATTACTCCTTCATCCTCCAGGTATTTGAAAATTGAATGTTTTATACATTGCTCTGGTAGCTTCCCAAGTATCAAGGTCAGGCTGACTGGTCTATAGTTTTCTATGGGCTTCTCTTTTTTCCCCCCTTTTTAAAGATGGGCACTACGTTAGCCCTTCCCTGGTCTTCTGGGACCTCTCCTGTCATCCATGAGTTTTCTAATATTATTGCCAGTGGCACCGAGATTTCTTCAGCTACTACCTTCAGTGCCCTGGGGTGAATAGCATCAGGTTCTGCTGATTTGAATTCATCTAAATTAGTGAGAGGATCTCTGACGTGTTCTGTGCTTATCTTGATCTGCATCTCTTCCCCTTTACTGTCTACGATAACTTCACTAGTCATCCAGTCACATGTTGCTTTTTGTGTGAGGATTGAAAGAAAGTAGGCATTGAGCAGCTCAGCCTTCTTATCTTCCATTACAAGTTCACCTTCTCCATTGAGCAGAAGACCCACACCCTCTCTGGTCTTTTTTTTTTGTCTAACATAGTTGTAGAACCCCTTCTTGTTGTCTCTAGCATTCCTTGCCAGTTGTAACTCATTCCTTGCCTTGGCTTTTATGATTTTTTTATCTCCACATGCTCGTGCTATTCCCATGTATATTTCCTTAATGACCTGCCCCTCCTTCCATTTCCTGTATGTATCCCTTTTGGTTAGCTAAAATGCTCCTTGTGCAGCCGCGTTGGTTTCCTAAGCCTCTTCTTATCTTCCTCTGCATCGGAATAGCTTGATGTTGAACCTCTATTACATCTTTTAGGAACTGCCAGCTCCCTTTGACTCCTTTTCTTCCTAACTGGTCTCTCCATGGGACCAGGCCTACTATTTCTCTGAGTTGGTTCAAATCTGCCTTTTTGAAGTTCAGTGTCCTTGTTTGCCAATAGGAAACCAGAACCAAAACCATGTGATTTGTCTATATAATACGGATGTTTGTAATGAATGACTCACACCAACAATTAGTTTCCATGTTCTGATTGAATTAGAATCTTGTAATCTGGTGTATTTTCATTCATTATACACTACAAAACAAAACCAACCGCAAAATTGAGGTGCATATTAAGGTGCAGGAGGCTTTCAGTTTGGAATAATGAAGGTGATTAGACATCCCTAGCCCTATTTATCTGATTGCAGTCAAGAAAATTGCTGAAGGTGAGCAAGTACACTGTATGCACAATGCTGACTTTCCATATTGCCATTGAGTAGAACCTTGAAATTTGGTGCACTCATTCATCATAGGCTGCTCAGTGTCTGAGGGGGGGGGAAAAAATCAGAATTTGAATGCGGAAATTTCCATAACAGATCAATAAAAAGTCCTCTTTTTGGTTAATTTTTTAAACTGAATTTAACTGGTTTAGGTGTCCATATGGGCCTTGCATATTTTTATTCATGTATCTAGATCTAGTTCAGCTATTTAGGTTCCACGGTGACCCTCAACCTCTCACTAGATGAAGAACTCAATGTTCACACTGTTCTCAGACCGCTGCAACCACCTTTAGCAGACTAAGAGCCTGGAACAACTCAAAGCTTACCATCAAGACAAACATGCTAGTGTACAGAGCTTGTGTCCTCAACACACTCATATTTGGTGGGGAAACGTGAACAACATATGCTTATTAGGAGAGTTGGTTGAATAGTTTCCACCTATGTTGTTTACACTGCACACTCAACACCAAATAGCAAGATAAAGTCACCAACACAGAGATTCTTCAAAGGGCAAATTTACCAGCTGTGACAGCCCTGCTTGAGCAAAGATGACTGCGCTGTCAGGGCCATCTGAGTAGGTTGGAAGACGGATGCATACCCAAGCACATGCTATTCGGGGAGCTATCAGAGGGAACAAGAACAACAGAATGTCCAAAGCTTTGCTATAAAGACATATGCAAGATGCGAAGGAATTTGGAATTGATCCTGACCAATAGGAAATCTTGGCAAGTGATCGTAACAAGTGGCGCCATCGTCTCCCTCCGGGTATCATAGTTCCTGACAGGAGCTGGATCCTACAGCTGGAAGAGAAAAGAGCCGTAGGAAGAAAGCCGCTCCCAATCAAGATGCGTACATTTGCAATAACTGCCAAAGATCATGCAAATCTCGGATTGGCCTATTCAGTTAGATGAAACATTGCAAACCATCTACATCATAGGCTGCAATTCCCACTGTCTCTCGCAGATGAAAGGATGCCAACATCTACTAGATTTAAACAATAATTAATGTATTTATCTAGATTTCAACAATATAAAATGCCATGCAAGAGTCCTAGGTACTATGATGGTTCTTAGGGCACCCAGGACTGTGAGTCACCTTGTTACCTCCTGCCTCCATCATGAGGAAATCTTGCCTGTGCCAGGCAGGTTGTCAACTCTCTTAACACCACCAGCCTTTCAGCCACTCAAGCACTCTCCTTTGGGCTATGCCAACCCGGCTTGCCTATGTAGGTTTACAAGAGATACACCCCAGTCCCTGAGTCCCTTTGAAGTGTTCCCCTGTGATATCCAGCACCTCACAGTGGCTACTGTGACAAAGTTCCTCCTCTACCTTGGTGGGTCCTGCACTTAGTGGCGGATTTGCTTGCTTCACAGATTCACCTTGTGGGTCAGGAAACAGTCCAGAGACCTTCCACTCTGGTAGAAGCTATAGTCCAGGTCAATTCCTCCTGTGTTTGATCAGGAGTTGGGAGGTAGGGGGGGAACCCAGGCCCACCCTCTACTCTGGGTTCCAGCCCAGGGCCCTGTGGACTGCAGCTGTTTAGAGTGTCTCCTAGTACAGTTGCACAACACCTACAACTCCCTGGGCTACTTCCCCATGGCCTCCTCCCAACACCTTCTTTGTCCTCACCACTGGACCTTCCTCCTGATGTCTGATAACGCTTGTACTTCTCAGTCCTCCAGCAGTACGCCTACTCACTCACTCTCAGCTTCTTCCACACCTCTTGCTCCCAGTTCCTCTCACACACTTCCTCTCCTCTGGCTCCCCCTGGCTTGACTGGAGTGAGCCCTTTTATAGCATCAGAGGGGCCTTAATTAGAGTCAGGTGCTTAACTGCCTCACCTGACTCTTAGCAGGTTAATTGGAGTCAGGTGGTCTATTAGCCTGGAGCAGCCCCTGCTTTGGTCACTCAGGGAACAGAAAACTACTTATCCCGTGGCCAGTATATCTCCCTTCTGCTACTCTGCTGTTCCCAACTGGTCTGGGTCTATCACACTACTCACAGAAATTCCAGATCCTCTGCCTCCAAGGTGCAATGTACCTTAAACCACAGCTCCTGTAAACCACACAGCACTTGTGAGCACCTATAATAAAATGAAAGTAGGTTTATTTAAGACAGATTTAACTAGAAATGAGAGAAAGTGATGGAAACAATTGGTTATAATACAAAGCAAAATCATAAAACACAAACCTAGATCTACACTTATTAATGTCAACTTCCCTATCTAAATAAGTAGACTTTTCCCCTCAAAGTTGCAGAGCTGGCTGGTTTCACAAGAACCAGGATCAAAACATTCATGAAAACAGCCCTGCTCCGTGGGAATTTCCTCTGAATGGATGCAGAGTACCCCTCTCTCCTCTGTGTTATACTGAAACAGTCTTTTGTTTATATTCAGAGGCAAGGCACACCCCTATCTTGCACTGTTCCTTTTTTACCTTCGTGTGGTTTTGACTGTTTGCAGGTGCCTCTGATGGCTTTCTATTGAAAGTTTTGGTATTGCACAAGGCTCTACAATTAAGCTTTGCACTGCATCATTGGCTACCCAGGGTGGGGTGATAACTCCCTCCAGCCTGAATGGGCCATCAGAGAGACACATTATTCCCTGATCACTAACTTTTACTCCAAGTCCCTAAAGCATACTTTTAATATAAACACATTATTCCTTAAATATTACCCATACATACATCTCACAAGGATTATGGATCTCGACAAGTTATGAGCTTTCTGTAGGTACTTTATCCTGTAATATTTAAAGAGTAAGACCTGTATTTGGTATAGTGAGTTTCAGATCTGAGGCAAGTGTTTTGCAAAGGACCGGGGACCCTTTGTCATAGGAAATCTAAAAACTAGACCTATAATGATCACTAAGCAGCATTAGAATAGCAACATACAGGGAACAAATTAACTTGGCCAGGCAATAAATCAAACCAACAGCTTTTTCATCTCCTAGGAACATAATTGTATTTAGGGTCAGAATAGGTGCACTGTTCCCAAATGCTTTATCAAATAAATGGTTTTTGCAACATGCCCAGAAGGCAATCAAGTCTGGCCTCTTATGGACCAGGGACTAATTGGATATTAGGGGTAATAACTGACCAAGATTATATTAATTTCTCATATTAGGTGTCCGTGTTGGGTATGAGGCCTTCAAATATGAAGGTCATCTGAGGTCGCTCCTATTTATCTCCTTTTAGCCAAGGAAATGTTTATTGGATGAGTTATTACAAAAATTACATTCATTTTCATATTACATGTCTCCTAAGAGATAAGAATCAGTTGTATGTTGTGCTAGGGCATGTTTCACCTCAGGCCGATGTTTAGTGACAAAACACAGCATATAGAAAATGACATTCTCACTTGCTAACAATATAGCCCCTGGCACAACGCTTCATCTCTTGGGAGTAGGGACTGTCACTTTCTAGATGTTTGTACAGCACCTCGCACAATGGGGTCTTGACTGGGTTGGCTTGTAGGCACTACTGAAATATAAATGTGAAATAATAAACAATAGTATGTGCTGGTGATATGAGGTAACATGCTTACCTGTTTTACAGTGGGTTAAGGTCTGGTGAAATTGCTTTATTACAGTTTTACTATACATTGGTATGGTAAATGAGGGACTGACATTTAAGATAAAAGCCTCCCATTGTTTCTTGTAAGTCCTCCTCTACAATTAAAAACAAGGTAACTAAACAATGTTGCAGCGTTTGGGAGATAGAGCTCACCAAGGGTAGGAGCAAAAACAGATAGCCACATCTATATGAATGGATGGACTGATATCAAATTGCATTTGGAATAAAATTAAAAAGTTGACTGTGAAACCCACATATAACCAGCACCTTCCTACCTACATGACAGAACCAGATGTCTAATCCTCCCTGCCCCCCTTGCTGGCAACTAGTCCTAGTTTCCTAGGTGGACTTTCACAGTGCCATCTTAAAAAATAAATTCCATCAAGCCAAACACCGCTTGAAGCATCTCGTAATGTGTTATTTCAGAAAAGTGGAAAGCAGTTTTTATTCCTTTTGCGGCAAATTTTGTGAACATATGGTGTAATGTGGAAACATGGGTAGTCAGAACAGTTAGCAGTTGCGGCAGTACTGCTGGCTTATTTCCACTTTACAAATTCATAGGAAGCTAAAATATCATGCTGGTGACATATGCTTACCGGCTCTCCATTTACTGCCTGCAGCTATGGGCTCCTGTATTCTGATGGTAATTCTACAATCTGTTCACTGACAGCTCAGGAGGCCAGATGATATGCATACTACTGACAGGGACATCACTTTCATGAAACATTTACTTCTCTCCACCTGAATATTGGAGTAATCATATAGAGAGTCGACACGCCATGAAATGGAGTTAGACTGAAGATTTCCAAGAAGAAAATAGCAGACTGTCACTCAAAATAAAGTTCATTTTCTACCTGGCAGAGTTATGTTAAAAGACATTTCCATACACAGAAAATGCTTTCCGACTTCAATTTAAAAGGAAAATGTTTCCCCCCGTTCTTCTTCAGTAGTCTTAAGGGTAATTACATTCTATACCCTATGTTTGAGAAAGTCTGATACTTTGTTGTCTTGTATTATTTGATGAAGTCAGAATTGTATTTTACAGTCCCCTCTATCTAGTATAACTCAACATGCCACATTAGTGAAGGTGCCACCAAAATACCTGCGGGGAACTTAAATTTTGTAGAAAGCTAAAAAGTCATGTTTGAATTTTATTGTTTTCAAACAGCTGAAGACATTTTAAAAAAATGACTACATCTACCTATTAGTTCTGTGTTTACGCAGCACCATCGGTGCACTTAGCAGAAAGTAAGTTCCTGCTCAGAAGAACATATCAAAGGAACGTATTCTGCAGTGCTTGTATTGAGGAGCATTTACTCCCATGATTAGTTCAATTAAAGTCATTTGGACTACATGCAGGAAAAAATGCTACTGGATGATTGATTGAGCACAGGGTCTGGTCCAAAAGGTGAATATAACTGAACTGCTCGGTAGTGGGGACCATAGTGTAATTAAATGTAAACATTGGTGTAGGGTGGAAAATACCAAAGAAGCCCACCACAGTAGCATTTATATTCACAGAGGGGAACTATACAAAATTGAGGCAGCTAGTTAAATTGAAATTAAAAGGAACAGACACAATAATGAAATACCTACAAGCTGCATGGAAACTTTTTAAAAACACCATAATAGAAACTCAAATTAAATGTATACCCCAAATTAAAAAATTATATGAGGACCAAAAAAAGCCACAGAGGCTAAGAAACAGAGTAAAAGAGATGGTTAGAAGCAAAAAGGCATCCTTTAAAAATTGGAAGTCAGAGCCTACTGAGGAAAAGAGAAAGAAGCATAAACTCTGGCAAATGAAATGCAAAAATATAATTAAGCAGGCCAGAAGGAACTTGAAGAGTGGCTAACAAAAGACTTAAAATGTTTTTGATGTTAGTTTTTAAATTAAAGAGTTTAAGAGAAGCAGGAAGCCTGCCAAACAATCACTGGGGCCACTGGACAATTGAGATGCTAAAGGAGCACTCAAGGAAGACAAGGCCATTGCAGAGAAGCTAAATGAATTGTTTGCATCGGTCTTAACTGCAGAGGATGTGATGGAGATTCCCACACCTGAACCATTATTTTTAGCTGACAAATCTGAGGAAATGTCCCAGATCGAGGTGTCAATAGAGGAGGTTGTGGAACAAACGGATAAATTAAACAATAAGAAGTCACCAGGGCCGGATGATATTCACCCAAGAGTTCTGAAGGAACTCAGATATGAAATTGCAGAACTACTATCTGTAGTCTGTAACTTATCACTTAAATTGGGTTCTGTATCAGATGGCTGGAGGATAGCTAATGTGACACCAATTTTTACAAAAGGCTCCAAGGGCAATCCTGACAATTACTGACCAGTAAGTTTAACTTTAGTATGAGGCGAATTGGATGAAACGATAGCAGTGGTTTTCAACCTGTTTTTATTTGCGGACCCCTACAAATTTTCAAATGGAGGTGCGGACCCCTTTGGAAATTTTAGAAATAGTCTGCGTACATAGTCTGTGTACTTGGACTTTCAGAAAGCCTTTGACAAGGTCCATCACAAAAGGCTCTTACGCAAAAGTGAGCAGTCCTGGGGTAAGAGGTAAGATCCTCTGATGGATCAGAAAGTGGTTAAAAGATAAGAAACAAAGGGTAGGAATAAATGGCCGGTTTTCACAGTGGAGAGAGGTAAATTAGCGGGATGCTCCAAGGATCTGTTTTTGGGTCAGTGTTGTTCAACATATTCATAAATGATCTGAAAAAAGGGGTAAACGGTGAAGTGGAAAAGCTGTAGATGATACAAAATTACTCAAAATAGTTAAATCCAAAGCGGACTGCAAAGAGTTACAAAGGGATCTGACAAAACTGGGTGTTGGGATAGCAAAATAGCAGATAAAATTCAATGTTGATAAATGCAAAGTAATGCATACTGGAAAACATAATCCTAACTACACATGCAAAACATTGTGGTCTAAATTAGCTTTTGATTGATGGGCGATCCCTCAATTTGAGGATGATCTCTACCATGGATTTACAGATGGGTCCTAATATGACTCAGGAGTCTGATCCTGGAACTGCAAATCTGCAAGCTTTTACCATTCAAGAAAGAGATATTGGAGTCATTGTGGATAGTTCTCTGCCACTGCACATTGAGTGGAAGTTTTAATAAAAAAAGCTAACAGAAAGTTGGGAATCATTAAGATAGGGATAGGAGATAAGACAGAAAATATCATATCGTCTCTATATAAATCCATGGTACACCCACTTCTTGAATACTGCGTGCAGATGTGGTGGCCCTATCTCAAAAAGGTATATTGGAATTGGAAAAGGTTCAGAAAAGGGCAACAAATATGATTAGGGCTATGGAGCAGCTTCCATATGAGGAGAGATTATTAAGACTGGGACTTTTCAGCTTGGAAGAGAGATGACTAAGGGGGGATATTGGAGCGGTCTATAAAATCATGACTAGTATGGAGAAAGTAAATAAGGAAATGTTATTTACTTCTCATAACACAAGAAGTAGGGGTCACCAAATGAAATTAAAAGGCAGCAGGTTTAAAAAAAACATAAGGAAGTACTACTTCACACAACATACCGTCAATAGAATTCATTGTCAGATGTTGTTGTGAAGGCCAAAACTATAACTGGATTTAAAAAAAGAATTAGATAACCATTGATAGAGCTATCCTCCGTGAACTTATTTGCCAAGATGGTCATAGATGCAACACCACATTCTGGGTGTTTCCTATGTCTCTGAGTGCTGGGACTGGATGACAAGGATGGATCACTTTATGATTGTCCTTTGATTGCCGTGTTCATTCCTTTGAAGCATCTGGCATTGGCCAGTGTTGGATGACAGGATACTGGGCTAGATGGAACCATTGGTCTGGCCCACTATGGCCTTTCTTATGTTCTAGTGTAAATAAGGGTTGCAGAATTGGCCCAAAATTAGATCTCAAACAGTTAAGGATGACCATAAACAGGGGTGCAGGAGAACCTATGGGAAGGACAATGCTAACAGCAGTGAAGATTGTGAAAAATACTTACTGCTACATACACATTTTTAGTTTCTCATGTTTTAACTAATGCATTTCAATTTGGGGACAATTTATGTTTGTAAAAAAGGGGTGAAAATCCAAGATGAAAGGCTAATTGAAAGAAGTGAGTTTTGAGGAGGGATTTGAAGAACCAAGTACAATATACAATCAACTCAATCTTTGGCATCAGTACCAGAACATGAAAGAGAAATCATCCAACACGAAGAAAAGAAAGGAAGGCAATAAAGATGGAGTAGTTCAAAAAAGAGTATTCCTTTGTTTATGTAGGAAAAAGACAAGAAAAAACAGTGTCATGGCCAGCAGTTCACTAGCTTTGACACGAGCAACTCATGTCATTACTAGATGGAAGTATGGTATTGATATTATATTTTCACTATTCTGGCCATCAGGGGACTATTTATTGATGAATGGTGGACTTGCCAGCCATGGCAGGTGGGGAATACCCTTGGACACTTAGCAAACAGATGGAGGTAAAGTTAAAAGCTGGACTGCAAAGCATAGAATAATGTACTATGTGGAAAGAAAGAGAACAAGCAAATGGATGAGAAAGCAAACTAAGGGGGATGGATATCTTGAAGTCTGAGAGGATGCTAATATAACACTTCATATATCACAAGGAGAAGAGATTTAAAATGAAAATTTATGATAGAATGGAGGCCAATGGATAGCAGGATTCACAAAGGACCCCAATGATGTCCTGTAGACAGTAGTTGGCATGTGGTGCTTTGCAGCACCTTAGACTTGTAATGGAGTGATGAGACTTCTGATGATAAATGTTCCACCATGTCCATACATGGTATGTCTGAACAGTGTGGTATGTGCCACCATCCTTATGTTAAAATTGTCATGATGATGATGTCTGAAAAAGTCCATTGGTACTTTTTACTATAATAATCCTCCATAACTAATTTTGTGACTGAACTAAAGCCGCTACTCTGATTACTACTTCCCCAATTCCAAATCGCTTTCTGATTCTGTGTTCTTCTCCACAAATGAGCAGCAGACCTTTTAGCCTGAACTTTATAGGTATAGTTGCTGTTGCTTCTAGTTCTCAGCAGGGCTTTAGAGCTGTGCTCCGGCTCTGCTCCAGCTCCAGGCAAAAACCTGCAGCTCCACTGCTCCGTAGCTACTCCACGCTCCAGCTCCGGGCTCCACTCCAAAGCCCTGGTTCTCCGGCCCATTCCACAATACTTCTTGGTCTTGATGTTTTTTCCCCACAATTTGTTCAATTTGTGGCTAGTAGGATTTTAACCTACTATCCTACACTGGCCATTGTTAGGCAGGGAAGCCAATTGTAGAGGGCACAGGTCTAGGATTCAGGAGACCTGGCTTCAATTCCTGGCTCTTCAGCGGGTTTGCTGGGTGAGCTTGGGAAGTTAATTTACTCTCTGCCTCACTTTCTCCATTTGTAAAATAGGGATAATGATAATGACATCCTTTGTAAAGCACTTTGGTATATACAGATGAAAAGTGCTAGGTAAGCGCTAGGTGGTATTATTTATTTATTTATTTATTTATTTATGTCTTTTTGTTTCCTAGATTTACAGCAGCTCACACAGATACATAGTAAAGATATATAGAAAAGCAGTGTCAGAGCTGGTTAAAGCTTTTTTGTTGAATGATTTTTTTCAATGAATAGCTTTTTTGACCAAAATGAAAATTTTCACAGAAAACTGTAAAAAGTTTTGGCTTTCATGGTTTTGTCAAAAAACTGGAAAACTGTGAGTAACCTGAAGATTTTTGTTTCAGCTCTAACGCTATGGTTTTATTCCCCCTTTCCAGTAAGAACAAAAAAAGGAATAGAAAAAGGGTGAGAGAGGGGAGAAATTAAAAACAAAAAATCCCAAATGATTTTTGGTTTTCATGTAATCAGAAAACTGACAAATTCTGCAAAAATAAAAAACATTAAATGAAAAATGCTATATATTTTCTGCAAAATATACTGACGTAAAGGGCACATCTTTGTTTCAACCAGCTCTAGTAACTATAATAGTAACCACTTATCTGATGACATTTTTGGACTGTGCTACTCAGAATCATGTAGCTATGAAACTATGATCCTGTTTTTAACTGTCCTATGTCCTTTGATCTCCAGGCTTCCAGCCTAGCAAAACAAGGTTTGCTTCTTTGCCAGAGATAGGCTATAGGATCCTTGGGGTCAATAACTTCTCTCCCCCACCTACTGTCTTTCAGTGCCAGGATGTTCTCATCTGTGGAACATGTCCCCTCCTGCTTTTCCCCCCCCCCCCCTTCCTCCTCCACAGCCCACTATTAAGCTAGAAGAAAGCATTTACACTGGAAAGTCTGATAACCCAATATACAATAACTTCACCTCATTGATCAGGTCCCATACAATATTTATAACCTGATTAATCTCAATATTCTTAGATGATTATGTAACAACTGCACATTCATCACAGCATTTTGTTCAAAGAAAAAGGACTAGAAGGAAGATGTTGTTCATTAACATTTCTATTGTTTTCAAGCTGGCAACGAGAACTGCTACTGTGCTGTTGCTCTTCAGAAGCTTTGGTTACACTTTATATAGAGCCATTGAGTTTAAGGCCAGAAGGGACTACCTGATCACCTAGTCTGATCTCCTGTATACCACAGACCACCAACACCACCCAGCACCCCCACACTAAACACAACAACTGAACTTGGCCCAAGCATTGCATACCAGTAAAGAATACTAGACTATTAAGAGACAAAGGCAGAGAATAGGAGGGATTATGATGCACCAGTCCTTGTGGCCCCCACAATGGCACGGAAATGATTAAGTGAGAGAGATCCAGATAATCCTGGCAAGTGACCTGCACCCACATGCAGCAGAGGAAGGTGAACCCCCCCCCCCCACTCCACAGGTCACTGCCAATCTGACTTGGGGGAAAATTCCTTCCTGATACCACATATGTTGATCATGTGACCCTGAGCATGTGAGCAAGAACCACACAGTCAAGCACCTGAGAGAGAGAGAGAGAATGCTCAGTGCCACCACAAAGTCTTGGCTCTCCCCGAATCTCCCATCTCCAGCAGTGGTGATCCCTGATGTTTCAGGTGAAAGAGATTTAAAAAACCTTTCAGAATACATGGGATATGGGAAGTGGAAGGTGGAAATCCCTTTCTGACTCCTGCCACTGGCCAGCTGAAACCCTGAAGCATGTGCTTCAGGAATGGAAGACATAAACCGGAAGTGAGCCCCAGGGTTGTTGCGCCCTGGCTCCTACCATCACAAACAACCCCATCATACAATCACACTCCTAAATTTGTCCAGCTCTGTCTTAAAATTAATGTAGTAGTTTGCCCCCACAACTCCTATTGGGAGGCTGTTCCAGAACCTTACTCATCTGATGGATAGAAACCTTCTTCTAATTTCCAGTCTGAATTTGTTCTTGGCCATTTAAAACCCCTTAGTTCTTGTGTTAACATTGTCCTTTAGTTTAAATGGTTCTTCACCCCCCCACAGTGTTTACCCCCCAATGTATCACATCCCTTTTGAGTAGGGCTGTCGATTAATCGTAGTTAACTCATGCGATTAACTCAAAAAATAATGATTAAAAAAATGAATTGCGATTAATCACACTGTTAAACAATAAAATAAGAATTGAAATGTATTAAATATTTTGGATTTTTTTCTACATTTTCATATATATTGTATTCTGTTTTGTAACTGAAAGAAAAGCATATATTTTTTTATTATAAATACTTGCACTGTAAAAATGATAAGCAAATACTGTAGTGCAATCTCTTTGTCGTCAAAGTGCAACTTACAAATATAGATTTTTTTCTTTTTTGTTACATAGCTGCACTGAAAAACAAAACAACGTGGGCTCTGAAATTTTACAAGTCCACTCAGTCCTACTTCTTGTTCAGCCAATCGCCAAGACAAACAAGTTTGTGTACATTTACAGGAGATAATACTGCCCTCTTCTTATTTACAATGTCACCAGAAAGTGAGAACAGGCATTTGCATGGCACTTTTGTAAACAGCATTGCAAGGTATTTATATGCCAGATATGCTAAACATTCATATGCCCCTTCATGCTTTGGCCACCATTCCAGAGGACATACTTCCATAATGATGATGCTCATTTAAAAAAAACTGCATTAGTTACATTTGTGACTGAACTTCTTGGGGGAGAATTGTATGTCCCCTGCTCTGTGTTTTACCTGCATTCTGCCATATATTTCATGTTATAGTAGTCTCAGATGATGACCCAGCATACGTTGTTCATTTTAAGAACACTTTCACTGCAGATTTGACAAAACACAAGGAAGGTACCACTGTGAGATTTCTATAGATAGCTACAGCACTTGACCCAAGGTTTAAGACTCTGAAGTGGATGAGGTGTGGAGCATTATTTCAGAAGTCTTAAAAGAGCAACACTCCAATGTGGAAACTACAGAACCCGAACCACCAAAAAAGAGAATCAACCTTCTGCTTGTGGCATCTTACTCAGATAATGGAAAATGAACAAGCATCGGTGCACACTGCTTTGGATTGTTATCAAGCAGAACCCATCAGCAGCATGGACGCATGTCCCATGGAATGGTGGTTGAAGCATGATCGGACATATGAATCTTTAGCGCATCTGGCACATAAATATCTTGCAGTTCAGGCTACAACAGTGCCATGCGAATGCCTGTTCTCACTTTCAGGTGACATTGTAAACAAGAAGCAGGCAGCATTATCCCTTGCAACTGTAAACAAACTTTTTTTTGTCTGAGCGATTGGCTGAACAAGAAGTAGGACTGAGTGGACTTCTACATAATTCTACATTTGTAAGTTCAACTTTCATGATAAAGAGATTGCACTACAGTACTTGTATTAGGTGAATTGAAAAATACAATTTTTGTTTTTTTACAGTGCAAATACTTGTAATAAAAAATAAATATAAGCTGAAAACTGTACACTCTGTATTCTGTGTTGTAATTGAAATCAATATTTGAAAATGTAGAAAACATCCAAAAATATTTAAATAAATGGTATTCTATTATTTAACAGTGTAATTAATCACTTGACAGCCCTACTTCTGAGACAACTTTTTACTATCCTAAACAAACCAAGATCTTCCAATCTCCTCCCATCAGTTAGGCCGTCTGTTCCCCTGATCCTCCTAGTAGCTCTTCTCTGCATCTGTTCCAGTTTCAATTAATCTTTCCTGAACATGTGTGACCAGAATGGTACAGAGAATTCCAAATGAGGTCTTATCAGTGCCTTGAATCAGGCAAAACATAGACAGGCTTGGCTCTTCTACATCACCGGTGAATGCCTTAACTGCCAGGGTACTTGCTATTCTGTGGTTGGCCAGTCTGTCTTTCTCTGATTTTGACCAGAAATTACATCCTGGACCTGAGAAATTTTCTTGACTAAAGTTTAATCAAAACAATACATTTCTGAAAAAATGGGTCCATTTTGACAAAAGAGTTTGGTCAAAAATTCTCAGGCAGCTCTCGTGTAGAGTCCGCTCAGAGTTCCATGGAGTTACACCCATGTTAATCCAGTGTATTTCGCCAGTGTAACTAAGGGTGTGTCTATACAGCAAAACCCACACCCAGCTCCAGCGAGTCTCAGAGCCTGGATCAACTGAC
The DNA here is from genome assembly GCF_011386835.1 of Chrysemys picta bellii. NCBI lineage: Eukaryota > Metazoa > Chordata > Testudines > Emydidae > Chrysemys > Chrysemys picta. The sequence continues at coordinate 36,117,953 of NC_088793.1, read as the reverse complement.
TCAGGCTTGCGGGGGCTAAAAATATCAGTGTAGATGTTCGGGCTCAGGCTGGAGCTTGAGCTCTGAAACCCAGCGAGGTGGAGGGCCTCACAGCCCAGGCTCTAGTCCAATCCTGAACTTGTACGCGGCTATTTTTAGCCTTGCAAGATTAGCTTGAATCCGTTGACTGGGCTTTGAGACTCAATACTGTGTTCTGTTTTGTTTTTGTGCTGCATATATGTACCCTACGAGCAGATCCAGGCTTTGACACTGGCATTTGGTGTGGCCTTGAGCAAGCTGCTTAACTTCTCAGTTGCAGTATTAAAAATGGAAATAAATACTTACTGACAACTCACTTGCCAGTGGAGGGCAACAAAAAAATGATTAGGGGGCTGGAGCACATGACTTATGAGGAGAGGCTGAGGGAACTGGGATTGTTTAGTCTGCAGCAGAGAAGAATGAGGGGGGATTTGATAGCTGCTTTCAACTATCTGAAAGGGGGTTCCAAAGAGGATGGATCTAGACTGTTCTCAGTGGTACCAGATGACAGAACAAGGAGTAATGGTCTCAAGTTGCAGTGGGGGAGGTCTAGGTTGGATATTAAGAAAAACTTTTTCATTAGGAGGGTGGTGAAGCACTGGAATGGGTTACCTAGGGAGGTGGTGGAATCTCCTTCCTTAGAGGTTTTTAAGGTCAGGCTTGACGAAGCCCTGGTTGGGATGGTTTAGTTGGGGATTGGTCCTGCTTTGAGCAGGGGATTGGAATAGATGACTTCCTGAGGTCCCTTCCAACCCTGATATTCTATGATTCATGGGTGAAGAGGGTTGCGAAGCTTAGTGCTTTAAAAATATTAACTTTCTGTGAATTATTTAACTTCATTTGTGTACTTAGCCCTTGAAACATGATCTCTTTTGAGCTTGTGGGGAAAATTTTAGATGCATGCAGATGTCAGTGGGAGCTCCACATACATACCTAAGAACAGAATTGATCTCCTTTAAGCCAAGTAATAAAGCTTCACACACATCCATCATTTTGGATCACTTACTACTTTGTGACTAGATATCATTTTCTGATTACATGCTTATCACCAACTTTGGACTGCATCACAGAGTGAACGCCATACTAATGAGCCTGCAATGTTACCCAGATTAAAGCAGCAGGACACTGTGGTAGTGCAATGCTGGGTAATTGTATAACTAATAATAAAACCTAACTCTTACTTAGCATTTTTTTTTTTTACCCTGGGATCTCAGGTGTGCTAGTGTGTAAAGTTTAAACCTGAAGTCTGAGTGTTTTAATCTACTTGAGAAGTGCAGCTATCATCTGGAAATGCACTGCCTGGAGTGCTCCATTTCTTCTGTGGAATTGAAATTATTTATGTATTTACACTGTGCTTGCTAGGGTGAGCAGAGACAGATCTCAGTGGAGTAGGCATGAGTTCAAAGAGACTTTGAAGATTAAGGAAAAAGTCACCTTTACATACGAGGAATTATTGGCAAAGCTTCAACATCATAGCAGGCAGATCTACCCCTCATGCTATCTCCAGCATATAGAGCAGTGGTAGGTAACCTGCGGCCCATCAGGGCAGGCCACCACACAGTTTGTTTACATTTGCATGGCTGTCAGCAGCTCCCAGTGGCCGTGGTTCACCATTCCCGGCCAATGGGAGCCGCAGGAAGCGGTGGCCAGCATGTCCCTGAGGCCTGCATCGCTTCCTGCAGCTCCCATTGACTGGGAATGGTGAACTGTAGCCACTGGGAGACTCAGGCAGCCATGCAAATGTAAACAAACTGTCTGGCAGCCTGCCAGTGAATTACCCTGATGGGCCATATCCAGCCTGCGGGCCGCAGGTTGTCCACCACTGATATAGAGGCATTTAGTCTGTTGTACAACTCTACAGATTCCCTTCCAGTACACATGCTCTCCCAGGAATGTCTCCTAGTTGTGTATCAATATGTAGTGACTGGAATTTTCCGAGAAGCTGAAGGAAGTTAAGCACCCAGATCCCATTGAAATTAATTAGGCACCTACATCCCTTCAGCTGCTTGGAAAATCTCAGCTGGTCACTTGAAGAGTATTCCAGAAATTCCTCTTTGCGCCCATGATTAATAATTTATGGCCCCAATTCAGAAGTGTACTTAATATCTAGCTTTCATATAACACTTTTCATCAGTCAAGAGAGTATTCTTAAAATTATGGGTGTACTTATAATTTGTTGAATCAAGGCTCACATGAGAGAAGATTTTGGCTAGCGGACATTAATTGCAGGTGCAAAATAGTGCTTGCAAAATTATGATGGATTAAGAGCAAGCACCTTTCAAAAATTTGTCCTTAGTGAACAAAATAGTAACAATTAATTAATGTTAATTAGCCATATTAGGAGGAGACACCCGAACCTGGAAGCTCTTGCCAAACACCAGTAACAGGCGCTTCAGGATTAGGAGAGACTAGGGGTGAAAGTAATTCCAGACACTTACTGGTACGGGGCCAGGGCCGGCTCTGGCCCCTGGAAGGGACAGGGCTGCAGGTCAGCATCCCCCAGCCAGCCCATCCAGGCTGCCTGGCCCATGCCGCCCGGGACTCCAGTGGCAATTTAAAGGGCCAGGGGCTCCAGATGCCGCTGCCGCGGTAGTGATAAGCAGCATCCGGAGACCTGGGCCCTTTTAAATCTCTGGCCTGGGGGCAGCTGCTCCCTTTTACCCCCTCCCCCCCCCCCCCCCGTCAGCGGCCAAGGGGGGCAGAAAGGTTAAAGCACTGCAGGGTCCTTTGCCACGGCAGTGCTTTAACATCCATGCCCCTTTTGCCTCCCCTGTCGGTGGCCCTGCCCGTACGGACCTTACCAGCAGGGCCACTGACTGGGGAGGCAAAAGGGACAGGGATATTAAATTGGGATATTTAATGTGGGCTGCATATGGGCCAGTGCGGGTTCTTACTGGTACACCCTACTAGCTGACTTTCACCCCTGAGGGAGACCCTGATAGCAGATGGTCTTGTACTCTCCTCTCTTTTTCCAAAAGACAAAACAAGATGACCAATATCTTTTTTGCTTCAAAGGCTATCAGCCCCATTCTGATCTCATTTATATTGGTTTAATATCATTTTAGTTAGGTTCTTCAACTTAGGCTGAGTTCCTCCTGACTTTAAGTGAGAGCAGAATCAGGCACTGCATTTGCAGTAGTGGGGTTTTCTGATACTGGCTATGAACACTGAACAAGATAAAAATCAATGGCCCTTGTACACACACAGATTCCAATGTTTATTGAATTTCAAATGTTCACAGACTTGGAAAATCGGAACTTTTTTCTTTATACCTTAAATTGTAATATCTCCTGTGGGTGCAGCAGATACTTGATATTTCTATCCTACAGTGTTCATCACACTTCAGCAATGATTGCTAGACCCAATGCAGCAAACCACCAAATAAGGAATGTACACGCAATGGCATAATCAAAACCACACTTGGAAAATTACATTTTATTCATTTTTTGTTTCCTTTTATAATGCAGCTGGAAGACAAGCGGGTCTACAATTTATTCCAGCGGAGTCCTTTTTTAAGGTACCCTCCGATGATCTAAGTTATCCAGAAATAATTAACAGGGCATTTCAAGATTAGGAGATGTAAAGCTCAATTATCCTTTCATGTACACCACTTTTAAACCACTAACATTCTAATATCAGTGAAATAATTGCTGATTTACACCAGTGTTTGTGAGAGGAGAATCTGGCCTGTAATATACGCCTTTACTTCTGAAGAAAAATATTTTAAAAGACAATATTTTATGTTTTTTACACTTTCATCACAAAGCTTCACAAGCTATAAAAACTCACGTCCCCAGCGAAATGGGGTGGGAGCAGTCAGGAATCAGGGCCTGCAGCACAGTCAGTCTCCAAGCAACCTCTGAGCACCGCTGGCCTGTAGTAGGCTGCCTAATTGATCAGACTGCCTCTTAAGCCCAGTATTATTTCTCGCCACACTGGTTAACAAGATGTCCAAACTGCAGTCTCCTTAGGCAATCTGACACTTGGTAGTAGACTCAAAATTGAACAAGGCCCCCCCAGTGTTGTTTCTAAATCAGCCTAAATAATGTTAAGGATGAACTGGTACAGGTAGAATCCCCATCCTGCCTGACCGAATGCTGCTAAGAAAAAGGATGGTTCTCCTGGCTTCTGTCACCCCTGCAAACTCTGTCTCTCTATCATCAGTCCTTTCTGTCACCTGAATCTATGCAAAATGATCAGGTCTTGCCCCACCTCTCCAACATGAAGAAGAATAGACTTGGGAGGATCTGGGTGCCCTTCCCCTTTCTCTAGTAGCCCACACTATCACTAGTCTGCTGGTAGCTTGGTGATGGGCAATCAGCTCCCAACCCCTCTCCAGTCATAGGAGCGGCATCTTTGTGCTAGCCTACGGGACAGCATCCTGTTACGTTGATGATTGAGCTGGTACCATTGTCACCGGCATACACTAGAATCTAGGTCCAGGGACACACCAGGATCAAAACCGAGATCAGAGTCCATCAACAATTTTTTTTTTAAGCAACTAACAAAATCATCCAAAGCCCAAGATTTGGTGGTGATGGGGGACTTCAACTATCCGGATATATGTTGGGAAAATAACACAGTGGGGCACAGACTATCCAACAAATTCTTGGACTGCATTGCAGACAACTTTTTATTTCAGAAGGTTGAAAAAGCTACTGGGAGGAAGCTGTTCTAGACTTGATTTTAACAAATAGGGAGGAACTCGTTGAGAATTTGAAAGTAGAAGGCAGCCTGGGTGAAAGTGATCATGAAATCATAGAGTTTGCAATTCTAAGGAAGGGTAGAAGGGAGAACAGCAAAATAGAGACAATGGATTTCAGGAAGGCAGATTTTGGGAAGCTCAGAGAGCTGATAGGTAAGGTCCCATGGGAATCAAGACTGAGGGGAAAAACAACTGAGGAGAGTTGGCAGTTTTTCAAAGGGACACTATTAAGGGCCCAAAAGCAAGCTATTCCGCTGGTTAGGAAAGATAGAAAATGTGGCAAAAGACCAACTTGGCTTAACCACGAGATCTTGCATGATCTAAAAAATAAAAAGGAGTCATATGAAAAATGGAAACTAGGACAGATTACAAAGGATGAATATAGGCAAACAACACAGGAATGCAGGGGCAAGATTAGAAAGGCAAAGGCACAAAATGAGCTCAAACTAGCTACAGGAATAAAGGGAAACAAGAAGACTTTTTATCAATACATTAGAAGCAAGAGGAAGACCAAAGACAGGGTAGGCCCACTGCTCAGTGAAGAGGGAGAAACAGTTACAGGAAACTTGGAAATGGCAGAGATGCTTAATGACTTCTTTGTTTTGGTCTTCACCAAGAAGTCTGAAGGAATGCCTAACATAGTGAATGCTAATGGGAAGGGGGTAGGTTTAGCAGATAAAATAAAAAAAGAACAAGTTAAAAATCACGTAGAAAAGTTAGATGCCTGCAAGTCACCAGGGCCTGATGAAATGCATCCTAGAATACTCAAGGAGCTAATAGAGGAGGTATCTGAGCCTCTAGCTATTATCTTTGGAAAATCATGGGAGACGGGAGAGATTCCAGAAGACTGGAAAAGGGCAAATATAGTGCCCATCTATAAAAAGGGAAATAAAAACACCCCAGGAAACTACAGACCAGTTAGTTTAACTTCTGTGCCAGGGAAGATAATGGAGCAAGTAATTAAGGAAATCGTCTGCAAACACTTGGAAGGTGGTAAGGTGATAGGGAACAGCCAGCATGGATTTGTAAAGGACTAATCGTGTCAAACCAATCTGATAGCTTTCTTTGATAGGATAACGAGCCTTGTGGATAAGGGTGAAGCTGTGGATGTGATATACCTAGACTTTAGTAAGGCATTTGATACAGTCTCGCATGATATTCTTATCGATAAACTAGGCAAATACAATTTAGATGGGGCTACTATAAGGTGGGTGCATAACTGGCTGGATAACCGTACTCAGAGAGTTGTTATTAATGGTTCCCAATCCTGCTGGAAAGGCGTAACGAGTGGGGTTCCGCAGGGGTCTGTTTTGGGACCGGTGCTGTTCAATATCTTCATCAACGACTTAGATATTGGCATAGAAAGTACGTTTATTAAGTTTGCGGATGATACCAAACTGGGAGGGATTGCAACTGCTTTGGAGGACAGGGTCATAATTCAAAATGATCTGGACAAATTGGAGAAATGGTCTGAGTTAAACAGGATGAAGTTTAACAAAGACAAATGCAAAGTGCTCCACTTAGGAAGAAAAAATCAGTTTCACACATACAGAATGGGAAGAGACTGTCTAGGAAGGAGTATGGCAGAAAAGGGATTTAGGGGTTATAGTGGACCACAAGCTAAATATGAGTCAACAGTGTGATGCTGTTGCAAAAAAAGCAAACATGATTCTGGGATATATTAACAGGTGTGTTAGGAGCAAGACACGAGAAGTCATTCTTCCGCTCTATTCTGCTCTGGTTAGGCCTCAGCTGGAGTATTGTGTCCAGTTCTGGGCACCGCATTTTAAAAAAGATGTGGAGAAATTGGAAAGGGTCCAGAGAAGAGCAACAAGAATGATTAAAGGTCTTGAGAACATGACCTATGAAGGAAGGCTGAAAGAATTGGGTTTGTTTAGTTTGGAACAGAGAAGACTGAGATGGGACATGATAGCAGTTTTCAGGTATTTAAAAGGGTGTCATAAGGAGGAGGGAGAAAACTTGTTCACCTTAGCCTCTAAGGATAGAACAAGAAGCAATGGGTTTAAACTGCAGCAAGGGAGGTCTAGGTTGGACATTAGGAAAAAGTTTCTAACTGTCAGGGTGGTTAAACACTGGAATAAATTGCCTCGGGAGGTTGTGGAATCTCCATCTCTGGAGATATTTAAGAGTAGGTTAGATAAATGTCTATCAGGGATGGTCTAGACAGTATTTGGTCCTGCCATGCGGGCAGGGGACTGGACTCGATGACCTCTCGAGGTCCCTTCCAGTCCTTGAATCTATGAATCTATGTGTATCTGTAACCATTGAGCCAGGGCACTAGTGTGCTTCGTTGCCAATAAACCTGGCTGAGCACCTTTGCCACCGAACCCAGCCTGTGTTTTTTCTTTATGAACAATACCAACGTCTTCTGAATCAACATGCTGCACTCTCTGCTAGTGCAGCTAACACTGGAGGTCCAAGAACAGCAGCACTAGTAGCATTAACATCTCCGCAGAACTAACACTGGCTATCAATGCTGCTTTTAAGGGGTGGTGCCACCTCCTAGAAAGAGCCCAGCCCTCGCCCTGATGGACTATAAGAATCTGGAATATCAAAGGTCTGCTACATGCTTTAGCCAACATCAGATCTGCTGGTCTCTCTTCTTTGCTTGCTTGGATGGTTTTTATTTATTTATTTTATTTGGTTGTAACCTATCACCCGGGGATGAGAAACAGGAAGGCATTTGCCTTATCCTGCAAAGTCGAGAGCCATCTGCCATTGTGCTCAAGCTGTCCAACTTTGTAAATGTGATGACTGTCAACGGTCTGACCTTCTCCATCCTCTCCCTGCTTCACAACAACCTGTTCATAACCCGGATCTGCCAGACCCTGAACAATGTGGGTACTCAACCCAACTCCGAGTTCTGGTGACAGAATGGCCGCCTCTATCACAAGAATTGTGTATATGTTCTGCAGAATATAATCTAGGTTTTAGATTTTGAAACTATGCCATGATTCATTGCTTTTGAGCCATTTTGTCCAATTCAAGACCTGGAATCTTATCTCAAGGAGCTTACCTCAAGGATTATATAAGCTTCTGCAGCCTCTGCACCTATACCAAGAATTATTGGTATATAATAATTACCACTATTAAAGACCCTAAGCTTCCTCCAGTCTCTGCCATGCCTCTTCAGCCTTGGTGTACTATCTCAATGGGCTTCATGTAGAACTGCTACACTCCTAGGGACACTAAAACAAAGAAGGGCAAACATTATTGCTAGCCTGAACAAGCTACTGTAAATATATAAGCATTTAATAAAATTCAAGAGAGGATGTAATTAGATGTATTCATGTAATTTTAATAATTCATTCAAGTAATTATATTCCGATAAAAGGATGAGAGCAGGAATGAATGTGAGTGAAGGAAACAAAGCAGACCTTGGGAAGAATATTCCTGACCAAGAATAAAAAATGTCTGAAATTACTTCCCTAACAAGGTGTTGTCATGTACACTTTGGGGTTTTCAATTAGCAAGTTAGCTTTCTCTCTAAAATATTTGAAAAGCAAAGATTCTCTCTGGGGCAACTTACCTGGACTTATTTACCAGATACTTTTATTTTGTTGTTATGGAAATATTGCTAGATTGTCATATAGACACTTAGTTTCATCTTATACCTGGCTGGAAATTATTTGCTGTTCATGTCTCTCTTAAATAACTTTGAGAAGAAATGACTGAGTAGAGCTGGTCGATTTCCCCCCTCCCCCCCCCCCCCCCAGAAATTTTTTTGATTTTTTTTCCTCAGAACAATCAAGCAGTGTTTGGTGAAAACTAAACTTTTGACTTGGGGATTTTTGTGTTTTTCTGTGAAAAGTTGAGTATTTCCATGGGAAGCCGATGGTTTTCATGATTTTTTTTTTTTTTAATGGAAAATAGAGTTTTGATGGAAAAATTTTGACCAGCCCTAAAAATTATTTAAAAACAACTAAAATGGGGAGAGACTGTAACTTGGTTATAGAAAACTTCATTGTTTCCTGAGCTATTATAATTCATGTGTCCCCTGTGATGCATTGCACCATGATGTAGACAAATATTGGTGACGTATAGATGTCGTTAGAATGTGAAGGGTAATTGTGTAAACTTATTTTCATTCTCCAAGGTCATACTCACTTTGGACCATGTGACCAACCCCCACCCAGTGGGGCTATCCTGGGACCTGTCAGTAGAGCTAAGCAACCCCTTCCAAATTCCTTTGTAAATGTAAATGTCTTCAGCTGTTTTTGAGCAGTATAATAATGAAAAAGTGTGCTTTCATTGTTGTAAAGATATGATGATGATGCCTTGTTGTAAAGATATGATGATGATGCCTTGTATTCAACCTTATCTCTACCATTTCCTGAATTTTAGAGCCAAACTCTTTTGGCATAACTCAGTTGACTTCAGTGGAGAGACATCAGCCAAGAATTTGGCCCCTAATGCTAACCAGTAACCACTTTAATATTGTTTGAACATAGTATTTTGCATTTTTGCATTTAATTTCCTAGATGCTTCAGAAGAAAGAAAGGGCAGGAAACACACACACAGTCTGCATAGTTTACTCTTTGGCTTTGCTGGCAGAACTTGTGACTTCTTTCAACCAGCTGTAGCGCCATGCTGATTCTCCAAAGGTCTCAAAGGAATATCCCATTACTAGTGATTCTCTACTTTTTTCCATATTGGGAACCCATTTTTCAAACCAAAACCCCTGCCCCTGTAATTAATACATAATCTAGTCAGGCCTCCCTTTCCATATAGCAATGTGTTTCTGACTCTCTCGGCGTTGCAACCCTCAGGTAAAGAAAGCTTTAATAAAATAATTGTGGGTTTGGATACTCGGGGACTTAGTCCAGCAGGTTCTGGCTAGTGCTTTTCATTGGCTTGTCCTCTTCCAAAGAGTTGTCAGAACTCCTTTTTGTTTTTAAATTGAACCTGATTATAGAAGTTCTTAGAAGGTCTATGTGCTCCTATTACTGTCTTGTGACATATTTTCTAAGCAGAAGTCTTCTGTCAGATCTCAAGACTTCTCCAAGCCTTTTGATTAAAATGACATTCATTACTAGAAGTATTAATGCATATGCAGAGGTAAAGTGCAGGTAAGCTGATTGCCCTAACTACACAGTCCCCAAAATCAAAATTGGACCATTTGCTGTAATTTAGTAAGATGAATCAATGTATGTACCGCACAAAATTATATATTTTACTTGACGGTAAAATTGCACATCTCTAATCGAGGCTTAAAGTCTGAATGAGAAGAAATTACACCATAACTTTTTTCCTAAAGAAGAACAAAAAGTTGTAAAAGCACCTAATGTTACTCTTGGAAGATGTTGAGAATGGAGGAGTGACGAATCACTACCTGATAGCAGGGGGAACTACTTTTATCATGTGCTTCAGTCTTGTAAAAAGATAAAATTCATTTACACACACACACACACACACACACACACACACACACACACACACACTTCAGCTCTGTGCAAAGTGTTCTGAGTCAAATTCACTATAACTATAGTGGCTTCAATGAATCTACACCAGAGATGAATTTGGCTCTCACACTTTTGAGGTAAATTTTTTTTGCCTGCATGCATTTTTTATGTGCTTAAGCTTCCATCTTTCAATTAAAACAAAGTATTACTGCTCTTAAAAAAATATTAGTCTGAACCTAATGATGGTTCCATGTACTTTACAAGTAAGAGGAATAAGATGCTAAATACTGTATGGCACTAGTCTTCAAGGCTGAAGCCACTTAGTTCTTTTCAGCTTTCAGCGTGGATTCTTTCATTTAGTTAGATTTATAAAACATGAGGTACCTATTTGAACAGGCTTTTGAGTTGCCTCTGACAAACACTTAAAAATACAGAGTGTCCATTTCTTTTTTTTAAATGTTCTAACATATAATAGGTTGACCACTTTGTTTTATATGCTAAAGATTCTGAGGAGTATTTAAGCAGAATCATAGCACTTAGCCAAGGGAAAGGGCCTTTTATTCCTGGCTCTGATGTGCTTTGTTGGGAGTCACTTTACCTCTCTCCTTCCCTCTCTGTTTCTGTTTTCCCCCTCCAACCCTTTGCCTGTCTGTCTATTTAGACTGTGCGCTTTTCAGAACAAGAGTCGTGTCCTTACCTGTGTTTGTATAGAGCAGGGGTCGGCAACGTTTGGCATGCGGCTCGCCAGGGTAAGTACCCTGGCGGGCCGGGCCAGTTTATTTACCTGCTGACGTGGCAGGTTCGGCCGATTGTGGCCTCCACTCGCCGCAGTTCGCCGTCCCGGGCCAATGGGCGCGGCGGGAAGCCGCGGCCAGCACATCCCTCGCTCGCGCCGCTTCTCGCTGCCCCCATTGGCCCGGGACGGCGATCCGCGGCGAGTGGGGGCCGCGATCGGCCGAACCTGCTGCGTCAGCAGGTAAATAAACTGGTCTGGCCTGCCAGGGTGCTTACCCTGGCGAGCCATGTACCAAACGTTGCCGACCCCTGGTATAGAGCCTAGCATAATGGCCCTGATTCTGACTGGGGCCTTTGCACTCTTCTGCAATACAAATAATAAAATACAGTAAAAGCTGTGTTATCTGGCACTTTACCAGCTGGAAAGCTCTATAAGCTTGCATTTCTGATCTTCATTGAAAGTCGGGTTTATAGTCCGGTTAACACGGAGCTGGCGGGCTCCCTGGAAGCAGCGACATGTCCCTGCTGCTCTTAGGTGGAGGAACAGCTACAAGGGGTTTGGAGTGCAGGGTTGGGGGTTGGGGTGCAGGCTCTGGGAGGGAGTTTGGGTGTGGAAGGGGGTGCAGAGCTGGAGGTTGGGGCACGGAAGCAGTTTTGGGGTGCTGGATCCAGGGGGCGCTCACCTTGGGCGGCTCCCTGCAAGCGGTGACTTGTCCCTGCTGCTCCTAGGTGGAGGTGCGGCTAGGCGGCTCTACATGCTGTCTCCACCTGCAGGCGCTGCCCCCACAGCTCCCATTGGCTGTAGTTTCCAGACAATGGGAGCTGTGCAGCTAGTGCTTGGGGCAGCGTGCAGAGTCGCCTAGCTGTGCCTCTGCCTAGGAGCATGAGCATCAGGGACATGTCACCGCTTGCAGGGAGCCGACTGAGGTGAGTGCCGCCTGTATCCAGCACCCTGCACCCCTTCCCACACCCGAACTCCCTCCCTCTTAGTTAACTGGGACTTTTTACTTACCAGCACCCCCTATTCCCCTATCATGCTGGATTAAAAAAAAGCTTTTACTGTAAATAGAATAAAATAACAATGTTTTGTTTGGCAGGAGTCACCAGGTGGTGCTATTACACACCGTCTTCCAAGTTCTTTTTCATAGCATGTGACTAAATGTTCAGTCTTGGGTAGACAGCTGTGTGGTGGTTGTTTTTGTTATGCAAGGGTTTTGGGTAGAGGGAGCAGTTTGAGCAGCAAGAGAGTTTACTCTTTGCCTTCATCTCTGATTAGGGCCAGTTCTTGAGGCAGAGTTGATCCCCGGGAGTTGGTATTGGTGCTGGACTGAGATTCTTGAAAGAAGGGATTGCTCTGTTTGCTGTTTGTGACCATCTCTGTTCCTGGACTGGTGTAAATGTGTAAATAAAACAATTTACACTAAGACTATATACCCAGACTCTGCATCGCTGATTTCTCCTTCACTGGGAAGCTAACCTACAAGGCTCTGGACACCCCTCAGCAAAGGGCCAACAATAAGACTATGAGCTGGGTTAAACCTTGTTATGGGTTGAGTTAAAATGATATGTGAGTGCACACTTCACTTAAGATACTTGTGAATAGGTTGAGGGGCCACACCTAAAACAAGCCTTAATAGTCTCCCTAGAAACTAGCAGGGGTAGAGGGTTGTATTGGGTATTCTTCTGACCAGGTGGGTGAGTATGTGTCTGTGGGTGAAAAGGACAACTGGGGTGAAGACACAGAAACTGAGAGAGCCAGAACCAAGAAAGCAAGCAGCGGTGTGTGAGCAGGGTGTATGACCCATGAAAAAGCTAGAGAGAGAGTTTTTTTTAGATTTGGTGTTGGCTCAAGAGATGTGGGCCATGTTAAGAAACTATTCTTTTATTTCTGGTTCGTCCTGCATTCAGAGAAGCAGGACCTTCTCCATTCCTTGTTAATAAGACTGCATCCAAGAAAATACCTGACTTCATAATTTTCTCCTCAGCTGGTTCATTCCCCAGGGCCCTGAACTTTTGACTAGCCATTTGGATTGAAAAGGGCCAATAATAAGTGAGTGCAGTACTTTACCTGGGGGGGAAAAAATTGACTATCTGGTCTGGAAATTCATTTCTGTATCTTGTTTTAAAAAATCATAGTATCAGCTTCCTCCAGTCCAGATACAATGGCAGGGCCTTAAGCCAGGGAAAACTCCACAATGCTCCTCTAATGGAACTTCCCCAAATCAAATTGTCTTTGGGAATTTGAAAGTATTTGACCCCATGGAATGAATGCAAGTGTCCATACCCAGAACTCTCACATCCTTTCACATGTACAAACCCTGGGGGGGCCTGAAGACAAGGTCATCCATGCCAAGGTTCTCTGCCTCCACACCAGCTCAGGGTTACCTGCACCTTTACACTTGCAGAGGAAGTTTAATACAACTTCAACCTGCACTGACTTTTCAGCAAAAACTTGAGATAGACGATAATGCACATGTCACCTGGCCCAGGATAGGGATATTCACAATGGTGACATTCTGTGAGTAAGTGGAGAGAGACCTTCATGTGGTGTTCTTGAGGGAGATATTGCCCCGCATGGCTGATTCTACTGTTAGTCCTATTTAGTCACATTTGGAAAGATTTGAAGTGGGGGGGAGGAATCTTTATTTAAAATTGTCACATTCCCCAGCCTCCATTATAAATAGGGATAGAGAAATCAGTTAATGATTTTGAGCCAAATTCAACAATGTACATCTAACTTTAAGCATGTGAGTGTTCCCATTGAATTCAGGGACCACTGATGTGCTTAAAGTTAGGCATGTCCTTCGGGACTTTGCTGAATTGGTACCTTTATGAGGGAGACAGTAATTTTTAGACCTGGGACAGTGCCTCCAAGTTGCCGTCATGTCCTCATGTTGACTCCACATGCGAAGCAGGGCTTCCACTCTGTACGCTTGCAATGAACCCAGAAACACCGGTCACTCTACATCCCTTTCTCTGGCAAAACCTGTTTGTCCACTCTGCCTGCGATACACATTTTAAAACATTTTTCAGTACATATACACAAACTCCTTAAATATCTTTCATACATACATCTCACAACAATTATGACATAAGCTTTCATTAAATACCTTACGTGATATTCGTTACAGACAAATGCTATGAAAGCTGTGCAGTAGGGGCAGTGAGTTTGTCAGGCCTTTTGGTTGCTGACACAGAGTAGTGAATTTTTTGCCAGCTGGAACCAATAGGTCGTTGTGTCATTATAAGCAGGCTGTTTTAAGAACGGTGATATGCTGATATCAAAAACATTTCAATTGCTAAAGGAAGAGACAGAGCAAATTATTTGCACTGAAATACTAAAAGGAATTAAATGATTCTTAAGGCCTGATTCATCACTCCCCTAGCTAGGCTGGCATAGGGGGTGGCAGGCCAGAAAAGTCCCCACTATCCCCATGAGAGGACCTTTGTTCCCAGACACACAGCCAGCTCCACCATCTCTACTCCATGTCTGCAACAATCCCCAGCATTGAGAGTATTCAAGGGATCACTGAAACTGGGGGTGTGGCTAATGTTGACCTGCACCTCAGTGATACCGCACCCCTGCAAAGCTCCATATTGGTCTCAAAAAGGGCTATTACACTTCCAAAGGGCAGCTTGTTATCGCCAGTTGGTTCAGTGAAAGATCTATTCACCATAAGGTACCAAGGTATAGATATATTTTTAAATAATAAGAAAAGTCTGTTCTGTCTTTTCACTCTCCATGTTCTCCAAAGTGACTGACCTACCTAAACTTAAAAACACAAAGATGCCCCTTTTTGGCAGAAGCCAAACCTGGAGAATTTAGGCCTGAAAAATGAATGGTGGGAAATGTATAAGCAACTGGAAGTTATTATGCAACCACAACAATAGCAGTTGCTCCCACTCTAATAATGTACAATAATGTATTATGCAAATATGGTGCAATTCTATGCAAATGACAGTATTTTCAGATTGTATGGTAAATGCTCATTGTCATTTGTTTATGCTTGATTTATGACTATTTCCACCTATCTTGTTTTGTATTATCTTCCATAGTACTTGTAACAATTGTATATATTTTTTCCATTTTATTATTACAGGAATGGATTCTTTTTGTTGTGTGTTTTCATTGAAGACATTTATAAATATATTTTTGTATTTTTAATAACAAGTGGTTGTGTATTGTTGGATTTTTATAATATTCTGTAAATGGAATAGGTTTCTTTGTTCAGATCTCCTCTTTCGAGCCTTGGGGGAAAATGTAAAAATCAGTCAATAAAACGCTTTTTAGAGGTAAAAAGTCATTAAAAAATTCAAAGAGGTCAGTGTTACGTTTTGGTTAGAGTCCTTCTAGCCTAAAGATAATGGTTAAAAAGAACTGACAGACAATACCAGATTGTCATTAGCATGTAAACACTAGAACAACTAGACAAAAGTTCTGTGATAAGGTCTATTAAAAATATTGTGATGATTCTTTCCTCTGTTCTGTATTACTGGGCCTTTAATTGACATAAGAAAGTATGCACTTGAGCATAGCCTGGGAACAGAAGTCTGTGCTGAGAGTGATTCATGCTAGTGCAACAAGGGGCTATTGAGTGAGTTACTGCAACAAAAGCCTTTATAGTAAACATGCAGACTGAATCCATAAAGCAGACAGACCCAAGGGGACCAAGAAGACCATTAGTGACTGAAGGCCATCTAATGGATACTTAACATATATGTAGCAACTGCAGGGGAAATGGGAATCATGTCTGTTTGTGAATACTAATAAGTCAGACCAGGCTTACTTCTAAGATGAACATTCTCTGTGCTTTTTTTTTATATTCCATTACCCTCCTCTGAAACTTCAAGCACTAATAGAATTTTTAATATATGCTGAACTATCTGTTGCTGATGCACTGAAATAAAGAAGTAAGGTTACATGTAGTCTTTGGCTTCCACGTGTTTGCCACAAAGATTAAACAGTCACTTTAAATTCATGCTGCATAGTAATGTTGAATCCACATCCAGTCAGATGCATATCATTGTAATATAACCTGTGGCAACATAATACCCAGAGGGCAATTAAAATATGCACAGAAAAGAATGCCCTAGACATGAGCGTGTAAAGATACTCTGTTTTGTATAATTAACTAAATAATAATAAGGGCCCAAATGTTTGTCAAAGTAAGAGTTGTAATTAAACTTCCAATGACCTGGAACTGTTTCTGTTTTATTCATCAGTATTTTTTAATGTAACTTTTACCATAGTATCTGAATGACTTTAAAGCAGGTAGGAAAATTTACTTAATGGAACATAGTGGTGGGAATCTAGATTATTTCAGCATTCTGTATCCAGACTGCTTGTTTATGTGCAGCTTTTTAACAGTACAATGGGAACTGGCAGACAAAAGTCTGCAGAATATGCCCATAAAATGTTCAGATACACGACAGCACAATTCTCCCTTCAGACCAGATTGTTGCTGGCTGGCTCCATATTGGGTGCTAAACGTGGAAGGGCAAGGAGGGAACAATTGCAGCACTTTTACTTCCCTGAGTGTGAGGGATGCTCACTACCTGCACCAAATTGGTGCTAGTCTCTCTCAGATGTGTGGGGAGTGGTGCTGAAAGTGTTCCTGATTGTAAGGGGTCACAGACCCACCAAGTAGAATTCCCACAGCATCCTGTGGTGTGTACCCATTTCAGGCCTGCTGCAGGGAGTGGGGGAGGGGGAATAGGACAGTAACCCTGTCTGATTGGTGCTTTCTCCACTTCTCAGCCTCTTGTGGTGCAAGCACTCAATCAGGAGTGGTACAGGAAGCAAGCAGAGCTCTTTCCTCCTTCCTCAAGAGCTGAAGCCCATCTTGCAGGAGAGGAGGAGGGAGTCCAGTAGCTCAAGTAGCCCTGCTCCCTTTCACCCCTCCTCTCCTGTGAGCAGCCAGACAGCCCCTCTGTCCCTCCCCACTGACCCCCACAACACGAGGCCTGGGAAGGTGGGGTGGGGCTCCCACTGCAGCCCCCACAACTCTGGGAGAGGAGGATGGAGAGTCCTAGGAACTGCAGGAGGAGCAGAGGTGAGGCTGGGGATGGAACAGATTGGAGGGAGCAGACCTGATTGCAGAGGCAGAGATATGTGATGTAGCTTTTATTTCGATAGAAAATGATACTCCTCCCCACTTTTTTCAGATCATTTTAAACATTTGCGGGGAAGGAAAGAGCAGCAAGGAGGAAAGACAATGGCTTCCATCTCCAATTTGCACTGACCATGGAGCTGGGAATCACTGTGTACAATGCTTCCTAGAGCTTCCCCAAGGGTGACGTGGGTCTGTGCTTTACCCTTCCCAAAGCTGTGTCTAGAAAGCGCAGTCTAGTCCCTAACTTTTTAGGGCAACAGGAAATACCTCTCCTTTTCCCATCCCCAAAGAAAAATATGCTGAACATTTTGGTCAAAATAAAATATTATAGTTGGGCTACATCCTCAGCTGATATACATTGACATAGCTCCGCTAGCTTCAACTATTAATGATTAATAACATCTGAGGATCTATGCCTTAGTTCTTATTCTGTGGCAAAGGATAAGGTAGGGTGACCAGATGTCCTGATTTTATAGGGATAGTCCTAATTTTTGGGTCTTTTTCTTATATAGGCTCCTATTACCCCTCCCCCCCCCCCCATCCCAATTTTTCACATTTGCTGTCTGGTCATCCTAGGATAAGGTGGTACCTCCACAGGTGTTGGCAGCTATAAACCATTACATGTTGTGCTCAGACTTGCTTCTAGCCTGTTGCAGAACACACACACATCCCTGGTGCCCTGCAATGGAGACTTTAAATTTGTTCTTTCTTTTTTCGTTTGTTTCTTTTTTAACTTAACAAATATAATTTTAAACTAAAACTTCATGTTTTGTTCTCTTGGGTATAGAAATATAACAAGAATTCTTCCCAAACGGGAAAGAATAAATATGAAGTCTCCAAAGGAGAATACAGCCTGTGTTCTTACTGTGTGACAGGTTGCAACAATACTGAAAACAAAATGGCTGCCAACTCTGCATATAGGAAAGAGGTCTTAGACACATATAATGCATAAGCACTTTTGTTTTTAGTTTTAAACTGCTTTTTACCAAAAAAAATTCCAGGTTTTACTAAAAGTATTATTTGGGGGGTTTTTTCTTTTTGAATTTCACCCTACATTTGTATTATTCAAATACATATATAAAAAAAACTTGTTTTATTAGGAAAATACAATACGTTGCATGAGCTATTTGTATTATAATAATACATGAAAAGCAGCCTGTTGAAGTAAGGTTATGTATTATTGTAGAAGATACATACAATAAAGAAACAGGCACGCATGCAAGCTCTGAATTGCATACGCATCTGAATGTACTGTTGAATCTCACGCCCACCATGTGCACATTTCAAGCTTTGTGTTTTGAGTTCTGTTTAAGTTCTGCAGCAAACTACAATGAATTCTATTAATCAAAGCATTAATCTACTGAATATTTTCCCCCCGTCCTTCCATCCACCAAAATAAACCCTTATATTTACCCGAAAGATAATTAATAGTTTTTTTTGCCCTGATTTTCAGTTGTTTTTGTTGCTGTAGTAATAAACACTGATAAATTCATGGGGGAAAATTAAATAAAATAAAAACGAAGAACCCTAAGAATGCAGTGTACACAAAGACATGCACCTGCCCATGCGTGTGCACACACACAAAATTTCATAGCTGCATCCACTACACTGAGTAACTAAAACCAGAATACCTCACAGGAGGTCATATCTTATCAATTTTGGTTGCTGGTGGTAAAAAGCAGGCAGAAGACAGGGATATGTTCGAGGGGAGAGAAGTTGGGATGTGCAGAAGAAGTGGGAAAGGAGTGTAATCTGTCACGGAGAGGAGGCTATGGTGAGAGGCAGAAAAGAAATAAATGGGCATGGACCAAGAGTAGAAAGAAAAATTGGGTGCCAAGAGCAGATGAATGGCCCTGTATAGGGAGACAAGAGATGTGGTAAAAACACAAATAACATGTTGGGGGAGGCAGGGCCGACTCTAGTGTTTTTTTTTGTTTGTTTTTTTGGATTTTTTTTTTGCCGCCCCACGCCAAAAAACTTTTGGCTGCCCCCCACCCTAGCCCTGGACTCTCATCCTTCCCCACCAGTGCCCTCCCCCATCTGCACCCCCTGCCACCCCGGCGCTGGGCTCTCCCCTCCCACCCCACCCGCACCCCCTGCCGCCCCAGCCCTGGGCTCTCCCCCCACCAGTGCTGACTCCACCCGCTCCCCCCCGGAGCTGGCAGGGTTGGGGTAAGCAGTGGGCCTCCTGGGCCGTGCCTCAGCCCAGGGTCCCTCCAGCCAGGGCTCCCGCCACCAGGACCCAGGAGGGCAGAGGCGGGGGACTGCCCTAGCAGGGGACTGAGGAGCCGGGGCAGGGTAGCCTCAGAGGGAGCGGAGCCCTGGAGAGTGGGACGCGGGCCCCGCACGGCAGCTCCCCGCCCTCTATGGTCCTGCTGCTGCTTCTGGCCGCCCTGCCACAGTCCCTTGGCAGCTTGGGCCACTTCGCCCCTGGCTGCAGCGCTGGGGGCAGCCGCTCTGCGGTACCTGCAGGCGGCTCTGTGTGCCTCACGGGGCGGCCCCCAGCCTGAGTGTCCCCCGCTTGGAGCCTGCCCAGCCCAGCCACAAGGTGCAGGCGCTGCTCCCCCGCGGCGCGAACCGCAGCAGCCACAGGACGTGCACAACGTGCTGCAGCTGCCCGAAGCAAAAAAAAAAAAAAGATGGCCGGAATGCCGCCCCTGAAAATGTGCTGCCCCAAGCACGTGCTTGGTTTGCTGGTGCCTAGAGCCGACCCTGGGGGGAGGAATTTGTGGACTGACAGAGAGAGGAGCAGGCAGCAAGGAAGACAAAGTGACTTGGGTCTTCCCAGTGACAGGGAGACAAGAGAAAAGAAGGAAGGTAGGAGACTTTGGAGTAAAATTAGCCAGATAGAGCTCTGAAAGGAAAGAGAGAGGATCAGGTACCTGGAAGCAGAAGAAGGGGTTCCTTTTCTTTTTTTTTAGTTGAATTTTTTCCCCATAACTCAAACTAGGAGAGGTATTTCATCCAACCACAGAGGCTGTGGGCCTGAGATTCATTGGTATTTATTTCTGCATGCCACAAGACATGTATTGAATTAGAGAAACATGCTTTCCTTTAAATGGAAAGAACATGTTTTAAAAATTTCTAAGGGATTTGTGAAACCCCAACCCACTCTGGGTTGTCTGATCTTTAACCTTAGTCATTATGCGCTTTGTTTTCAGTAAGAGTAGCATTTAAACTTCACAAACTTCCTTCACTCATTCATTCTCAGCATCATACTGGCCATGTGCAACTTCCCCATTGTTAGCATTATTAACAGTGGCAGATTTAATAGTCAGCTGAGATCAACAAATGCTGACCGGGCCCCACGTGCTCTGGGCCCTCTCTCTCCTTCTCCCATCTGCCAATGGCAGAGTAACAAAAAATGGGATCTGCTACAAGTTTTGTATTGTGGACCATCACATCCTCCACATGCAAATAAACTCTCACTTACCTCACCCGCCTCCCATTCATCCCTGCTACTTCACACCTGCTCTGCTCCTCCACTGCCCCTCCCCCCAGCTCCTGCTCCTTCTGGCCTGGGCCCTGCACCATTGTTTCCACTGCTAGAGCCCTCACCACAGCTCCTGCCAAAGCCAGAACTGCTGGGGGAGGGAATGAGGGGGAGGGACAGAGCTGTGAACCACCACCGCTGCCACCACTAGATCTAGAGTCAGAGCCTCTAGGGAAAATAGTGGGCCAGTTACTGCTGCCTGCAATTGAAGTTGCCCAATCAATTGGGAGGGGAAAAAGAGGAGTCCCCAAACAAAATGGAGGCTCTGCCTTTGGTGATCCCACTAATCAGAATTTATGGGAGAGCCACCATTTTGGAGTCCGTCTCCCCAGGCAAATTAAAACATGGGCAGTGGGGACCAGCACACTGCTCTTTCCTAGAGGTTCCAGCAGGCTGCAAACAGTGGGAGCAGCCTGGGCTGGGCATGTTGTGTAGTCAAGCAGCCCTGAGGCTTCAAGGGCCCTCTAAGTGCATGGGCCCCTGACTCGCTGCACCAGCTATTCTGCTGCTACTGCCATCTGCGCCTCTCACTCATATCTGGGACCTCACCCCACAAGAAACTGAGTCAGTCATCATGGCAAAGGGCCTCCTTGCCACCTCATGACTAATGCAATTGCATGGGTTGCCTGTGTCCCTGGACCTCAGTTATCAGCCCCCTATAAAAAGGGTAAACGGTGAGGCGGTAAAATTTGCAGATGATACAAAACTACTCAAAATAGTTAAATCCCAGGCAGACTGCAAAGAGCTACAAAAGGTCCCTTAAAACTGGGTGACTGGGCAATAAAATGGCAGATGAAATTCAGTGTTGATAAATGCAAAGTAATGCACATTGGAAAACATAATCCCAACTATACATATAAAATGATGGGGTCTAAATGAGCTATTACCACTCAAGAAAGAGATCTTAGAGTCATTGTGGATAGTTCTCTGAAAACATCCATTCAATGTGCAGAGGCAGTCAAAAAAGCAAACAGAATGTTAGACATCATTAAGAAAGAGCTAGATAATAAGACAGAAAATATCATATTGCCTCTATATAAATACATGGTACGCCCAGATCTTGAATACTGCGTGCATATGTGGTCACCCCCATCTCAAAAAAGATCTATTGGATTTGGAAAAGGTTCAAAAAAGGGCAACAAAAATTATTAGGGGTATGGAACAGCTTCCATATGAGGAGAGATCAATGAAACTGGGACTTTTCAGCTTTGAAAAAAGATGACTAAGAGGGGAGATTTCATCTACCTTAAAGGGGGTTCCAAAGAGGATGGATCTAGACTGTTCTCAATGGTACCAGATGACAGAACGAGGAGTAATGGTCTCAAGTTGCAGTGGGGGAGGTTTAGGTTGGATATTAACTTTTAACTTTTTCACTAGGAGGGTGGTGAAGCACTGGAATGGGTTACCTAGGGAGGTGGTGGAATCTCCTTCCTTAGAGGTTTATAAGGTCAGGCTTGACAAAGCCCTCACTGGGATGATTTAGTTGGGGATTGGTCCTGCTTTGAGCAGGAGGTTGGACTAGATGACCTCCTGAGGTCCCTTCCAACCCTGATATTCTATGATATGATTGAGGTCTATAAAATCATGACTGGTGTGGAGAAAGTAAATAAGGAAGTGTTATTTACTCCTCATAACACATAAACTAGGGGTCACCAAATGAAATTAATAGGCAGCAGGTTTAAAACAAACAAAAGGAAGTATTTCTTCACACAATACACAGTCAACCTGTGGAACTCCTTGTTGTGAAGGCCAAGACTATAACAGGATTCAAAAAAGAACTAGATGAATTCATGGAGGATAGGTCCATCAATGGCTAATAGCCAGGATGGGCAGCGATGGTGTCCCTAACCTCTGTTTGCCAGAAGCTGGGAACGGGTGACGGAATGGATCACTAGGTGATTACCTGTTCTGTTCATTCTCTCTGGGGCAGCTGACATTGGTCACTGTTGGAAGACAGGATACTGGGCTAAATGGACCTTTGGTCTGACCCAGTATGGCTGTTCTTATGATCATATGTAAGTCAGGTTTTAGAAAACAAAGAGATTTTGTTATTACAAACTGCCTCCTAAGATCCTAAGGAGCAAAAACTGTCATGGTGAAAACTTTCTGATCAGCTCCTGCAGTAGCAAATCAAAAACTGCTTCTCCATTTAGTGAGCATGAATCTGTCATTGTGTCAGGATTTAAGTCAGGAAAACAATTTGTTCAATACCACTGATGTTGTACCTGTAGTAGTAGCTGATGATGCTTCCAGAGAAACTTTGCTTGAGACCAGCACAACTGAAGACCTTGTAGATGAGCTACAAACCAACAAAGCCAAAGATACCATGAATTATCTTAAAATCAAAAAGCGTGAACACCCTCAGACTCTGTAGATTAACTTGAAAGAAGCAAAACCAAAGGCCTTGTAGATGAGCAGGTCAGCAATGAAGCAGGTCAAAGCATCCTTCCTGCTGAAATAGTTTTGATGTTCCCACCTGATGAAAGTCGCTTTCAAGATTTAGTTTTCTCAGCTCAGCAATTGTGTATGCTTGTACAGATTGGTCCTTGCCAGCTCACTGAAAGTGATACGCCAAATTGTCTATTTCATTTTTTCCCTACAAACTACCATTTTTCATCTTCATTATACAGAATGAAAAATGCACTGCATGCAGATTTGCATGTCAAGTGGATTAGCATATCTCTCAGATTATGCATACTGTCACAATTGCTGGTTATTTGAGGATACAGAAATTTGGTTAACCGTGCTAAATGTGGTAAAATCAATGTCTCTTCATGGGAGGAGCAAACCACATGTACAGTCATGTGGCAGTTCTACAGTTTGCGAAGAATCATAGAATCAATGTGTGTTTTTGATAAACAAGCATCTGAAAATATTAGGAAATGGCGAGAATTACTAAGAAATATTGCTTGACAAAGTCAAAACGCTGGCTAATTTAGGTCTCCCCTTTCACTGCTACCGTGAAGTGCTGGAGAGCAACAACTGTAATATTTATTTGAGCATCAGTAAGCTACTTGCCAGACATAATCCAACGTTTGCCCAGTGTATCAGTGACACCAAAAGAATCAAATACTTGAGCAAGACAATTACTGATGAACTTATAAGTCTTTTAGCATCAGGTACCAGGAGTGCATGCTTATAGCTGCCAAGTTTTTTACTGTGATTGCAGATTCAACCATGGATATTAGCCAGGTTAGTCAAATAGCCAATTTGCTTCACTTTGTTAATATTGATCATATTGAAGTAAAAGTAGATATAAAAGAGCATTTTGTAAGCTTTGTGGGAGTAAAAGAGGCAGATGCTCCATCCTTACGTGACCAGTTAAATAATGTTTTATTCTGCAAGTATGGATTTCATCCCAAATATATTGTCTGGACAGGGATATGATGAGGCCAGTGTTATGGTTGGAGATCTTGGAGGACTGCAAGCAAAAATGAGAGAATATCTTTTAGGTAAGTGAAACAAAGGGCATGCACCCAGGGCCGTCTCCAGGCATCAGCTTACCAAGCAGGTGCTTGGGGCGGCCACTTTGGAGAGGAGCGGCACGTCCAGCTGTTCCGCGGCAATTCGGCAGACGGTCCCTCATTCCTGCTCGGAGCGAAGGACCTCTCACCGAATTGCCGCCGCAGATCGCGATCACGGCTTTTTTGTTTGTTTGTTTGGCTGCTTGGGGCAGCCAAAACCCTGGAGCCGGCCCTGCATGCACCATACATCCATTGCCCAGCACATCAAATTAACCTAGTTTCAGTGACTGCTGCTGAAGAGAACGCCTGTGCAGACCTGAAGGTTTTCTTCTCAACTTTACAGGAAATATATAAATATTTCACAGACTCTAACCATCTATGGGGAGACACTAATGATTAAGTCTAAAAATAATCTTTATCTTCAAACTCTTCCTCAAGAGAGTACAGTTTTGAAAAGGAAAGAGGAACTTGATGATGCACTTCAGTCCCTCAAGAAGTTGACAGGATAAATGCAGCAGATGAAATTGAACAGGCTTCCAAAGAACAAAGGAGACCTGTACATCTAAAGGCACTCTGCAAGACTACATGGGCCACTCAAATGAAAGCCAATGAGGCAATGATAGTAAATTTTCAGAGTATAATTGAATGCCTAGAGGATGAAACTGTCACTGAATGCAGGAATAGTAAGGGCATACATTGAGTAAAAAGCAATCTGTCTTTGACAGCTTGGATGTTCTACCTCAGTCTGTTAGAGTGGTGTAGGAGCTTAGCTTCAGCCGCTGAAATCCTTCTATCCAAGAAAATTGATCTGTTCCAAGTTCTCAGGACAATTGAGCGTACAGTAAATGAACTCAGCAAATATAGATCTGAAAAAAAGTATGAGGAAATTGTAAAAGAATCTCAGAGCAGACGAGAAGCAATGGGTTTTGAAATGTAAATTATCCAAGCCACAAGAAGAGACATCTATGCTGCATGGATGATGAATTTGCATACAATTCTGTTTTAGAAGCAAAGGATAACTATCAAAGGAAATATGTTGAGGTCTTAGACAATATGATTGGGGAACTAAAATTGCGATGTGAGGGATTTCAAGATGTAGCTATCTATTTGGTTTCCTCCATCCCAGGTGACTTCAAAATATAATTTTACAAGAGTCAAAGAAGTTCTTAAACTCATGGGAAAATGCTCATATTTTTCTTTAGAGTTGGTCTTTCAAGATGTATTGTTTTATGAAGGACACAGAGGTGTTCATTTTGTCACTTGGAGTCCAGAGCTATTTAAATTAAAGTGTGTGAAAATGTTTTGATGTTTTACCAGAAATGGAAATGTTGTGTCGACTTTTTCTCACCATACCAATTGGAGTGGCTACTGCTGAATGCACAATGAAAACATTGAGATGTGCCAAAAACCTACACGTGTTCAACACTGTCCCAGACATGGCTGAGTGACCTTGCTCTCTTTGCATTTGAGAATGACAAGATAGCAAGATTGGAGCTGGACAGCATCACAGAACAATTTGCCAAGGAAAAGTGTTGCTGTGGTGCAACATTTCACTAATTGGAAATATGCAAGTCATAAGAACAAAAAAGAATGGTCAAACTGTGTCAGACCAATGGCCCTCTAGCCCAGTATCCTGTCTTATGACAGTGGCCAATGCCAGATGCCTCAGAGGGAATGAACAGAACAGGACTATTATTGAGAAATCCATCCCCTGTCATCCAGTCTCAGCATCTGGAAGTCGGAGGCTCAGGCCTCTTGGCTGATAGGTCCATGAATGGCTATCTTCCATGAACTTAACTCATTTTTTTAAATCCAGTTATACTTTTGGTCTTAACAACATCCCCTGGCAATGAGTTCCACATGTTGACTGTGTGTTGTGTGAGGAAGTACTTCCTTTTATTTGTTTTAAACCTACTGCCTATTAATTTCATCGGGAAACTCCTGGTTCTCGTGTTATGTGAGGGGATAAATAACAACTTACTTTCTTTCCCCCTTCTCCCCCGTTCATGATTTTATAGACCTCTATCATATCACCTCTTAGTTGTCTCTCTTCCAAGCTGAAGAATCCCAGTCTTTTTAATCTCTCCTCATGCGGAAGCTGTTCCATGGCCCTAATCATTTTTGTTGCCCTTCTCCATACCTTTTCCAGTTGTAACATATTTTTTTTGAGATGGGACAACCAGAACTACACACAGTATACAACACAATTTGTGCGAGATTCCACTTTTATTTAGGCCTGTGGTTTTTTTGTTGTTTGTTTTTATGTTTTTTTAATTCTTTAACTTTAAAAAAGCCTAAGGTGACATGATTATTGGGCCCCATGCTGCATGTTTGCTGACCATGATCTGACCTTTATATCTGCTCCTGGTTATTAAAAATATCAATTGCTTGAAAACTGGTCATGTTAGTTTGGCATCCATCTCCAAGGGCCTGATCATCCTTATGTAAGTGAGCCCTGTTCCACAGGGCTAAGGGGCAAACCACAACCCCGCATTAAATGAATGTGGAGAAACTCCATTAGGAGAGCCAAACAACTATCCCTCTGCCATGAGTTTTCCTGCTGAAGCCAGGGAGTACCTGAGGCAGTTAACTATGTTGTTAATTTACATTCACACATGCATAGTGTAGCCTCCCTCATTTTCAATTCAGAACATACGGCAGTGGATGATGAAGCTGATTTAGCTCCAAACTTACCTGCTAAGTTATTGAAATAAATGTCCACTGTTTTCTGTACTGTAAATGTAATATTTAATCTGTACTATGTCGGACAAGAACTGCTTTATTATGTATTTTTCATATACATGATTTGAATGGACTCTTGCAGAGAGTAGTGCACAATACTTACTACATTCTGAGATGTGTGATATTAAGGTTGGAGAATATACTGTATGATATATAGATACTGTCGTCATATCTGAAAAATAGTACATGATGAATATATTGATATGCATACACACAAGGGGCTGAGTTAAAGATGCACATGAATCCTAAATCTTGGCATTTCCTCATTTCCATGTGGTTAACCATACAACCTTCACATTTTTTAACATAATTTTGTGTGTGTGTGCCTATAATAACTATCTGCCTATGATCAGCTTGCAAATTACTCCTCCAGGGAAAGATATTTCAGATTGTCATCTTCTGAGAGACATAATTATGGTATTTGCATTTTGAAACATTTGCATTTGGTACATTCCAGCCAAGTTGCCCTGGTGCAGATTAGAGAGCTTTATATCTTGATGGAATGAGGCACATCATGCAGGTTTAAGAAAACCTACTAACTAATTCCTTCTTCTTATTGCTTCCTGTCTTTTGCCCCTATACCAAAGACCTTACAGTGCTATTATGCCCAGCTTGAATGAGAGGAAAACGTGACGGTCTGGCAATATCAGTGATTATACTATACTCTCTCTCTCCCATCTGTGATTTTTCCTTCTTGTTTTTAGTTCTTTCATTTTTGTGACCTATTACTTCCCAGTGCAAACACTGCTTGCAATCATTTACTTCAAGAGATGGTTCTAGCTGAGAATCAGGTGATGCACTGATTTGCATTTTACCAGTCTAAGTGTTTGTGGCAGGGCTGCTCAGAGGATTCAGGGGGCCTGGGGCAAAGCAATTTCGGGGGCCCCTTCCATAAAAAAAAAGTTGCAATACTATAGAATACTATATTCTCGTGGGGGCCCCTGCAGGGCCCGGGGCCTGAGGCAAATTGCCCCTCACTCTGGGCGGCCCTGGTTTGTGGACAGGGACAATAACATATATTTATGATTCGCTTTGTGAAATCCACCATGCTTGGAAATACCAAAGCCTTTTCAGGGTCCCATGCAACTTCTCTAACTGAAATAATATGTGTTTTGCATTTTTGTCAGTGAAAATGCTCGGATACACATGATTTGAAGATAAATTGTTGCTTTAGTAAAGTTAGCAAATTTGTCTTGGGTGGCACTGTGGGCTTGCTTAGCTTGCAAGGATAATACTATGAGGTGAATGTCATGCACTGATAATGCATTCATGTTCCGTGATGTTTTACATTATGAGCTGATTGATTTTTATTTAATTATTTATTAATATGCAGCCCTTTGAAACACATACCCAAATCCCATTATCAGTGCAGCTTTTGTGCTAGCTTGCTATTTAAACATCATTGGACAATAAAAAGGAATATTGTGTTGCCTTTTTAGCTCTGTACCTTAGCTCTGTCCCATTTGTCGGGGTCAGCAGCTCTTGTTCTTTGTGTCTAAGTGTTTCTGTCAAGTGTATCTTCCAAACTGACGCTGATCTTCTTCATGTCCTCTTTCAGCATCTCAATTCATTTTTTTCTGTGTCTTCTTCATAGTCTTTGTCTGATGACTACTAGATTTTATATTTTGGTCAACATATCCTGCATCTTGTCATCTCACATGACCCAACCATCTCAGTCAATATTCCCTCAGCTTTTTGTGTGATAGGGTACACAATTCAATGGTATCTCATCAGGTCTAATCCTACCCAGGACCTACCTGAGAATTCTCATTTTGTCAGTGTGAAGTAGTTGTTCTTCTCTTGTTCTCATTAGCCAGCATTCTGACCTGTATGCCATGGCTGGCCCAATCATGGGGTTATACATTTTCATCTACTTGGCATATTCTTATCACAGAAAATTCCTATCAACCCTCCATTTGCAAGTGCTCTTCATGCGACTCCTAACATCTGCATCCATATGCGTGTCATAGCTCAGCACTGAACTGAGATATTTGAATAGTTGCAGACCGTAACGCTAGACCATCTAGTTTTACTAGCTTCTCATTGTTCTTCTCAATGAAGCATCACATGTATTCCATCTTTTGTCAGCTGATTCATATGCTATTTTTTTCTAATGCAGCCCTAGGTCTCTTTCCAGTTCATATTTATTTTTGAGGCACAGCATAATGTTATCAGCAAAAAGTACGCTCCATGAAGTCTCTCCCCTAATCTCCTGCATTAAGGAGTCCACTTCAATCACAAATAGGATGGGGATTAAGGTTGGTCCTTGATGTAGGCTTACCCTCAAAGTGAATGACTCACTGTGGACACAGCTGTTTCTCACTACTGTTGTGCTACCCTTTGTATGTGTCCGTGAGAGTCTGAACATGTCTCTGGCAAATTGTATGACCACAGGCACCATCATATCAGTTCTCTAGGAACTCTGTCATAAGACTTCTCTATGTCCCTTGTTGACCTTCCTGGCATAAATCCGAATTGGTTGTTACTTACCTGTTGCTCCAGGTCCTCATGAAGTTTTTTCTCAATAAGTCTTCCCAGCCATTTAATTGCATGACTCAATAACTTGATGGGTCGGTAATTACTACATTCTTGCACATCTCCTTTTGTGCTTGAAGATAGGGACTACTGTGCTCTTTGTCCACTCTGGGCATTTTTCCAGTACGGATTAAGCTGAAGTTCAACAGAATTAATTGTTGTATATCTAAATAAAACAAAAGATTGTTCAAAGCTCAGTGAAACTGTATTTTCAGAAAGGGACCAGCCTGTTTTGTGGAAGGAGACACTGGATGAATTGGTGGGCTAGATTTATTTTTATGCTCTGAATTTGTTTGTATAAGGACTTCGGTGCACAGAGTTCTGCATAGATCTCTAAATGAACTGGAGTCCTTGGGCCAAATTGAAGTCCATGGAATTACACCAGTGATTAATTTGACCACCTGCATTCGTAGAGACTTTATCACATATAAGTACAAGGTGATAATAAAATAAATATAAATATTTCCAGGGGTAATAGCATCATGAAAGTGTTCTCAGTTAAAAATAGCTCTTGAGCCTAAACATATTGGGCTACACTCTGCCCCATGCTAAGTCTCCTTTGTGCTATTCTGGCTCTGAAAAGGTGACATTAAAATGTCCTAAATTGGATGATAGCTGATAATTCTATTCTATCTAGGTTGTTTTACTGCCCTTGTCACCATAGTATCTGAGCACCTTCCAGCAGTGCATTATGTGCAACATGACTAGACATCTGTCACATGTTGTTGTTTGTTCTCTCATCGTTTTCTCATAAAGAGAAGTGTGTGCAGTGGAGTGTCTTGTTATGGTACATTATTATTTTTAAAATATAAGTATACCTGTTGCTATATGTTGTCAGAGGCGTCACGGTAAAAGAAATGCACCTTGTGCTTGGGGAAGAAAGTGGTGAGGTTTGTGATGGTCCTTAGTTCCTGGGCAAGTTCATTTCACAGTATCAGATTGTGCCCACAGGACTCAACACTCTGGGTGGAGCTGAGGATTTAGCACTTCTGTTTCAGACAATGTACCACAATCTCAAGGATATTTTGGCGCCTTAGGGGATATTTTACTGCTCTAGCCTTAGAATGGGGTAATATTGGGTGGAAACGTATATAATGAAGTCTTTAATTGGCAATGTATTTCAGCATGAGTACATCCTTCAGAAGGGAAATATGTTGAACATGCTTGCATTTTCTTCTTAAGACTATTGAACTGATTGTTTTCCCAGCTGTCTTGAAAGGATTAAATTGATATTCCTTTGATGTAGCTTTACCAGGTTTTATGAATGCTTTGACCAAATACTATGGATGATAAATTCATTATGGGAGATAAATTCATGAAATGATAAGCTTGGTTATGGGTGATAAACTCATTACAGAAGAGCCCTTAGGTGTTGAGGCTGACAGAAGGCTTTCTATCATTGTCAGCAAAAACACAAACTATAAAAAGTATGCTTACAGAAATAATGTCCTTTATCCAGTCCCCTTCTCCATCAATACCCTTTTGCAAGGTAATATTACACTCCCATGGATTCACTTACCATCGTTATTCCCATGACTCACAAATCTTTCTCTCCAATCTTGACCTGTCTACCTCTGTTCAATCCAGGATCACAGCCGGTCTGTCTGACATCTTCTCAATGTTTCAACATCAAATTAAACTCCACATGGCCAGAACTGAACTCTGTATCTCATCTCCCAAGACCACCTGTCCTCCACTTCCTGTGTTCCACAGCTTAGAGCAACACCAACCACTCTGTCACTCAGGCTCACAACCTGGGTGTGGGCTGTCTCCCTCTCTCTTGCTTCTCAAGTTGTCCTTGCTTCCATCTGTCTGCCAGTGATGTCAGCCTCATTCATCATTTTGTCCTTTTTCTCCTGCTTTCTTCCAGGCCAGCCTTTGTCCATGGAGTAGCCTTCCTGAACTAGTCCACACAGGCACAACCCTCTCTGCATTTAAATCCTCACTCAAGACCCACTTCTACTATTATGCTGATAGGAAATTGCCAACTGATATTGACTAGGTTGCGGACTAGTGGGGATTACTTATATTTATAAAACAAAAGCTTTTAATTGATTCTGACTTCCAAGTTATGCAGACTACTGTGGAAAGCTGCCCTCCTGTTGTTTATCTCTCTCTTTTGTCGTGTCTTAAATTCAATTTTAAGCCTTTCAGAGCAGAAACAATATAATTTTTATGTTTTCACGGTGCCTAGTACAGTGGAATTCCAATCCCGATTAGGATCTTTGGGAGCTACTCTGATGCAAATAAATAAATAATGTGCAGGTGTCCCTGCTGCAGAAGTTATCAGGCTGGCTTTGGCATTAGCTTCCTCAGAGTGACCATATAAGCTGCCTAAAGCAGTTCATTTTGTTCTTTCAAGAGCTCCTTCTAGTGGTGACAATATTGCTTTACTTGTTGTGCGACTAAATGCAGCATAATAAAGTATAGACTCAAGATGGAATTTTACTATAACTCTCATTTACCTCATACCGAGAGCCTATTGATAAGATATCATAGTGAAGAGCGCCATAGAAAAGCTCATAAGGAAATTAATAATTCTGCCTTCAAAGCAACATTTGAATAGTGTGCAGAAAATAAGACCTACGGCCACACATTGAACAACAAGGAGAAAACACAATATTGAATAGCTGCTCACTGAATGAGCACCGTCAATCCTGTACACTGAACGAGGCAGGGGTCCTGCGGAAAAAATATGCGATCATGTAATTAAAGACTGCTGTAAGCTGGCTGGAGGACTAGTATGCACTTTTGTGAAATCTTTCCAGGTTTTGAAATTTGTGTTTGTTCTCCAGTGGAACAAAAATAAAACCTTACGAATATTCTTACAAAACAGAATGGTCAGGGAAGGGTTTTGATTTGGGTATCTCTTGTCAGATGTGACTAGACTGTCCACCCTGGACTTCAGATATCTTCCTGTGTGGGACTTAAGTGAAATTGATATGTCTCCTCAAAACATTTCAGATGGGATGAAATGGCATATTTTGATGAAAATACATTTGTTCAAAAATGTTCAGCTATAATCTTAACACATCTGCCCAAGGGGGAAGAATTAAGGTTGTACAGGCAATGTTAATTCTGGCATTTCTCACTTTTTAGTGCTTGATTTTGCACCATTAATGTTCTTTTAATGAGTGTGTGTGTGTGTGTGTGTGTGTGTGTGTAATTTCCTAGCTCTTTAAAAAAAAAAGCAAATTGTAAAAAACAATTCCAGCATGTAGCATCATATTTGACACCCATGTGGTTCATCATCTAGGATGGAGCCTTTAAATCCTCTGTACAGACCTTTGCCACTTGAGATAATAGAGCACTGACAGCAATAGTAGGTTGTCATTCTCTATGTGGACTAGCTCCAGAGGGGGTGAGGCATGCACTTTGACAGTGGGTTTCATAGCTATTTGCTGATAACAGAGGAATGGCCAGACTCAGGAATCTTGGTTTCCATTCCAATTTCTGTAGTGGGCACAGACATTTCTGACCATACCCCTACTAGCGTTGACCTTTCTGCCCCATCTCCTCCCATCTGTCCCTGTGCCTGTGCTGTCCCCCTCCCCACCTTGGCTCCTCATCCCAGTCCCATTTTCCTTGCCTATACAGTCCTAGTCTCCAGTCATCAGGCTTCTCATCTCTATCTCCTTAACTATTCAGTCCTAGTCTTCCAATCTGGGCTCCCCATCTGAGTCACAGTCTCTCTTCCCCTGCTACCAGTCCCTGTCTCCCTGCCCAGCCAGTTCCAGTTCTCATTTCTCAGACCCAGTGGTGCAAGTAGGGTGGTACGGTATGGTACCCCGTACCAGTAAGATATTTATAGCCAGTACACCCTACCAGAAAGACACAGGAGGAGCAGAACATGGGGCCACCAGGCAGCCTCACGCCAGCATGAATAATAGAATCATAGAATATCAGGGTTGGAAGAGACCTCAGAAGGTCATCTAGTCCAACCCCCTGCTCAAAGCAGGACCAATCCCCAACTAAATCATCTGAGCCAGGGCTTTGTCAAGCCTGACCTTAAAAACCTCTAAGGAAGGAGATTCCACCACCTTCCAGCTCTTCCACGCAGCTGCATCTAGCGTCTCCTGTCTGGGGTCTCTAGGCAGCCCTGCAGGAGGACAGGGCTTGGGGCAGGGCTGGGGGAGGTACTGGTACAGCCGCGCCGGAGGAGCTGCTGGCATGGAGCCACCTGGCAGCCCCATGTTCTGCTGCTTTTGCCGCTGCGGTTCCTGGGAGAGCCCTGAACCACATTCATTAAGACATCAACATATAATCTTTATTTTGAAAACAGGGAGAAACAGGGATAACCATTTCCTAAAATGCTTTTGTTTAAGTTAACAAATTTACACACACATTCTGTTAAAGTAGGTACTTAGTGTGTGGACTGCCTCTTAAGCTAGCGATCCTATCTCAGACCCTGGCTCCCCACTTCCCAGTTCTGATTTCATTTCTTCCCTGTGTACTATTATTAGATAAGGATATCATAATGAGCCTTACATGTTCTCAATAACTGAATGCATAGGCAGTTAGATCTTGAAGAAATGCTATTGTCAGTTGTGATGCAATTCTTTTTAGCAGCTGCCTCATGTACACAAATAAAGTTTATGTTCTGCTATAATCTTTCTGACTGAAATAACAGAAGATACTCATACAAATACATAAACCATTTTATGGTATCAAACATTACATTCCATGGCAAATATAGAACTTGGTAACATGACAAAATAATAAGGAGATGTGAATTTCAATGTGATGGTGGGACTTCTAGGTTACATCCCTTTACCTAGGTCTGTGATATTTCCACCCCTATCCCTGGTTGTAGGAGTTCATATATATTCATATCAAATCCCAATCCATTGTCTTGCAGTCCTCTTTCTAATCTCTCCAGGTCATACAGAAGTTTTATTCCATACCTGCATTAATTCACTACTCCAATTTTTTTATGTTCTTTTTATTCCACTGCAAACTACATTTTTGAATATCAGCACAGAATTTATCCATAAAATGTTTCATTATTAATACTTACTTTATTCATTTATTATATTCAGCAACACCCAAAGATTCCATTTGGGATTGGGACCAAGTTGAATAAGGAGCTAAACTATTTCAAATAAAGACCCTGTCATTGCTCCAGATAATTTACAATCTAAGGCCCTGGTCTTGCAGGTTCACATGCATGGGTGCAGCAGTCCACTTGGATTTATAAACTTGCAAGATTGGAGTATAATTCCTAATTAGATATTGGACATTTTAAAATAGGATTACAGTTAAATACTGAGAAGAAAATAGCAGTGCTGCTTGAAGGGTTAGGTGATGGAAGGCTCATAAGAGGGCTTTTCTTTCCTTTAAATGTAATTTATTTGAACTTTACTTTGAAAATGCAACAAATTAGCAGCTATTCATTTTGTAATATATATGGAGATATACCTATCTCATAGAGCTGGAAGGGAACCTGAAAGGTCATCAAGTCCAGCCCCCTGCCTTCACTAGCAGGACCAAGTACTGATTTTTGCCCCAGAGCCCCCCTCCAGGATTGAACTCACCACCCTGGGTTTAGCAGGCCAAGGCTCAAACCACTGAGCTATCCCTCTCCCCATGTGAAGAAGGGCTCATGTAAATTTTAGCTGTGAATAGGCAATCAGAATTTATTTGGGTATATAGGTTATTTGTCAGGGTCACATTTCAATGTTGAACTGTGCACTTCTTTCAGCACAATCTTATAGCATTCTATTTGGCTATTTTAGAATTGTATACCAATATCATCTTTCCATTTGGTACTGTACAGGACCTGTATCAGTTATTGCTTCCTGCATAAATGATCACCAGCAAAAAGACAGGTACTTTCAAAAGATTTATTTTATTTTATTTATTTATTCTAATATATAAATTAAATACATCAGCTATCTGGTCCAAATGTCACATTATAGTAGAAGCTTTTGCACTTCTGGAGCAGAACCAATTGCTATAATCTTCTCAGCAATTTACATGAGGGTCATGTAATGCAAAAAATTGCATTGGAGTAGCTAAATCTGTGTTAAAACAATATAGTTACATGAGTGAAAATTCCTAACATAGATTCACTTAAACCATTTGAAAATTTACTTAGGTCCATTTACCTTTACGTGGGTAACCAGTATTTCATTGCTGAGAAGATGGTAATCAACTTAAAGTTAAGTCGATATAAGCAAGGCTTAAATTGGTGTAAAAGCATGTATGTTAGGGATTCACACTGGTATAACCAGATTGATTTGAAATCGATCTAGTTGCACCAGTACATATAGACAAGTACCTAAGCAGTGTTCATGTAGTCTAGTACCTAGAGAAAGGGATTGAGAGGAAGGAATCTGGGTTCCAGTTCTAGCTCTGCCTATTGTTTACCTTTACCTTATGCAACAGATTCAAGCAACTGGAAATAGAATAGTGGGTAATAACAATGGCTAATTTGATGCATAATCAGTGCAATTTGCTAAACATAAACACTGCCTCCCCTCCAAAAATCATAACCCACTAAACAAACAGCAGGACCGGCTCCGGGGTTTTTGCCGCCCCAAGTGGCCGGGGGGGTGTGTGGAGGGGGAGGAAAAGCAGCGATCGCAATCACGATCGGCGGCACTCCTGCAGCAACTCCACCGTGCCACTTTCTTCTTCGGTGGGAATTCGGCGGCAGGTGCTTCCCTCCGAGAGGGACCTGCCGCTGAATTGCCGCTGAACAGCCCAATGTGCCGCCCCTTCCCCTTGGCTGCTTGCTGGGTTGGTACCTGGAGCCGGCCCTGACAAACAGACATCAAGCCAGTCATCAACCGGATTGCTTTGGCTTTGATCTTGCAGCTGACTGAATGCAGGCTGACTCTGGTGTCTGTGTACAAAGCCCCATTTGCTTTGCTGATCAGTTGTGGGGTTGGGGCTTTTGCTTGGGACTTTGAAATCCTGTCCTGCTTTCTTTGGCCCCAGTACAGCAGCGCACTTCAGCATATGCACACAACGTATAGATCAAAACAATTTTGACCTGTCTTTTGAGGTTTTAAAAATACATGGTGTCAGAATGTAATATCCTGACTCACTCTGAATAGTTAATTATGCCCCAGTGACTTCAGTGGGACTCCTAGGAGCATGAGTAAAGGAGTAGCACAATCTGGCCCTTAAAAATCAAAAAGAAGAACAGGAGTACTTGTGGCACCTTAGAGACTAACAAATTTATTAGAGCATAAGCTTTCGTGGACTACAGCCCACTTAAAAATCAAGTTCTCCTTCAGCTGGTCCCAGATCCTGTCCTCTCTTCCCCCCTTCCCACATTTCCCTGTCCATTCAGATGGATGGCATATCCTTTGAAAGAGGAGAGAGTCTCTCTGATTCCTGAGACTATTACAGCATTCTGTGCATTGTCAAAGTGCATCACTAATATCAAGTGTATGAAAGTTTAACATAGCCTCATCTGTTTTTATTCAGCTTTTGAGGGTGGATTTTCCCTACATTGCCATTCTTGTTCTTTTAACATTTTAGTTTCTATGAAATGTTAAAGCAAAGTTTCAGCTGATGAACATATTGTTCTAATATGAAATCATACAATACACAGGCAAAGAAGGTGAATAGCTCAGCTGGATTTCCTTTCTGTCTGCTGTAAAATTAATTGTTATCACTATGTGGCTGCTTTCTAGAGACCATCAACTTACCTGCTTCACGAACTGTGACAGCAGCTGGACCTGACATACAATCTTGCCCTTGGTGTATTAAATCATTCTGATGTAACATCTAACCGATCACGTGACTTGCCTATTAAATGTTTCAGGAGCATGTGCTGCAGCAGTAGGCCAGACCTTGTAATGAGACCAAACTCACAGAGGATAAAAGGAAAACATTGTTACGAAAACAAATCTTTTGAAAGCCCATGTGCTAATTTGGATGAGTCCTTTTGGAAATATTAGATTTGAATTATTTCTGTATAACATGTATCCAGATCCTTATTTTCATATTGCAAAAGCTGATCAAGTCAGCAGCAGCTTGCAACTTGTGTTCCAGGTGGTGTGATATGTCTCTTCATGCACTAAATCATATAGGTCATTAATATGCTAAATATGTTGTAACCAATTGGTTCCCATGGTGACAGCTCCAAAAGCTTCATGAATAATCAATGGAGCACCTGGAGGCATGAAATTTTCATATGAAGAGTTTCTAGACTTTTGCATTAAGCACTGTGTAGGGACAGACAAGTGATAGACATGCCTGGCACTTTGAGGAGTTTAAAAAATAAGAAGTGCTATTTTAAAAAAAGTAACCAGCAGTCCTATTAAAATGAGAATGAATCTGAAACTCCATCTCTCAGAGTATTTCCAGAAAGGCACCTAAGTTGATCCCCTTTCACCCTTAAGGACAGAAGTATATACAAGATGGGGATTGGGGGAGGGAAGAATCTTGCAGAGATCCTAAAATTTACGATATGCAATAAAATCTCATCACATGATATTAAGAATTGAACTGTTTGGTTCCTAAGAAATTAACTCCAGATTTTAAAAATTCTAAAGTAACTGCTTTAAACTATCTTTGGTACGAGTCTAAAAATTTCAAAGCTAAAAATAATATGGCTTAAGCACTGATGACTAGTAGCATCATTGTAGTGTGGTGTCCTCCTGGCATGAAAAGGAGTCTCTTTCCAACACTGTTCATTCTATAAACAACAATGCATCATCTCACAGTTCCTTTCTGCAAGTTGTGTTAGTAGCACAGGAAGATCACAGCTCGGGGCAGCTCAGAAATGGGAAAATGAGAAGCCAACAGCTAAGCTTTGGGCTTCTTAAGGGGCCAAGCTGTTGTGGAAGCCCTGCACCGTGCATCCCAGGAAGCTAAAAAAGGGGAACGAAATGGTCATGATGAGGAGGAGTTGGAATTCTCTTTGACTGAGGCTGGTAGCTCTTCAGGAGAGGATTATTTCCCTGGAACACAACAGACCAGTCAGAGTGTACGAGGTGGCAATAGTAACACATCTGCAGTGAGTCCACTATCTCCAGTGACTGATCTGTAACAGGCAAGTGCACAAGAAATAGCAGCCACAATTTCCCCTAAACTATGCTCCACTTCTTTTGTCTTCTGAACGAGTGTTAGTCACAGCTCCCACAGGGGAGTGGGAGAGAGGTGGACAGGGTCATTACCTCCACCTCTGCTGGATGTGGTTTTGGTGGGAGCACTGGGGGGGAAGGCAGTGCACCCACAATGCATTGCTTTACACAGCATCCGTCACCAGCTGTAATCCTCCAATCCCCTCCTGCAAAGCCTGTTCAAAACAAACATGCTTCTGGGTTTGGCAATATTTCAAATACAGTCCCGGGGAAAATGTCAGTGCCATCTGCCAGCTATACAGACATAGGTCACTCTGGACTACGTGCCAAAAGGCTGGAGACATCAGGCATGCCAAAGCTCATGGAATAAAATCACAAAAGCCTCAAGCAGCAACAGGCTAGTTCAGGAGAAGAGCACACAGGCATGGGGTCTACTACAGAGCACAGGTTGATATGACCAATGCTTTCAAGGATAGGGTCAGCTACATCCACTGGCATCACTCCACAGTCCTTAGTGAAGTGTGTCCAGAGAGGATGTCAGTATGACTGCAACCACCCTGTGCCCATGTCACTGACCACAGCATGTGCAAGGCTGCTGGACATGGATATGTTTCCTTTTTTCCCAAGTGCAGGGTGAGGGCTTCAGAGGTGTGGTGGCTGCTGCTGCTCCCAGGTGGTAGAAACCTAGCGGCTCCTATTTTGGAAAAAAGGCAATGCCAGATCTGTGTGCCTCTGTGAGAGTAGCAGTACACTGTGCCCTGGATGACTGTGTAGGTGGAGGGTGCACTGGACCATTGATATGTGGACCTTTGGTAAGAGAATTGACTACTTGTCTATTACAGCCCACTGGGTGAGCAGCAGCAGAAAGACTACCAGCATCACTGGCAATATGTACACCCTCAGTTGACATCACACTGACATTCTGTCCCACTTAGAGGGCTCCAAACTAGTCAGCAGGGACAGTGCGGGAATCAGCCAAGTAATTCCTTTGCTGTGCCTGCTGGAGAGGAAACTAACACACACAAAGAGCCTTTTCCATCAGCAGAGTGATAGCACTGGTGAATCCCTAGTGAGATTTGCTTTCCTGTTTGCTTTTTCCAGGAAATCACAGTCCCAAAGCTACAAGACAGAAGGAGCATTATGTGGCGGAAACATAGTTAAACATCGTCCCCATCCCTCCCCCCCCCCAAATTAAAAACATCATGGTTTCCTATTCTCAGGTAACAGGGATTCAGGCATGCTCCACTTAGGAAGTAGACTGAGTGCACTTGTGGTTGAAATCATTGTGTGTGACCCTACAAGACATGGACAGCAGCCTCTGCAACACCATGGCCCTGATGCTGCTGCAGTGAGAATGGTGGAGGGACATATTCAAGATCCCATGTGAATGCTCACAAATTCTTGTTCCTGGCAGCTGAAGAAGAATGTGTGGCCAGAATTGCATCAGTTGGTTGTTGTCCACATCTCCTGCCCATCATCAAGCATCTACCCAGAGAATCTCTTTAGCATAGCAGGCATTCTAATCTCTGACAGGCACACATGTATCTCCAGAGGGAATGTGGAGAGGCTCATTCATCCAAAGGAATCAAAACTTATTTTGCCAGGCAAATACCCTGTTTTGAAGTTGATTACACTGGCAGCAGCCTGGAAGAAGGAGGGCTATGGGGGAAAGGAAGAGGGTAGTGCCAAGGCGATTTTTCTTCACTCGAAACGGTCTCTCCCAATTATTCTGGAGATTCAGCCCTTTCCTTTGTCGAGTGCAATATGTGGAGGGACTTCCCCCAGTGTACAGTCCACCTTGGGGTGCACAAATCAATGCATGGCAACAGCTACCATTTCCAGGAGTACCATCGTGGGGACTGCTTGTATGGGGAAATGCAGATGTACTGTAAGTGCAGTAGAGTGTATTGGGCTGTGATATGAGGTTGGGAGCCACCATAAAACAGAGACTGAGAATCACCCTCGAGGCAGGAGAAGAGAAGGGGAAAGAGGCATTTGGCAGGAGAAACTGCTAGGCACAATTGCTGTCTTGTGTGTGCTGGTATATATCGCCCGCAGGTGTGTAACATGCTTTTGGGAGCCATAATGGGTTGGAGACAGAGAGCTGTTTTGTGTTCCAAACAACAACTGAATGGAGAAACAGAATGAAAACAAGAACTCAACGAGTCAATCACTTGTAAGAATTTTCTTTTAGATCTATTTGTTTGTTTTCAATTTTCTTTAAAGCATAACCAAAGCCTGCCTGCTGGCAGTAGAGATGGCTCACCTCCCTTTAATCCTCTTCCACCCACATAGAAGCTGAACAGATTTCATCATCATCATCATCATCAATGAGTGGGAGAGGGAGGGAGATTCCCAGCACTGCAGCCTGCCTTTGCAACTGACATACAGTCTCATCCCTCCATGTAAAGAACTGCTCCATGTACCAGTTATGGAGATGCTCCTTGTCCTCCATAGATCTCTCATGTGTAGCCATAGCCAGCTCTCACTGCTCCAGTGACCAAGCCCATGCCTCAGGCTCCTCCATATGGGTCTCCTTCTCCCACTGCCCAGAGATGACAGTGTCCCTGGCTGTGTTCAAACTTCGAGTCCAGGCGCAGCCTTGCTTGGTCCACTCTACTCATAGGGAACCACTGGGAGAGAGTGGGGGCTGGGAAGCCAACCAGATGTTACAGTGAATAGAGGGAAGTATGTGATTGGTAGCTCTGGGATGGAGCCCTTCCTGCCCCCCTCCCTGGTATCTCCGGGTGCCTTCTGTGAAGGCAGCTCTACAGAGCATTGGTGCCTGATACGCTCCCCCTAGTGATGGAGCCCCTTCCTCACATGGGTGGCACACAGCTACCCTGACTGCCCTACCACCAGTGCCAAGTGTTCCCAGGCCCAAGAGCACCTCCTTGGCCTGGGAAAGGGGCACAGCCATTCCCTGTTTTCTCATTTCCTCTGCATCACACTCATCCTTCTCCAGTACTCTGACTGTCACCTCTTTCCCGGCCCTCTGCCCCCACCCCATCCAGTAGCCATAACAGAGTTTTTGTGTGTCAATAGAGAGCTCACACCAACCATCCTTTGCTAACCCCAGGGTATGAAACAGTGTAAAATGAAATCAAAATGACCATGTTAGGACTTCCTGTTCCCAGTTAACAAGTGGAGTAGAACTAAGGTTACCAATTTTGATTGGCCCTATTCCTGGAACCTTCATCACATGACATAATCTTTAATGAAAGATTAATTTTTAATTCCTGGAGACTCCAGGACAATCCTGGAGGGTTGACAATCCTAAGTAGGATAGGTCAGAGAATGAGGTTTTGGTTCATGGAATATTATGAGTTTTCAGGAAAAAAAAAAGTTCCTTCTGGAAGTTGTAGTTTGGGTACTTTGTGTTCATATTCTCCTCTCTAGGCTTGGCTTCCCAGTTGGGCAACATCATCAATGCAACACAGCATCCCTTCTTGGTGAGGGGAAGCAGCACCATGGTAATTTTCTGTCCATTGTGTATTGTGGGAGATGATGACCATTTGAAGAGCCTGGTCCATAGACAAGAAAGGGAGCATGAGGTACCCAAACTACAACTCTGAGGTGGCCCTGCAGTGGAACTTCAGAATTGAAATATTTGGGGTTTTGGACATGCCAGTTTTTGAAGAAAAATCAAAATGTTTCACAGAAAGCAGACACTTTTGAAACAAATGTTATTCAGTTAAAAAAACAATTTTTCTGTTGAGAAATAGTAAGATGGAGAACTTTTGACCAAACCTAAAATTGAATTGTTATGTATCTATCAACAATGTGAAATTTTCCATTTCAACATTTGCAAATAAAAACTTTTTGGAATTTTTATAGATTTTTTTTCAATATTTTCGATTTTTTTTTCATTCCAATTTGGAACAAACATAATTATTAATTGTCAAAATTATCACAAGTGGATCGGATAGTGATGCCTATCATTAAGGTTGCCTAACACTTTCCATAAGCAACTAAAAAATAAAAAGTTCTAATCACTTAGCAATTGACACCTGTTGCATCGATTGCAGCAGCGCCAATCTACCAGTAGTATAGGCATGGCCATAGCATAACTCACTGAAGACAAAAGGGGTCATTCATAGAATCATAGAAGATTAGGGTTGGAAGAGACCTCATTCCATTGAGGTGAATGGGATTTGGATGAGGCCTAAATAGTCCTCTGATGTCATTTTGAATTTTATCATTAATTTCTATGAGCAAATTCTGTTTATAGATTGGGATCTTAGACACTTTAAAAAAATTCAGAAATACTAAGGAGGGGAAAAGCTAGTACTGTGATAAAATGTTTGCATGGCTTCTTGCTGCTGTACTTTTCCCCCTCTTGATTCTGTCATGCTACAATGATGGGCAAATTAAGAATGCCCTATCTGGACTAGAGAGAGAGAGATATGATGAGGCACTGCAAAAGATATGATTTCCCATATCATATGGTATTTTGAGGTTACTTCAGTACCGAGGTGAACATAGTATTTCTATTTATTATTCATTAAGTCATTTGTCTATTTCAGATTTACTGTAAATGACTTTTATATTTAAAAGCAATTATAGGGCCAGACCAAGCTGCCTGAGTCCATCCATTGAAGAGAAATCTAAGCACAGATCTCCCCACTTCTCCAGACAAAGGAGATTCAGCCATGTCT
The DNA here is from genome assembly GCF_011386835.1 of Chrysemys picta bellii. NCBI lineage: Eukaryota > Metazoa > Chordata > Testudines > Emydidae > Chrysemys > Chrysemys picta. The sequence goes on along the minus strand of NC_088793.1, from coordinate 36,075,026 downwards.
ACAGCACCATCTGTTACACTGGGTCACTCTGGGACTTATCTGTGTGTTCTGAATAAAGCTGGTCGGAAACTTTATGACAAAACATTTTTGTCTGAAAATGCCAATTGGTCAAACCTGAAACTTTTCATAAACATATCAGTTTTGATTCACCTTCATCTGGAAAGTCTCTTGGGTCCAGGATGGAATTTCTGGTCAAAACCAGAGAGAAAGACCAGCCCCACAATAGCCTCGCAGTTAGGTCATTCACTCTGCCTGATTTGAAGCAGGGACTTGAACCTGAGTCTCCTAGATGCCGATGAACCTCTAAATTTGTCACAAAATGGATTTGTTTTTTCCAATCAGCCCTAGTTCTGAATGACATGCTGGGGAAGGAGATGCAGACTAAGCAGGCAAAGGGAGGGAGTACATTAGGCAGGGATAGGATGGGAAATGCACATCCCATTGGAGCTATATTGCAAGGTAGCCATGGAGCGCCCTGAGGCACACACCTGACCGTTACTACTACTATCACACACTACAATCTTAACTCTTCTCCCTCAACCTGTCCTCTTGTGCACATCCCTTTACAAAACTATCCACTCCCAATATCCTTAGCTGTGGATGTTTCATGTAGTAGTTTGGTGGATGATGTTTCATGTAGTAGTTTGGTGGGTGGAAGGGCTTAACTTGAAAGAGGAAGTGGTAGAAGATGGCATAGCTAAAGGAATGCTTTAAATTTTTGTACTGTTCTGAAATTTCTTTCCCCCTGGTTTTATAACACAGAAGTAAAGGTGTGGGGTGTAGTCTGTAGTGCTCAGTAGTTGTGCTAGAGTAGAGTAAGAAATATTGGGCAACCTCAAAAAGACTATAAAGTTGCTTAGCAAGAGCTAGCTGATATAATGATGGAAAAATTAGTTTTATTTCTGTAGGATATAGAAGCAAATAAGACCCTGATCCTGCAATGAGCTCTGCACAGACAGACCCTTGTGTCCCCACAGAGCCCAGTTCTGTCTGGCTCTGCGTGGGCAGAAGGGTCCTCCCCTGCCCGACGCAGCTCATTGCAGAATTGGCCTCAGTCAGATATTTGCATCACAGAAATAGCTTTATGGAGGGATTTGAAAGAGGAAAGGGCATTGGGTTGGCAGTCCAGCTTAGGAAAGGCATTCCATGCAAAGGGGCCAAAAAGGAAGAAGACACAGAGACAGTTGCAGAGAACTTGGCAAGCGATAAAAAATATGTGCCACACTATATATAATATATATATATGGAGCAAGTATAGATGTAATATTCATAAGACTCTCTTTTAGACACACTCTTCTTCTAGATTTTGAACCCGTCTGGAATCTACAGACTTTTAAACCACTTAAATATAATAAAGCTTGCAGTGATTATATCATGATTGCTGACATTTGGTATCTGTCAGTCTAAAATAACTTTTCCTCCTTGCCATAATTTCCTCTAAAAAAAGCAAAGCAGAGTCAGTGATTTTCCACCAAGCTGTCTCCCAATGATTCCTACCTTCATACCTTGGCAGATTCTTTCTGAGGTCAAATATGATTGCCCAAAAGCTTTTCTTTTCTCCCCACTTTGCTGCATTTGTTTGTCTCCTGCTTCTGTGTCTGACTCTTTTGACTGACAAACCGGAGCGCTACCTGTGCATAAAAGAATGTTATGAAAAAAACTAAAAAAGAGCCTATTAATATTTTATTAGCATTTCTTTTCTTCCCCAGACTGATTGACAGTTCACCCGAGATAGGGGGAAAGCTGGTTTTAATTATTTTGTTCAACCTGTGTTTCTACTGTCACTGTGTCCCTGCAGCACGCCAGTCAGATGTTTTACTTTAGTATTACCATAAGGCCTCAGCAGCCTATAATTACTCTAAAGAATTTCTTATCTTTTATTTCTAAAGCTTTAAGATCTGTAATTAACCTTGCAGCTGTTGATAGTCTGTTCAAGTCTAGAACTGTTATATTCCGTGCAACTTCCTTCTTTCCCCTCCCCCATCCCTCTCTTCTTGACTGCTCACGAAGGACTGCTTACAATAATGATATTCCTGTCTTCAAAGCAATGAAAGAAATGTATACAACTCATTCCCTTTGGGAATTCTTTTCAGAATCCATTTTTTAATACTGAGATGATTAAAGGCCCTGCTCTTGAAAGCACACAGCACACATGCCTAAACAAAGACGACCTGCCATTCCTGGGATTTACCAGTCTGGGTTTGCAGAAAAGATGGCTACAAGTTACAATCAGTGTGGCAGAGCCTAGAGCCACTGATATGGCATGAGCAGCACAGCAGGTTTCGTTTGGGAGGTGAGGAAGCACTGGGTGGACAAAATCAAATGTAAATAATTGCGTAGATTATATGACTCTATTACTTTCTCTAAAAATGTGTCTCTGCCTTCTGCTTTTGAGGTGAATTTACAGAAAACAGAAGAGGAACCATTTCAGATCTACAATGAAAAATATATAATATGACTTACCTTGGAGGTACCATTGCCTTCTCATTTGATATAAAAAGCTTCTTTCAGGCTACTTGCATTAGTTTCCCAGAATTATGACTTATAAGTACAGCTAAATGCAAATTTGATGTTTCCATTATAAAAGGTCCTTTCTGTACTTTCACAGACTTACACCTGCCTCTGACTGTCTGAGGTTATTGTGTCAGTAAGGTCTCCAAACGATTGCTCTTTAGAAATAAGAAAACTAAATATAAAGAGAAAACATACAGTATATATTTAATAGAAATATTATTTGCACATGTGTATGGACCTTTATTGTTCCTTTGTGGTGTATATTTAGTCCATATGGGAGAATGCAAAGAGGAAAGGATTGTGAGTGATGGAAAATCAAGTCTTCATCTCTTAGAGCAGAGCAGGTACAGTGCAAACTGCCACTTGTAACTTCATCTCAACTGACATGTAAAGGTCACCCTCTTAATGAATTAGAGATTATTTAGGCTTGACAGTACCTCAGATGAGAGCTCCTTTGGGCAGAGGACTGTGAAGAGCTACATATTATGATTTTAAGATATAGTGCGCAGCACAACAGGAATAGGTCTAAAACTCCAGAGCTCATTTAGTTTCTCCTAATGAAGGGCATAAAATGCAAACTAAAAAAAGAGAGAGAGACCAATTCTTCATGTGTGAATTGCTGGTTAATATTAGTTCTGTCACAGCATTTTTCAAACTTGTATGTGTGTATATACCCCTGTCCATTTACCACTCACCATGGCTCTTACCACACCATAGCATCTGTCCTTCTCCTCCCCCATCTGTTCCCCCCACTGGCTCCATTTGCTCCATTTCCCCATCCTTATGTAACCCTTCTGCCAGGTGGAGCCAGCAGTAACCAGGGCTAGGTTCAATACTAGCGGTTCCTTCCCATCAATACAACACAGAACTGGCTCGAGCCCCCACTCAGTAACCTGGGGAAATTACACACCACCCCTAGGTGCCTTTGAGAGGCAATACTTCCCCACTCACAGGCACAGAGTCTGAGTGTAGAAAATAAACTTTTAATAAAAGGAGGGAAGTAATTCAGCATTAATTTGGCAAAATACCACAAACAGAGTTCATAAACCTAGACCATAAGCAAAAGACCCACCCCCAAGTAAGTTGGGCAGTGTCCTTTTCCCCTCAGATTCTTAAGTCCAGCAACCCAAAAGTCCCTTTAACGTGCCCGACCTTTCTGTGCACCCCACTCACAGTTGATGTCTTTGGTCAGTGCAGACCCAGAGTTCAGAGGTACAGCTGCAGAGTTCACCTCCCACCCTGGGTGCGGCTGGGGGTGGTAAGGAGGCATCTTACTCGCTCTGCTGCTCGGGCACTTCCTTGCCACCCCTCTCTGCCAGCCACCCTGCTGGCTGATCGCCACGCCTCTCTATGGGGCTCTGCTCTGGCCCTCTCCACCAGCCGTCCTGCCGGCCGCTCACTGTGCCTCTCCGCCAGCTGCCCTGCTGGCCACCTCCCGACTGTCAGTCACCTTCTGCTGCCACCTGCCTCTCTGCTGTGACTTGTGCACATCAGTCTCTTAAATAATTGTCAGCTCTTTGCAGGCTGGGCAGAAACACTGCCCCATCTCAAGTGATTTTCAGCTTATTCAAGTTATTTTCAAGTTATTTTGAGCAGTTAAAATAACAAATAGGCTCCTAATGAAGCCTATTTAGCTCTTTCTTTGAACACTGGGGGCATGGAACAGGTTAAACCAGTTGAGGGAGGACCCTTTGGGGTGGGGGGGGCTACATCTCTGGCTGGAATACCTGTCCCCACCCCTCTTACTTTCACAGGGCTTTGGCATTAGAGCCCCTGGGTTAAGGAGGTCCTTTCAGCTCAGAATGACCCCCTCATTTGGAACAGGTTAAGCACAGTTCTGCTCCCTTTTATTCATACAATAATTACAACATTGGTAACAGCATTTCACTACCCCTGTATTCAGTACAAAAATGATTTGTAACCCAAAACCAGTCAAAGTTGATTACTTTGAACAACACACCGCTCTGCGTCTGCTGGATACCTAAGCAGAGTAGGAGCAAACTGTATTTACATGAACACACCTAAAGTCTCTCCCCGTCCCAGCTAGCTGTCAGGCAAGTATTCATTCAGACCCTGTTTACACTTGTTCCCACAAGCTCTACCTACTCCTTTTCCCCTTTCCATCCTAATCTCAGTGCTCCTTCCACCAACATAAATCTAAATCCCATATCCACACCCTCCTCTGCTTCATCCTCCCCACCTCTGGTGATGTTTGCTCCAACTCTGGCCCTTCATCCATCCCCACTTTCTCCACTTCCCACACACTTCCCTTGCCACCACCTCCACCCCTCTCATGCCACCACTCCTTATCTAATGCTCATGTCCCCTCCATTCCCAATCCCTCCTCCCCTTTTTTTGCTGTCTCTGGAATTCCCTCTCCATTTCTGAAAAGATCTCAGTCAGCAACAATTGCTTCATGTCTCACTCCCTCCAGCTCCTGGGTCTCACAGAAACCTGGGTCCCTTTATCTGACACTGCCTATGCAATTACTCTTCCTTATGGAGGACTCTTCTTCTCTCACACTCCCTGCCCTCATCAGACTGTGCTGGGGGTGTTAGGTTTCTCCTCTCCTGTTCCTGCTGCCGCCAACCGCTCCTTCTTCCCCCTTCCCATACTTTCTCCTCTTTTGAACAGCACTGCATCTGAGTTTACTCTCCACCTTCATATCACTGTAATCTACAATCCACCCAACTTCTTCCATCAACTTTCCTCTCTGACCTCAGCTCATGGATCTCTCTCTTCCTCTCCTCACAGTCTTCCACACTCATCCTTGGTGACTTCAATCCCTTATCTTCACATATCCTTGCCCTCACCTCTTCATTTGTCCATCAGACCCTGGTTCAACTCTTTACCCACCATTCACTTGAAGTGGTCTTCATGCCCTGTCACTCAGGCTTTCTGTGACTTCCAGTCCATCAGCATTAATGACTTCTCTGGTCTCAGACCTCTCCTGCCTTCTCTCTGTTCACTGTCTTCTGTTGATATGGTTGTTGATTTGATTCTCTCAATTCCTCACTCACCTCCACCCTTGACTTTTTCCCCACTCCCTTCCATCTCAGTGTCTGCACTACCAGCCCCCATCCCATAGGTGCTGGAACTGGAGATGATGGGGGTGCTGCTGCACCCTCTGGCTTGAAGCGGTTTCCATCACATGCAAGGTTTGCAGTTCAGTTCAATGGCTGTCAGCATACCCTACTATACACATTGTTCCAGCGCACCTGCCCTAGCCCTGGAAAATCCCCAACATCTGCTTCCTCCACTCCTGCTCTTACACTGTGGAGCATCTCTGGAGAAAATCTCTTCCCTCTCTACAACTCTTTCTTGCTTCTTCCCAGTCCCAGATGCTGAAATTTCTTTTCTTCTCTCCTCCTCTAACCCCACCACTTGCCAAGTGATCCCATCCAACCTGATCTTCCTCAGACCCACTCTTATGAGTTCCCTCCCTCTTCTCCCTAAGCTCTCACTCTCCTCTGGCTCTTTACCCTCACAATAAAAACATGTTTTGGTGTCTCCTATTTTAAAAAACCCTCACCAGTTACCTCACTTGCCCCTCCAACTACCATCCCTTCTCTCTCTCATCTCTACACTCATTGAATGTACTGTCTATAATCACTGTCTGGTCCTCCAATTTCATCCTAGACTGTCTCCAATCTGGTTTTTGCCCCTTGCACTCAACTGAAACTGCTTTTGCCAAGGTCTCTAATGACCTCTTCCTAGCCATAGCTCAGAACCAATACTTCATCCTCATCATCCTTGACCTATCAGCTGCCTTTAACACAGTCAGCCATGATCCTCTTCTTGAAATTTTGTCCTCCCTTGACTTCCATGGTTCTGTCCTATCCTGGTTCTCCTCCTGCCTCTCTAACCACTCTTTTAGTGTCTCCTTTGAAGGATCCTCCTTAGCCACCCTCCAGCTTTCTGTAGGGCTATCTCCTTGGTCCCCTTCTGTTCTCCTTATGTGCCTTATCTCTGGGTAATTTCATCTGTAAATTCAAATTTCAGCTCTATTCTGATGACTGTCAGATCTATCTCTTTACTCCAGACCAGTCTCCTTCTGTCCAAACCTTGTGGATATCTAGCTGTCAGCCCAAGCTCAACAAGACTAAGGCAGAACTCTTAATCTCCCCCTCAAGCTCTCCCCACTACCTCTTTTGATATGATAATACAATCAATAAAAAAATGATATACCTATATTGGGCCAATTTCATCACTTTCAAGGGAGAATTATATCAGGGATGGGAGTTAGCCTTAAAACAGCATCAGCTTCTGGACTGCCCTGGTAACTGTATCTATATCCCCTAGCTTCCATTCACTATACTTCCATTCATGGAATGATAGTCTGTTACTATTATTTGTGATACAATTTATCACTTTAACAATAGTCCCATGTGTGGAAGATGAGCAGAAAGCTTTAGACTAGTGGTTCCCAAACTTTAACAGCCCGCGAACCCCTTTCTCTAAATTGTGAAATCTCGTGAACCCCCTTCTAAAAATGAATATTTCCAGGGTTTTAAATTTAAATTTCTTCAGTGTGATGGATGCGCTTGCTTTGCTCTGCATAGCTCTTTGAAGTCCGGAACCTTTGGAGAAAGATAAAGTCTCAGGTCTGGTTGGGCATCAAGTCTGTTTCTGTATTTTGTTTTCAGATGTGCACATGAGGAAAACGCTTTCTCGCATAAGTATGTTGTTGAAAATGGTAACAAAACTGCAGCAGCTTTTTCTGCCAGAAGGGGGTACTCGTTTCTTAAACTCAGCCAAAAGTTGATTAATGACAGATTTCTGAAACTCCTTCTCAGTTCGTAATCACAGGAGATCTCAATCAATTTCTCTTTTTCCTCAGTGTTCAATATCTGTGTTGAGAAAGTGGTATCATCAAAAGGGTTGCGAATCCAGTCATTATCACCTGATATAGCTGGAAAGTAATCCCTGAATGTTGTGCAAAGTCCTTTTAGGTGTGCAGTTATATTGGTTTTAGTGCACTGATCCAACTGAAGTTTATGTTCTGCCATGAAGATTACTGAAACACTCAGTTTGATTGTTTTCCAAACAACTTTCCCAGAGCTGCAACTTCTTTATCATGGATTCAACTCGGTCTTGCACATTGAAAACTGTTATATTCAGACCTTGAAGAGATAAATTTAGGTCATTAATTCTTGAGAAAATATCTGCTAAATAAGCTAGGCTCTGGAGCCAGACATTATTTTCCATACAGCTGGCAAGGTGGAAAGGATGGCTGTTGAAAAAAACTAGGATTTCCGTTCTAAGCTCAAACAAGCACACCAGGATTTTGCCCCGTGAGAGCCATCTAACTTCAGTATGGGTCAACAGACAATCATGTATACTACCCATTTCTTCACAAAGTACGTGAAATATTCTGGAATTTGTTGGCAGTGATTTTATGTAATTCACCATTTTCACTGCATTGTCCAGCACTTCCTTCAGTCCCTCAGGCATATGTTTTGTTGCGAGGGCTTGTCTATGGATGCTGCAATGAGTCCAAGAGACTTTTGATGCAACCTTTTTTGTTCGAGCTACAAATCCAGTATACTTCCCCGTCATTGATGTGGCCCCATCAGTGCAAATGCCTAGGCAACGAGACCAATCTATTTCCTTTTCTTGAAAATATGCATTAGTCAGATTGAAGATATCTTCTCCAGTTGTACGTTCTTCCAGTGGTCAGCAAAACAACAAGTCTTCTTCAACCAGACCTTCATTCACATAACGTACAAACAGTAGCAAAATAGCTAGATTAGCTACATCAGTTGATTCGTCCAACTGTATAGTATAATATGGACTATTTTTCACTCTCTGTACAATTGTGGTCTCTACGTTATTTGACATGTCATTAATTCTTCGTGACAATGTATTATTGGACAAAGGTACCATGTCAATCCTTCTTGCAGCCTTTTCTCTGAGCATGCAATGAACTACGTCTTTTATACATGGACCAATCAAGCTCTCTGCTATGGTATGGGCTTCTGATGCTTTTGCTACTTGGTAGCTCACGCGGTATGATGCTTCAAGTGCATTTTCATTATCAATACTTGCTTTGGATATAAAACTGGTAATGTCACTTTTCCTCTCAGCTAATTTTCGCTTGAAAAAATCAACAGGCTTGTCGAGTTATGCAGGATGCCTAGTTTCTAAATGGCGCTGAAGTAGGAAGGTTTGAAGCTGCTGTTTGCTAGAACATCACCACAAATCACACACAGTGGTTTTGGACATTCTTGATCACCAATGCATGTAAAGCCATATTTTATATAATCATCATCATATTTTCTTTTCTTTGTAAGTGACTTTCCAGGACCATCATGATCATTAGACGTAGATTTTCCACAGTGTGGATTTGAAGAAACACTAGCTGATTCTTGCGTCTTTACACTTTCCTTTTTCAGCCACTTATCCATTGAACTTGTGTACAAAAGATCTAATAAAAACAACACAGAGAGACTGCTAACAACCAACAAACTAGAAAATGAGAAGATTCACTCAAGTCTCACTGAAGCAAAACAGCACTCCAGAGAGAATGACAATTAAAGAGGCACCTTAACACTGCTACACTGGCTACAACGTGCTTCTGGCTGGTTTGGCTCCCAAACAGCTTTTCTTCCCCCACGAGGTTTCTCCCTAGGAGGGTGTCCTGCGAGGGACAAATTAGCTTGGACCACCCCCACGTACAGCATTGCTCCTGCTAATTCTGCCCTCCATGCCAACTTCCCCTGTCTGACAAAGGCAGGAGTCCGAGCTGCCACCTGGAGGTCTGGGGGTCTCAGCTGACACCCTGCCCACGACAGGGCTCAGGCTACTGGCCCCACGCCAGGACCTGGGCTGCTGGATCCACACTCCCTGGGGCTCCTGCTGCTGGACCCCATTGACCGCCCCGGTCAACTGAGCTCCACTGAGCTTCTGCTGCAGGTCCTGCTGACCGCTGGGGCTCGGGCTGCTGGCCCCAACTGCCCGGCCCTGCTCTCAAGGGGCTCGAGGCTGCCAGCCCTGCAGGAGCGCTGGGGCTCGGGCTGCCGGCTCCCCCGCTGATGGGGGCAGGGCTTGGGCTGCCAGCCCCAACTGCACGGCCCTGCTCTCCCTGGGGCTCTGGTTGTCTGCCCTGCAACCAGGTCCCACCTGCTGCCTCCAATGCTGGGGTCCTCTGGCCGCCATTAATGAATTTTTTCTTCGCGAACCCCAGTTTGGGAACCACTGCCTTAGACATACCCCATTGGAGATAGATAGACAGGCCTTAGGCAGAGCTCTCCATGCTTAACCCCCATATATAAGTATGGAGGTAAGCAATGGTGTAGACTTCAGTCACAAAATCTATCTTGATATGAATCCTGCATCCCCAATACCCTGAAAGTGGTGCAGTGGTCTTCAGTCTTAGAGCCAGAATAGCTTCCAAGGCAAGAGACTGCCATGCACCATGGGTCATGTTGAGGTGATGGATTTAACTTAATTCACTCTGCTCTTCACAAGCGTTAGTCCTGGTTACTCATGTTTTATGCAAGAGAAGTGATTTCACTCTCAGTTAGTTGAAATGTGGTTCTATGAATGTAGCTCAGGGCTGGGAACAGGATCCTCAGGTTTTATTCTTAGCTTTGTCACTAACTCACTCTGTGACATTGGCCTTCTCACTGAGACCAGAATTTTGAAACTTGGGTACCTAAGGATGACCCCCTGGGCCCAATTTCCCACTGCTTTGACTGTTATGTAGTTACTTACACATGTTCAAATAGCTGAGAAATACTACCCTTCTGATCTGGTAGCATATTGCATCCACTTTGCACAACTGTAAATCATAGAAACATTGGGCTAGAAGGGACCTTGAGAGTTAATCTAGTCCAGCTCCGTGTGCTGAGGCAGGACAAAATACATCTAGACCACCCACTTCACCAGCTCCACAATATTAGAGAGACAAGGTGGGAAATGTACTCAGAGTGTCCCAGCTAAATACAAAATGGAATAAAATATTTAGCTGGGACACTCTGAGTACATTTCCAAGACCTGAAGAAGAGCTTGAAAGCTTGTCTGTCTCACCAACAGAATTTGGTCCAATAAAAGATATTACCTCACCCACCTTGTCTCTCTAATATTGTGGAGCAGACACAGCTACAACAACACTATATTAGACCATCCCTGACAGGTTTTTGTCTAATCTGTTCTTAAAAACCTCCAATGACAGGGATTCCACAGCCTCCCTTAGAAGACTATTCCAGATCTTAACTATCCTTATAGTTAGTAAGTTTTTCTTAATATCTAACCTAAATCTCCCTTGCTGCAGATTAAGCCCATTATTTCTTGCCCTATCCTCAGTGAAGTTGGAGAACAATTGATTACCATGCGTTTTATAATAGCCATTAATATATTTGAAGATTGTTAACAGGTTCTCTCCTTAGTCTTCTTTTCTCAAGACTAAATGTGCCCCGTTTTTTTTAACCTTTCCTCATAGCTCGGGTTTTCTAGACCTTTTATCATTTTTGTTGCATTCTTTTGGATTCTCTCTAATTTGTCCACATCTTTGCTAAAGTATGTCACCCAAAACTGGACAAAATACTCCCACTGAGGCTAGGTCTACACTGAATCGGCGGGTAGAAATCGACCTCTCGGGGATCGAATTATCGTGTCTCATCGGGACGCGACAATCGATCCCCGAATCGACGCTCTTACTCCACCAGCGGAGGTGGGAGTAAGCGCCGTCGACGGGGAGCCGCGGAGGTCGATTTTGCCGCCGTCCTCACAGCGGGGTAAGTCAGCTCCGATAGGTCGAATTCAGCTACGCTATTCGCGTAGCTGAATTTGCATATCTTAAATCGACCCCCCCCCGTAGTGAAGACCTGTCCTGAGTCTCACCAGTGCTGAGTAGAGTGGGACAATTACCTTCCATGTCTTCACATAAAGCATGTTAATGTAGCCCAGAATTATATTAGCCTTTTTTGCAACCGCATCATATTATTGATTCATATTCAATTTGTGATCCACTACAACTCCTAAATCCTTTTCAACAGTAGCACTGCCTAGCCAGTTATTCCCCATTTTGTAGTTGTGCATTTGATTTTTCCTTCCTAAGTGAAGTACTTTACACTTGTCTTTATTGAATTTTATCCCTGTTGATTTCAGACCAATTCTTCAATTTGTCAAGGTCATTTTGAATTCTAATCCATTCCTCCAATGTGCTAGCAACCCCTCTCAACTTGGTGTCTGTGATGGGTTGTTCCCCTCTCCCCCATCCGGGATGCCACCTGATATACTGAGGTCCCACTGAGCCTGCCTGTTTCACCAGCCTGGGCTTCCTCACCGTCCTTGCTGTGCCAGGCACTGAAGCCTTGTCTAGCACACACACAGCTAAGGCCACACTCAGCTACAGACACAGAAACTGAAATCAGTTCTATGTGGGAGGATTCTGATCGGGGATTTACCCAGCACCCACGTGCACACCTCCTTTGGGGTATAAACCCAAAATTATATTGTCTTGCTCTGTATAAAGATCTGTACAATGCAAGCTCATAAAAAAATGCCCCCTCCCTCAATGTGGAAGGACATATACACAGTTTTTTGCCCCCCTCCCCCGATATGAATTGCACAGATTGGTTTATAGAAAATAAAGACAAGTTTAATAACTACAAAGGACAGATTTTAAGTGATTATAAGGGATGGCAAACAGATTAAAGTAGATTACTAAGCAAAATAAACAAATACAAACTAAGCTGAAGTCACTAAAGAAACTGGTTACAAATAATAATTTCTCACCCTAAAGTTGTTTTAGGCAGGTTGCAGAGTTCCTTTAAGAAGCAAGCAAAAGTAGTTTGTCTTCAAGGAAGTCTTGTTATATGTTACATCTCAACATGTGTCTGATAGCAAATTTTATGACTCATTAAACTCCTGTTCTGTTTCTTTATAGCCCAGGAAACAACATTGGGAAAGTAGGTCCTTCTAGATATCTGGAAATTCTAACTATACGGAGTTGCATGTAAACCTACATAAATATCAGTATCGTACTATTGACCAATGCCCACCCCTTTATGTTACTGTCATGGTTACAGAATTCTACAGTGCCCCCACTCTTAGATTAGGTCTTGGGCTATAGTATCTTGTTCTTACCCTGAAGGTCCAACTTAGTTCTTAGTTTCATAGAGTTTAAGTCCAGAAGGGACCATTAGATCATTTAGTCTGACCTGCTGTATATCACAGAACATTACATTTCAGCCAATTACCCCTATATTGAGCCAAATAATTTTGGGCATACTAAAGCATTTCAGTCCTCAGGAGACTAAACTGTTGTGTATCACAGGTAGGCAGAAAACATGAGAGACCAAAGTGCTGCCAGTGTCCAAGGCCCCTGCAATAGCGGGTAATTGATCAAGTGATTCATATCACAGAAGAAGGTGAAAACCCCACCAAGGCCTCTGCCAATCTGACCTGTGGGAAAATTCCTTCCAAACACCAAATCTGGTAGGGAGTATGACCCTAAGCATGGAAGCAAGACCTATCAGCCAGTCATCTAAGAAAGAGTATTCTCTGTCCGCCCCATTCAGTGTTCTGTCTTCAGCTGTGGCCAATCCCTGATGCTTCAAAGGAAAGTGAAAAAATCCAGAATACACATGGTCAATTGTGCATCAGGAGCAAAAAATCATTCCTGATCCCCACAGGCCACCACTGAAGCCTTGAAGCATGAGATTTGATTATATAATTGTTGGCTTAATGCAGAGCTGTAAGTGCTATGAGCAGGTTGAGTGCAATACAGAGCCATTCTCTCTATGGCCCATGAGGGAAGGGAATGAACTCCCTTCAGGAGACTGTGACCAGTTGCATACAGTGATCAGAAAGCCTTAAAAGAAAAGTATTATTTATTTTTGTGATAAAGAAGAATAGGAACAAAGCTTTAAAGAAAAGAGCAGTTGCTTGGTATAATAATAGAGATGTAAACAATTTGTGAGCCATCACACTTGGAAGAAGGATCTAGCTGTCCACACTCCTATATCACCATGATTACAGAAATGACACTAATATTAAATCCATAGGAAAGAACACATATTGTATCTAGAAACTGCCAGGTTTCAAATAAGATGGAGAAGACCAGTTAAGTCTTTGAGCCATTCTTCCTGCCAATGTAGGATTGTTCCTTGCCATACATTTTCCATTGTTTTGGCCATTTCTCCTTGAAGACTATTCTGCGCTCTAACCTAGCTGGCTGATTTGCATATGTCCACTCATATTTTCCAAGTATTATCTTACCCGCCTTTATCAATATATGGTTTCACAGTATTTCCTAGTTTTTAATCATTTAACTTTAGTTCTTTATTTTTCATGTTAAAAGTCAGTTTAACAAAGGAGTTCAGTTTCTCAGGCATTTTAAAGTTATTTAATTATTTATTACACCTAAAAGCCCCAATCAGGGATAAGGAACTAATCATTCAACTATCAGCAGCAGGGGAGGAACCAGGATGAAGTCTTCACCAGGCTGCATAGCATCTCTTCCCAGCAGGGGAAGAGGAACTTTATCTGAGAATATATTTCAAAGGTTTCCTGGTCTATATAGAGAGGGGGAATGGACCCCCTAAGGTATCCTTCACCTGAAGAGACAAAGGAACCAAGCACTTGGAGCTCTGTGAAGGTTCCTGGTTAGAGGGTCTGGTCAGCCATGCTGGAAAAGAGACTTGGTCAGAAATACTTTGAAAAAGAGTTTAGTCAGGTTCAATCTGGTTTTAGTCTTAGCACTGGCAGATTACTGCTCGGGCCAACGGGGCCTGTGCCCAGCCCAATTTGGGGGCCCTCAGGAGCGCCGGAACTCTCACCATGGCCCCCCTGCTCCTCCTCCACTCCACCCCAGAGCCCTGCCCCTAGCCAGGCTGGAAGCCAGAGCCAGGCCAGAACCACCTAAGGATCTTGGGTCATTGTGGGGGGCCCTGGACTCTCCATCTGCCCTGGGTGGGAGGCTAGGATGCCCAAGCGCAGCCCCTGACCCATTCCCCACCCCTCAGGACAGGTGGGGCATCCAGGAGCCCAGGGCACTGGAACTGGGGAAGGGTATCAGGGGAGGACATAACCCTTTTAACAAAAGAAACCTGCCTTAGAGGCAGGTGAGAGCAGGAAGTGCTGCATCATCAGCGTCAGCCCCTGCTCAGCTGTGGCTGGCAAGCTCCATGTGTGGCTGCAGCTCCCAGCCCTGGCTCTCAGGTGAGTCCTGTTCCAGGCAGAGGGAGCCCAGTTCAGGGAAGTGGGAGGTTGTAGTGTTGGGAGACAGGGAGGGGATGGATGTAGTTAGGGGAGGATGATGTGCCCCCACCCCAAACAGGGGCAAGGTATGGGGGATGCATGTGGGGTCATGTGCCACTGCCCCCCGCCATTTCCATCAGTGCTGAGCAGCTCTGCTCAGCCTGAGGGTGGGGAAGAGGCAGTGGGGAAGGGGAAGGGGGATGAAGGGGAGAGGGGGTGGGGGAAAGAAGCAGGGGGGATGGGGGATTGAGGGGGGGGGAATGAGTTAAGGGAGGAGGGGTGGGGGGAAGCAGTGGGGGAGGAGAATGGGGAAAGGAAAGAAGTAGTGGGGAAGGAAGGAGTGGGGAGAAGGGAAGGAAGGAGTGGGGAGAATGGAATGAGGGAGTGGGGAAGCAAGGTGGGATGGGGGAAGAGAAGGGGAAGGGGGAGAGGAGGAGTGGGGGGGGCATGGCAAGGGAAACATGGGGGCCCAAAAAGTTCTTTGTGCCCAGCACCCTAATAAATCTTAATGCACCTCTGAGTCTTAGAAGCATATTTTTACTTTTGTTTGCTTGTAACCCTTTCTATCTTTATTCCTTATACTTGGTATCACTTAAACCTATGACTTTTTGATTAATATACTTGCTTTACTTTTAATATAAACCAACACGGTGCTGGGATTAAAATAAAAGTGTTTGTCAAACCCCGGTTAAATCAATGAACTGCTGTTTACTGTCTCTTCTAAAGGAGCAGCAAATTTAATAACTTCTGTGATTGTTCTAGGAAAGGGCTGGACGCCACAGGGCAGACAATTTGGGGGAAATTTGGGACAGAGGGGACGTGCTGGGGTCATCTTGCAAGGAGTGACCAAGGCTGGTGGAAACCAGGGTGAGGCTACTGTGCTGTGAGCATGCTGCTGGTGTCTGGTCTTTTACCTAAGGCTGCACAGCACAGAAGCATACAGGGTTACAAGACAGGAGGTGACACATCCTCTTATTGGTCTGCGTTGAACCCCAAGGTGTCACAGAGGGCAGGAGCAATAAGGTCCCATGGTTAGTAGTTACACAGGTTAGCTCTGTGCCCAGATGATATGGAAGTTCCAAATGATATGGAAGGATTTTTTAAGATAGCATCTATCTATCTATCTATCTATCTATCTATCTCTGGTTGCTGTTCAACCTGGCAGTCATGGCTGGCTGATTTCTGCAGGCATTGCAGCAGAAGTGGGTCCCCAGGAGGAATCTGAAGGACAAGAGAGTAGTTAGTGGCTTCTGGATTAGTTCTGTTGTCAAATATTTTATTTTATTTAAAGGAAAAATAATTATACCCAGCTCTTCTTTTGTGTCTGGATTGCTTGAAAAGAGTGATTTCCCCTTTTAAAAGTCTTCCCCACAATAATTCAAAGCATCTCAGACTTACCACTTTCTTTTAAACTCTTTCAATGTCGATGTAGTGCTCACAAAAGGTCTTTGTTTTGATAGCCCACTTAGAGAAATGAGCTTGCTTCGTTGTTTTTTGTAAAGTCGGGGCTTGATTCTGATTTCATATACACGGTTTTGTAGAATTACTCCTGGTTTACCCCATTGTGAGAGAAGAAGCAGGCACTCAGAGCTTATAAAAATACCTCTCCTAAGTTAGTTATATTTGAGCTGGGACTGAGCGATAGATTCTGCTCCCAGACACCATGGTGTAGACCCAGAGTAACTCCACTTAAATTTATGGAATTACTCTGGTTAAACAAGAGCAAAATTACAGCAAGCTAGGGTTGTTTCACTCTGGAATGTGAGCAACCACACAGGGGCTTAACGTGCTGTAATTTATGTGCATGACTTCATACCTTTAGTTGATTTGACTTAACTTTCATGAGCATCTCCATGTACACATGCTTTATGAAAGAAGCTGCCTCAATAACAAGATACCTCAAAAACTTTATTTTATTTCAAGTTTTCCTCTAATTTTTGTTATGTGTGTTCAATATTTTGGCAAAGTCTTGTCTTAGTTCAACATAAGGTTCTATTTGCACAAGCTCTTATTTGAAAACAAGAAGTACAATTCTTGGGTGAAAGTTTCTAAATAATCATGGAAACGCCAGACTGTGAATAGGCACGGGCAGAGTTAGGGCTCTGAAATGGTACTAGAATGACAGCAGTGAGATCTTCTCTTTACCCACTAACATGTACAATATAGCATGGGCAGCTGTAGTATAAACAAGCCCATGCCAACATGTCTCAATCCTGACCCAGTAGGGCCATTTGTAGGGGTGAAACCATAGTTCTTTCTCCAGGCTCATTCAGTCTGTGACCTCTCTGCTCCAACTCTCAAGAAGGGGAACTATTGTGACGGTGGGTTTTGTGATGTAAACCCCTGTCCACTGGGAACTGGCTTGAAACCACACCTCATTTCACATGAAAGGCTCTGCATCTCCATTCTCAATGTCTTGGGGCATCCAGTCCTTCTTTTTCTTTTCTTCTACTAAACAAATTGTTAAAAGACTGGGAGGAAGTGCTAGGAAACCTAAAGAACTTTAAGCATGTGTTATGTATGATAGCAACAGCTGTAGCCCTGCTGACAATATAATCTCACTACAATCCCCAGGATATAACTCAGATACTGAGTCTCAGATTGAGGAATTGTATGACAAGATGCTTAAAGAGAAATATGTTTGGACCCTTAGAAAGGGGAAAGAAAGTTAAGGAAAAGTAAAACAAAGGAGAAGTATGCTGGTGGTCTCATTAGAAAACCACAACTATAGTGCAATAGAAAAGGCCACTACACCCAAAGAAAACATACTCAGCTGCATGTTATCTGCTTATTATATTAAGTACTTAGAAGTTTATTTGCTGTTAGTGCAATAAGAGAGTGAACTGTCACAAGCTTAGAATCCATGCTGGTGCTTCTACCTTCTCATGTCATCACCAAGCAGTGAATCCCTGCTAATATAAGAGTGGATGCCAACTGGAAAAAATACCAATAATATTATTGAACAGTATCAAAGGAACAATATCCTTTCTTCCGCTTGTCCCTCACGCTGAACAAAATTTACAGAGTGCAAAGCCAGGAACAATTGCAGAATTTACCTAACTTTTTCCTTTCTTTAATTAAAGTCACATGGTTTTTAAAAGAAGTAAGTGAGAAATCACAACCATCTCTTCAAGCAAATCTATTGGCATTACCCAAAAGTGTGGACATTTCTTGCTCTACCCAGAAAAACAATATTATAGTAAATTACATATGATTTTCATTTACAGTATAATGTCTGCTTCTTCTTCAGCTCCGCTAAGCTCATTAGTTACACTGGTCAAACAGTGTCCTGGCAAAGCCCAGGTTCCATGTTCCAGCACTATTCCCAACATTTTGTATCCTGATTCCAACACCCAGTTATCCAAGAACATTCGATAGGAGATATCCATCCAATGGGTGATTTCTGCCTGGTAACCATCTTACTCCTGTCCAGATATTCTACATCTCAGTTAAGGAGAAGGAAACGTAACTAGAACCTGACAGTAATTAGTATTGCAATGGCTCTGCCCCGATTCAATGTTGCCCTCACCTTGTGCAGCAATGTACATCATTGCAAAGGGAGTGAAAAGAGGGTGTAAAAAGCTACCAGGACAGACTATTTCAATATCCACTGTATACTGTGGTAAATGACTACCCCAAGGGACAGGGCAAGGGAGAACCAGGCTCTCAGACTCAAGCATCTGGTTTGGGGCATCCCAGATTCCACTGCACATCAGAGCAAGCAAAACTTGAAAGCAGACAGGCTAGGTCTATCATGCAGCTAGATGGCCCCATGTAGCTCCACTGTAGAACTAAGAAGAGGTAGCCAGAGGCTTGGGGGAAGAGTCATAGCAGGAGGAGAGTCTTCAGTGAAGACTGCTGATGTTGAGAGAGGGACTTACATCAAAAACTCCACTGTAAAGGCAGATGGGCTACAGAAATGTACAGGAAGAGTGGGTCATGAGAGAGGCCTTCAGACATTTAGATACATTGGGCACATGTAAACATTTCTCCCATTTTGAAAGATTCTCCCATTTCCAGCAATATTCCCTATCTCTCTTAGTAGAAATGAGGGACTCTTTCAAAACAGTGAAGACTTTTAAGGGCACCCATTTTTGATCAGATAAAATATTACAATAAGAGGTGCGTCTCCAAATTGAATCGATTTCCTAAACCTTTTGCTGTTGCTCATCTTTCATTATAAACTATTATAATAATAAATATACTGATACAAAAACTGTGTACAGCAGGCCAGAGAAGCAAGAAAATACAGTCTCAAACTTCTGGAAGAGATATGTGGACAGCTGCATATGTACTCACACTCAGGGATCTGTGACTAGGATTGGGTCAGAAGGACTTGGAGATACATTTTAGAGAAATCCTTCTGTTAAGAGATCTCTTCTTTTTTACTCACCATTCTCCTTTTTCTTCCTTTGCTCTGGAGAGTGGTTGTGAATGCTCCTAATGAGACACTACTTGGTGCCCTGTTGGCCCAGTCAGAGCAAAGTCAGACACATACTTTTTCAGATCACAGATAGGTCAGGCTACCCCAGTAAGTCCTAATAAGCCAAATTATTCTGTAAAGACTCAGGACTGTTAGGTATTTAAAGTCCTGTTGCCCTTTTTTGCTCATGTTAACTGCACAGATAGCTACCATTTCTGTCTGAATGGTCAGCACCAGGGAACCATTAGTAAAGGGATAAATAATGAGACAGAGAACATCATAATGCCTCTATGTAAATCCATGGTACACCCACATCTTGGGTACTGTGTGCAGATCTGGTTGCCCCATCTCAAAAAAGATATATTAGAATTGGAAGGGGTACAGAGAAGGGCAACAAATATAATTGGGGATATGGAACAGCTTCCGTTTGAGGAGAGATCTATTGGTCTATTTTGCAAATATAGGTCTGTGGTGGGGCATCTTCCTGCCTCAGTTACAAAGGGTTTAAAGAGCTCCTCTGGATACAACTGTGCTGCTCCTGTGAGGTGATCAAGACTGGAGAAGGGCAGGTCCTTAAAAGGGAGGAATCCAGCTCAGTCAGGGTGGCATGCAGGAGCAAACAGAACTAGAACTTCCTAACCCTAGGGAATCAGAAATGTTGGGCTGAAAGGGACCTTGAGAAATCATCTAGTCCAGTCCCCTGTGCTGAGGCAGGGCCAAATAAACATAGACCATCCCTGACAGGTGTTTATCCAACCTATTCATAAAAACCTCCAATGATGGGGATTCCACAACCTCAGTTGGAAGCCTATTCCAGAGCTTAACCACCCTTATAGCTAGAAAATATTTCCTAATATCTAAACTAAATCTCTTTTGCTGCAGATAAAGCCCATTACTTCTTGTCCCACCTGGTGCAGGAGTGGAGGGAATCCAGAAGCTATTACAAATCAGCAATTTTAAATCAATCCACTCGGGCAGCTAGTCACAGATCTGTCCACAACAGCGATCTATGTGACACACATTTCCCCCATCCAGATACCGACTCCCCACATGACAATGGGGCCTCAGTTGTTAGCAAGACCTGGCAAGTTTAGCAAGGAAACAGGGGTTCTTTACTGGGGAGACTGTGTGACAGCATCAGCCACCTGGGCTCTCTGAGAAGTAGAGGGACCATTTTTTCATTAATTTTCTTTATGGAGTGTTGGAACCTGTGGTTGTTTGGGCACACAAAGGATAAAAGAGCCCAAATCCCCTGTCTGGATGTGGATGGTCAAGAACTTAGCACAGAAGCAGGGACCTGCTAAATTAACAGGCCCAGTATGGGTTAATAGGACAAAAGTACAAGGTCTATTGGATTCACAATGTAGTTAGACCTTGGTACACTCGCCTGGTGGGGATGAATCATAGAATATCAGGGTTGGAAGGGACCTCAAGAGGTCATCTAGTCCAACCCCCTGCTCAAAGCAGGACCAATTCCCAACTAAATCATCCCAGCCAGGGCTTTGTCAAGCCGGGCCTTAAAAACCTCCAAGGAAGGAGACTCCACCACCTCTCTAGGTAATGCATTCCAATGCTTCACCACCCTCCTAGTGAAATAGTGTTTCCTAATATCCAACCTGGACCTCCCCCACTGCAACTTGAGACCATTGTTCTGTCATCTGCCACCACTGAGAACAGCCGAGCTCCATCCTCTTTGGAACCCCCCTTCAGGTAGTTGAAGGCTGCTATCAAATCCCCCCTCATTCTTCTCTTCTGGAGACTAAACAATCCCAGTTCCCTTAGCCTCTCCTCATAAGTCATGTGCTCCAGACCCCTAATCATTTTTGTTGCCCTCCGCTGGACTCTTTCCAATTTTTCCACATCCTTCTTGTAGTATGGGGCACAAAACTGGACACAGTATTCTAGATGAGGCCTCACCAATGTCGAATAAAGGGGAACGATCACGTTCCTCGATCTGCTGGCAATGCCCCTACTTATACCGCCCAAAATGCCGTTAGCCTTCTTGGCAACAAGAGCACACTGTTGACTCATATCCAGCTTCTCATCCACTGTGACCCCTAGGTCCTTTTCTGCAGAACTGCTACCTAGCCATTCGGTCCCTAGTCTGTAGCAGTGCATGGGATTCTTCCGTCCTAAGTGCAGGACTCTGCACTTATCCTTGTTGAACCTCATCAGGTTTTTTTTGGCCCAATCCTCTAATTTGTCTAGGTCCCTCTCTATCCAATCCCTACCCTCTAGTGTATCTACCACACCTCCTAGTTTAGTGTCATCTGCAAACTTGCTGAGAGTGCAGTCCACACCATCCTCCAGATCATTAATAAAGATATTAAACAAAACCGGCCCCAGGACCGACCCTTGGGGCACTCCGCTTGAAACCGGCTGCCAACTAGACATGGAGCCATTGATCACTACCCGTTGAGCCTGACAATCTAGCCAACTTTCTATTCACCTTACAGTCCATTCATCCAGCCCATACTTCTTTAACTTGGCGGCAAGAATACTGTGGGAGACCATATCAAAAGCTTTGCTAAAGTCAAGGAATAACACATCCACTGCTTTCCCCTCATCCACAGAGCCAGTTATCTCATCATAGAAGGCAATTAGGTTAGTTAGGCACGAGTTCCCCTTGGTGAATCCATGCTGACTGTTCCTGATCACTTTCCTCTCCTCTAAATGAAGGCAGTTCTTGGAGAGACAATCTTTCTTCAGTGAATCCACAAGTGGCATGAGGGCATATCCTAGTATATAGGTATGGCTAACTCTGGGATGTCACATGTTTGTACTGTGGGTGGCATTATCTCCATCTCTGGCCTATCCATTCATTATTAGCCATGATTGGAATTAATTCCATGAGATTACAACATATCTTCTAGAAAAACATCTAATCTTGATTTAAACATTGCCAGGAAAAGATATGCTCGAGGAATTATCCTGGGGAAGTTCTCTAGTTTGTATTATACAGGCAGTCAGACTAGATGGTCACAATGGTCCCTTATGGCCTTGGAATCTATGATTATGCAAGAGCTTGAGGAACATGTCACCAGAAAAGATGACTCTGCGTTGGCTAGTGAAGCAGGCCCGCAGGGATAGCCAGTTTAGGGGAACCAGAAGACCCCCTTGAGAGAGGCTTATGGTCCATGAGAGATAGTTCCCCATCCAAGTCACAGACTGTGATGGTAATATAGGGATTATTGTTGAAGAATCTAGAAGCATTATCACCCAACATGGATTTTGTCCAAGAACAGAGAAGAGGCCCAATGCTGAGTCAAGCCTATGAGCAAATTACATCCATAAACAACAAAGTAATGGAACCCTAATGGGTGAGACTTCGCGCCTCACTTTGAGTGCTGATGAATGCTTCTATAACATTTAACTTGATAAATAAGCGGACAAAGTAAGAACACAACTGCCAATCCCCCAGCTGTCCTGCCAGACACTACTGCACATAGCGTATCACATACTTGTACTGGACATTTTGGCTGGTAGAAGATCATGTGCTACATAGTTATCTCTGGCCAGAAGGTCAGAGATAACTGTGCTTCCTGTCCAGAGTTCCAATTAGCCACCCCAAAGGGATCCCAAAAGCCCTGCTATTCCCGCTCCCAGTGATAAAAATTTCGTTTGAGTGGTTTGCGATGGACCTGATAGAACCTCTGGAGAAGACTGTGACAGGACACCAGTACATCCACATAATCTTAGACTATGCTACTCTTTACCTGGAGGCCATCCCACTACATTCCTTAAAGGTGGCAATGGTTGTCACAGAACTCATGAAACTCTTCACATGGATAGGGATCCCCCAGGAAATATTAACAGATCAGGGAACCAGTCTGATATACCAGTTAATGCTGGAGATCAATCCCCTAAAGACATCTATATAACACTCACAAATGGATGGATAGGTCAAGAGGTTCAACCAAATCCTTAAGGCAATGTTGAAGAGGTTCATGGCCTCCGATCCCAAGGATTTAGACCCGTCCCCTTTCTGTTTGCCATAAGGGAGGTGCCATGAGCTTCCACTGGGTTCTACCCCTTTGAGGTTTTATATAGGCGGAAACCTTGGGAAATACTAGACCACCTCTAAGAAAGCTCAGAAGAGCAGGACCTGAGGGCCAATGAAGGAACTGCTGCTAGGCACAGCAGGGGTTAAAGAAAACCTCTGGGTTCAGCTAGTCCTGTCCTGTTATACCTGCAGCCAATGCCAAGCCAGGAGGGGTGAGAGAAGAAGGGAGCCTAGGTCAGTATAGGGCTGACTGGTGAAGAGGCAGGAGCTCTCTGTATGCCTGCTTGAAGGCACAGACCTGCAACCTGCCTGCCAATGCAGCCACTGGAGGCAAGTAAGTCTTCCCCTGCCAAGGGGAACCTACAGATAAGCCCCAACTGCGGGGCAACTGGACTAAGCGGGGCCACTCCCCAAATTAAAGGGCTTGCATAGGGAGCAGGCCAGGAAAACAGGCCCTGAACCCCCCCTCATGGCTGGGAGAAATATCAATCTCCCCTGTTTAGAGGTTGAGCGCACAAGACCCTGGGCCAGGACCTGCGGGAGAATGAGGGGTCAGGTCTCCCCTACTGACCCCCTAACCAACAATCTAGCCACTAGGCTTTCCAGCCACTGAGGGCCCTATCACAGGGCTGCTATCTCCACCCAATGCAATCTCCTACTTTGAGAGCATCTCAAGAGATTGGGGACATTTTTGTGAACAAATCTTTTGGGGAGCCCAACAGAAGGAGTAAATGTACAACCAGAATGCTTGCCTACAGACCTTCAAGCTGAGTGACAGAATACTATTATTCCCCAGCAAGGAGTTTAAATTGCTAGGCAGATGGCAAGGCCTTTGCCCCAAGGGGGTGCCAAATAGGCACACCCTATCACAAAGACCAAATCCAGCATTTCTTCCTCTGCCTTCGCTGGTAGCTTTGTCTGAATAAAGGCTGACTGAACTGCACAATCTGGCCAGCCTGTAGTAAATTTAAACATAAATCATGATTGGGAAAAAGCTCAGGCAAGCTTAAGCTTGTCTTTCAGGCAAGGTGCTTTACAAGATTGAGCTTGCTGGTAGCAATAATGTTCATCCCTCTTTGAATTATATTTCGACCATTTTTTTCCCTGAGAATAGTTAAGTTGCAATTTTAATGCTTTTAGTGAGCTTCTAGAAACCAGGATCAGGACATTATTTACATCCTGAAACCAACCTGTGTCTGGAGAATTTCAATCACATCACTTTTATGAGATTCTACAAACTGAATGCTGAAAAGCCTTCTGTGGCACTTTTCTGTAAAGCAAAAAAAAAAAAAATCCACAGAAAATATCTATTTCAGTTTTCAATATTAATAATTCTTCAGTACATCTGTATTAAGATGATATCTTTGCTGTAAATTTGATTTAGAACAACTTTGTATGTATCTTGTGCTCTGATACGGGGTTTTATTTCACAGAATCCATGCTTAATGTGTCCTTAATGAAAATGAAATGTTAGTAAGTGACCGGTAAGAGGTGAAAGTTATTCTCCAAGCCATGAAGGGTGAGTGTTTCATGCCTCATATACTGTATAAAAGAGACCGAACATTTGTAGATGCATCAAGCTAGCATGCAAATCAATAATCTGTGTTACAAAAAAGGCATAGCAATGATCTCAAAAATCGCATTTAAGTGGAAAAATTGACAGTATCATGTTGACAGACATAAAAGAGCATTGATGAAAAGAGCTGTTAAACTGGTAATTTAACATAAAAATATAGTAGATGATTATAGTATGATCAATTTGGTAGTAGACACTCCAGCTCATGAAAAGCATAGGCTGGGCAGCATTCATTTCATCCATTGCTACCATTTGGGGTGGCATCCTGTTTGCTTGAGAAGTACTAATAAATCACACAGGCAGTGAAGATCATTTGAGAATGTCCAGGGCTTTATCATTCTTAAAGAACTTTTGCCCCATATTTTATTAAAGTCATATGACTTTTTAATGGAAGCAATTTAAAGTCACAAACCAAATTCTGCTCTTAATTAATTCACAAAACCTCATTGACTTTAATGGGGTTGCACGGAATAACAGAGCAAAATCTGTCCCCATATATCTCTCCAGCAAGAAAACCACTGGAAGCTATGACAATGTCCTGGCAAATATTAACTCAGTATTTCTTCCCCAAGTAGGGACTGAATAGGGGGGTTCAAAGTCAATTTTGTTATATCTATTTTGTTGCTGGGTTATTTGATTTTCGGGGTAATTGACTGATAGGCCTGTTTGATTATTAGTGCATTTTTTTAAAAAATCCAGGGGCCTTAGAGCTTTGAATGTGTGCTCTTTTATTGCAGGGCTGTAGTAATCAACATAAATAAATTAATGTTGGTGAAGACTAAAACAAGGACATAACTAGGAAATTCATGTCTCCTCGTAACAGTTATAACTGGCACTTTATAACACTTTTCAAAACATTGTGCAAACATTAACTAATTAAACCTCATAATGACCCTGTGGCTTGGTAAGCAATATTCACTCCTTTACCACACCCCCTTTTAAATCCATTTTTACAGATAGGAAAACTGTCTCCCTTAGGTACGGATATGCTCCCCCCACTGCAATATTTGAGTGCTTCACAATATCCCTGTGAGATAGGGAAGTGCTATTATTTATGTTTTTCAGGTGGGAAACTGAGGCATAAGAAAGACTAAATGACTTGCCCAAGTGTACATAGGATATCTGTGGCAGAACAGGAATTGAACTTAGACCTTGTAGGGCCCAGGCTAATGTACTAAGCATCAGACCAGACATCCTCTCCTATGTAAGGTGAAGTGACTTTTCTACAGCCACAAAATGAGCAAGTGGGAGAGCCCCAGAGATAGAGCTCATGTGTCCCTCCATACTCGGTGCATTAGGTCACCCTACATTCTATTCAGCCATAAGCCAGCTCTGGTTCAGGCACTGGTAATACAGACATTTCTATTGGATATCTAGTGTTAAATTCTGACCCCAGTAAAGTGAGTGTTTTACACTTCAGAGGGGCCAGGGTTTCACTCCTAATCTTATGTGAGTTTGTTACTGTAGCTGCCTTAGTAATATGAGCGGAACAGAGCTACAGTAAATGAGGGGCAACTTTTCCAACAAGGCTTTATTGCTTAAGCCTCCAAAACAGCTGTTTTTCTGAGCAAAGACTTACAATTATGCCAGACCCTGCTGAATTATGTATTGTAAGTTTAGGGAAAACACTACAATTGGCAATAGAATGAACTAAGCCTTCCTTGGGTACTTACTGAGGTTTGAGGATAAGACAAGTCTTAGAGGTAAAAAGCCCAATGTTTCATATTCCAATCATTTAAGGCTACATTTTCAAATAACGTTTTGTAAGTGCACCACTGGGGCAATGAAACATAAAACTGCACATGCAAATATAAGATATAACACTCAGATTTGTTGTTGGAACAGGATTTGATTATTCTGTACAAGAGCAGGGCAAAATAGCACTAGTTGCAGAGTCATTATGAAGTCTACATTATGATTCTTGAAGGCCAGGGAAGCATGTGAAAGAGAGGATTTAGTCAGGATACTTTAGGACATACTCTGGGGAAACCCAATCCATGGCTCCTTCATCACAGGAATCTTTCGGCATGTCTGAGGGCCAGTGAGCCTCTGTGGCTGCCAAGAAAAAGACTGAATCTCAGGTCTCACCCCAGCAGTGACCACATAGGTGGGTGATGCTGCCAAGCCTGCCCTCTTCATTGGGTACTACAAGGGGATATGATAGATGAAGGGAAAGACAGAAGAAGATTTGGTGACTCCACACACTGCTCTATATGATGGTGAGGACACAAGGAAGCAACACTGGAGGAGGAGGTACTTCATCTAACATCCCAGCTTGGCTTTGGGGTCTCCTCAGCTGAGTGACAGCAGGGGAGACAGCAAATTAGCCAAGCAGCCTAGGATCTGCAAAGCCAGTGACAATGGATTCAGTGGGGCTGAAGATCTCCCATAAAGATTTGTGGACACAGGCCAAAGCCTCCAGAGTCTCCCCACCAACAGAGACAATTTTATCTCCCGCAACCACAGATCTCTTTTTCTTTCTCTCACAGTAGTTCTGCAGGGGTTAGTGCAGCCCCAGTGCTGTATAATACCTCCCTGTAAAGGTGTTCTGTAAATTCAGCCTCTGGGATTCAGGCTTGTAGCAGTGATGGAATAAACTGCTGGCTTGATAAATCTCTGGTTGCTTCCAAATCACTGGAAGTCCCTTTGTTATAATGTTCCCATTAGTATAAATGCATAGTCCAGAAGCATGAGCGGGAAAGAGGAAAAATTGAGGTGTTTCCAGGGTCTTTTATAGCTTCTGCCATGTGGAGGGAAACCCATTGTTTCAAACAAAGCCTTCAGCACAGCTAGTGGAAAATCACAGGTGACAAGATGGGGTTTGGAATCACATGGGCAAGTCACATGTCCATGTATAATTTTGCTTAGTCACAGCAGGAAATCAGTACCTATACCCCAGACAGAAGGTTTACAAGACAGTCCATTCAGTGTAGATGGGCGTTTCCCATGATCCATTGTCAGTTAAGTGTTACTTGATGGGCTACTTCCAACATGTGCAGGCTAAACACCTTGTGGGCATTACCCCGGGAGCAAACATTTGAAATCCAGGTATAGAACCAATAGTTATAACTTCAAATACAAAAATACTGATTGCAACCATGATGTATAGCATCATATTTTAATCAGATAACATCACAAGTAGGAAGGCATATTTTGGCAGTAATTAATTCTGTTGACCATTCACCATTTCAGTAGAATCTCAGGGTTACAAACACCTAGGGAATGGAGGTTGTTCATAACTCTGAACAAAATGTTATAGTTGTTCTTTCAAAAGTTTACACCTGAACATTGACTTACTACAGCTTTGAAACTTTACCATGCAGAAGAAAAACCCTGTTTTTAACCATCTTAATTTAAATGAAACAAACACAGAAACAGTTTCCTTACCTTGTCAAATCTTTTTAAAGACTTTCCCTTTATAATTTTAGTTATTTACGTTTAACACTGTACTGTAGTTTATTTGATTTTTTTTTTGTCTCTGCTGTCTGATTGCATACTTTCGGTTCTAAATGAGCTGTGTGTTTGACCAGTCAGTTCATAACTCTGGTGTTTGTAACTCTGAGGTTCTACTGTATCTATACAGAAGGAAATTTATCTCACATAGCTCTTGTCTTTCAGGATTCTTGAATTAAATGTAACTAAGGGGCTAGAGAAAATACAGGCATATAAATTCCTAGCTTTTCTTGCCTCTCCCCACCAAGTGGAAGGGGCTGGAAGGAGGTTAGCTTAGCAGCTGAATTAGAGCACTATTGACTTTCTTGGCAGAGTGAGCAGGAGTCATGGGAGCACAGATCAAAACGTCCCTGATCTGCATGCAACTATATGCAAGGGACTGGCAAGACCTCTTGGCATGCTGACCCCCAGCACAGAGAAGACTGTGTAGACAGGATTTATGCAACTCACTGGAATGGAATGGTAGAACCATATGCTAGGGGACCTTTGTAGAGTCCCAGCAAAGGGCCACCCTACTATTTTTCTTGCATGGAAGACTAGCAGAAGAGAGTACAAAATGTATCCTTACTACTCCTCATGTTTGGAGATAAGCTGGGGACCACAGCAGCAATCACTGGAAGGTATTCTAGAGAAGGAGCTAAGGAACCTGTATCATTTGGATCTACATCAGTTTGTAACTAGGACCAATCCTTGCAGTCTTAGAACTAGAGAAGAGTTTTTACACTCCACAGCAGCACTAACTCCCATGGCTCAAGGTGAAGGAAAACACAGTAGTGTGGTCTGTGCAGGGGTGCTTGGGAAGGGACACTGAACACATTTATATCAATTCCTTATTCCCCTGAGTAGCCCCTCACCTGCCTTCCATGTTGTGGCTGGAGTTTCGACACCATTCCATCACCTCCTTTGTGCACTGGGCCAGCAGCCTCAGAATCAGGGAACCCAGGGCATAGCTGGTTTATGTAGCCAGTGAGACTTATCCCACTCTTACTGCAATATAAAACCACCACCAGGCTTTGATTGTTTACGTAGAAGTTACTAATTGCAGCTTGACTGAAAAGCTCCATTAAAAATCTACTTAGAAGATATAAACATTTCTGTATCTTTGGTATAATAGAAACTTTCGAAATACTGATGCTTATGTTTTTCATTTGATATTAATGTTTATGGTGAGAGGCTCTCTGGCTGTTTTTCTCAATCTGCATTTCCTGGAGATCATTAGAATTTTAGAGTCAATAAAAAGATGCCATGAGATTTACAGAAAAGCATTAAGCCACTTTTATTCTGCTTTTCCTAGCTGCTGACTTGGGTGGAGATACACTTCTAATACTACTGTAAGCCTCTGAACCCAATTCCATCACTGAAAATCATACAAATGTATTAGATGTATAAATTTCTTCCTGATCCAATTACTCCTAATGGGATACACATAACAAAAATCAATGTCAGAATCTTTTAAGTAATGCATTTAAACAATTTCAGCATTGACCTTTATTGTATTTATAATTTTTTACTTTTAACTATGCATATAATATTTTCTCTCATAAGTCATGAAATCCATCAGCAAGCAAGCATCCTTCTGCGATGTGTAGATACTGAGAGTGAACATGATTAAGCAACAGCCAAGGTGGCATAGTAAAGCGATCTGGGCTCAGTGCTTGCCTGCACGTTACTTTTGGTGCCACTGGGGTTGGGTGGGGAAGTAACTCTAAACCACCTGTCTACTTTCATGATTTTGGGCCAGCTGGAGGCTGACACAGCCCCCTACATAACTTAGTTCAACAATCAACTCCGGTTTGAATAAGGACTGGGAATGGCTGAGCCATTACAAACATTGAATCTATCTCCCCTTGTAAGTATGCTCACACTTCTTATCAAACTGTCTGTACTGGGCTAGCTTGATTATCACTTCAAAAGTTTTTTTTCTCTTA
The DNA here is from genome assembly GCF_011386835.1 of Chrysemys picta bellii. Lineage (NCBI taxonomy): Eukaryota > Metazoa > Chordata > Testudines > Emydidae > Chrysemys > Chrysemys picta. The sequence goes on along the minus strand of NC_088793.1, from coordinate 36,044,922 downwards.
ATTAATTGGCCTCTCAGAGTTGGTAAGACAACTCCCACCTGTTTATGCTCTCTGTATGTGTGTATATATATCTCCTCAATATATGTTCCATTCTATATGCATCCGAAGAAGTGGGCTGTAGTCCACGAAAGCTTATGCTCTAATAAATTTGTTAGTCTCTAAGGTGCCACAAGTCCTCCTGTTCTTCTTTTTTCTAGTGGCTGTTGTAAGTTATCCTAGCTGCTGCACTGGCTGGAGATCTGGTGAAACATGATGTACTCCACTTTGCCCTTTCCTGGCCTGGCATATCTCTTTCTTATTCCCAACATGCCCTCTATGCCAGTGGTTTTCAAACTGCGGGTCGTGACCCAGTAATGGGTCGCGGCATGTAAAGCAGTGGGTCACGGCGGCTCTGGTCAGGACCGCCAACCGGGCCGTTAAAAGTCCCATCGGCTGTTCTGCCCGGCTAAGGCAGGCTAGTCCCTACCTGTTCTGACACCACGCTGCGCCCTGGAAGCGGCCAGCAGCAGGTTCGGCTCCTAGGCGGGGGGCCCACCGGGCTCCGTGCGCTGCCCCTGCCCTGAGCACTGGCTCCGCACTCCCATTGGCTGGTTCCTAGCCAATGGAGCTGGTGTGTGTGCCTGCAGGCGAGAGCCACGCAGAGCCACTTGCACACCTCTGCCTAGGAGCTGGACCTGCTGCTCGCCTCTTCCAGGGCTCAGCGCTGTCCACGGTGCCAGGACAGGCAGGAAGCCTGCCTCTGCACCCCGGCTGTGCCACTGACCACAAGCCGCTCAAGGTAAGCCTGCGCCCCAATCCTCTGCCCCAACCCTGAGCCTCCCAAACCTGGAGCACCTTCCTGCACCCCAAACCTCTCATCCCTGGTCCCACCCCAGAGCCTGTACCCCCAGCCCAGAGGCCTGACCATCCTGCACCCCAACCCCCTGCCCCAGCCCAGAGCCCCCTCCCACACCCTGGACCCCTCATTCCCAGCCCCACCCCGCAGCCCTCACCCCTGCACCCCAACCCTCTGCCCCAGCCCAGAGCCCCTCCCATACCCCAAACCCCTCATTCCCAGCTCCACTGGGTCGCGGGCATCAATTTTCTTTAACTGGTAGCCAGAAAAAAAGTTTGAAAACCACTGCTCTATGCTGAGGAGCTGGGGTGAGGGATAGTATAAAACCAGCTATTCTGGCTTTGCCGCACCAGGGTGCAGCTCCTTGGCCAGCCATGCAAAGTAGCAGGGGTTGTGGCCAAGGACTGAGTCCTGTTGTTTTAAAAATATTCTCCATTTTACTCGTCCTGCACTACTTGTTGTATAACACACACCATTTCATTATCTTCATTAGCAAAGAGTGAAGCTGAATGCAGGTTAAGCTGAACAAGTGCAACTTGATTAAACACTGTGACCTACTCTGTCAATGTGGCTGAGTTGCTTTCAGCATAACTCCCCACATTCCCTGTTCCCCTGTTGTCCCCTCAATAGCAGCCCCTCCAGGGAACATAGGCTCTCTGACTCCAGTTACATTGATCATGGTACATCTTGCGTATTTTACAAACATTTTAATATAAACATTAAAAACAAATAATTGATGCCCACCCTGCATTGCTTCAGCCAGAGGTTGCTAGTGTGTAGAAGAATTGGAGTCTTATCTTTACTACAGATTCAGCTGGTTATGTAGTCTTTGAGATAATTTGGTCTTCTCAACAGGTAACCACACCAGGAGTGACCTATTTTTGTTTTCCTGTCACCTGTCTCCAAGCCTTGCCAATTAGACTCTGTGGAGTCTTCTCCCTCTCTGTGGGGTTGACCTACTGATGGTTCTCTGTTTCTCGTTCTGTGATGATCTCTGTATCTCTATATCACCCAGCTCTTTCTGGGTGTTGTCTCTGCTGGCTTTTGTCTCCGGTTCCTTCAGGTCACTTTTTTCTCTTGTATAGTCACCTTGTATGACTTGGGTGCCACTGCACCCCTCACAACTGCCTTAGTTCATTCCTTGTGGTGTCTATCTAATGGCTGGATCCTCACAGGAGTGCCTGTCTCCGGGACCGATGAGTCCTTGGCTATCTTGTTGCATTCTAGTGCCTACTTTCCCTGACTGTTTGCCAGCTTTGCTCAGTGGTGCCTCCATCCTTCTGGCTGCTACAGGTCTCATTGGTAACAGGGTTTTGGTCAGTCTTCCCATCAGTGCCTGTGCTGCATGCACTGTTGTGGTACTCTGTGTCAGAGTACTCCAGGGTGTCAAAAATGCTAGCAAGGAGTCTGAAGCAGAAAAAACAGCATTGTTTTCACAGTTGACTCCACCTTACCTCTGCAGGGAGGAGGTGTAGTGGTCAAACTACCATTTGTGTGCAAATTCCTTTAATTCTTCTGAGGCAAATCAGAGTCCATTGTTGGGGAATACAGTGTTCAGAATGCTATATCTCACAAAGTGAACCTTCAGTTTGCCAATCACTGACTTGCTTCTTGTATCAGGCAAGGCATTGACTATTGAATAGTTGAATTGAAGGTAAATAAATCCACTCCTATCTTTCCCACAATTGGTTGAACAGCTTATATGGCAACAGAGTTTCTGCTGGCAGTTATCACATGGCTGGCAGATGTGTCACCCTTCTACCAAGGAGTAGATTTGTGTATTCATTCCTGGCCAGTAAACACACTCTCGAGCCCATCTAAGGCAGCTGTCAATGCCCAGTCTGAGGCATGAGCATAAGAACATAAGAAAGGCCGTACCGGGTCAGACCAAAGGTCCATCTAGCCCAGTATCCTGTCTACAGACAGTGGCCAATGCCAGGTGCCCCAGAAGGAAAGAACCTAACAGGCAATGATCAAGTGATCTCTCTCCTGCCATCCATCTCCACCCTCTGACAGACAGAGGTTAGGGACACCATTCCTTACCCGTCCTGGCTAATAGCCATTAATGGACTTAACCACCATGAATTTATCCAGTTCTCTTTTAAACTCTGTTATAGTCCTAGCCTTCACAACCTCCTCAGGTAAGGAGTTCCACAAGTTGACTGTGCGCTGCGTGAAGAAGAACTTCCTTTTATTTGTTTTAAACCTGCTGCCTATTAATTTCATTTGATGACCCCTAGTTCTTGTATTATGAGAATAAGTAAATAACTTTTCCTTATCCACTTTCTCCACATCACTCATGATTTTATATACCTCTATCATATCCCCCCTTAGTCTCCTCTTTTCCAAGCTGAAGAGTCCTAGCCTCTCCTCATATGGGACCTTTAATCTCTCCTCATATGGGACCCGTTCCAAACCCTTAATCATTTTGGTTGCCCTTTTCTGAACTTTTTCTAGTGCCAGTATATCTTTTTTGAGATGAGGAGACCACATCTGTATGCAGTATTCGAGATGAGGGCGTACCATTCATTTATATAAGGGCAATAATATATTCTCAGTCTTATTCTCTATCTCCTTTTTAATGATTCCTAACATCCTGTTTGCTTTTTTGACCACTTCTGCACACTGCGTGGACATTTTCAGAGAACTATCCACGATGACTCCAAAATCTTTTTCCTGACTTGTTGTAGCTAAATTAGCCCCCATCATATTGTATGTATAGTTGGGGTTATTTTTTCCAATGTGCATTACTTTACATTTATCCACATTAAATTTCATTTGCCATTTTGTTGCCCAATCACTTAGTTTTGTGAGATCTTTTTGAAGTTCTTCACAGTCTGCTTTGGACTTAACTATCTTTAGCAGTTTAGTATCATCTGCAAACTTTGCCACCTCACTGTTTACCCCTTTCTCCAGATCATTTATGAATAAGTTGAATAGGATAGGTCCAAGGACTGACCCTTGGGGAACACCACTAGTTACCCCTCTCCATTCTGAGAATTTACCATTAATTCCTACCCTTTGTTCCCTGTCTTTTAATCAGTTCCCAATCCATTAAAGGACCTTCCCTTTTATCCCATGGCAGCTTAATTTACATAAGAGCCTTTGGTGAGGGACCTTGTCAAAGGCTTTCTGGAAATCTAACTACACTATGTCCACTGGATCCCCCTTGTCCACATGTTTGTTGACCTCTTCAAAGAATTTTAATAGATTAGTAAGACACGATTTCCCTTTACAGAAACCATGTTGACTATTACTCAACAGTTTATGTTTTTCTATGTGTCGGACAATTTTATTCTTAACTATTGTTTCGACTAATTTGCCCGGTACATACATTAGACTTACCGGTCTGTAATTGCTGGGATCACCTCTAGAGCCCTTTTTAAATATTGGTGTTACATTAGCTAACTTCCAGTCATTGGGTACAGAAGCCGATTTAAAGGACAGGTTACAAACCTTAGTTAACAGTTCCGCAATTTCACATTTGAGTTCTTTCAGAACTCTTGGGTGAATGCCATCTGGTCCCGGTGACTTGGTAATGTTAAGTTTATCAATTAATTCCAAAACCTCCTCTTGTGACACTTCAATCCATGACAGTTCCTCAGATTTGTCACCTACAAAAGCCAGCTCAGGTTTGGGAATCTCCCTAACATCCTCAGCCGTGAAGACTGAAGCAAAGAATCCATTTAATTTCTCCGCAATGACTTTATCGTCTTTAAGCGCTCCTTTTGTATCTCGATCATCAAGGGGCCCCACAGGTTGTTTAGCAGGCTTCCTGCTTCTGATGTACTTAAAAAACATTTTGTTATTACCTTTGGAGTTTTTGGCTAGCCGTTCTTCAAACTCCTCTTTGGCTTTTCTTATTACATTCCTGCACTTAATTTGGCAGCATTTATGCTCCTTTCTATTTGCCTCACTAGGATTTGACTTCCACTTTTTAAAGGAAGTCTTTTTATCTCTCACTGCTTCTTTTACATGGTTGTTAAGCCACGGTGGCTCTTTTTTAGTTCTTTTACTGTGTTTCTTAATTTGGGGTATACATTGAAGTTGGGTCTCTAGTAAGGTGTCTTTAAAAAGTGCCCATGCAGCTTGCAGGGATTTCACTTTAGTCACTGTACCTTTTAACTTCTGTTTAACTAACCCCCTCATTTTTGCATAGTTCCCCCTTTTGAAATTAAATGCCACAGTGTTGGGCTGTTGAGATGTTCTTCCCACCATAGGGATGTTGAATGCTATTGTATTATGGTCACTATTTCCAAGCGGTCCTGCTATAGTTACCTCTTGGACCAGCTCCTGCGCTCCACTCAGGACTAAATCTAGAGTTGTCTCTCCCCTTGTGGGTTCCTGTACCAACTGCTCCAAGAAGCAGTCATTTAAAGTATCGAGAAATTTTATCTCTGCATTTCGTCCTGAAGTGAAATGTTCCCAGTCAATATGGGGATAATTGAAATCCCCCACTATTATTGAGTTCTTAATTTTGATAGCCTCTCTAATTTCCCTTAGCATTTCATCATCACTATCACCGTGCTGGTCAGGTGGTCAATAATAGATCCCTAATGTTATATTCTTATTAGAGCATGAAATTTCTATCCATAGAGATTCTATGGAACATGCGGATTTGCTTAAGATTTTTACTTCATTTGATTGTACATTTTCTTTCACATATAGTGCCACCCCACCCCCCACCCCCGCACGACCTGTTCTGTCCTTCCGATATATTTTGTACCCCAGAATGATTGTGTCCCATTGATTGCTCTCAGTCCACCAGGTTTCTGTGATGCCTATTATATCAATATCCTCCTTTATCACAAGACACTCTAGTTCACCCATCTTATTATTTAGACTTCGAGCATTTGTGTACAAGCACTTTAAAAACATGTCACTGTTTATTTGTCTGCCCTTTTCTGATGTATCAGATTCTTTTTTATGTGAATGTTTATCATATGATCTGGCCCCTACTTTATCCTCTTCCATCCTCTGCTCCTGACTATAACCTGGAGATTCTCTATCATTAGACTCTCCCCTAAGAGAAGTCTCTGTCCAATCCACGTGCTCTTCTGCAGCAGTCGGCTTTCCCCCGTCTCCTAGTTTAAAAACTGCTCTACAACCTTTTTAATGTTTAGTGCCAGCAATCTGGTTCTACTTTGGTTTAGGTGGAGCCCATTCTTCCTGTATAGGCTTCCCCCATTCCAGAAGTTTCCCCAGTTCCTAATGAATGTAAACCCCTCCTCTCTACACCATTGTCTCATCAAAGGCATGTATTTACTGCATGATATCTTTATGTAATGGGGCAGGGGAAACAGCTCTCTGACCTCGAAACTGTATTCCATCCTGCAGATTCAGCTCATCTTTAATTTGAAAATATGGTTCTTCTGCTACCCGTAGTTGGCTTTTTCTCTTCTGGGCACTCTGCTAGTATTGCTATCTTGACTTCTTATAGTTGGATGTCCTTTCCCATAGCCTTTTCAGTTTCCATCAGCTTCACTATTGAAAGCATAGTACGTTAAGGGATTCAGTGTCCTGATCCCTATTCTCCTCACTGATGGGAATATATGTCCTGCTCTGAGCGTCAGCCAACACCAGTAATCATCCTAGAAAATATCTGATCTCTATCTAGTAGCACTGGAGGCACATAAACATGCGCTGCAATCTTTTTTTTCTGGAGCACAAAGAAGGAGCTTTGCCATGATTGTCTCTCAGGGTTTGTGGTCTGGAGGCAGTATTACTGGGTGGCCATACTCCATGTTCTCTCTAATTTTTTCCAGCCATGTGCAGAATAAATTTTGTTATGTGCACCAAGGTATGTGTGGCTGTGTGCCACCAGTAGAAACAAAAAACCTAGATATATGTTTTTTAAAAGTTACCATAGGGATAATTACTCCAGCCAGGACAGGTTAGGCATTTTAGAACGCACTACTCAAAGAATTAAATTGAAGTGTAAGAGAAATAAAAATTATGAAATGCAAAGACCAGTCAAAACACTAAAATAACACTTTGAAAGAATAAAATTACAGAGAATATATATGCATTGTGGGAAGTACCAAGAAGTAACAAGCAATAATACAAGTATGTGATGGGAAGTGAAAGAGACTGTGTGTATGTGTGTGCGTGTGTATGTGTGTGCGTGTGTGACACAGAGACATTGTGTGAGATACAGAGACTGTGTGTGCTGGCTGCTGGAGAAGTTTCTGAGAGATGCAGTGCGCTGTCTCTTTAAGGCATTCACTGAAAGCTCTCCTGCCCTGTCTCCTCTCCCCTGCTCTGTGGGGATGGGGTACATGGGCAGAGGGGGAGGGAGCGCGAGAGAGAGAGAGAGATTGTATGAGCTGGCTGCTGAGGAAGTCTCAGAGACCATGCGCTGACTCTTTAAGGCACTCACTCATTCACCGGGAAGGGAAGGCTCATTCAGACTTCACATCGCAGCAGCTCTCTCCTGCTCCGAATCTTGAGCCAGGCTGTCCCCTCTCTCCTGCTCTGTGGAGATGGGGTATGGGGCAGGGGATGGAGGACATCCTGACATCCACACCCCCCTTCACCTTCCGCCGCTCTGCACAGGCAGCAGGAGGGTCCCGGGATCAGCTGCAGGAGCAATGTAGCTGCAAAGAAGTGGGGGGCGGGAGGGGCACCTGAACACACCTTGCCGACAGTCTTCCCTCTAATTTTTCCCACCAGTGTGGGGAATGAATTTTGTTATGTGCACCAATATGGACACATCACCTTCATATTGGTGCACATAACAAAATTCATGTGGTGGGGATGGGGCCTAGGGGTTCGGACAGGGCCTGTGCATGGAAGTTTCGCGCCCTAGGCAAAACTTCTACCTTGCGCCACCCCCGCACCCAGCTAACCCCGCCCCCCCGTGGCAGCTAACCACGCCCACCCGCCCACACCACACCAGAAGAGCCCCCCGCCCGCCGCGACAGCTAACCCAGCCCGCCGCCACCACCCAGGGAGCCCGCCGCCCCCCCACCCAGGGAGCCCCCCCCCCTGCAGAAGCTACCCTCTGCAGCTAACCCCACCCGGGGAGCCCGCCCCAGCTCACCTCCGCTCCGCCTCCTCCGCTGAGCACGCCGGCGCCGCTCTATTTCTCCTCCCTTCCCAGGCTTGTGGTGTTGATTGGAGGAGAATTAGAACGGGGGCTGTGTGCTCAGCGGAGGAGGCAGAGTGGAGGTGATCTGGGGCGGGGAGCAGTTCCCCAGTACTTTGGGCGGCCCTCTCCGTGCCCCCCCCCCCCCCCCCGCCCCAGCTTACCTCCACTCCACCTCCTCGCCTGAGCGGGTTTTTAGGTGCCCTCAACCACTAGGTGCCCTAGGCGGCCACCTAGTTCGCCTAGTGGTTGCACCGACTATGGGTTCGGAATGTGGGAAGGGGCTCAGGGCTGGGGCAGAGGGTTGGGTGCAGGGGGTGAGAGCTCTTGCTGGGGGTGCGGTCTTTGGGGTGGGGCCGGGAATGAGGGGTTTGGGGTGCAGGAGGGTGCTCCGGGGCTACGCCGGGGAGAGAGGACTCCCCCCATCTCTCTCTCCCTGCAGCAGCACCTGAGCTGTCGGGGGGAGCGGGGGGGAGATGTGCTTCTCCCTGCTGCGGCAGCTGCAGGGCTGGGGCTGAAGGATAGCCCCCCCCCCCCCGACCCCAGTAGGTCTGGACTGTTTGTGTATTGCCTAAAAGTTGCTGATTACAATGTTTTTGAATCTAATTGTTATTCAATTTATTCATAGAATAATTTCCATTGTGACTCCTGGTTTAGACTATTTGCAAGCAATTTTTTACAGGTATTTTATATTTAAAATTTCTGTTGTGTTGGTTAGTTTTGATTGGACCCATGTGCTATATGCTATTGTTTCTGATTCTTCATTAGATGAATGTAAGTCTTAGAATCAGATTTCAAGTGTAGATACTCATGTCTGAGAGTTCAAACTCTTCTTTCCATGATTATTCTCTAGTATTCACTTAAAATTTTGGTGTTTCAATGAATACTCCATATAGTAAATATATTCGCTGGAACACTACTGAAGGACACAGATGAAATGTTTCTTATTCATGAAAATATTTATGGGATATATTTTGTGTTTTTTAATTACTAAGTTCCATTACCAGCATTGTATTGCTAGATTTTTAGAGTTCATTTCATGAGAGACTCTGCCACAGACCTGCTGTTTGACCTGGGGCAAGTCCACTTCAGCTCCCTGGGCCCGTTTCCCCTTCACCCTTTGTCTGACTCATGTGTGTAGACTTGATTTTCTGGAGACCGCATTTTCTTTTCAAAAATCATTCTGAAGGAAAATTCCCAACCAGCTCTAATTATTGGAGATAATTAATGGAAATTCTCCTTTGTTTCAACTGGTAAAGGGGGCCTGGTTTTTATTCACAACGCTATACCTGTGCAGGTTAATTCATGACCTGTTGTTATGTAGTAGGAATTCCGGATTCTGGCTACCTGCTTAAGCCCCCACCCCAAATCAATAGCATATGGGCTCAGAGACAAACTGAGACAAAGGAACTTGCAGGACACAGGCCTTAAACCACTTTTCTCTTTTCTCTCTCTCTCTCTCTCTCTTTCTCATGGTGGTTCTGTTACACAGCAATCAACTATCATTAAAAGTCCTAGTGTACTCACACGCTGATGTCTTTATAATCTGTGGAGACAGATGTAGTCTTCTGAGAAACAATTCCAGACTGAACCTTATTAGAATTTCTGCAGAAATTTGGATCCCAGCTTTTTTGTTCTTCCCAGGCGATTCTCATAACTCAGTACTTTGCTTATAGGTGTTCCATCTTATTTGAGGTGGAATTGGTACAAAATACAGTTGCATTTTCCAGGAAGTTAACTTAATATAAGTTCATCTAATTATGACCCAGCTGCATTATCTATCTCCCACATTTGGGACCATGTAGAAAATCTGTTTAAAGAAAAGTAGGCTGGTCTTGGGATAAAAGCACAGGGTGGGGCACTGGCAAGTATGGAATCTATTCTTAGTTCTGCCATGGACTTGATGTGTGACTTTGGCAAACCGCTATGTGTTTCAACTTCCTTGTGTATAAAGCACGGACAGCTTTGATTACACACATAATAGGGATATTGAAAGGCTAGCTTCATTTATGGTTTTTGCTTTGAGATCATGCATGGAAGACATGCAAAGTGTGATTCCTTTACAAACAGGAGCCCATATTACTAATCTGAAGTAATACCTTCTCTCTCTATTAGTTGTCAGCCAAAACAAACTGAAATGTGTCACTTTAGATGTTCTCTTAACAACTGTGCATCTGGTTTATTAATCTAATTTCCTATTGACATCAGAAATTCTTTCCTCTTAAGTTTTAAATCTAAGATCAATTTGTTTTTACTGACTTTTAACTAATTATTAACATTGCTTAATAGATTAACTCTTAATTACGATATTATTATAAAGTGCCTTGAGATACCTTGGCATGATAAGGTGCAATAAAAATGTAAGTTGCTCTTTCTATAAAAGATCAAAAAAGTGCACTCAAAATACTTTTTAGATCCCCATTTCAAAGATGCCAGTTTTGCTTTTGATCATTAAGTATTTAATAACAAACCTCACTTTATGGTTTCCCATGTGGGAAGGCCTCTGGGTATCTTAACATAACTAAACTAAAGCCATAAGGGACAACAAACAAGCGACTCAGCCAATAAGATTCCAAAGTCTGAAAATCCCAAGGGGGCCTTTTGATAAAAGGCCTCCAAGAAAAACCCAGGTGATACCGGAAGTGGTTATGGCAACTGCATGAATGGAATTCTATGTACCGAAACAACACCCCAGGATGTACTAAGGGCATAGCAGCAATGAGTTGCGGGAGAAGATTTTTGAGACGTAAGACCAAAGCCTTGGCCACCGCTTGCAATTAAATATCCCTCGGCACTTTCTGAAATAGGAGGGTGTTCACTTTAATTCTGATCAAATTCCAATTTGAGTAATTATATTCTGCCTACAGAAAAACTGCTTCAATAGCTATTATTAGATCTATTTTTCCCTTGCTGGACTAAACTGTTACGTAGTTTTGCTGTATGCTGTTAACACTTGCTGATTTTAATCGCAAAGTTAAATATTTCAGTGATGAATGGAAGTAATTCATTTATGTAAAGTTTTAAAGTTTGGGATCTTTCTAGATGGAAGGAACTATTATGAATATAGGATTATTAATTATTGTGGTAGATATGGCTCCAGACACATATCCAGGTAATCATGACTGGTAGATGTCTGTGAATAAAAGATGGAGGGAGCAATTAACTTAATACATGTAAATAAAATAAATATATGAGAATCCTCCCTAACTATTAATAAGGCATCTTTGCTACTTTGCGATGATATTGGCAGATGGAATGTGATTTGTAATTTTTAGCTGTTGAGCAGTGAAGGAAAAGTGCATGCCAACCATTGCCTAGCGAGGTTGGGATTTTCTACAACTCTGGAGCTTTACCATTCATCCTGTCCTGCAAGAACGGAGGACCTATTACATGGGTTGAATGTTATCTCCAAGGTCCTAATCCTGCATCAGAATCCATTAATTCCTTCCCCCATGTGGAATTGCAATGACTTCAGATACTGCCCACACAGAGCTTGTTGCAGGAACAGAGCCTTAGTCTCCTTCATTCATTTGATATTTTGACCAGTTGAGGTATTTGGTTGTGAGGCATTGGGCAAGTCACTTCACTGCCCTTCACCTCCGTTTCCCTTCTCACCCTTTGTGTATGATGCAATCTCTTTGGGGCAGGGACTATCTCACTATATGTTTGTACAATGCATAGAACAATGAGGTCCCGGGATCCTGGTTGAGGCCACCGTGCACTCTTGTATTACAAATAATAAATTATGGTGACCTTACTAATTAAAACATTAAAAACTTTTAAAATCAGTGTTTCATCAACCAAATGTTGGTCCTGAGCACTAGATCTAGTCTAGATCTGCCTAGGAGAAAAGTTAGAAGACTTTTGGGATTCTGGTGCACATCTTTATTTTTAAGGTGCTTAATACAAGAATCCCAGGCCCAATTTACTTGAAATTTAGTAAAAAAGATTCTACCTCAAATCCAAATCTAGACTACCATTTTTTCTTTTTTTGGTAAGTTAGAGATACCAGATTTATATCAGAAACTGAGTGGCAAACCATAAGTATGGAGAAACTGCTGTCTCTATAATAACTATACATGAAATTTCAAACCCTGAGATGTGGCTGTTTTTATGTAGTTTGATTAGCTCAGATTATTGCAAAAAATCGCAATCATCCCCATATATATGTTAGGTAAATGTTGCATTCAGATTCTAAGTAGAATGAGGTTTATCCTGATTCACAGTGGGATTGGATAACTGTTGATATTTTTGTTATAATAGTTAATGCCAAAAAAGAATACTGAAAGGAATATAAAACCTCATGGTTTCAGGTTTTAAACCCATCTCCGACTATTAGAGATTAGGCTGAGACTTTCCTGGGACAGAATATCCCACATCTGACTACTGTGGAATTTCTTGCACCTTCCTCTGAAGCATGTGGTGCTAACCACTGTCAGAAACAGGACATTTGATTAGATGGGCCATGGTCTATACCAATCTGGTAGTTCCTATGTTCCTATATTGAGATGGAGTAGATTTTTTTTTTCTGATTGTTTTCTCAAGTGCTTCAGTACGTGCACTAGAATTTATGATTTCTAAGACTCTTTTTTGCTCTGCTTTACCAGAACTTTATTAAACTCTTAGCCCTGGTCTACACTGGGGGTGGGGGAAGGTGGCGTCGACCTAAGATATGCAACGTCAGCTACGCGAATAGCGTAGCTGAAGTCAGCGTATCTTAGGTCGACTTACCTGGCCATGAGGACAGCAGCGAGTCGACCGCTGCTGCTCCCCCATCGACTCCGCTTCCGCCTCTCGTGAGCTGGAGTTCTGGAGTCGACGCGGAGCGCATTTGGGGATCGATTTATCTGCGTCTAGATGAGATGCAATAAATCGATCCCCAATAGATCGATCTCTACCCGCCGATCCGGCGGGTAGTGAAGACCTGCCCTTAGTTCAGGGCCCACTGAAATATGGATTTTAATCATCTAACACAGGAGTGGCCAACCTGTGGCTCCAGAGCCACATGCGGCTCTTCAGAAGTTAATATGCGGCGCCTTGTATAAGCACCGACTCCAGGGCTGGAGCTAGAGGCACCAACTTTCCAATGTGCTGGGGGGTACTCGCTGCTCAACCCCTTGCTCTGCCACAGGCCCTGTCCCCACTCCATCCCTTCCCGCCTCCTGAGCCTGCTATGCCCTCGCTCCTTCCCCTCCCCGCCAGAACCTCCTGCATGCCACAAAACAGCTGATTGGGACGTGCGGGGAGGCGCTGATCGGCGGGGCTGCCGGTGGGCAGGAGGCACTGTGACCGGGGTCGGGGAGCTGATGGGGGGCTGCTGACATATTGCTGTGGCTCTTTGGCAATGTACATTGGTAAATTCTGGCTCCTTCTCAGGCTCAAATTGGCCACCCCGATCTAGCAGTTGTGGTCATTCTGCCTTTGAAGTCGTATTTCTATATTTCAGTGTCCAAGCTCTTAGAGAGTGTTGCAACCAGGGAGTTAAATGATCCATGTGTACCTCTGATCTTTAATGCTGGATTTGCAAATTGTGCATTTTACTTTACTATATCTGAGACTATGCACTATAACAACAAGTTAAGAGACTGTAAGAGAGAGGTGTCAGAGGAGCTGTCTGCTTGGACATCTGAGTATTAATGAGAGGCATGATGGGGAACAGAAGAAACATCTCTAGAGTGAAACACTCCCCTGCAGTGGGAGGCTTAACAGCTGTGCTTAAAAACCCACCTACTGACACATTCACCCAGTTGCTTCCACTGTTCATAATTCCAGTCACCGACTCAAGTATTTAGTCACAAATTTGTTTTAGAGATTGGTGCAGACCAAGCCCTAGATCCAAACATCCCTAAATTCTGGTGATGCATATCTAAACTGCTAGGCTTTGATCTCATGTTCTTCTATTTCACATTTTTTCTCTAGCAGTTCTTTCCTTTCATCTATTTATTAAATTATCCCAACTTTCTATTTACTTGTTAATCCCTTTTTAATGGATGGGACAAAACTAAATCTCTAATGTGATCCAATTTTAAATTTTGAAACAGAGTTCACATTCAAGGATCCAGATACAAAGCAACTCATGTGGATTTTGGATCCATGCTTGAGGAACAACAGGCTTGATTGCTTCAGCCTGCCGCTTGTTACTGCTCACATTGCATCATGTCCTAGAGCAGCAGATGTAGCTGCATGAGTCTGCAGGTTCTCCGGATTAACAAACTAAGGGGCAATAGCCAGATTGCCTAAAATATGAGGGTAGAATCACAAAAAGTCATTTAGTATCAGAGAACACGTTTACCCACAGGGACAAGGCTCAAGGAGCAAGTCTTGGCTGGCATAATCTTTTCCGTTAGCTCGCATTAGGATGACCAGATTACATGAACAAAATATCAGTGGCGCTCCGTCTCGGCTTTTTTTTTTTTTTGCTTCAGCGGTGCTTCGGACCTGCCCCCCCCGTTGTTTCCTGATATTTTGTTCATGTAATCTGGTCACCCTATTGCGAGCTAACGGAACAGATTATGCCAGCCTGACCACAGAGGTCTTAGGGGGCGGGGTGGGGGGTGTCTGTACAAGCATAGACCTACTGGGATCCCCAAGTGGAAGATGGTTAAATACCTGATCCTGCATACATGTTCCAACTTAACTTTATGAATAGTTGCACTCAAGTCATGCTCACGGTGTGTAAAATTAAGCATATGCATAAGTCTTTACAGAATCAGGGTCTAGATTGGATTATATAAATGTAGCATCATGTGCGTTAGAACATAGATATTCAGGCCGGCCTGTAAAGGCCTATACGTTAAGAATGTAGGTGTATTTTTATCACTTAGCTAGTTATAGAGGTATATCACAAAGAATCAAAATCACAAGTCTGCCTGTGTATGGACCTTCTCTCACTAGGATAGTCTGAGTCCTTGTTCTTAGGTAAGGCTTTTGGCTAAGCAGCAGGGGCAGCCATAAACTGGGAAGTGTATGGTCACATCCTCACATCCCAAACCTGAAATAAGGTGCTATTGAGCTGTTAGGAAGATGATCCTGTCCTGGTAGTGCCCATCACCACCAGATAAAGAAACAGATCTTAAGATGGTTAAAGAAAACTTAGTTTGATAGCATCCTGTCTGGTAACAAATCACTTATCAATGGTTGTGGTTGTGAAACCCTCATTTCTGTATTGTTTTATCTTTATGGCCCCCACCTTTCTATTGTTAATCTGTCTGGCTCTCTAATTGTTTCTGTCTACTGTATAATTAATTTTGCTAGGTGTAAGTTAATTAGGGTAGTGAGATATAATTGGTTAGAGAATTATGTTACAATATGTTAGGATTGGTTAGTTAAATTTCAGTAGAATGATTGGTTAAAGCAGGGGTCGGCAACGTTCGGCACACGGCTCGCCAGGGTAAGCACCCTGGCGGGCCGGGCCAGTTTTATTTACCTGCTGATGCGGCAGGTTCGGCCAATTGCGGCCCCCACTGGCTGCGGTTCGCCGTCCTGGGCCAATGGGGGCAGCGAGAAGCAGCGCGGGCAAGCGATGTGCTGGCCGCGGCTTCTCGCTGCCCCCATTGGCCCGGGACGGCGAACCGTGGCCAGTGGGGGCCGCGATCGGCTGAACCTGCCACGTCAGCAGGTAAATAAAACTGGCCCGGCCCGTTTATGGCTTACCCTGGCGAGCCGCGTGCCGAACGTTGCCGACCCCTGGGTTAAGGTATAGCTGAGAAGTTTACTATATAAACTGGGGTCAAACAGGATGTGGAGGGAAGGGAAATTGGAATCATGTTTGTTAAGGGGGGAAATGGGAATGGGGAACACGGACACAGGCAAGGCTCTGTGATGTCAGAGCTGGGAAGAGAGACACGGGGTAAACCAGGGGTCTCAAACACGCGGCCTGGGGGCCACATGTGGCCCGCGGGGTTGTTTTCTGCGGCCCGCGAGCTCCTCGCAGCCCCCCCAGTGTTTACCTAGAGCGGCTCCAGCCCGACGTGCACTGGGGGAAGGGCAGGCTCCCTGCCTGCCCTGCCCCCTGCCGCTCCGGGAAGTGGCCGGAACGTGGGAAGGGCACAGGGCTCTGTGTGTTGCTCTTGCTTCAGGCAGCGCCCTCAGCAGCTCCCATTGGCCGCAGTTCCCCGTTCCCGGCCAATGGGAGCTGCTGGGGGTGGTGCCTGAAGCAACAGCAACATACAGACCCTTGTGCCCCTCCTCCCCCAGGTTCCGGCCACTTCCTGGAGCGGTACGGGGACAGGCAGGCAGGTGGCCTGCCCTGCCCTGCCCCCGGTGCATGTCTGGCTGGAGCCCGCTCCCCGAGCTCCTCCTGCAGCCCAACCCCCTGCTGTACCCCACACCTCTCCTGCACCCCACACCCCAACTCCCTGCCCTGAGCCCCCACCACACCACACACCCCTCCTGCCATCCCTGGGGGCAGGAAGGGGGCAGAGTTGGGGTGGGGATTTCAGGGAAGGGGTTGGAATGGGGACAGGGTCTCATGGAAGGGGTGGAATGGGGGCGGGGCGAGGTGTCAGTAATGCGGCCCTCGGCCAATGTACTAGTCCTCATGTGGTCCTCGTGGTCATTTGAGTTTGAGACCCCTGGCGTAAATGCTCTGCGGCATCAGAGCTGGGAAGTGGCACACGGGGTAAATGCTCTGAAGCATCAGAGCTGGGAACGGAACACTGAGGAACAGACTCTATCAGTGTATAGAGATAAGCCCGACTGGTGTGAAAGGCTTCGCAATATGCTTGCTTGGAAACTAACCCCAATACACATTGCATTATCTGCACTTCAGACTTCTGGTCTTTTGCTGCTTGCTGTCTGCGTGACAAGATCCAGGGAAGTGGGAGGGTGAAGGGAAAGTCCTCTAACACTGCATACATGTTCCCACTTAACTTTATGAGTAGTTGCACTCAAGTCATGCTCACGGTGTGTAAAATTAAGTACATGCATAAGTCTTTACAGAATCAGGGTCTAGATTGGATTATATAAATGAAGCATCGTGTAACAGATCTTTCAAGACCTCATCAAACTGTCAAAGATCTTTATGATTCCGGTATATGTTAAAAAATACTGTGAAGGCCATTTTCAAACACAATATAATTTTTATGAGAGACACTTTTCTGTCAGTGCAGCTCCAGCCCCCACCCCCAGAAAAAGGTGATATAATCCTCTGAAACAAGAAAACACGAGACATGAATGCATTTCCCCTCATGTGCTTTTTTTTCTTTTCTTTTCATATACTTTCCTAGGCTTTTTACTTTAATGACAGCTCCAAACCATTTCCTGTATTTTCGTTACTCTTTCAGTACAGATCTACTCTCAGCAGACGTCTCCTCTTATTTGCATGCCAGCACAATGTTAAGCCCTTTCAGCCTGATTTGAGTGATTGACAATTTTAGTTCATTTCAGCAGTCTGGAACAACTGATTTACCATTGTGGGTGTAACTGCCTTCTTTCTGACACTGCTAATTTACCAAATGAATTGTGTTCATGCTCCTTTACTAAGCTTAACAGAAAATGGAAGTTAAAAATTATATAAGACAGTTCCAAACTTATTCTGAATACTTCACACAAACTATTTTTCATAGCTGCAAAAGTAAGCAAGCTGGATGCATTACCTCTAATAGATAGGGTTACCAGCTGTCCTGGTTTTATAAGGACAGTCCCGATATTTGGGGCTTTGTCTGATATAGGTGCCTATCCCCCTTCCCCCCTCCGCCCCCGGCATCCCATCCCGATTTTTTCATACTTGCTGTCTGGTCACCTTACTAATAGACAACACCTTATAATTGATTCTAGTGGGTAACACTAAATGGAATTGAAAAATTACAACTGAAATATAAAGTTATTATTGTTGAATGGGAAAATACATATGAATTTGATCTATTCCTATTTTGCAAAGTCCATATTGTTTTTATCACTAATTTCTGATTCTTCATCATTCAGCATAATGACAAATGAAACCAAAACAAAATACCCTCAAGTATCAGTCCACACTGAAATTTCAAATTCATGATTTCATTGGAGTTACGCTGCTATAAAACTGGAGCAGTACTGAATTATATTGAATCAGCCCTGTGTGTTTCATTATAGTTTGCTTGGTTTCAGAGATGGGGGAGAGTGAATGTGGCAGAGAATGAGTCTTCTGAATTACATGGTTTACACATATTTTACTCTTAGAATCCTACAAATCACAAATTCAACGGATGCACGGCCTCAGCCTACCTGCCTTGTACTTTTCCTGCCCACATAATTGCAAGGTGGTCGGCATTAAAGCTAATAAGGAATTTTTTGATGAAATGTATTTGCGTTGCAAAATGCCAGTTCATCAAAACCAAAACTGTTCGTGGGAAAGGGTCTGTTTCAATAAATGTCCTGATTTGAAAATTTTTTTAAATGGTCAAAACATCCCATATTGACATTTTCTAAATGAAAAACTCCACTTTTCAGTTCAAAATGACTTTTTTGTTTAGAAATGTAAGTTATAGTTTTAAAAAGATGAAATTGAAATGAAACATTTCAAAATTATCCAAATGAAATGTTTTGATTGACCTGATCTGAATTTTTTTTTTGGATGTTTATTTCATGAAAATGTTAAGATTTTGACATTTTCTCCCAGTTTGCAAGAAGAACAATTTTTTTAAAATCTCAAAAATTCTCACAGGCTGGGAAAAGCATTTCTCACTCATTTCTAGTCTGCAGAGCACTTTGTGGAATATTTTGGATTTTGCTATAAAAATCTTCTATTATGTGTGCAGGGGAAGTAGATATTTGCCTGTAAAGAGAGAGAGTTATTTTTCCTGAGGGATTTCTAGCAGGTAAAGTTCATTAGTAGTAGGATTAAAATCAAAAGGTGGAATCCTGAAGTCTTTATTCAAGGTTTTGTATATTCCTTATGCCAGCAAAGCTCCCATTCAATTGAATAGAAGTTTTATGGTATGAAGAAAAAGTGAGTAAGGTCTTCAGGATTTGGCCCCAAATGCAAAGATTCTGAGTAATAACAAATCTTAACACTGGAAGTAGAAAAAGCCAGTGACCCCGATTCACTTCTCTGCTACATCTGTGTTACGCTGATGTAACTCCATTGAAATTAGGGAAGTGATAGCAACCTAAAACTGGTACAACTCAGGTCCAATAACTTGGTCATTATCATATACCTCACCTAGTGAATATTTTACCTTTTCTCTCTTTGGGCGGTTGTTTTCTCTCTTACCAGTGTCTTCTGTCTCACTGGTGATTTCCCTACCATCTAGTGTGCTACAAGCACATTGTTAAGTGAATGACATTTCCAGAGAAATAGATATGGGCAGTTGCATGTCAGTATAGGGTCAGTTAAAAGGCACACAGCAGAATGTTTTGAAATGGACATCTGGCATGCAGTTAATGCATTTAGGAAGCAATAAACAGCTCATTTTGAATTACTTCTGAAACTGGTTTCAACGCAAGCAGTTGGTGGAAAAACAAGCTTTTAGAAAGGTCATTTAGTAGCATATATAACCCATCTCCCTTCCAGTTAAACTATTTAACAGTGTACAAAGCAAATCTCTGCCCAGTTCTGGTCTGATAATTAATTGAGTCTAGCTAGAGTAGTACAGAGAAAGTAAGTATTGTCCTTATTGTCTGGACTAATAATTTACTATTTGAATTGTCAGATAATCTTTGAAAGAAACTGATTGTTGAATGCAAAATTCAATCCATATGAAATACTGTATCTTCAAGATGAACATGAATACCACATGCTTTTAGCCAGTAGTAGGTAGTAAGTGTTTATTGCCTTTTAAAGAGGACCATAGACCATAAGAGTTAATTTTGTAATTTTATTTTTGCTGTTCTGCTGAAAGTAAGTAAATAGATAAAGTATCCTTTCACTGTCTAACCTTTGGAAAAGAATGAGGATATTTGCTTTATTCAGAACCTTAGGTGGAACATAAAAAAAATACAAAAACAGCTCTGTATGTATTATAAATGTAGATTTTTATATAATAGATGAGAGAATCAGATTCTTACGCTGGCCAGACAAATTGCCCCTGGCACCTGAGGAATAAAATACATCACACTCACAGAGACTGCCACATATTGTAGGAGAGACTACTAATTACTTAATAAGATAAGAGAGATACATTTGAGGATATTTGGGAATCGTTTCTAGACAATATTGATTTTAAATCTGAAAAGATTGATCCCATACTCATGGAAATCAATGGGAGTTTTGTTTGATTTAGGAGAGCCATATCAAGCCTTTAGTGAGCTAACAAAGAAAGGACAGATCACATTTCAAATAGAATATAAAGTGGATTGCGAGGTCTTCAGGGCAAGTACCTTTCATTTTGTGTGTCTGTAAAGTATCAGAAACATAGTCCTGTCAAGAATCCGGGCCTCCAGCAGAGCTAGTCTAGAGGTAGCCTCATCAGTACAGCTGGCCTGCAGCAGGCTGCCTGATTGGCCACACCACCTGATTGGCTGGAGTGATCAGCAGGCTGGCTCTTAAGCCAGCAGCAGCAGCTTGCTGGCTGGTCAATGCTCATGCCTATGACGTCTCCTGTGTTACCTTCTTCCTGCTTCTCCCATTCTGTTTTGCATCCAGCCTTGCCTCTGCCTTGAATGTCTCCTTACCTGTTATTCTGCTTGCTTCAGGTCCCTTCTGGCTTGACCTGTGGCTCTGGCCTTTGGCTTGCACCTGGCATTGGAACCCAGTTCCTACCCTCACATTTGACCTTTGGCTCTGACTCTGGCTGGGGTATCCTCTTCCTGATCTCTAGCTTGATCCTTGGCTCCAGCTGACTCTGTCTCTGATCCTAGTTCTTTGTTCCTGATGGCTGCTCTGACCACTGGGCCTCACATGCCCTACATAGCTCTGTCTAGATCATGAATAGCAGTTCTTTCCCTTTTTAAGAAGTACTTTTGAATTGTTCTAAAATACTTTTAAAAGGGTAAAAAGCAAAAGATGTTTTACATGTCCTTTCATGGCACAAGGCAGAAACAGTGAAGGTACTGGGGACAAATTGGAGAGAGTCCAGCGGAGGACAACAAAAATGAGTAGGGGTCTGGGGCACATGACTTACGAGGAGAGGCTGAGGGAACTGGGGTTATTTAGTCTGCAGAAGAGAAGAGTGAGGGGGGATTTGATAGCAGCCTTCAACTACCTGAAGGGGGGTTCTAAAAAGGATGGAGCCTAGGCTGTTCTCAGTGGTGGCACATGACAGAACAAGAAGCAATGGTCCCAAGTTGCAGTGGGGGAAGTCTAGGTTGGATATTAGGAAACACTATTTCACTGGGAGGGTGATGAAGCACTGGAATGGGTTACCTAGGGAGGTGATGGAATCTCCATCCTTAGAGGTTATTAAGGCCTGGCTTGACAAAGCCTTGGCTGGGATGATTTAGTAGGTGTTGGTCCTGCTTTGAGCAGGGGATTGGACTAGGTGACCTCCTGAGGTGTCTTCCAACCGTAATATTCTATGATTCTATGACTCCTGAGGTCTAATCCTGGCTCTGCCACTGCCTCACTGCACGGCCTTGAGCAAGTCACTTCATTTCTCTATCTCAGTCTTCCTATCTTCCCATAAGTGGGGAGAGTACATATTCACTGAACTGCATCACAGTGGTGTTGTGAGGGTTAATTAGTTACTATCTGTCTATAAAGAGATACAGATTATAATCATTAGAAGATGATAATGCCCAGCAGTAAATTGGGGAGGGGTTGGAATTGGTAGTATTTATTCCAGGTCTATCCAGGGTCCCAAAATAGATGGATATTTCTGCGAAAGCAATCAGCACTGAAATGGTTATTGCTATTTTAATTTGTCATAATTAGGTTTGGTAGTTAACATATCACTGAGGTGAATAGGGTCACTTGATCTCTCTGAACTATTATTTCAAGTAGTTTTTCTTTAGACATCCTGCATTGGCTCACCTATAGAATTTGATTTGCATAGCCATAAGGACTTTGGTGGAGCTATACCAGTTTTACACCAGCTATGGATCAGACCCTAAGAATTGACGTGATATGCAAACACATGCTTATAATGGTAAAAATGTATATTTGCTGATCACAGTAGAGTGCCTTTCTGTTTACTTGTAACCACCATAGCTTAGGACTTTCCTATGCTCTGACTGCTGCACTTCACTGAGAGCTTGACAAAATGAAACAGCTCAGACTAAGGATTCATGCCAGAATTTTTACAAGGGATTAGTGCTGTTCAAGGGCTAGGGATCGTCAGCCAGTTTGAGGTCATCTGTCTCGCTGGGGAAGTTAAGAATTCCATGGTGCACTAACATTTTACATTAATACACGACCAGTTGGTGACTTTAGCCCATCCAGATACAAGATCAAATTAATTAAGCAATCCTGTTTTTTCCCTGCTTTGGAGAAGAGCAACATGTACTAAATCTGATTCAAAGTGCAGAAAACCAAGAGGTGGGAGTTAATACAGCCAAAGCAGAATATAAATCAAGTTCAGTAACTCAAGACTTTCTTCTCTGGCTATGTTAACACTTGAATCATCGGGGTGCTGCTATTAAGTAAGTGTACTGTACAATTCTATGGGATTTTTATACAGCAACAAATCCCATTTGATTATTCTAGCTCTTTAAAATTATCTGGGAATATTTAGAGTTCTTTTGATGCATCATTTAGGTCCTGATGTATAATTTGAGACCTTGATAGTTTTCAGTTAGGTGTAAAATACATAATTTTAAAAGTGTGTGTGTGTAATATAGTAATGAGCAATATTTTAAATATGTATTTGCAGTAGATTAGCTTCTTCACAATACATATGATTTGCTTTCTCTGTCTCAATTTGGGGGAAAAGTTGACTTGCAGATTTATTAGCTGTTAAAAGTCATGTTTATTAGTTTGCTAGATTTTGGGGAGGAGGGAGATTGTAAAATAAATAAAAAATACCCTATTTGGTGCTTTGAACAAACTAGTTTTTCTTACATTTTCCCCACATTCAGGTAAATACATTAGCCACAAAAATTAGTAGATGAGAACACAGCTGCACATTCTCTTGTCTGCCAAGCACTGTAACAATGTTGGGCCACAATTATCCCTGCTGTAACCTCACTAATTTCAGCAGAGTAACTAAAATGGGATTAATTTGCCCCCTGTTTCCTATAGAGTCATGGAGGGTTTTGTTTGCCAGAAGGGACTACAAGATGATCTAATCTGACCTTCTATATACTACCGGCCACTAACACTACCTACCCACCTCCACACCAAACCAGAATTTGACGAAAGTATTAACAGTCTTCAGGACTCTAAACTATTGCGTGCCACAGACAGCGAACAGGAGCAACCAAGGTACCTGAGGCCACTGCAAAGGCAAAGAATCGATTACGTGAAATATAACCAGATGATCTAGGAAAGCGACCCGTTTCATGCTGCAGAGGAAGGTAAAAAAATCCCCAGGGTCACTGCTAATCTGACCTGGGGGAAAACTCCTTCCTGATCCCACATATGGAGATCTGTCAGACCTTGATCATGTGAACAAGACCCACCTTCCAAGCATGTAAGAGAGAGAATTCTCAGTACCACCTCCGAACAGTAGCCCACCATATCCAGTGCCCTATATCTGGCCATGGGCATCTCTGATGCTTCAGAGGAAGAAAATAAAAAAACAGAATACATGCAGGGGAGGAATTCCCTTCCTGACCCCGGCAGGTAACTAACTGGATTCCTGAAACATGAGATTTTTATTGTGGACTCAATCACAAAAGTTAGAGGTGGAAAAGGTCTGTTAAACCCAGCATTTAAAGTAAGTTGAAATAGGAAGGGATGCTCTCATCTCAGCAGCCAAGGAAGAGGGTATATGTGGGGGGGGGTATATTTGGGGTAGCACTGCTTTGCCAAGACAAGGAGACAAATGAAGGTTCACCTCTTCTTTTAGCAGAGGACAGGGAGTTGCTCTTCCAATAATCCCCTCTACTTTAATCCCTGGTTAGATCAGACAGTCCATCTCCCAGTCAGTGAAGTGTTGTCCTCTGTTGTTCTGTTGAAAGGTGAACATCTTGTCATCTGGTTACAGAAAGCACTTCTGGCTACTCCTGTTGGATCCCCAGTTGCTGTGAGATGGTTAGGCAAGAGTGTGTGAACTTTATTCATAAAAGGCAAGCCCCTAAGGTTAAACAGGCTGGTACCAACCTTTCTATTGCCTCTGGATGATTCCTCCTGCCAACTGGCATCACTTCCATCTTATAAGGCTGGAGCATCAGACAACTAGCGCTTACTCAAGCCCCAAACTTGGCTAGAAACAGAGAAAGGTGAGAGATTGTGCCATGCACATCTAACAAAGATACAGAGAGCTGAATATCTTGCAAAAATGGTGACATCGCCACCCAGACCACCTCTCCAATTTCCCTCATGGTCTCCTATAGAGATTGGTCAGCAGAGTTAAGAAAAATCCTGCAATATCCCATGTGAAAGAATGTGTGTGAGGTTGCAGTTGCCCAGCACTAAGCTCTGGATCATCATAGAGAGAACAGAATGAAGCTTCTCTAGTCTTGCCACATATTGCGCCCTCATCAACCATGCCTAGTAGTAAACACAAGAAACAATGGGCAAATGGTGGACAAATGTATAACATGGTAGATTGGTGTGCATAGGTACAGGCTATGAAACCAGGGAGAAAATGGAGAGTTCAGTGCAGTGTTGAAGGTTTTGGTCCCAAGTTTTACTCCCTCTAAAATCTGCAAAAAATGCTACATGTCACTGGGCTCTAAATTTACAATAACCACTGGGGGAAAGACCCAAGTGTCACAGTGGACAACTCAATGAAAACATCTACTCAAGTGTTCAAAAGATCAATCACAATGTTCAAATGCATAAGGAATGGGGAGGAAAAATAACACTGGCAATGTGGTAACTCCAGCCTATAAATCAGTGATTAGCACTCGCATTGAATGTGGGTTTCAACTTTGGTCACCATATTTCAAGGAGAATATAGCAGAAGAGAGAATGTGTGTGGTGCAGGGAGATTCAGATAAACAAAGTGATTAGAGGCAGGGAAAGACTTCCACATGAAGAGAGACTGAAGGCTTGTCAGCATGGACAGCTTTCACTAGTTACATCAGTATAGTTAAATCCCTATAGTTGTATCAGTATAACTCCTTGTGCTTTTATTCTGGAATGAGTGGCTTTTTTCATTTTAGCTTAAACTGTTTCCAAAGGAACACAACTGAAACTGGAAAAAGGCTACTCTTATTCTGGAATAAGAATGTCCAGATGGGAAATTATACTGATATAACTATAGTGGTTTAAATTCATACCCTAGCTCTTTCCTGACACTGTTTAGTTGAGAGAGGAGACAAGTAAAAGCTACATGTAAGGGCTGAAGAATGGTCCAGTGTTAAAACCTCGGACTTGGGAGACCTGGGTTCAATTTATTGCCACTGACTGCCTGTGTGACCTTGGACAAGTCACTTGGTCTATCTGGGTCTGTGTTCTCCATCTGCAAAATGGGGATAACAGCATTTCCCTACCTTACGGGGTGTTGTGAGGAAAAATATGTTAAAGTGTGTGAGACATTCAGAAACTATAATGATGGGGGCCATATAAGCAAAGCCAGGGCCAGTGCAACCATTTAGGCGACCTAGGTGGTCGCCTAGGGCACTAGGATTTGGGGGGCGCCATTTTTTTCAGCAGCGACCTCGGCGGCTGGATCTTCGGCTGCCGGCATTTAGGCGGAGGGAGCTGGGGCAGTGGAGCACGGAGAGGGCCGCCTGCAGCAAGGGGGGGGGCGGCACGCAGGGGAACTCCCCGCCCCAGCTCACCCCACCCCGCCTCCTCCCCGAGCACGCCGCGGCTGCTTCACTTCTTCCGCCTCCCAGGCTTGCGGTGCCTAAGCTGATTGGCGCCGCAAACCTGGGAGGCGGGAGAAGTGAAGCAGCCACGGCGTGCTCGGAGAGGAGGCGGGGCAGGGTGAGCTGGGACGGAGGGGGTGCCTCAGGGCGGGGGGTGGGAGCTGCTGCGTGAAGGGGGGGTGCCTCAGGGCGGGGGCTCAGGGACGGGGGGGGGGGGGCGCAAGGTGGACGTTTCACCTAGCACACGAAACATCCTTCCCCCGGCCCTGAGCAGAGCCCATGTTTTTCGCAAATGTGTAATAAAATGAAAAGCACATCTAAAATGAAAAACTCACCCCCTCAGTAGCAGCTCCTGCAGCTTCTGCCCACTCTGGGTGTTGTGAGCTGGTGCATGGAGTCGCAGCACCACTCACTCAAGTTTGTCCTGCCCCTCCTCCCCCACACACCCACTCCCCCAGTCATAATGACAAAAAGGTGGTCAGGCCAAACCTTAGCAGCACTGTGACCCCGTGTGCCAGGTTGCAACACCCACAGCAGGGAGCCAAGCCCAGTTCAGTCCAGGGAAAGGAGCTGCCGCAAGGTCTGTGTGGGGTGGGCTTGTTATGCAACTATGACCCACAGGGCCTCCCACTCCCCAGGGGCTGGAACCAACCCCACTCGGGAATAAAATGGAGACAGTGAAATAAAATAAAAAGTATTTTATGGGGCTTTACATATGAGTACCTATGGTAGCTGCTAGAGGATACAAAGAAGGAACCTGCGCCTTGTGAAGTGGTATAGGGTATCACATATGACTAAACAGGGTGAGGGGTGGGAAGTATCTGTATGGGGACAGTTGAGAACCATTGATATAGAGAAGGTAAATCAGACCCTCCTGTTTGCTTTTATACAAGATCTGTTTATCATAATACAAGAACAAGAGAACTTTAAAATTAAACTGAAGGCAGCTAATTTAAAACTGATGGCTAGAAGGCTTGGAGCAGTGGCTCTCAACGTTTCCAGACTACTGTACCCCGTTTGGGAGTGTGATTTGTCTTGTGTACCCCCAACTTTCACCTCAGTTAAAAACTACTTGTTTACAAAATCAGACATAAAAATACAGAAGTGTCACAGCACCCTATTACTGAAAAAATGTTTATTTTCTCATTCTTACCATATAATTATAAAACAAATCAATTAGTATATAAATACTGTACTTACATTTAAGTGATTAGTATATAGAGCAGTATAAACAAGTCATCGTATGATATTTTAGTTTGTACTGACTTCGCTAGTTCTTTTTATGTAGCCTGTTGTAAAACTAGGCAAATATCTATATGAGTTGATGTACACACTGGAAGAGCGCTACATACGTCCAAGGGTATGCTTACCCCTGGTGGAGGACCACTGGCTTAGAGGGACAGGCTCTGACCTGTCTATAGGGGAAGAGCCAGCTCTGGCCAGCCTCATTTACATGAATTGTAAAGTTGCCTACCCATAGTTCCATACACTGTTTTATTGTGTTACCTGGAATTTGTCTTTGTTTTGATTGTAGAAAGGTAATAAGATTGTGAATGTAAGATGTACTCATGAAAGAGCATAGGAATTGTGCTAAGAAAAAACTTCCTCTATGATCAGGTGTTCTTCACTGGGAGGTTTCTTACACTTCCCTCTAAGCATCTTGTATTTGTCACTGTAGGAAACAGGATACTGGACTAGAGGGACCCTGATCCAATAGGGTAATCCCTTGTTTACAGATCTACATCCCCACAACCTGTGACAGGCTGTGCAGAAGGATAGTCCAGGATGGAGCCTGAGGATCAAAAGGGTGTGGTCCACATATCTGTGCTCATAGGAGGCTGGCCTGGCAATGGGGACTTTCACTCCTATTGCTTAGGAGAAGCAGTAAAGGTGGAGATTCACCTTCTGGTAAAGTGTGCATGTGTTCTTGTTTGCTCTTCCTTGTTTCTAAGCTGTACAACAAGCTTATCTTATCTCTCTTCTTTTGCTTCCAGTGGGGATTCAAAAACAATATTGCTACTGTTGTGATCATTGTTTTGTCTCTGATATTTACATGTCAAGGATTTGTGAACCTGTTTTAACTTCCTAAATAGTTTAAAAA
The DNA here is from genome assembly GCF_011386835.1 of Chrysemys picta bellii. Lineage (NCBI taxonomy): Eukaryota > Metazoa > Chordata > Testudines > Emydidae > Chrysemys > Chrysemys picta. The sequence goes on along the minus strand of NC_088793.1, from coordinate 36,017,124 downwards.
TAGTGTTGTCAACTCTCATGGGTTAAATGTGAGTTTTGTAATATTTAGGGGTTAGACATCATAGCTGTGGAGAAAAAACGGAGAATGTGACCTGAGTCCCACAAGTTCAAAAAGCAACAAGCAAACACAAAGAACCAAAAAAAAATTAAAAAATATATATTTGAAAGCCAATCCCATGATATTTTGGGGCCTAACTCATGATTTTTTAGCACTTGAGCTTGGTAATACTGGTTAAATGTGGATTCCTCAGTTCTGGTGTTTAGGAGGGGAAAGAAAGGAACAGCTAAATTGTTTATTTTCTGCATTTGGGAAGAAGTTTTTGCTAGATGCAGTCCTAAGGAAAGAAACTAGAACACAAGTAAATCCCAACTTGCTATATAAACATTCAGCAGTTCTAGTGACAGGCTATCATTTTGGTTATTATACAATCTTTTAATGAGTATCCGCATAGATATTGTGGCCAGTTAGTAAAAAGGCACAGCATGTGAAGGTTTGCAATAATATTTTATATGGCTACTGCAGTTACAACTAGAACCCACCAGGTGGCAGATAGAAATTAACAGCACAATTGAGCTTCAGCCCCCACCCCGATTTTTTTTAGTGTATCAAGACACCATTTTCAAATGTTGTCCCCATTCCAGCTACCTCAGGAACCACATTACCACACTGTATGATTTGACTATGTGTTACCACTGCTCCAAACCACAGTTACAATACAGAACTCCGTGTAGGATGTGCACAGTTTACAAAGCTTGCCACGTGTAAAGGATTTCAGATAGTGGAAACAGGACACATGTATTGTCTCCTTGGGGATGGGGAAGGATTTATAATTGGGTTGTGTATTATCACAATCAGCATCTGCCATTATGCAAGCATTGGTGTTTTAATGAATGAAGACACTGCTTTCAAATGTTACTCCCTTGGTAGGATACAACCCCACAGCATTCTCATTCTAGGAATTTCATTTTCCTCTTTGAAAAATGGTCTTTTTTTAGCAACACATCATCTGCTCAGTTCCTAGAGAGGGATTGTTCTGTTCCCACTTTGGTCTCTAGGAATGGTTCAGAAGCTGAACCCTGTTATGTGCTTGGAGTTATGCTGCGAAGAGGGAAGATAGGGGTGAAGAGAAACAGAGAGTATAGTAATTAACATTAACTGCAGGCATATATGATTAATGTTATTTGTATAATAGCATTTAGTCAACAGCAGAACCCATAACAATAGGTGGTTTGGGGGAATGCTGTGGCAAATGTAAGGAGCTGCTGTTAGATAATAGTGTGTTTCTGAAAACAGACACAGTCCATGATTCATGCATTAGAGTAGCAAAAAAACCAGAGGAAAAATATTAGCTGTCGGGTACAAGTACCAGGCTGGAGTGAACGCAGCTCATGCCACCATGAATTTCACAGGGACCAGAAATTATAACCAATGTGTCTTATATAAGAGAATCTTCAAAATATTTAATAGGGCTAAATCAATCTATGGGCAAACCTTACGCATCTTTTTTCCCCTCTCTGTAATAATGAATACTTGATAAAAATCCTCCCAATACTGTGTTTGTAAGAGTTATTCCTCAGAGTTACTTGCTTTAATAAAAATTCTTAAAAGAATGATATAGTCCCTAGGCCTTCTCACAGTACTTAACTGTGGCTGGAGAGACCGCCTGCCTCTTTTCTGGGAAGCTACACCGCTGCTTTTCTCCAGTACACAGGAAGTCATGTCTATGAAGTCACTCTTGTGTATTCGCCTATGGCATGACTTGCTAAAGCCACTTTTCCTTGCTGGTCTTATGGAAAATTAGGAACATTCTGCAGACATTTACCATGTGCTGAGCTTGATGCACTCTAAAATGTCCATTTGGCTTCTGTGGGATAATGCACTTTAATGGGGTGATTGCTCGTGGTTTGTAAAAAGAAGCCCAGACCTGTAACTGCATACGGTTAGAATTTATAATTATAGCTATTATTCATAGTATTTATTTATTTATTTATTTAGTATTAGTAGGGTACTCTATGCTCTACAAGCCACAAGTAGATTCAAAGTCCCTGTCCCACTGAAGTCAATGGCAAAACTCCCATTGGCTTCAATGGGGCTAGTATTTCACCCTGAGTCTAAAGGATAGATAAAGATGAGAAAATAAAATGTACTAGAAGAGAATGGTTTAATGACATCTGGTGGAATATTAGAAAATAATTGTGATTTAATGTATTTGTTGGTTGATGGAAACAATCCACAATTAGAAGAACAGGAGTACTTGTGGCACCTTAGAGACTAACAAATTTATTAGAGCATAAGCTTTCGTGGACTACAGCCCACTTCTTCGGATGCATCCGAAGAAGTGGGCTGTAGTCCACGAAAGCTTATGCTCTAATAAATTTGTTAGTCTCTAAGGTGCCACAAGTACTCCTGTTCTTCTTTTTGCGGATACAGACTAACACGGCTGCTACTCTGAATCCACAATTAATTGATTTGGGACCAGATTCTAATTACGCCACTTATGATAATAGATTTATAGATTCCAAGGCCATTTTGATCATGTAGTCTGACTTCCTGTCTAACACGGGCCACAGAACTGCCCCAAAATTATTCCTAGTGCATCTTTTAGAAAGGCATTCAGTCTTGATTTAAAAATCATCAGTGATGGAGAATCCACTATGACCTTTGGTAAATTGTTCCAATGGTTAATTATCCTCACTGTTACAAACGTACACTTTATTTCCTGTCTGAATTTGTCTAGCTTCCACTTCCAGCCATTGGAGCATGTTATACCTTTGCAGTCAAGTCACCATTACCGTTTTTTGCGGTAAACTAAGTAGATTGAGCTCTTTGAGCCTCTCATTCTGGGATGTATTAGCAGGAGTGTTATAAGCAAGACATGAGAAGTAATTCTTCCACTCTACTCTGCACTGATTATGCCTGAAGTGGAGTATTGTGTCCAGTTCTGGATGCTACATTTCAGGAAAGATGTGGAGAAATTGGAGAAAGTCCAGAGAAATTGGAGAAAGTCCAGAGCAACCAAAATGATGAAAGATTTAGAAAACATGACCAACGAGGGAAGATTGAAAAAACTCGATTTGTTTAGTCTGGAGAAGAGAAGACTGAGAGAGGACATGATAACAGTTTTCAAATACATAAAAGATTGTTACAAGGAAGAGGGAGAAAAATTGTTCTCCTTAACCCAGGCCTGCACAACTTGTAAAGCGGCGAGGGCCATATTACTCCAAAGAAAACAGCTGAGGCCAAAAACCCCTGGTCCTGCCGAACCCACCCTCCCCAGTGGCACCAAACCCCCCCCCCCCGCGCCACCCAGCCCCCCTGAAACACAACACCCCCCCAGCACTGCCCACCCCACGGAAACAACCCCCCACCAGTGCTGCCGAAACACCCCCCCCCAGTGCTGCCCACCCCACGGAAACAAACCCTTCTTCCCTAGTGTCACCCCACCGAAACAGCTGTATTGAACCTCACTAATATGTTATAGCGGGCCCCTAAGGTAGTATAATTAAGGTCAAAGAAAACTCTTTTTGCTAGAAGTAGAATAAGATCTTCCCCCCACTTTGAATGAATGGGGTGTGAATGAGGAAGGCGTGGAAGGCAGCACCTCCAGACAGCTGCAACCTTTGGAGAGGGGATGGGAGCCAGGCCAGATCAGGAGAACAGGTCAGCCACCTACTTGCCGCTCGCCTCCTCAGCCCCCCTCTCCCAGCTCGCCTACTCACCCGCCGCCACTGCCTGCCTGGTCACCTCCTCAGCCCCCCACCCCCCTGACTCGCCTACTCACCCCCTGCCACTGCCCGCCTGCTCAGCCGCCTCCTCCCCTGCCACCGGCTCACCTGCCCCCCTGCCACTGCCCGCCTGCTCACCTCCTCAGCCCCCTGGCTTGCCTACCCACCCTCTGCCACTACCTGCCTGCTTGCCTCCTCGGCCCCCCTCCCTCACCCGCTGCTTGCCTACTCACCCCCCACAGGCCACACAGTGAGCCCATGGGGGCCGCATGGGGCCCCCAGGCTGCATGTTGTGCAGGCCTGCCTTAACCTCTGAGGATAGGACAAGAAGCAATGGGCTTAAATTGCAGCAAGGGAGGTTTAGGTTGGACATAAGGAAAAACTTCCTAACTGTCAGAGTTCTTAAGCACTGGAATAAATTGCTAGGGAGGTTGTAGAATCTCCATCATTGGAGATTTTTAAGAAGATGTTAGACAGACACCTGTCAGGAATAGTTTAGATCAGTGGTTCTCAAACTTTTTGTATTGGCGACCCCTTTCAGACAGCAAGCCTCTGAGTGTGACTCCCTTTATAAATATAAAAAATGTGTTTTTAATGTAACACTATTATAAATACTAAATTAATAACGCTGCTGTTTAAATTAATATATCTTTTCTCAAGGCCATTAAATTAAGACAAACACATTTTAATTAAATTGTTATAAGAAGAAAAATTATTTTTTTAATAGTTACTGTTTAATACTGGGGGGGGACGAAGAAACTGTCATTATCACTTTTCACAGCAGACTTGCTAACGCCCCATTGCCACCCTTACTTCTGCACTGCTAATGGTGGCAGGCACTGCCTTCAGAGCTGGGCGGCCGGACAGCGGTGGCTGCTGGCCGGGCACACAGCTCTGAAGGCAGTTCTGCCGCTGGCAGCAGCGCAGAACTGCAGAAGTAAGGGTGGCAATGCCATACCATGCCACCCTTACTTCTGCATAATGTTTGACCTTTGTGCTGGGAGTGCTAAGGCAAATTTTGGGGTGGCTATAGCTCCCGCAAGTCTCCCTTAACAACTCCCCTGCCTGTGTGTCAGTTAAAGTATAAATTACTTTTTTGGGGGCAGATCTCAGTGCTCTGGTTGGTCTGCAGTTTAATGCCACTCTTCAGCTGTGGAACAATCAAGCCCTCATGTTGTCTCAGTTCCACCCTTTTAGTCTCAAGACAACAAACCTGCAAGCACGATACTACAATCCCCAGAGTCCAATTTCCTTAAAGTGATGATAATACAAATATATATTTTGTTTAGGAACAGTGATCGCTGCATTATATATTTACAATACTTTTTGAAGTAAATGCACTACATTGTGACAGAAAAGTGTGTGTAGATTTTCTAAAACACTAGATTTAAATTATATATTTTAAAGCAGTTGTTCGCTGTTTTGTGCATGTATTCGCGACTCTACGTAATAACCTTGTGGCCTCCTGTGGGTTATGAACCCCAGTTTGAGAACCCCTGGAGATAATACTTAGTCCTGCCAAGAGTATAAAGGACTGGACTAGATGGCCTCTTGAGGTCTCTTCCAGTCCTACGATTCTATGGTTATAAGGCATATTTTATAATCCTTACATCATTCTCGTGGCTCTTCTGGGAACCTTCTCCAATTTAGCAACATCCTTCTTGAATTGCGGACACTAGAACAGGACACCGTATTCCAGCAGTGGTCACACCAGTGCCAAATACAAAGGTAAAATAACCTCTCCACTCTGACTCCTACTCAAGATTCCCCTGTTTATGCGTCCGAGGATTGCATTAGCCCTTTTAGTACTGGAGGCTCATTTTCAGCTCATTATCCATCCCCATCCAGAGTCACTGCTTCCCAGGATTGTGTAAGTATGGCCTACACTCTTCGTTCCTAGATGTATATATTTACATTTAACCATATTACAGTACATATTGTTTGCTTGCACACTGATGACCAAGCGATGCAGATGCTCTGTATCAGTGACCTCTCCTCTTCATTATTTACCACTCCCCCAATTTTTGGGTTATCTGAAAACTTTATCAGTGATTTTATTGTGTCTTCCTGGTCATTAATAAAAATGTTAAATAGCATTGGCTCAAAAACCAATCCTTAGGGGGTGTCCACTAGAAACACACCCATTTGATGATGATTCCCTATTTACAATTACATTTTGAGGCCTATCAGTTAGCCAGCTCTTAATCCATTTAATGTGTGCCATGTTAATTTTATCTCTTTGGTTTTGTAATTAAGTGTCATGCAGTACCAAGTCAAATGCCTTTCAGAAGTATAAGGCCTGATCTACAGTGCCACGTAAGTCGATATAAGTTACGTCGCTCAGAGGGGTGAAAAAAATCACGCCTCTGAGTGACGCATCGATCTAATGCGATGTCTACACTGCATTATGTTGGCGGGAGACACCCTCTGCAACAATAATAATATTATATTGTATCATCTGACATTAGTTTAATATCATACTTCTGAGTTCATGCACTGTGTAAGATGTTTAAGTGTGAGCATACAGAGGTAGAAACAGGTGTTGTCAATGTCTCCCCTCCCCTTCCAACTCATTGCCCTATGGCTGGCTTCCTCTCACACACCCATTTACTATAAACTGATGGAACTCATTCTCTTCCATCCCAGATCTGTTGCCAGCTGCTATCAGTCCACCTCTCACACTGCACTGAACTTCATAAATAGTGTTTCTGCCATCAGCTAACAAAATGATGTGAGAGAAAAGAAGGTAGGTGGAAGTAGTGTGCAGTGGGTGGTATTTATATTACACAGTTCCTCAGGTATGCCCTTGTGTTTAAGCACTTGGTGCATGCATGTACGCCATCACCTCAACTCATGTCATTACTTGGATTTACAGCTAATACTTAAGTCTGGGGTTCTTGATGTCTGACAAGAGAAAATGCTTTTCCCTTCTACACAAATATCAGGGTGGAGAACTCTCTTTCTGTAAGGATTTTGAGACTGCTTCATATCTAAATTTGCATAGAAAAGCGAAATGGTTTTGTGTAGTAAGGTGTGAAATGTATTTGATACAGATATTTGTGTCAATCTGTGCAGAAAGGTGAAGCTTGGGTCATGACAAAAAATTTAATACAATATAAAGAGGAGCAAGAGCTATTTTTAAACTTTATTTTCAGAAAAATGATTTCAGTGATAGTGAGTAAGGCTATGATTCTTTCACACTGGTCATGGTAGTCACGCATTCTGTGACTTTCAACGACCTCCATGACTTCTGCAGCATCTGGTGAGGCTGACTTCAGAGCCACCCGAGCAGCTGGCCGCTCGGGCATCCCACAGCCAGCCGCACCGGTCACTGCTGGAGTGACCCAGGGCCTGTTGCTCCGGCAGTCCCCAGGGCCAACCATACCAGCCACTGCTCGGTAAGCCAGGGGCCAGCTGGCTCTGGGAACTGCCTGAGCAGCGGCCGGTGTGGCTGTTGCTGCGGACCACTCGAGCAGCAGTCTTGGGGTGGCCCCAGAGAGCATCTGAGCAGTGCCCCCTGTTCGATTGGCCCTGGGCCGCTAGCTCTGGGGACCGCCAGAACGGCAGCCGGTGTGGCTGGCTCTGGGGAGCGCCCGAGCAGCCGCTGTCCCGGGGTGGCTAGAGTAGTGGTCCTGGGGCTGCCTGAGCAATGCTGGGGGTGACTGGCCCCCAGGAGAAGCAGCTGGAAGGCAGTCACCCCCAGCATTGGAGCAGCCCTCCTCCTGCCCCCCTCAGCAGGAGCCCTCCTGGAGCAGCGGGGGCCCAGAAGTAGAGATTTAGTCAAGGATATTTTTGGTAAAAGTCATGGACAGGTCAGGGGCTGTGCATTTTTATTTATTGCCCGTGACTTGTCCATGGACTTTTACCAAAAATACCCGTGACTAAATCTTACCCTTAATAGTGAGTAGAACTGAGTGAATAACTGATTGTTTTGGTTTGCTGGCAGTTCTGAAAATTGAAAGAAAAAAAAATTGATCAGATTGAACCAAAACTGAAAATTCTGAAGTTGTTCAATCTGGACTAGATTGATGAAGGAGGAGGAGCTGCCTCCCTTATAAATCAGGAGTGAAGGCTCTCACCCGGGAAGTGAGAGCCCTATGCTCAATTTTCCTCTCTGCCCGATGTGGTGCAGGGATTTGAACATAAACCTTCTGCCTCTCATGAGAGTACCCTCACCGCTGGGGCTAGGAGATACTCTGGGGCCTTCTCAATCTCACCTGTTGAAGCTATTACACTTTGTATAATTAAATAGTCACTGGGGCAGGATGCCTGGGTTTTATATTTCCTGGTTACTACTCTATAGAATCATTCTAATTTGCTTTCTGTCCAATGAGTATTTAAATGGTTATGTAAGCAGAGTCAGGATGAGCTCTACCCTGACATCTGGTGGTGAATTATGGCGAGTGTGGAAAAGAACTCCAGGGGCTGATCTTGTTTGCATAGGCACACCCACCCACGTGGCATGAAACAACAGCAACTGAAAGTGGTTACTTTGGCTGGTGTGGGTTTCCCAGTTTCTCTGTTATTGGGGCAGGAAGAATAACTAACAGAAGTATTGGGAGCATAAGCTTTTGTGGTTAAGAACCTCACTTCTTCAGATGCAAGTCACTTCTTGCATCTGAAGAAGTGAGGTTCTTACCCACGAAAGCTTATGCTCCCAATACTTCTGTTAGTTTTAAAGGTGCCACAGGACCCTCTGTTGCTTTTTAAAAGAGTTAGAGTTATTAAGTGCTGTGTTAACTAATGGGGGAGCCTGAAGCTATATTGCTAAGCAGGTGGTGGAGCAATTTGTGGGGACAACTGGAGGAGTAGCGAGCGGCGTGGAGCCTTGTGGGGATGGTTGGAGCGGCCCAAGGAACGGCGAGCGGCGCTGTTTGTGGGGACAGCTGGAGCGGCTCACAGGTCCCAGAGCGGAGCAGCTTGTAGAGTGGAGCGGTTCGTGGGACAGCAGGAAGTGGACTGGCTCATGGTGAAGGCTGCAGCGGAACCCCACGGAGAGACGGCCGGCCTCGGATCATGTAAGGTGGCCCTTGACACCCTGCGTGCCCCCCTTTTACTCTGGGGCTGCACTGACCAGGGACAGAGACGTTGGGGGTTGTTGGACTTTTGGGACTCCGGGTGATTTTTGGGTTGCTGGATTCAAGAACCAAAGGGAAAGGACACAGCCCAATTTGCTGGGGTGGGTTTTTTGCTCATGGTTTGTGTTATGAATCCTGTTTGTGGTGTTTTTTCCAATTTAATGCTGATGTCATTTACCTCATGTTATTAAACATTTTCTGCTACACTCAGACTCCGTGCTTGCGAGAGGTGAACTATTGCCTCTTAGAGGCACCCAGGGGGTGGTATGTAATTGTCCCAGGTCACTGGGTGGGGGCTTGAGCCGGTTTTGCATTGCATTATTGAAACGGAACCCCTAGATACAGAACCCGGCCCTTGTTGCTGCCAACTTAGATGGGCAGAAGGGTTACAGTTATACAGAGTGGAAGAGCTTCAATAGGAAACAGACTTATCCAAGAATATCCTATGGCCTGCTGGTCAGGGAACTCTTCTCTAACATGGAAGAACCAAGATCAAATCCCTATTTCAGCGACTCTTTAATCACTTACAGAAAGTGGAACAACTTCAGCAAGAGAGATCTTCACCAGAATATCCCACTGATTAAGGCACTATGCAGGGAGGTGGGAGACCCAAGTTCAAATCCTTTCTGAGCATCAGGCAGAGGGGGTAATTGAATCTGGATCTCCCATGCCCTGGGTGAGTGCCCTAACCACTGTGATAAGTGCTATAGGAGAGGCAGTGCCCTCTCCTCGAGCCATTTTGTGAATGGTGCCTAATTCCTAAAAAATAAGCTGGACAAAACTATTTGGTGAATTTGTCACATTTGCAATTAGTTTCAGGTTGACTGAAACATTTTTCAGTAAATTCATCCAAAAAATTCATCCAGCTCTAAACGTGAATCCAAAGCCAATGGAGAAAAAGAGCCCTACATCTGTTTATTATGTACAACCACAATTTTGATGAGGAATCATAAAAGTTACTATTATTTTTATTCAAATGGCCACAGTGCACATAGCAGTGTTCCTGTCAGGGACTGTGGGTCTTGAGCCCCAGTCTCCAGGGCTTGTGGGAGCTAACAAGTGCTAATCAGCTACCTGTTGTGAGAACAGATGCTGCACTCTGTTAGAGGACTCCAGTCCTGGGATCTGACTGGCAGACGCTGGGCATCCTGATTGGTTTCCAGCTTCTATTTAAACCAAGCACAAGAACAGAAAGTTGTCTATGCAAGCGGGTTCTCCCTTCTTAGGGCTGCTTCTACTGCTTGCTGCTGATTTCTTGGTATCCTGACCCTACCTCACAGTAGGTTTATCCTCTGGCCTGTCTTGGACTCTGACCTCCTGGTAATCTGACCCTGCCTGACTCTAGCTCTGACCACTAGGTTAGCCCACCTATGTCCTGTTCATGACAGTTCCAAATGCACAGGAAGACAGATTCATAGATCTTAAGGCCAGAAGAGACCATTTTTATCATCTGCTCTGGCCTCCTGTGTAACACAGGCCATATATTTCACCTGGTGATTCCTGCTTCAAGCCCATAACTAGTGATGGAGCTAGAAGCTAATCTCACAGGATAGGAGGAGGGAGCAGGAACAGCTCAGCATCCCCAAGCAGTTCCACGCCCTGTAGCACCTGGCCTAGGAAGGAGGGGTGAAGAGCCCCTGGAGTTGCCCCCCCCCCCAAGTTTGGAAGGTGGAGAGGGGACCCCACTGCATCTACCCCCAGGCCTGGGAGAGGAGGTGAAGAACCCCAGGAGGATTAAAGATGTTGGGGGAGGCTGAACAGATGGGAGCAGGGTTGAGTGGGGACTTAACTGACATGGGTAATGGAGGAACAGGATTGATTTGGAGGTTGGGGGTGTGAGATATTGCAACCCCATGCAGTATCTGCCTTGCTGGGGCTATCACAGTGTATGGCAAGGGCCTGTGCCACCTTAACACCTCCAGTCAGAAGGGAGTGGGACCTGTGTCCCTGCCAGGAGCCAGACAGCTGGAGGCCTGAGACCTGACTGGACTCTCCTGAAATGGATCATGGAGTGGGGGATCCAGGTGCAGTTACCATGAAACTATAACAGTGGGTGTAGAAGGGTTTGGCTGGGGTTCATCCCTCTCCAGGGCGGCAGGGAACCACACCGCCTTGCTACTTCCTTTCAGTTGTGACAGGGAATTAGCCTGGCCATGGGGGTGTCGCGCCGTGGCAGCAGTAGAGGCAAAACATAAGTTATTCACACCCGGTCAGCGGGCAGTAGTGAGTCATGGGCTCAGGTCCTCAGACAGGAGCTGAGCAACTGTTATATAATGAGCAGGCCTGGGTCAGGGCAGGGCAACAAAGCGTCAATGGCTCAGGCCCTCAGGCAGGGCTGAGCAAATAGGAAAACAGCAGGCCCAGGCCCAGGCTCCGAAGGGCCTGCAAGAGGGGGAAACTGCCACCTGCGAGTTGGGTGGCAGGGGGGACGCAGGCCCACCCACTCCACTGTGTCCCAGCCTGGGGCCCTAGCAGCAGCAGAGGGCCTGCTGCCGAGTCAGTGGGGATCCTGGCCACAACATGCTGACATTGGCTCTGGCAGTGCTGCAGCCAGACTAGGGTCAGCTGCCCCCCCGGCTACTTCCTAAATCCCTTTCTAGAGGTACCTGGGTCAGGGTGTTGTCCTCCAAGTGGTCAAGCACCATGGGCTCCTCAGGGTAACTGGTGAGCGGTAAGCTTGGCAGCTCCTCTGGGTAACTTGCGAAGGGGAGGCTTGACAGCTTCTCCGGGCTCTGGTTGGCATCAGCTGGTCTGGCTAGTATTCAGGTCGGCTGCCAATTGCTGTGGTGTCCCAACTGGGAACTAGACCACAGATGTCTGGCCTCTCTGGTGGCTGTTCTTCTAGTGAGCTCTGGAGTTGGGCTTTTATACTTCCTGTCCTGCACCTTGACCTCTGGGGGGGCGGGTGCAGGATTCACTGTCTCCGCCCACTTTGGTGTCCGGATAGGCTCATCCCTCTCTAGAGCAGTGGGGAACCACACCACCTCGCTACAATGGGAAACAGTAATTGTTTCTCTCACACACTGGGAATGGGTAGGAGGAATTGAAAAAAAATCAGAAACCAAAAGAGAAAAAAAGGAAAAAAAAACCCCACCCACAATGTAATCTTAAAAAAAAAATCTTATGGCTTTTGGAACCAATCTGATGATTTATTGGGGTTCTGGATCATATTTGATCTCTTGAGGCTGGTAATGCAGTAGTCAGAGCATATCTTTTGGAAAGATATGCCCAGTCTTGATTAGAAAACTTCAAGTGATGGAAAATGTTTAGATTCCAGAGGCCCAGTGAAGTCCCTTCACAGCAGTCTGGTGAGTTTCCAACAAAGATAGCTTAACTGGATTTGTGACAGTAGGAATTTCAATTTATAAATTGTGATTGAGTGACCTCTTTGCCTTCTTGTGGATAAACTAAATAGATTGAGCTATTTTAGTCTATAAAGCAGGTTTTCCAGATCTTGGATCATTCTTGTAGTTCTTTTCTAAACTCTTTCCAATTGGTCAATATCATTTTTCAAGTGTGGACACCAGAACTGACACAGTATTCCAGTAATGGTCTCTCTAATGTGGTAATGCCACCGCATTATGATATTTCCCTGCTTCTGATCCAAGGATCACATTAGTTCCCTTACCCTCTTCATAGTACTGGGATCTCACGTTCAGTTGCTCATCTGCCATGACCTGTATGTCCCTTTCAGAAATATATAAGTATGATCTATGTATTTTTACCTAGATGTATGGCCTTTCATTTAGCTCTTTTAAAACACATGTTGTTCCAGTAACTCCAGCTTATCAAGTCCTATTTTACATTAAAACCATGTTGATTGGCACCAATTATCTATCTTAGGTGCTTATATGGCCCTTAATACTGTAGTATCTCAGCACTTCACAACCTTTAATGAGGTCTTCAAAACACACCCTTATTTTACAGATGGCGAACTGAGGCACAGAGAAGTTAAATGACTTGTCCAAGGTCACACAGGAAGTCTGTGGCAGAGCAAGGCCTGAGCCCATGTCCCAGACTATTGTCCTACACCCTGGATTATCCTGTCTTTTCATTTATTAGACTACTGTCCTTTCATTATTTACTCATAACATCTCATGTTAGCCTATCCATGATTTTGTTTGAGATAGATGTCAGGCTAACCAGACTACAGTTACCTGTTGCATCTTATTTATTCTTTTTAAATATTGTCCCCTGCCCCACAGAGAACAAACTTCTTTCATCATCTTGTCCATCCCACTGCCATTGATAGGTAGGTAGGGAGATAGAGAAATCATTCCCTACAATTATATCTAAAATACACTCAGTGCCTTGTCCAGGCTAGTTTCGATATCCTAAATTACAGAGCATATGCACTTTCCTTGGAGACTATTCCTTAGTCTGACAGCTCTCACCAGCTCTTTCCTGACTACTCAACCTAATTTTTCCCTTCTTCACTTCATTCATTAAACCTATTTATATTCCCACATATTGTCTTAAATAATTCTTCTGTCTTTTTGGGAAGCCATGCAACCCTGCTGTATGGTGTTACACAAATGTCAAATAATACTTTCCAATCTAATTTTTATTGAAGTTAATGGAAAATCTCCCACTTTCCTACCTCTGCAACTGGGTTGGCTGGATGCAGAGAGGGTCTACAGCAGTGGTGGGCAACCTGCAGCCCATCAGGGTAATCCACTGGCGGGCCGCCAGACAGTTTGTTTACATTTGCATGGCCACCTGCAGCTCCCAGTGGCCACTGTTCGCCGTTCCCGGCCAATGGGAGTTGTGGGAAGCAGCGGCCAGCATGGTCCTTGTTCCATCCATAAACTCTATTAATGTGCCCCTGAAATTATTTTAGGTATCTGTGTGGTTCTTTCCTTGCATTATAAATCCAGTCACTAGAGCAAAGAAAGTGCCTTCCCTGCCAAAGGAAAGCATCCCAAAGAAAATGCAGGGAAACTGGCAGTCACCAGGTAGGAAGTGGGAGCCCTTCAGTTGGGATTTGCGAGGTCAGAGGAAGAGACCAGAACAGTCTGAACATCCTTGAAGGGGGAAGTAAACTTTTTGCCAAAGAAGGAATGGAGTTACCTCCAGGGGGGCTGGAGGGAGTGGGGAGACTGTAGCTAAATATAAGCAACCTTTGAAAGTTACAGAGATGTAGTATGGGACATACTTTTGAGGTCACTCCTTTCCCCTTAGTCTTGAAACAGCTCCTGCTGTTTTTTCCCTTTCTGAGGTAGCTTCTGGAGCAGGACCTCTCCTGCCTCCTCAGTCCTTCAGTGGTTCCTATTGGTCTTTGTGTTTATCTCTAACGAAGCTATCTGGCCAAACTTTCACAAGGCTGCTTAGTACCTCAATGGATAGGGCCCCAGGTTCACTTGTTCATGTCAAAACTTATAGTCACACAGCATTTATAGTTCTTTCTTGTAAAACTATAGGAACTTGGAAACAACTATTGTAGTAAAAACAGCAGGCCACAACAATAAAACAAGCATGTTACATTAATTAAACCACACAAAAAAAAGGTTATACTAATGCTCTGATTTAAACATGCAAAGTAGGGGAATTCAGAGTTAATGTCATCTTAAAGACACACTTGCTGATCTTGTCTATTGCAGAACATATGTATAGGGAAAAAAAAATCACACTTTGTTTTGGCATTCCTAAGAATTTAAACCCTAATCCTCTCTGAATTCTCTAAAGGTGTAGGATTTCAAAGTTGTGCCCAGTATACTAACCATAGCCTAGCCATTGACGTCAGTTACATTGGGTTTTACACATATCCAACTGCAGGAGTTAAGGGCATTTAAGTGATATTTTATGCGTTTAAATTCTTTCAAGACCAGATCCTGTAGCCTTTATTCAGGCAAAACTTGCACTGAGTTCAGTGGAATACTTGCCTGAGTAAGGACTGCAAGATTTGCTATTATAGCTTTTGTCTTGTTTTGTTTTTAATATAAGTAACTAAAGTACACAAACAAAACATGCTTAAAATAGAATAAAATTATCTATATCTATATAATATGTATGTTAATGTGACTGAAAATAGTTATTTTAATTTGTTAAATAGGTTTAAAAGCTGTAAATTCCTCCTTGTTTATCTGTTGTCTATTTCCTACTTTTTCATGGAAGTCTTTTTCAGGGGGAGCCGCGATTGGCCGAACCTGCGGACATGGGAGCTAGTAGTTGTAATTGTTTTATTCTCTCTTCTAACCATTTTGATTGCTCTTCTCATATCAGGAGCTTTTTTGGTTTTGCTGTCTTTTTGAGATGGGGTGACCAAAGCAGATCACAGTATTTAATTTAATCATAAATAATATTATGTCATACCATAGACTGAAGTATTTACTGAATCCACACCTATTCTGCTGACCACATGGATGCATCAAGTTTTGTAAAGATCAGCTCTTAACATGTGACCCAATTTTCTGAGATTTCTTCAGTCTCAGAATCCATAGCAAGTACGTACTGTGTTTCAGCTATTGTCTAGTTCAGTGTTTCCCAAACTTGGGAAGCCACTTGTGTAGGGAAAGCCTCTGGCGGGCTGGGCCGGTTTGTTTACCTGCCACATCCGCAGGGTTTGGCCAATCGCGGCTCCCACTGGCCGCGGTTTGCTGGTCCAGGCCAATCGGAGCTGCTGGAAGTGGCGGTCAGTATGTCCCTCAGCCCACGCTGCTTCCAGCATTGAGCATCCAGTGGAGCCAGTGGGAGCCACAATTGGCCGAACCTGCGGACGGGGCAGGTAAACAAACCGGCCCGGCTCGCCAGGGGCTTTCCCTACACAAGCGGCATCCCAAGTTTGGGAAACACTGGTCTAGTTTAGTGCCATGCTCTCTTTTGTTGCTGTAAGAGAAGGAATGGGAATCATACACTGCACACAAGCTTGGGAGCCGAAGCAGTCACTGAATTTAGTGAGTAAATAGACTACACAAGTGAGCCTGCAAATAGCGTGAGACATATCTTGTGTCTCTCTTAACGTAAATTCTACATAATGGCATAATGGTTATAAAGCAACATGGGTGTGACCCTTGATTTTATATCATTGGAAAATTGGAAACTCTAGCACCCTAACATGGAACTATGTCATAGAATCATAGAATATCAGGTTTGAAGGGGACCTCAGGAGGTCATCTAGTCCAACTCCCTGCTCAAAGCAGGACCTAATCCCCAACTAAATCATCCCAGCCATAGCTTTGTCAAGCCTGACCTTAAAAACCTCTAAGGAAGGAGATTCCACCACCTGCCGAGGTAACCCATTCACTGCTTCACCACCCTCCTAATGAAAAAGTTTTTCCTAAGATCCAACCCAAACCTCCCCCACTGCAACTTGAGACCATTACTCCTTGTTCTGTCATCTGCCACCACTGTGAACAGTCTAGATCCATCCTCTTTGGAACCCCTTTTCAGATAGTTGAAAGCAGCTATCAAATCCCCCCTCATTCTTCTCTTCTGCAGACTAAATAATCCCAGTTCCATCAGCCTCTCCTCATAAATCATGTGCTCCAGCTCCCTAATCATTTTTGTTGCCCTCCGCTGGACTCTTTCCAATTTTTCCACATCCTTCTTGAAGTGTGGGGCCCAAAACTGGACACACTACTCCAGATGAGGCCTCACCAATGTAGAATAGGGGGGAATGATCACGTCCCTCAATCTGCTGGCAATGCCCCTACTTATACAGCCCAAAATGCCATTAGCCTTCTTGGCAACAAGGGTACACTGACTCATATCCAGCTTGTCATCTACTGTAACCCCTAGGTCCTTTTCTGCAGAACTGCTGCCTAGCCACTCAGTCCCTAGTCTGTAGCAGTGCATGGGATTCCTCTGTCCTAAGTGCAGGACTGATGTTGAACCTAATCAGGTTTCTTTTGGCACAATCCTCTAATTTGTCTAGGTCCCTCTGTATCCTATCCCTACCCTTCAGTGTATCTACCACTCCTCCCAGTTTAGTGTCATCTGCAAACTTGCTGAGGGTGCAGTCCACGCCATCCTCCAGATCGTTAATGAAGATATTGAACAAAACCGGCCCCAGGATCAACCCTTGGGGCACTCCGCTTGATACTGGCTGCCAACTAGACATGGAGCCATTGATCACTACCTGTTGAGCCCGATGATCTAGCCATCTTTCTCTCCACCTTATAGTCCATTCATCCAGCCCATACTTCTTTAACTTGCTGGCAAGAATACTGTGGGAGACCATTTTAAAAGCTTTGCTAAAGTCAAGGAATAATATGTCCACTGCTTTCCCCTCATCCTAGAGGCAGTTATCTCATCATAGAAGGCAATTAGGTTGGTCAGGCATGACTTGCCCTTGGTGAATCCATGCTGACCGTTCCTGATCACTTTCCTCTCCTCGAAGTGCTTCAAGGATTACTTCAGTCACTGAATAATTTGCTCTACTTCCTATAGCACAAAGTTTTCACCTGTATTTTTCTATTCAAATATTAGCTTATCCTTATTATTTGTATTGCAATAGCATCTGGGTCTTAGTCAGGGATCAGGGCCTCAGGTGTTGGACTGTATATGCACTTCATAAAAAAAACAAAAAACAATCCCTTAAGGTAGCAGAGAATATTATCTCAATTTTTACAAACGAGGAACTAAGTCATCAGTGCCCAAAATCATGACACATGAAGTCTGTGGCAGAGCTGGGAACTGAACATAGGTCCCTCCTCTTGTGATGTAACCACCATACCGTCCTTCCTTTCCCCCAGCCCTCCTTAGCTTGTGGGACCCCAACCTGAAGTCGCATGGCTGCAGTTTTGTTAATTTCTGTTGCAAGATTCCCTTAAATATGGATGCAAATTTGTTTGTTATTTAGGCAATGAAAAGAGCCAATGATAACCATTAAATAGATGCTGCTTTGAAGGGTGAAAATGCTGCAGACACAAGTGAGAGTTTAAACTGTCACATGAAAATGCAGAGTTAACTGTATTGTTATTAAAAAATCAGGCCATATTTTCCATGCATTTTTTTGTGAGGTCTCCTTGAAGTAACTTATAAAACTTGGGAACCTAGGCAACTTTTCTCTGGGGAATATATAACCACAGCAGCTGATACTGGTAAAATAGGTTACATGAAGTCTTAGAAATGACTGCTCGATCTGACCAGAATTTATTGCCTGAGTAATGTACAGAAACAGTAAAACAGCAAAGCACAACTTTCCATCTGTACTGCATTATGCCATACAGAAGAACTATTTTTTATTTGAAATGGTGGTAGCCCTGTAGGCCTTCATGCTTTGATATCCTATGCTGCCACACATGATATGATAGAGTATAAACAGATTGACTATAAATCTGAATCTTTACAGTTTTGAAAGCTGAAACATTCCAGCACTCACTTCCCACCAGCCATGCCCTCTAAAGTGTATGCTAGGTCAGGTGTTTCCATTTTTTAAAATGGAAAGCAAAGGTTGTTACAGCAGAAATCTGCAGAGTGCTAGAGAAAAAATAGTCCAGATAAGGGTCAGGTTCCAAAAGCATGGTAAAAATAGATGTCTTTAAAAAATAATAGTTTGCAACTTTAAAGAGTTAATCAGCTTTAGAATAGAAACTGCAAGTTATTAGGCAGCTTGCCTTCTCAAATGCCATTAAAGCCTCAGCACGAGTGGTACTGAAGGAACAGTATCCTCCTTTATCTCTAGCCATTTTTAACTAGAGAGCAGGTTAAACCAGATGGCCTTCCATTCTTAAAAGGGATTTTAACAGCTTTTTTGTTTTTGAAAGTTTGATCTTTGGCCAAAAACATCAATTTTTTTTAAGACCATAACTTTTAGGAATTAAATGGACTTTGTTACTTAATCAGCTCTCTGCACTTCAAAACAACCCCTCATTTTTTTCATTAAAAAGATGCATTATGGGTCAAATTTAATGTTGACTTGCACTGTGTATAAATCAAGGGGATTCACAAATTGTAACCAGATTCTAATGCATTTACTAATGCTGAGGAGTGCCTTGGTCTACAAGAGGTCCCAATGACTTCCACAGGGCTATTAGGATGAAAGGTACTATTCATCAGGAGTATGGCTATTGGCATCTGGCCCATAGGCAGCAGAAACTAGGTGACATATGTGAAAGATAAATTAAGGAAGAAAAAATATACATATTTATAGATACCACAGTGTTAGTATCCCTCCTGAGTGAAGAAATAAGACAGAAGTAATTTGTCTATGTAAGAGGAAAAACCCAGGTACTATTGTAATATTGTAGCATCACCATAGTGCTGGTACATAGATATGGTTGATGTGGCACTTCCATTCTAACCTCCTATTTTCAGTCACTTTTTTTCCCTCAAAAGATTACCTATTGGGATACAACTTCAAATGCTTTGTCTTGTCGAAAAGGGTGTGGAATTAGCCCCTAGTTAATTGCCTAGGCTCCCTATACAATGCATGGGGAGAGATAGGCACCTAAGAGTGGGATTCACAAAAGCCACCAAGCTGAGTGGGGAGCCATCTAAGCTAGCCACTAGGAAATGCAGAGGAGAGGCTTAGATCCCACCTCTCAAAGGGACTTAGGTACCACTTCTGAGTCAGAGGGAGGTGCCTATCTTTTCAGCCATAAACCTCTCCTGGTGCTAGATGTCTAAGCAATGGCAGCCCAAGGAGGAGGAGATCATGCTCCCCATCCCCAGTAACCAAGTGGTCAGAGCACTCCCATGGAATGTGGTAGGCCCAGGTTCAAATCCCCACTCTGTCTGAGTTGGAACAGGAACTTGAACATGGATATCTTACCTCCAAGTTGAGTGCCCTAAGGCATTCTGGGGTGGTTCTTTCAGTCTCTCCTGTTAAATCTGTTCCACTTTGGCCTAATGATAACCTAAGTATTACAAACAGAGCCAGACTGAGAATTACTCTATAGCCTACTGGTTAGGATGTTCTGATGGGATACTTGGGTTCAAGTCCCTGCTCTGAATTAGGCAGAAGGGGGTTTTGAACCAGGGTCTCCCATATTCTGTGTCAGCACTTTAACCAGTGGGCTACTACATATAAGCTGCAGTTGCTTATTGTTTGCCTGATCCAGGAGCGCTGTGCTTGTGTGACTTCTGAGAAGTCCTGTTGGATTGGGCCCTGCAGGCAACATAGGCAGGAAATGCCTAGTTTGAGAATCTCACTGGGATTTAAGTGCTGAGCAGATCGCTGGCATCAGGACTTAGGTGGCTTTGTGCATTCCCAGTAGGCTCCTACAGGGATAGATGGCAGCTGAGCAGGGGTTTTGAGCATCTAAATGTTGGACTTGGGCCCAGTTAGGTGCCTAAATCTCTTGTGTCTCTAGCCCTGTTACCTAGGAGCTCTCGAGTGTCCAGAAGTACTCAGCAAAATCTTGATCCTTCAGCAACTGAAGCAGACACTATGCCACACTTCTCACATGTTTCTCATAGTCTGGCTGGATCACATCTGATTTTTGTCTGGACTCAGTGTTAGCCAAAGGTGTGTCATCTACGACCTTGTTTCAGCCAAGCATTGAAAAAAATCACAAACTGCATTATTAAAAAAGAGACAGAACAGATGGCATCACAGTCCAAACTGTCTTATCATTCCACTGGGTAGCCTCTCATTGATATTGCTCACAAGTGACTGAATAGAACCCTGTGGCACTCCACGTAAGAGAGTTGTGCACACAACACACAACTTGGCAGGTCAGTGAGAAACTTCAGTGACCTCTTCATTAGGAAATAACAGGTGTGTTCTTCTGCCATCCAGGCAGGGTCTGTTGACATGTTTCATGGTCAGAAGTGTCACAGACATATCTGAAATGTAGCATGGACACCTGCTGTTGGTTCAATGCTTGACAAACTAGGGCAGTCTCCATGCTCAAACTGGGCCACTGTTTGTCATGTCTATTTAGATAGTCTATTTGTAAGTTATGTATAGCATGGGCTGTCATTCACTATATATTTATATAGTGCCTTGCATCATGGGGATCCATTATTGGTTGGGGCCTCCAGGTGCTAGCTTAATGCAAATAATGAGTAATAACAGATGAAAGGGATCAAGAGAATCAGTAGACACTATATATCAGAGCTGCTTTGCCACAACCTGCTCAAGAATCTCTCCCAAAGAGGGAAGTTCAGAGACATGATGATAGTTGGTTAGATTGCTGGAGTCAAAATATGGTTTCTGGAGTCTTACAACTCCATTCTTTCTGGGAAGCTGGATGATTTCTCAATCAACAATGGATCATCACATCCTCTCCATCTACAGCAGGTGGTGTTCTCATCAATCCATCCATTTCGGGGTAAAGGCCATGGCAGGGACAGACATCTGAGAGGTGTATGCATGGCTGCACAGACGATATTGACAGAAGGGTTTTGGCTTCCTTGACCATGAGATGGGGTTCCGTGAATGAAGACTGCTGGGCAGAGATGGGTCCACTGACAAAGAGGAAGAGCATTTTGGGACACTGACTTACCAACCTGGTGAAGAGGGCTTTAAACTATGTTCAAAGAGTACCATGACTAAAGCCCACATGTAAATGTGGGGTGGAGGGTTAAGATGACCTGGCAAAAAGGCCAAAAGTTGGGAGAGAGATGGGAAATTACAATAGCGTTATAGGGGAGACGAGAGAGAGAGAAAAAGTGAGGCAATCTGCTGAACATCTTAGATGTCTATACAATAATGCAAGGAATATGGGTATTAAACAGGAAGAACTGAAAATTCTAGTACACAAACACAATTATGACTTAATCAGCATCAGAGACTTGGTGAGATAAATCACACAAATGGAATAATGGTGTAAAAAAGCATAATTTCTTCAGGAAGGCAAAGCAAGGAGGTTTCCATTGTATAGCAAGAATGTGAACACTTGCTCTGAGGCCCAGAAAGAGGTCAGAGGCAAACAAGCTGAAAGTGTCTGGGTGAAGATAAAAGGGGTACCATATCTTAGGAAAGATGTGGACAAAGTGGAGGCAGTCCAGAGGTGAGCAACAAAAATGATAAAAGGTTTAGAAAAGGTTGGGGGGGGAAACGGATCACAGGGGAATCTGATCATAGTTTTCAAATATGTTAAGAGCTTTATTGTAAAAAACACCTGCAGAACTAGAACCTGGGATCACAGAGGTTCTGGATAGTGGATGCTGCCACATTGCCACCAGGAGCTAATATTAGGGTTTTGCTGGGGGGACCCTGTGAAGCTAGACTTTGCAGGAAGTACCACCCACCAGGGCCTGAATGGCAGCCCCCTGATTGGCCCATGCCAGTATATAAACTAGGAAACCATTACAGAAGCTGTCTGAGCAACAATGCAGATTACCTGCCCCAGACCTTGCCTGACTGTAAAGCCAGACTCCAGCTCCTGACCTTAGTTAGTCCCCAACTCCACTGTTTGCCTCCTGTCTGTAAATTGGTACTCTGACCTAGTTCCACCCTGACTCTCCTCATTGCAATTTGGTAACTGATCAATACACACTGGTCACCCATGGCCCAGCCATGACAGTTTTCTCAGACAGCCTTTGCTTCCCAATAGTTGAGATGTTTCATGAACTATCAGCAGGATAACTAGTCCAAACTCCTCTCATATGCAGAGTCTCCATATAACAATGCTGATCGTGCTTCTACAGGTCAGAGACCATTCTTAATGAATTACAGATTCCACCCCCGTTTTCATCTGGCACTACCAGCAGCCTCCCCAAACCCAGCTGCCACCGAATGGGTCCAACACATCCATCTCATCTAGGAGGAGCTCAGGAGCTACCTTGAAGAAGTGAAGAAGGCGAAGAAGGCTTACAACAGGCAAATGGACTGCCAAAAAATGGAAGATCTGGCATTCATAGCAGGCCAAAATGTGTGGCTTGCCGCACAGCATTTCCAGACCATCTGACCCTCCTGAAAACTGGACCACCAATTCCTGAGACCTTTCAGATAAGCCGCAGAAGCCCTATACAGAGAACTCCTTCCCTGACCTGACCAAACTACACCACCATCTCCACCAATCAAAGTCCAGAGTCACAAGGAATAAAAAGTGCATGCCATCCTCTATTCCTGCTGCATGCATCTGTACTGGAAAGGCTTCAGCCCCAAAGAGCACACCTAGGTACCTGCTTCCTATGTCCACACCCTGGAGCTCAAGAGGGAATTCCATAGGACTCACCCCAACAAGGCTGGACCAGCATCACTCTGAGCAGGGCAATATAAGCACCTGCAGGAGTAGTACCTGGGACTATGGAGGTTCTGGGCTGCTGACACTTCTGCATCATCACCAGGACCTCATGCTGGACTTCTGCTGGGGATCTTGTGAAACTACACATTGCAGGATGTACTGCCCAGTGAGGCCTGAGTGGTGGCTCCCCACAGCCCACTGATTGGCCCATGCCAGCATATAAACCAGGAAGCCATTAGAGGAGCTGTCTGAGCAATGATGCAGACCACTGGCTTGCTCCTGCTCCAGATCTTACCTTACCATGAACTTTAGAATCCAGCTCCTGACCCTGGTTCATCCCCACTTCACTACTCACCTTCTGCCTACAACTTGGTACCTGATGTTGACATCCTGGTATCCTGACCTGGCTTGACCCTGACTGGGCTCTACATCTCCTGATCACAAGTTGGTATTGACTAGTGCACGCTGGCTGATCACAGCCCAGGCCAGACAGTTATAAAGAGAATGGTAATCAATTGTTCTCCGTGTCCACTGAAGGTAGGACAAGAAGTATTGGGCTTAGTTTGCAGCCAGCAAAACTTAGGTTACATATTAATAATTTTTTTCCCTAACATTAGGATAGTTAAGCAGAGCAACAAGTTACCTAAGGAGGCTGTGCAATCTCCATCAGTGGTGAGTTTTATGAACAAGTTAGACAACACACCTCTGGGGGTGGTCCCTGTGTACTTAATTCTGCCTCATCATGGGGGAAGGGATGGACTAGAGGACCTCTTGAGACCCCTTTAAGCCCTACACTTCTATGATTCTTACCATATCAGCTAGAGAACTCTCACATCTTGGTGAATTAGAGTGCTTAAAATTCAAGAAAATATTGCAGATCACTTTATATATAGACAGAAAACTAAAATGTCTCCATGTATCCAATACCACAGTCTTTCTGATGTGGCAGCCAAGCAAAGTGCAGTGGATCTCTGCTGCTATTCCTTAAACATGGATAGCTGGTACTGCCATGATGGCATGTAGTGATGGCATGGCCTATTTACATTTTCCATCCACCCACCATCCTCCCATTCCTCACAGTTGTCAGTAACAGAGAAACATTTCTCCATCAAAATATCTCCCTCTGCAATTTCCCTTAGTCAGTGACTGGTCACAAAGTATCAGCCACACAATGAAGGGGGAAATGATAGTGCTCTGGCCACACTCCCTGTGAAGGGTCTAGGGAGAAAAGATAGAACTGACCCATATAGAAAGAAACAAGGCGGGTGAAGTAATATCTTTTATTGGACCAACTTCTGTTGGTGGGAGAGACAAGCTTTCAAGCCACCCAGAGCTCTTCTTCAGGTCTGGGAAAGTACCAAGAATGTCACAGCTAAATACAAGATTGAACAGCTAGTTTAGCATAAGTAGTTAAACACAAGATTGAACTTTGCCATATGCAAAGGGAATTCTCAGCTAATCACTGTAGATGATTTTAAATGTCCTTCACTCCACTTGAATAGTGCAAAGCAAACTTAACAGGGCCAAGAATCCAGCCCAGAAAGAATAAGCAAAATGATCACAGTCACACAAGAGCTAGGAATGGAAGCCAGGACTCTCAGTCCTTCATCTTTCACCACAAGATGATCCTTTTGGGCCATTACCCCCTCTTCCAGAGCTGGAAGGCTTTTTTTTATATAAACCAACAAAACTATGAATGGTATGTATGGCTTTTGTGTCACATGAACATTAGGGTAGTTGAGTACTTTCCTTTTTGACCTCAGATTAAACCTGTGTATTATATCAATAACAAACAGTAAGATCTTAATCACTCCTAGCTGCCAAAATGCCCAGCAAATTATATATGGGACCAGCTCTGGAGATTACTAATGAGAGTATAATAAATGCCTTTGTGTATATGTGAAAATTTAGTGCCATACGGCTTTTAATTTTGTTCCTAAACCTAGAATTTAAGAAGCACATTATTCAGGGAATTATAAGTGAGATTAACCAAAATAATTGTGAACCAATGAGTGATTAATGATTTATCATTAATGGCACAAAAATAGAGCAACATAATCAGGCTGTACATATTTCACATTCGCAAAGCATGCATATGCTATACCCATTAAAGCTGACAAGTTACTTAACATTCAGTTGTGCATTGTGGAGTCAGTCAATCTATTGTCTTGGTAGCCCAATGCACTGCCATATGGGGAATTTTCCCTTTCCTAAGCAGATGGAGACTAAGCATGTCACAGACAAAATGTGTTTGGTCTCTGGAGGGAGGATGTTGGCTGCTTTGTTCTTAGACTGTTAGGCTTGCCAGCCCTTCTGCTCAGGTTGGGAGTGTTTGTTTCCCAGTGATATTTAACCATCTATTGAGTAGAGCTGTAGAAGCCAGGAAAAAACAGCCTTCCCAGAGACCAGGAACTGGAGCATGACAATTGCCATGCAACTCAGGATGTATCTGGTGGTAAGACAGCAAATTAAATCTTCCCAACTTTGCAGGTGTCCCTTCACAGAGCTCCCCCAGGCAGCTCTGTTGAAAGGAGCAGAATTATTCCCTCTCCCCTTAGAATAGGACATGCTGCCTCTCCACAAACCTTGTGCATGGGCAGGTGTGGCCAAGGCCATCTCCACAGATGACCTGGGTCTACTAGTCCATTCCCAGGCACTCCCTCTGGTAGAAGCTTTCTGGGATTCTGAGACTGTTCTATCTTTTCTGGGGAATCACTATGAAGCCGGAGCAGACACAACATGCATCCCTCCTAGCCCATCCTCTCCAGCAGCTAGCCACCGCTGAAGAGGTGGCAAACCCTTCCTCACTTCTGCACATGGAGGGGTCCCCCCCATGCATGTATCTGTGGGGGGGAATGAGCCTACACCTGGGGATGCAACCCCAGGAGCTCTTGTCGTGAATACTAAAGGAACGCACAGAGCAACACAGATGTGTTCATAGTGGCTCATACATGCCAGGATAATACATAGTATGTGATGTACAGGATATGCAGAGACAGAAGAACACAGGGCCAAGAGCACTTTATGTCTGTGGATATACATTTTGTATCCACACAGGGCTCTAGAGATCAGAATTGCTCCTCACCAGGGCTCCATAGTGAAGTGAAAGGAAATGGATCTTAGTCCAGTGTTCCCTCTCCTAACCTATATGGGAAGAAGACCCCATGCCCCAGCTTTCCAGTCTGCAAGGTATGGAAGTGACCAGGTGTTTGTTTTCCCCTCCTCCCTGGCCCCTAAGGAAGGAGGGAAGATCTCTGGCTGGCCAACAGAGAAGCTAGGCCTAAAGATGAGATATAAAATAACAGATACTTTCCCCAGGTGCTTTGCTTTTGCAATACAAGGGATACACACTGCCTGTAGCGGCCCTAGCCCACATTCTCTCTGCTACCGTTGCTGCTTCTATTCCAGTGGTTCTCAACCTTTCCAGACTACTGTACCCCTCTCAGAAGGCCGATTTGTCTTGCATACCCCAAATTTCACCTCACTTAAAAACTACTTGCTTACAAAAATCAGACATAAAAATACAAATGTGTCACAGCACACTATTACTGAAAAATTGCTTACTTTCTCATTTTTATCATATATTTATAAAATAAATTGCAACACCCCCCCTCCAGGTTGAGAAACACTGATATAATATAAAGAGCAATATAAACAAGTTATTATCTGTATGAAATTTTGGTTTGTACTGACTTTGCTGGTGCTTTTCATGTTAGCCTGTTGTAAAACGAGGCAAATATCTAAATGAGTTGACGTACCCCCTGGAAGACCTCTGTGTACCTCCAGGGGTATGCGTACCCATCAAAACAAGAAAATACAAAGTGATACAGTCTGCAGAAACAAATGCTCTTTCAAGCTCTGTTTTGTACCTCTGTCTGAGGATTTTCTTTTGATTTGCTCTCCATCCACACAGTCTTCCCATGGTGACATTCCATACAGCAGGCTGACTTGCCCTTTGTCCTGCAGTTTCTCTCTGTTCTAGACCCTCAGATGCACACGCATACACGCACCCCTCTTCACTGTGACCGTACTCTCTTTTCACAGGAAAAGGGGCTCGCGGATATGCTGTGCTGACAGTGAAATGCTTTTTTGCTGGCAGTGAAATTCGTTAATGCAATTTTCATCTGTATCCCCCGCTGACAGGAAAAAAGTTCCATGTTACCAGTTTCATTTCCCATGTACACGATTATTTTTTTCTTTTGTGCACAGTTCTGTTTAAAAAATGGCAAACGAAGAGTCAGACCCAGATAGCCTCTCTCAGATTTGGATAGCACCTGTCTCTCCAAGTAGCCCCATTGAGTTCAGTTTTTAGAGGAATGTACAATTCAACATGAGTCAGGGTGGAGTATCTGGCCCTCAGTCAGCTGTGCCTCCTGTTCACTAATTACTTTACTTTTATAATGCAGTAGTATTCTGAAATGGACTTTATTAGCACCCTGTCCTGCAACTAGTTCCGTTCAAGCAGGCGATCATGCCTGTGTGAGCTCCATTGACACCAGTGAAGCTCCACATGGTCTCAAGTATGCATGTACATCCTATTGCAGCCCTGGGGCCTCAGGCTGTGAACTTAAGATCAGACTATGGGCTCAATTCAGAGCTGGTATAAATTGGTGTATTTCATTGAAGTAAGTGGAACTACACTAGTTTTCACCAGCTCAAGAGTTTCTCTGGCACAGGGTCGAGCACATTGATGTGATTCCTTCACTAATGAACTGTGCATTTGGATGACAGTCAGTGATAAAAGAGAAACAAATTCAGCCTTCAGATGCATGCCAAGACTTTATTCACTTCAGTGGGAGCCACACATACTCTCCTACGAGAGACAATTGACTCTTGCTGATCCAAAACATTTTTTTTTTTTGCAAAAGCAGCCTTTTTAGCACAAAATGCTATTAGTTACATCACACAGAATGAAATACGTGCTTTGCTTTGAACGTTTGTAAATCTGCTAATGAAGGATCCAATTTATATTTAAATTACTTGTATAGTTGCTGGGGGGGGGGAGAGGGCTGTTTTTTTTATCTATATGTTTGTTGGTGCTATATGAGCAAACTGAATCATCTGAACTTAACTGATTTGTAAATTTTTATTTCTAGCCTTTTTGGTTGCAGTTTTAATGAAGTATTGAATGTACAGCACAGTGTAACACACTGAGGTATTTAAAATATGCCAATACATACTTAAATATACACATGTACACTACAAAGAGCTGTTGGAAAACTATGGAACAAATGGTTGTAAGAGAAACAGAGAGATGGAAAGAGAGGCTCTGAACTGGAGCTCGGTTGGACTGGAAATGTTTTTTTACTCACAGATTCCCTAAGGCATTAACATATCATCTGCTTTTGGTTTGGTTACCCAACCACCTATTTATGCACAAATGAGAGGTGAATATTCACTACCTCAGCTAAATTTCCAATTAAATAGTGCTCATGCTAGGGCTGAAAGTAGAAAGGGAGTTGTAAAGCCTTTGTAAAAATTATACAGCCTCATGGGCCTCTGAAATAGGATGAAGGACAAAAGAGAAACAGGTTATAAAGATGAAACGAGAAAACTTGTAAAATGTGAGACATGAATTCTCCCCTTAAGTATACATTTTTTAAAATTTCTTTTCATTTTAAGTGAATGTTGATCTCACAAAAGATGCCAATTTGACAGCTTGGAGAATGGGGATGTATTTACACCATAAGTAAAACATGGGCAATTATAGTAGCTTTCCCCCTAGATAACACATTCAGTTTGCTCCAGTTGTCTCCTAAAGAAACCAAGGCTCTAGTTCAGCAAAGTACTTAAACATGGGCTCAAATGCTTTGCTGAATAGGGGATTGATTTATGCAGGTTCCTAAAGTTAAACATTTGCTTAAGCACTTTGCTGACTTGGGGCCCAAATAACAGAGAGAGAAGGTAATCTGGTGTCTTATCCATCAGTCTTTGACCTCTTAACTGATACTGCTAGCAAAAGGAAGTTCAGATGTTTATTGAACAGTAGTTCTTTATTTGTCATAGCACCAGGAAAGGTTTCATCCTCTATAGAATCTTTGGTTTTAAAATAGCTGTGAAATCTGAATTACAAACTATACAGTGCTAATAGTTTCTATCATATATTGTACAGAAATTGATCTCAAAATTATATGTTAATTACTTACAGAAGATGTCAATTTGGTTGAGATTTCTTAATTTTGGTACAGCATTCATTTCCTTGGCCTCACTACCATCTAACAACATGACGGTAAGCAATATGCAGCAGCAGGGTTCCCACTGACACTTAGTGAAATTCTCAGACTTTCATGGGAAACAAATCTGAATTCAATACTTGGAATACCCTGTAAATGATAGTGAAACTGGTTTTAAAATACCATTTAAAAATATTATCACTTACATTATTGAGTCTACACATTAGGTGGGGACCAGAAAGAGCTTTATAATTTTTATAAATTTCAGTTCAGCTTCAGATTAGCAGTTGTTTCTCTAATGTGCCAGTCACCAGGGTATGTGCTTGTATAGTGCCTAGACATTGGGGCCTCATTCCCATTGGGATATATGGGTGGTGGTATTGCATTATAAATCTATCTAATAAGCATTCTGGTAACTTGCAGGCCATCTTTCTATTTGCACCTGTTAGTTTTATATATTAGATGTAATTCTATTTCATAATATGATGCATTGCACTTTTTTGCCTGGATTTTTTGTTTGAATGTCCCAATCCATGTGAGTATTGTTCTCAGTGATGTGCAAAGAGTCAGTGTTCCCCTATTGTTATGCATCTCTCTGAATTAATGCTTAGTCTTTCTATTCTCTTTATTGGAAGTTATCACTTCAAAGAGTGGTCGTTTCAGTTCATTCCAAGTTTTAGTAGCCAGTAAAGGTTGCAGACCTATAATTTAGCCATATCTAATTAATCAAAAGTACATGATAACTGTATGCTGAACACCTAAATGTCTGCTCTGCCAGAAAGAGACCTCTGACTCTGTATCTTGCCGGCTCACAATTCATTTAACAGTGAGAGAGTTTGTATGGAATGTAATGTAATACAGAGAGCTCACTTAATTCCTTTAAAAATATAGATTACCACAATCAATTAAAATAAGCATCCAAATGTTTTAACCACAGAGAATCAGTTCTGGACCACTGGTTTCCCACACTTTTCTTAGGCTTATCCAAACCACTTTGCTCTAGAACTCAGATGTGTGTTTAAAAAAAGATTTTGATTTAATGGAGAAAAAAAACCCTTCATGTGTTGTTGGGGAATGGGGCTGACTGGGAAGTGCTGGGCATATGACCTGCACTAGCCAACATCTATCTAAGTCAATTATATAGCTCCTATCACTGTAATACCTAAGCACCTCACAATCTTTTAAAGTGTTTATCCTCACAGAATCCCTATGAGATAGGGCAGTGCTTATTATCCGCATCTTACAGATGGGAACTGAAGCACAGAGGCCCAGATCCACACAGATACTTAGACACTTAAGTCCCAGATGTAGGCATCACTGCGATCCACAAATCCCCACTCAACTACCATGGACACCTGTTCTCTGCGCCTAAGTTTTTGCTGTAAAAGTTCCCTAGGTGCTTACCTTTCTGCCTCTGGGCATGTAAACTGCTGCCTCCCTCCAGGTGTCTGGATGTCTATCTTCCACCTAAGCCACCATGAGATCCATGAACTGGGTGGGAGATGAACATTCCTCTGCCTATCTCACCCATAGGGCCTGATATGGTAGGCACACTCAGAGGCCATCTGACAGATCTGGTCTCATTCAAAATCTGGCCAGAAGAGGTTGTAGTGTGATCCCCATCCACTTTATCACTTTTACCCCAGCACTTAGAGCACACACCTGGGATGTGTGAGATGCAGGTTCAATTCCACTATATATTTAGTGGGCAGAAAGGATTTGAACAGGGGTCTTCCCACCTGTCAGGAGAGAGATCTTACCACTGAACTATGGGATATTCCAATGTGTGGCTTCCTCGGTCTCTCCTGCTGAAACTGTTCCACATTAAATAAATACTTAGTCATTAGTCTAGTGAGAGAGAGAGAGAATGACTCTATAGCTCTGGTGCTTAGGGCATCCACCTAGCAGGTGGGAGACCCAAGGCCCAGTCCCCTTGCTCCAATGATTATTTAAGTATTTCTACACGGTGGGATAGCTTCAACTGCAGAGACTGAGGGAGCCACAAATCAGATTATCCGATAGCTCAGCGGTTAGAGTGCTCTACAGCGAGGTGGGAGAAAAGTTATAAGGTGGACAGCACCACCTGTTCCTCCTCCAGCTGTTTTGTGTGGAATGAGAAAGGCACTTAAGAAACAACTTAAGCACTTAAGCCACCTGACTCCAGCAGAGGCGTTCCCAACTATGGCTACCTAGCAAAGATAGCTGCTTCCCACCCTGCAGCCAAGACTCTGGTGCCTGTCTATGGGGAGGGATGGGGCTCAGGACACACCCCTTTCATCGGCATCTCCAGTAGGTGGCTCGCTGCCTACTGTGCTCGGTTTTGTGGATCATATTCTTAGGTGCCTATCTTTCCACGTTCATTGTGTAGGGAGTCTTGGTGCCTAACTCAGGCTTTGTGGATTGCAGTGTTGTTCCTATAACTCTCTAGTTGCCCATATGGTAGGCGTTGTGTTGCCCAAGTCCTACTGTGGATCCAGGCCAGAGACACTAAATGACTTGCCCCAGGACATTTGTGGTGGAGTAGGAATTTAGCCAGGTCTCCCACAGCTCAGGCTAGCATTATAACCACTGAACTATCCTTCTCCTGGGCAGCCTTTGCAGCTTTATGCTGCCCCAGGAGAGGTTGCATTTCTATGATCAAGACATTTTCTCTGTGCAAGCCACTAAAACTCCTATCATGGGCTTCAGGTATCATAGTCTGGGGGAGGCTGTGCTTCCCCAGATAACCTGGAGTGACCCCACCCATGCTCCACTCCTAGGCCCCTTCCTGCAGTTCCTTCCCAGTTACTGCTTTTCCATAGCCCAGGCTGGGCAGGGCAGAGGCAGGGCAGAATGCTGCCAGGACTTGGGGCAGCTGGCACTGGGGCTGGGGCCACTCCGCCCACCCGGCACTTGGGGCGCTGGGTTAGTTTTGGTTATTTGGACCATGCTCCCCAGCCACCCAGTGCTTCGGGTCTGGGGTTGGGAGAGTGCCCAGAGCTCCGGGGCTGGGGACGAGCTCTGGGGCTGGGGGGTCGGGCAGCCTGGGGATGGGGTTGGGGCCAGTGTGTGTGTGTGCGTGTGTATGTGTGTGTGTGTGCACTCTGGCCTCCTGCAGAGGAGGGGGGACAAAAGGGGAGGGTGAAGGGTGGGGCCTTGGGCAGATGGGGAGGGGCCTCCCCCAACAGTCAGTTCACCAGCCGCCCATGACTGCTATCCAGGCCCTTGCTATCCAGGCCAAATTAAAACTCCCAGTAAGGCCCTCATTAAGTTAACAGGTACCAAAAGGAAGAGAATATTTAGCCTTTGTAACTAGGTGTTGTAGACTTTACAGTGAAACTTTTCTTAGCATGAAACTAGAGATTATATTAAAATACTTTTGGTATTACTTTCTCCCATGTAGTTCTTAAATTATCTGCATTTTCTTGTTAAGAGCAAGTAGAAATGGTTTTTGACTGAAAATTGGGATATAGGCTGTAACTGAGCACCTTGGAGAGGAGAACCTCTTTCTATAGGAGAAGAAAGGACCAATTGACGTTCAAAGGTTCCTAGGGTCATAAAAGCATCTTGGAGGATCTTTGGTCTCTGTTTAAGTGGTTTGTGCTGGCACCTTATAGATGCCGAGATTCAGTAGAAGTGACATTGAATCTCAAGTCTTAATCAGTTTCTCTTACATTCTTCTCTCCTATTTAAGGAGGCGTGTCTCTCTATAATATAAAATCCAAAGTACAGCCGTTAGGCACAAATACAGCTTCAGAGTGGCAAGATCTACAAATGCACCGTAGCCTCCTATTCCCCACCCACCATGGCTAGTGTATACATTGACTTGCAGAGTTCCTGGAATGCTGAAATCCTTTGCTCAAAGATGGCCAACTTGTCCGCTCTTGTTCATTGTGAGCCCCTTTTTTGACCACCCTGCTGCTTTGCCCATTTCCTTCCCTTTTTGCCTATAATCTTATGCCGCATTTGCTCCCAGACAGAATAGATCCCTCAACATCCCACCTCAGTCTTCCAAAACAAAACCCAAACCATCATACCCCAGCTGACTTCCCATCCCACCTGCCTCTCTTCAGGATGTGAGAGATCCGCACAGAGGGTCCCCTCCATACAGGTAACTGCTGGGGGAATAACCAAAACTAACCCATGAAAACTGGAGTTAGAGACACCATGGCAGGCAGAAGAGAGCCCTGAATATAAATTAACAAAATTTGAACAAAATTGAGTATGGCGATTGCATTCTTCTATAAGAGCACAGAAAAACCAGGTACAAAGCTCTGTCACAATCACTCCCTAGGTAAAAAAAAATGAGTTCAAAAGTCCATGGGCATATTCTAGGTGCTTTAGTTGACACAGAATTTACAGATAAACTGGCAGTCATTGTAGTGCTGCTGCTGTGTAGTTGCACAGCATAGCTAACAAGCCAAGAGACCTCTGAGGACATGTACACAAGTCAGAGCTTGACAGCTTCTCAAGGTGAGGGTCTGAGAACAAGCATAGTTGCCAGAAGCATACAATTTAAAAAGATAGGTTTATGGGATACAAAATGTGTTTCCATGATATATATGAGCATCTCTAACCATTTTTATCTCTACTGTTTTTAGAAAGAGGAAAAAAATGTCCTATTGGCAACACCTTTATGTGTACAGGATATGCAGCGTTGTTCACCTTTAATAAAAAACACTGCAGACTGATTATTATAATTGCTATTCTACATTAGTTTCTGTTAATTGATTTGCATAAAAGATATCACTGCTCTGAGCAAAGTGCCATTTTACAATGTGGGTGATGTTATCAGGAGGAAAAAGGCAACTTTATATTCTGTCAGGTTTCAGAGTGGTAGCCGAGTTAGTCTACATAAGCAAAAACACCGAATTCCGTGTGTATGCTCATACACACACCTCTCTCTATATATTATAAGCAGTGATAGTAGCAATGCCTAGAGTTAAGGCTACCCAACACTTTCCATTATAAATAGAGCCCTACACAGTTACAAAAATTTGGATCCGCATCCAATCTGCATCCATTATAATTAACTTGTATATGACCCACAATCTGCACTCCACCTTCTATATATATCCGTATCCACACCAACATTCTATCTCACTGTTAGAGCTCAGCATGGATACAAAAATTGGGATCTGCATCCGATCCATCATCTGCAAAGATGGTAAGCAATACAACTGCACTATGGGCATACTAGTGCGGATGCTGACATTGCGGGGCTTTAATTGAAGACCCTGTTTTCAGGTGCTTGTAATTTTGCTAAATATTAACCATCCAGGCTGAAATATCCTATGCTGGATGGATATTTGCCTCAGGCTGCTACAGAATATTTTTGTAAAATTTTGACCAAAATAGTTTAGCCATTTCTAAGAACAACGTTAAGGAAAAATACATTGTTTTACCCATGTTACCAAAAAAAAAAAAAAAATCTTATAACCGTTTTGTTGAGAATCTCTAGCAACCTGATGCTTTGGAGCAGGGATTTGAAATTTGGCAGGGATGTGCCTTCTGCTGTCCCTAACATTTTCCTGAATTTGGCCAAGTTATAAGCCTCTGAAAAATTGCAGAAGACAGCCCAGGGAGTCCCCTGCCATGGAGCAGGGAGCCTAGAAGACCTGAGAGCTCAGCCTCCAGTATGAACAAACTTCTAAATGATCTCAGATAGTTTTCACATCCTGAAAATAAGTTCAGACTGGAACCTAAACCACAAATCGAATCAGCACCAAGCCTCTTTTGAAAGAGATTATATTTTGGATAACTTTTCATTTTATCCAGTACTTTCTGACTGAACACCACAAGAGAAGCCTTTCATCCAATACCATATTTCTAGCCCAGCTGAAAAAGTAATTACAGGCTATTTCATGAGATCATGTCCTCATGAGGCTTGCAAACTTGATGTTTAAACTTCAGATAAGCATCTGAACTTCTGGATGCTTATCTAATCGGAATCTCTGAACATTTTCAGGACTGGCCATTGTTATTTGTAATCTAATATAACCTAGGTTTTAGTCTATACCAGAGGTCCCAACACGGTGCCCGCGGGCGCTATGGCACCCACCGGGGCATCCATGTGTGCCCACCTACTGGCCGCTGGAAAAGCAACCGCCGAAATGCTGCCGAGAAGCGGCAACGTCAAGAAGTCCTACCGCCGAAATGCCGCCGAATTTCAGCGACATTTCGGCGATGACACATCTTGATGACACTACTTCACGGCGGGATTTCGGCAGCTACGCCTCTTGATGTCGCCGCTTCACGGCAGCATTTCGGCGGCTGCTTGTCCGGTGGTCACAGTCGTTGGCAGCTAGTCGTCTGGGCGCCCGCCCCACGGAAAAGTTTGGGGACCACTGGTCTATACTTTTGTATGCATTGGGTGTTGCCCCAAGTTAGTAATGCTTTGTACTTTTTTTTCTTGTGTTTTCCATTCTGGGATCTCTAACTCTCTCAACACCCAGGATGAGGTAGGGAAGTATTATAACAGTTTGACAGAGTCGGTAAACTGAAGAAAAAATGGGTTATGTGATTTGTCTATGGGTTATGTGATTTGTCTATGGGTACACAGAGTATGTGGTGGTGATGGAATTTAGCTGGAATAAATAGGTTATTAATTTAGATGGAATAAATAGGCTAAAGTTGTTAACAAAACCCAGTCACTGTTCAACATTAAATAATTGGAAACAAGGTTCAGGGTTTGGTATACAGAGACCTCAGCCTGCTTAATACCATGGCAAACACCATTAAAAATCTTTTTAACCTTTTATTAAAGATACAGAAAAGGAAAAACAGCGAAAGCATTTGAAATGTGAAGTACTACTACGGGCTTTCATTTTAACAACATTTCTTGTTCCCTTTCCATTTAGCTGGAGAGAGTTTTAAAAAACACCTTCCCCCCTTGTTTTACAGTCTCTTAGATGGTATCGATGCTGTCCTTTTGGTAGAAGAGAAGTTAGCTGAGATGAGCTGGAGCTGTTGTTGCTGCTGCTGTTACTGTTACAGTCCGATCCCATTTCATCCCAGGTGGTGGTTGGGATTCAGTTGGAGCTGGTAGGGGTGGTGATGTCATCTGGATCCCTCACTCTGGCCCAGTTTGGTTAGGACATCTGTTAGGGGGTCCCGGGTCCCAGAAAATAGTGGGAGTGACAGCTATGAAGGTGCATCTCACTCCAGTAGCCTCCATCTGTTCTGCATAGTTTCCCCAAAAAGTCTTTTTTCTTTCAGCACACAAAAAGGGAGTGATTGGTGAAAGAGCCTGTTGGTGTCACTAGGCCTGGCTACCAGGTAACTCGGGGGAGTGGAAGGCCATAAGTGCCGATGAAACTCCTGCGCTCTGGGTCTAAGTGAACCACAGTGACTCCATCTTGTGAACTTTCACCTACTTCTATGCTAACTGCTTACATGCTGAAGCAGAAATGTAAGGGTCAGCTTTTCTAGCAGACAGTTGCAGATTTGTTCACACTAGCAAAACTTTTAGTGATAATGGGGGGGGAAGAGACTGCGTGCGCATACCTACAAGGTCGAAGATAAGCATACGAATGGGAAATGTTCTAATAAGCCACAATGTGTAACTGCTGTAACTGCTCGAGGAGGGAGGGGTAGGAGAGGTAAGAGGGAGTAACAGAACAAAGGCTTACACAGAAACAGCTTGGAATATAAAAGGGAAAACTTGCTTGTATTTGCGGCGCTTGATTTGAGACATGTTGGTCTCCTAGTGCCTATTCAGAGCTCTTGAATAAAATTGTTTTGCTCTCCACCCCTGGTGTGATTATTGGTGTGACGCACACCGGGCAATGAACCCCGCTGTTGCTGCCTCCTCGGGCCCTTTGGCCGGCAACAAGCCCATCTCAGTATTACTTTGTCCACCTATTAGGCCAAATATGACACACCAATTTTGGTTCATTAATTTCCTGTTTCACATCTTCTGTTTTTTACCAAGCATGATTTTAACACAGTCCTTGAATCATATCAGTAGGCCTTTTTGTTTAGACTAATTCAGTTTTTCTGTCTCCTGTTTGTATGTTTTCCCATCAATATTTCCTATTATAGGTTATTGTGACATCTTATGAAATTTCACATAGTTTTTAAAGTTGAGATCACAATTAGAGTAAATTTGTAGGCACAGTTATCGCAACAGTGGAGTATACTTAGAGTAGAACCCAGGAATCCTTCTCATCATTTCTGTGGGGGCTCCACAGGGCTCTTTCCTTGGTCTTCCTCTCTTTTCCCTCAATACTTTACCATTGAGTCTTCAAGGAAGAAAAGACCATTGCTGAGTTGCTAAATGAATTCTTTGCATTGGTCTTCACTGTAGAGGATGTGAAGTATAGTTCTGTTGGGGGTAACAAATCTGGACCAGATGGCATTCACTGAGGTGTTCTGAAATATAAAATTGCAGAAATACTAATTGTACCATGTAACCTATCACTGAAACAAACCTCTGTATCAGATGACTGGAAAATAGCTAATGTAACGCTGATTTTTAAAAAGGTCTCCAAAGTCGATTCTGGCAATTACAGGCTGATGAACCTAACTTCAATGCCAGACAAATTGGCTCAAGAACAGTCAAGAACAGACTTATCAGATATGTAAATAAACATGATTTGTTGGGGAAGAGTCAACACAACTTTTGTAAAGGAAAGTCATGCTTCACCAATCTATTAGATTTCTTTGCAAGTGTCAACAAGCATGTAGATAAGGGTTATCCATTCGATATAGTGTACTTGGACTTTCAGAAAGCCTTTGTCAAGACTCTTCACCAAAGGCTCTCAAAGAAACTAAGCAGTCATGGGATAACAGACTTATCCAGGCTCTTGTCATACCACAGCCTGATTACTGCAATATCCTTCTCTCAGGCCTTGACAAATGCAGTCTTTTCCCACTCATCTCTATTCAGAATGCTGCTGCAAACATCATTTTCCTAGCCCATCACTTTCACTATGTCACCCCTCCTGTGGCTCCACCTTCTCTATCACACTTAACATTAACGCTTGTCTCTACTTTCAAGGCCCTTTATGGTCAATCCCAACCCTACATATCATCTCTTATTCACTATTGAATTGTCAACACTTTTGTTAGCCCATGGTGCCAGCCTTCACCACCGACTTGTTACATTTTCAAACAGGCACCTTCTTCATGCTTTCGCCTATGCTGCCCCTCATGCTTGGGAAGAACAACCCATATACATCTGCAAAGTCACTTCATTGTTCTTTAAATTCCTCCTTAAAACTCTTTTGCTGTGATGCCTACAAAAACTTGATAATGGTTAAGTTGCTGGTGACAAACCCAAACAGGTAAACTGGGGTTAAGGAGCAGCTCTGAAGACAGGAGGAGCCATGCAGCCACACCTGCTGAGTGTTCTCTCAATAGAGGTGGAGCTTCAAAAGGGGTAGCACAGCTCAGCAAGCAGTCAGTGCAAGGGAGACAATGGGCACTGGTAGTTCCTTCAGGAATCCAGCAGATTCCCACACTGCTGTGAAGCTGACCTCAACTAAGAGCTGCAAGCCACTGCAGAAGAGAGAGTGGAGTAGCTGTTCATGAGTGGGGAAGGGAATCGCCTGTTCCTCTTCGGCTGGTGGTGCAGCACCTGAAGGAGCGGTGGTGGTGCTAATTGAACTCTGAGCAGTGGACCAGGGCTCAGGTGACTGAAGACATGGTGCTGGGGAAGTTTATCCAGATTGACAAAAACAACAAAACCAAGGGAGCTTGTAGGCACCAGCAAGATAGAAGTCCCAGATGAGGGTACCTCCCTGTAACCAGGAATCTTAGCCCGGTGCCCCACCAACTAAGGGGCACCTGAGGTTATAAGTATTTAGTGGCTAATAGAAGATGTGAATTTTTTTAAGTGAACACCAAGAGGACGGGACCCTAAGTCAGGCATGAGGGCGACCATCAATGACTAAGACAACGCCCCACTTTAAACTCAGAAAAGAGCATCTATAGTGGGTGACATGGAACCCCTGAACCAAGGAAATAGGGGTTCAGCTTCTGGTCCCCAAGAGATTCTGCAGAAGGGCATTACACCTATCTCACTTGATACCATGTGCCAGGCACTTGGGGAGGGAGATGACTCTGGAGAGGATGACCCTCAGATTTTACTGCCCAGGGTACATCTTGAGGGGTGAGATTTTTGCACTTCATACCCCAATTGTCAACTGGTGGGGCCCAAAAGAACTCCAAAGACTCCACTAGTCCCCCTTATGATAGTGGAGTACCCCTCAAATGAATAGGTGTGGACTTTATAGGGCCACTTGAGAAAAATATGTGAGGATACGGACACATATTCATAATAGGGGATTACGTGACCCAGAACTCTAAGGCTATTTTGCTAAATATGTTGAATGCACCCACTATTGAAAATGAACTCATGAAGGCCTTTGTGAGGGTTGAGATACCAAGAGAAATCCTGATGGACTAGGGGTCCAATTTCACATCAAGATTGATGCAGGAGTTGTGTGAGCTGTTAAAGATTAAATCTCTCAAGACGTTAGCCTACCACCTGCAGATGGACAGGTTAGTAGCGTGGTTCAACAGGACCCTGCAGGTAATGCTGAATAAGTTTGTGGCCTTGGATCCTCACCATTGGGATTGACTGTTACCAGCTCTAGTGTTCATCCCTCAAGCCGCCACAAGGTTTTTGCCATTTGAACTACTGTGAGGGAGGCATCCCTCAAGAATTTTGGACCTCCTTTGGGATGCCTGAGAGGAACAGGACCCCAGGACTGCAGACACAGTCACATGAAAAAAAGGGCCTTCCCAACCCCATTCAATCTGTACCAATTTATAACCATGTCATTTGACCTACATGGGTCCGCAGCCATTTTCCAGCAGCTAATAGATCAAGCATTGCGACCACATGATTTGTATGCAGCCACCTATATCGATAACATACTCATGAGTAATTACAGCTCTAAGCACCACATTTGGGCCCTTGAGAAGGCAGGGCTCAAAGCAAATCTGGCCAAGTGTCAACTGGGGAAAAGGTGAGATGATGTACCTCGGGCACACTGTGGGGAAAGGTCTGTTACATCTGCTGATTGACAAGTTCAGGCACTAGCAAACTCCCGGTACCGACCAAGAAACCGGTTTCAAGGCTTGGCTTGCTATTACAGGTGGTTTGTACCAGACTTTGCCACAATAGTGGCTCCCATTACCAACCTGGTAAAGGGCACTAGCCCCCCAAAATTCAAATGGACGGAAGCTTGTGATAAAGCATTTAAAGCTCTGTCAGAGTGGGTGGGCCTGGGTTCCCCTGCTGCCAGCCCTCTGAACTTAGAATAGGAGCTGCAGCCAACCCTGGGCTTGATCAGTAGGTTATCTGGCTAGCCAGTGGTCTGACCATAGGGGTGGTGAGCCAGTGCTCTTCTACTGGCCACTTATGTGATCTCTCACAAGTCTCAGAGTAACAGCCGTGTTAGTCTGCATCCGAAGAAGTGGGCTGTAGTCCACGAAAGCTTATGCTCTAATAAATTTGTTAGTCTCTAAGGTGCCACAAGTACTCCCGTTCTTCTTTTCTCACAAGTCAGTTCCCTTTTCTGTGCTGCTGTTTTCCCTTCCTATTCTCTGTCTCTCTTGTCTAGTTAGACTGTAAGCTCTTTCTGGCAGGGAATGTCTTTTACTGTGTGTCTGTTCAGTGCCTAGCAATATGTTGCCTCTAGGTGCTATCTTAATTCAAATAATAATAAGTGGGCTGAGTTCCCATAGTTTGAGGAAAAAGCCCCTGTCTCTCATACTAAATGAATTTGTCTTCCCCCTCAATGTATCCTCCCCACCCCCAGTTCTGAACTAACTCTCCTCTC
The DNA here is from genome assembly GCF_011386835.1 of Chrysemys picta bellii. NCBI lineage: Eukaryota > Metazoa > Chordata > Testudines > Emydidae > Chrysemys > Chrysemys picta. The sequence goes on along the minus strand of NC_088793.1, from coordinate 35,976,299 downwards.
TGCGAAGTTTCACACACCTCTAATCTTTCTCACAACGTGGCTGTTTCTCCATCTTCTCTCCTGACTTGTTCCCATTCCCCATCAGAACCTATACTTCTTGGCCTCCTTTTCCTTTCTCTCTGCTTCACTTACTCTTTTCTTATCTGCCTCCATCCTCTTCTTCACTGCTGTCAAAATGTTTTTGGGTCAGCACTGGTCAGCCATGCTTCCTCCAGGATGATTGAACACTTCAGACTGCTTGATGGATAGACTTACCCAAAGCTTCAAGTTACTTTTAGGTTGGGGGAAGGACTTAGCCTGGCACTGGACCAGATACATATTTAAATAATGTGCTAGGAAATTATACATCAGTCAGAAAATTATGAAGACTGCAATTTTTAGTCAGCTCAAATTTTCTAGTGGTCTTGATTATCATCCAGGGGTTACTGTTTTACAGGAACTGGAAGAGGTTACATTGAGAGTGAGTTTTAAATGACCCTTAAACTATTACATTGAAAGAATTTAATTCATAACAAGATTAACTACTTAAGTGACAATTCTGTCCACTTGAACATCCAGTAGCCAATAAAAAAGACCCTCTTTTACACCGGGTTAAAGCTACATATATAAGATATATGTCTGCTTACAGTGCCAATATCAAGGTTTGTGTCCATAGCTTGTTACTGAAGAAGTTGTATATTTCCTTTCACAAATTTTCCTCCAGATACTTTAAATACTAATTTAAAAAAAAAGTACAAAAACCTTAGCACCTCTCGTCACAGTGTAGTTAATATATATATTATCCTGTTGGGGATCCTGGTTTTACTGTGTATTTGATTTTTTTTCCACAATGTTGGATTTAGCAAAGTTGACCATGGCTTTCTGACATATCTACACCATGGTTAGATCCTGTCTGCATTACACAGTGGAACCATATTGTAACCAGGTCTCACAGCATGGTTGATCTTTGCAGCATCGAAGATACCACAATGTACACCTTCAAAATACTGGGCCATTTGCTCAGCTGGTATAAACTAGTACAGCACAACTGATTTTATTGGAGCTACAATAATTTACACTGGCTGAGGATCTGATCCATCATTATTAATTATTGTTTTACTGCACCCAAGTGTGCTAGGTGTCTCACAGTACAAACAAAAAGACAAGATCCCTACCGTGAAGTGCTCACAACTAGAGCTGGTTAAAAATTTTCCAACTTTTGAAATTTCCTGAATATTTTTGGCATAACAAAATGGGAGTAAAAGAATAATTATGGAGGGAACTGGGGAGGAAGAGCTGGGGTACAACAATAAAATTGTGTGGATGCTCTAACAAAGGCTTGCACCCATCCTATTTGAGGTTTGTATTTGCATGTATGAATATCTATGTTGACTCACCTCTTGTGGGCATTTTGGTAGTAGTAGATCATCAAGAGGGATTTAAATGAGAGGGTACATAAGAATGGCCATACTGGGTAAGACCAATGGTACATCTAGTCCAGTATCCTGTCTTCTGACAATGGCCAATGCCAGGTGCTTCAGAGGTGCTTCAATGAACAGAACAGGTAATCATCAAGTGATCCATCCCCTGTCACCCAGATCTTATTCCCTATATTCAAAATGGCATTCCTTGCATAGGGAAATAGCAGAGCTGGTCAAAATTATTTGTCAAAATGGTATTTGACAAAGTCCTCTTTTATATAAATTAAAACATTTCAAAAATGTATGGATTTCAACAAAATTTTCTTTTAAAAAATCAAGTGATTTGACATTTCCGAACATTTTGATTTTTTTGTTTTGAAATGATTTTTCAGAACAAAATTCATTGTTTCTTATCTAAACACAATTTTAAAAGTGAAAGGTTAGAATTTGAACAAAATGTTTCAATTGTATTGAAACTAAACACTTTGACCCAAAATGAAATGTTCAGAATTTAAATTTAGAAATTTTTTGTTTGCAATGTTTCAAAATAGAAAACTTTTAGAAATCACAGAATTTGCCATTAAATGGAAAATTTGGCTCCTTCTCAAATATAGGAAATAGACCTTGAAATAACTGTTGTTCTCCTCTCTCTCTAATATTCATATGAATTCACCCAGTTCACGCACACCTGATTCACAGCTCATTGAAGTCCTTGATTTGATTTCAATGAGCTTTGACTGGGCCCAGATCTCTGCTCATTTACAATGATACAACCCTGTTGACTTCAGTGAAACGGTGCTGGTGTAATCAAGAGAAGAACTTGGCCAATGTTGTGCATTTACCTGTTCAATTCTTTTCAGCGGACAGTACTAAATGTTGAAATTTACACAAATGGTCTTTTCTGAAGTGCAGGACTAGGACAGAGTATCTATCTGTATTAAATCTGTGTGAATTTACTGTATTACATACAGTAAGGAGGAGATTGCAGATGATATTTAAGCTTCTCTATGTATTATAACACATTCCTGACATATAACACCACTGCAACACTTTCGACCTCTCTTTAGAACAGACTGTTAAAGGTGACAAATTGTATGACAGTTTACAAAGTGGATAATACAGAGGAAAGCAACACTTAGGAATCTTAAGGACCAGATAATAAGACTACAGCAGCGTACTCAGTTTCACTTTGGATCTTTTAGTTAGTATTTACATCTAGGTCTCCTGAGGTGAACAGTCAACACATATCCCACTATGCTTCTAAATTCCACTTGGATTCATTAAATTTCAATCTCTTGTATGCCTGCAAGAGTAGAGTAATTTTGGCACAGAGGAGAATGGGCATTGTATATACATGCACACTTGTATCACGGGCATGTGCATGAACTGCATCTGGTGAGTCATATTTTAGACCTATCTGATTTGAGAGTATCTGAATAACATAATAGCTTGCTAATTTGTAGCAAATAAACCGTAAATCATTTAGTAAATCAAAGGATTGTTACTTGCACCGTGTAGGGCATTCTTTAGATGTTATGTCACCCTGTTTTTCAGCTGAGGCACTTTCTGAGCTGATGCATAGGAACAACCTCAGAAGCATGGGTTTATCAGCTGTTATCTCTCCTTATACTTCATAATCATGCAGCAAATTACATTATGCTCCTTGACACCAGAGAAAATCGCGATGATTGTGGGGTTCTCTTTACCCCTGTGTAAAAAAGCCTAATAAAGTTAAGCAGTAATCTATAATCATGAGAAAGTTACAGTTTGAAATAATGTCCCCTGCTGTGAACAGAACAGTGAGGCAAAGTAAAGGCTTTAGCATTTATAAATGTCAAGGGAACAGAGGAGTGCATCTTAACAGCATGAGATGCTTATCACTTGAAAACTTCTTGCACTTACACATTTTTGCTATTATGCTATACAGATGACTTCAGAATCCAACCTGGAAGTTTAAGAGGTCCTGAATTTTAAAGCTGAATTATATCAAATACTTTGTGAAACAACTGACAATACCATTTAAACTTCCTATTAACAAAGCTATGAGTAATTTTAATGCTAAAATAAGAGGTATATTATTCCATTATATTACGTTATAATAAAAAAACCTAATTTGTCTGCCAGCTCAGACTTACTGTCTTGAACAGCATTCTGATCAAAGAGTACTCTGACTGGCTAGAAATATCATTTAGCACAAGCTGTATTTTCTGTGTACTTGCTGTCAAGTGACATGGGAAATGTTATGATTAAATCATATCGAGTTCCACTGTCATCAATACATTACACTTTCAAAACAGTGGCGAAATGTTTTTACTTAGCCAGAAAAAAATAAGTTTGAAAAAGTGGGAGATGTCATGTCAGCGCCTCCCAGGATTAAATCAGCTGTGGTCTGTATGCCATTTCATTGCTCTGATTAAAGCCTTGACACTTTCCTTCCTCTCCCCCACCCCCACCCCCATCCGTTCTTCTAAAAAGATTGATGAAAACACTCTATGGTGGCTTCTTCCAGGATGTCACTGCCATTTGGTGATCTAATTGGCCCCACAGGGGTATTTTACCATTTCCATCAGAGACAGAAAAGATTTTATTCCTTCTGCTGCAGACTGATGGGAGGCATTAATTATGCAAGCATCATACAAGTGAGCGACAGTAATTTTCAGCTAAATCAACATGCAAAACAGCCATGGAAATTCTCACATAATGACTGCAAATGGAAATGGCAGAAATAAGAAAACAGCTTAAAAAAAACCATGAACTCACGGATTTATTGCAAATTCTACAAGCTTGCGAAGGCCCACACTTGATTTTAACTCTTTCATTAGTACTAGGGAGTTGACATGAGAAGACATGATTTAAAATGTAATCTCTTTTTCACATCTCAAGGGAAAAAATAATAAAAGCAAGCCAAAGTTTTTTAAAGTCTGTTTTTACTATTTAAAACAATATGAAGCAAAAGTTCTGGAAGATGCACTTCAGAGAGACATAATTTCAGTTGCCTTTTTTTCCCCATAGGAACACTTTTTTTTTTTTTTTTCTCTCCACCTTAAAAGACCACAAGATAATACAACATCAGGAAAATTAAAGCAAATAGTGGTTTATGTCTCAGGAGACAGGACATTAACAGTTAGCTTTCTGTTGAGGAAGTCTCTTTTAGATGTAAGTGTTCAAAAGCTCGGTAGTGGAACAAAAAAAGCATTTTGAACAAAGATGTGTGTTCCACATTCCAAACAATATTTGACTAAGTTTATTTATTCCTTTAAAAGCAAATTAGATTTTAAAGGGAAAAAACAGTATTGCTGCTGCAGGAATGTTCATAAGAGAAAATATGGGAGAGGTACAGTACAAATCCCATAGCCTCTAAGGGGAAAATACAGTCATTGGAGGGGAGCCCACAGAAAGTGTGCCATGCGGTGGAATCAGTATGGAATCCATGCACTGGGGGAGAGGTAACATGAATGCAAGTTGACACCCTGGACCGGGTTCTGTGCTTGATCCAAATGTGCTGACCATCATTTTGGCCAACTCCAAAGGTTGAGAAGGGGATCACCAGAGCTAAGAGTATAAGTCTCTACAGCTTGAATTTAAAAGCCACAGGCAGTAGCTCAGGCTTTTAGAAACTCACATTCTTTCTGGATGTGGCACAGAGCAGGATGCATAGAACACATTCCGAACACTGGATTGGAATAGCCTCCATGAAGGGCTGGACCAGTAAACATAAACCACCCCTGACAGGAAGGGCCAGATTTAGGGGCAGGCGACCCAGGAGACCATCGTGGGGGCATCAGGTTTGGGGGGCTGTTTTTGTTGTTAATGACAAAAGGGAAAATAGAAGTTTTGAAGTAAAATGTTTCAGGTATTCTGTATGTGGATTCATTTTTCACTAACTTCCTAGAATGTTCTGGACCTTTGTAGACTGTCATGGAAAATTTCTGAGAACTACATTTTCCTTGAACCTCCTAGAATGTTGCCAGCCATGCCCTCGTGGAGTATATATAGGGGGGGCTCTGCCAGTCAGTCAGTGAGATATAAGAATGAAGTGAAAGCCCCGCTGTGATATCGTGAACCTTGTTTTACTGTGTAATTGTGAAGGTATACTTGTATTTTAACACTTGAAGAGTGTAAGTAGCAACTAATAAAAGACTTATTTAATGAGATGCCAGAAATACCAATTGAACCCCTATCTATGCAACAATATAAAAGAAATATTATTGCTATCTGTTTTCCTCCATAGAAAATAAAAGATGCCCCTGAAGAAGCCTTTAGGAGCTCAGTATAAGAAGCAAAAAGCTCAATTACAATCTAATTTGCAGCAAGGGGCAAATTTGATGGAAAAATATCTGAAACAGAACAACATGGACTGGGCTTTAGGCAGTAGTGATAGTCCCAGTGCAGAAGAAATTGAAGAGTGAAGCGTAAATGATGGAAGTCCTATTAGTAAGGAATTAGCAGATTTACCTGAAGATAAGGAATGGAAATGTGAAAGTGATGGAAAATCGTCCAGTTTTCCTGGTGGCATAAAGGAGAGTGATGATAAAGAAGAATGAAGAGGAGAGTAATAACAAAGAAAAATCTGATTTACATGAAAAGGAGAAAAACGATAAAGAAGAAACAGCCTGTCATGATGACAGAAACAACAGTGAGAAAAATTGCACCACAAATTGATGCATCAGATACTGCATAATAGCCAGCGATCCTAAACTCTGCCAATATTGATCATACATTTTGAATGGGCTGGGCAAAATTGAGGCTATGACGTTTCCAATAAATGAGCAGTGGCGACACTTCTCAAAGTCACACTGAGAAAGAGTGCTTGAGATTGGTGAGAAATTGAATCAGCATTGGCTAGTTTATTTGAAATCAACTGACAAAGTGTTCTGGTTTTGTTGCAAAATATTTTACAATAATGATAAATCATTGCTTGCACTTTCTGGGTACAACTGCTGTCATAAGTTAGCTGATGCTCTGAAGCAACATGAAAAGTCGCCTGGCCATTTTATGGCCTACTCCAAATGGATGGAGGTCAAGCATAAGTCAAGCTGAATAAATGCATAGATGCAGAAAACCAGTGCATTATTAGTATAGAAACCTAGCATTGGAGGAACGTACTTGAGCATCTGATATCAATTACCCTCGTCCTTGCAAAGAATAATTTGGCTTTCAAGGGCTCGGCAGATAAATTGTTCACTGAACGTAATGGTAATTTCCTTGGTTTTATAGAGCTCCTTGGGAAATATGACGATGTTATGTGTGAGCACCTATGCAGAGTAGTTCCTAAAGGAGCTATGAGCCATTAGGGCAGCAAAACAACTCAAAACAAATTGCTTTATCTTATGGCAAGGAAGGTGTTTGATAACATATTGATGCGGCTTGGCAAAGCGAAGTACTACGCCATAATAATGGACTGTACTCCTGATATTAGTCACAGTGAAAAGATGTAATTTACAGTGAGATTTGTTAATGACAAGGACGGCTGTATCCAAGTAAAGGAAAATTTTAGCTGTTTCCAGTCTCTGGACAACTCTTCTGGAAAAGGCCTAACAGAAGTGTTTATGAATGTTTTGAATGAGAATAAAATAAAGCTTCAGGACTGCCGTGGCCAAGACTGTGACAACGATGAGAACATGAAGGGAAGAAACAGTGGTGTCCAGGCAAAGATCCTTGTACTGAATCCAAGAGCTTTTTTTCACGTCTTGTGGCTGCCATTCCATCAACCCGATTGTGTCAGATGCAGCGTCATCTTCTTTAGATTCAGTCTCTCTCTCCCCAGTACTGCAAAGGATATACATACTGTTTTCAGCACCAACTATCAGGTGGAAGATCCTCACGGTCAATGTGACAAATCTGATCATGAAGCTGCTAAGTGACACTCACTGGTAGAGCTGCATTGACAGCATAAGGCCAGTGACGTACCAACTGACTGAGGTTTACGATGCCCTGACGGAACTGGTGTAGTTGAGTGAAGCCGAGCCCGGAATCTGACAGAAGGCACAAAAACTGGCAAACCAGATCAGTGACATCAAATTTCTGGTCTCAATTGTGGTTTGGCAGGATATCTGTTCCAAGTAAATGTTGTAAGCAAGGCATTATAAAGTCAGTCTATGGACATTGTGACCACTATTATTTTGATGAGAAGCTACTTGTGGCCTACAGAAACAACGGATTTGAAGATGCCATCACTGCCAAAGAAGTGAGAGTTGAGCCTGTCTTCAAGGATACTTGTATTCATCGGAAGAAGAGATAGTTTGGTTATGAGAGTAGAGAGGAGGTAATGGGAAGCTCAGAAGAAAAATTCAAGAGGGAGGTTTTTTTGCTCGCTCTTTGATGCTGCTTGGGTGTCCATCAAAGAAAGATTTGGACAAATGAAGCACCACCGAAGACATGGGGTTTTTTATATGACTTTAGTAAGCTGCCAGGGGACAAAAAAACACTCTTGAACAATTGTACGGACCTTCACCAGACGCTGACACATGGGGAATGTTCGGTCGTCAATGATAAAGACTTTTATGTTGAATTGGACAACATTCGTCACATTTTGCAACACAGGAAGCTCTCTCCACTCCAAGTTCCTCAATTAATTCATGATGCAGAGCTGAACAACACTTTTCCTAATGTATAGATAGATTTGAGGATTATGCTTACGCTGTCAGTCACAGTTGGGAGTGGTGAGCGCAGCTTTTCAAAGCTCAGGCTCATTAAAACATATCTTCGATTGATGATGGCTGTTGAGAGACTGACATTGCTTGCTATTTTATCACTTGATAAATATCGATGGGCCAGTCTTTGGATCTCTCTGATGCTGTGCTTCAGTTCACGAGAGCAAAGTGACCTTTTGAACTAAAGGACGAGGGTTAACATTCTAAGACTGTCACCTACTGTAACACTATTTAATACTGGTCCATCCACTGTTGGTACACAGTTCAATTTCTTAATGTTAGTACATTTCAGTTACAGTATTCTTAAAATTAAAAATTTTCTACAAGCTTAGAGGAAACATTTTTTATTTGCTTATATATGGCATGAATACAGATTTACAGATCCCAGCATGCAAATTTATTGTCTTATATGACAGGGATAAATCATGCATGTTAATCATGCATCAAAATCATGAAATGGGCTAAAAATGCAATAAAAAATAAGGTATTTGAAAGTTTAACAAATGGAGGGGGGGGCACCAAAGATGCTTCTTGCCTGTGGCACCATTTGATCTAGGGCCAGCCCCGCTGACAGGTGTTTGATAACCTGTTCTTAAAAACCTTCAATAATAGGGATTCCACAACCTCCCTTGGTAACATGTAACATTTTAACTGTAGTATTGTTTTTCCTTTTTATACCTATCTGTGGGCTTTTGTCACCTGCCTGCTCTGAACATAGTTTAAAGCTCTCCTCACTAGTTTAGTGAGTCAGTGTCCCAAAATGATCTTCCCCTTTTTAGTCCAGTGAACACCATTTCTTCCCCACCACCCTCCCTCCCAGAACAGTATCCCACAGTCAAGGAAGCCAAAGCCCTCTCATAGACATCATCTGTGATGCAATGCATTGATCTCCAAGATGTGCATGTCCCTTCCTGGGCCCTTACCCTCGACCAGGATGATGGACAAGAGCACAACCTGTGCCCTTGGCTTCTTTACCTTCGCTCTGAGTTCTGTGCTCCCTAGTGATCTGCCCAGGGTCATATTGGGTAGTATCATTAGTGCCCAAATGAATGAGCAGCATGCGGTAGTGGTCAGAGGGATGGATGAGTCTCAGCAACCTTTCCGTAACGTCTCAGATGCGGGTTCCATGAAGGCACCACACCTCCCAAGATGTCAGGTGAGGTGGCTTACGGATGCCTCCATCCCCCTCAAAGGGAGTGCCCGACGACCACCACACTGTATCTCCTTTTTTTTGAAGCAGCTCTGCAGCTAGTCCAGAGACTAGGCGAGAGGAATACTGCTGCACACCCCACTCATCTGATCAGCTCCCTATCTGGTTACTTAGGTCAAGCATTGGGCAAAGGATTTGCCTCTTAGTCCTCAACTACCCAGTGATTTCAATATGAGTGTTGGCTGAGTAAGGACTACAAGTTTTTGGCCCATATGATTAAATTATTGAATCCTGCCTACAACTGAAGTGTTTGGCCTTTTTGCATCTGCTCTGCAGGGAAGAGAGACAAAATCCACTCCAATTTTCAGGTATCAGAGGGGTAGCCGTGTTAGTCTGAATCTGTAAAAAGCAACAGAGGGTCCTGTGGCACCTTTAAGAAAGCTTATGCTCCCAATACTTCTGTTAGTCTTAAAGGTGCCACAGGACCCTCTGTTGCTTTTTCCAATTTTCAGGCTTCTCTGGAATATAGGCTCTTTGGGCCTGTATTCCACCCCTTACCTAACAGAGGGGAATTCAGGAGGATCTGCCCAGCAGTGAATCCCTCCACCCACTCCCATGTCTCCTTGTCTGTCTGCCAGATAGGAGGTTGCAGTTTGCAGCTGAGCTCTGCACTTCACAGGATTACACAACTCTGGCACAACTCTCCTGCATCCCTTCCTCCCCCCCTCCCCATAATCCAGTTGTCCCCATTACACAGCAGAACACATCAGTTCTGTGGCAAAGTGAACCTTCAAAACAGAGGAGTCAAGGACATGATTTGCCCCAAGGGCCTTCCCTGAAACTGATTGCAGTTTTGCCATTGACTTTGATATGAACAGGATCAGGCCCTGAGCGTAAGGGCTGCAGGATGGGGCCCAGTGTGCTGCTTTCATTGTTTTTAATGTGCTTCTAAGGGTCAAATCTCACTTTTTTTTTTCACGTTTGCTGTCAAGCAAAGCTAACTGAAATTGGCATAGGTAATGTCAGGTTAAATCACATAATTTCACAAGTCACAGGATTTTATGATAACATATTTTCATGATGCTAACTAATCTGTCAGCATTGCTATAAGAAACAGATTTAAAAAAAATTAATAAAAGCTGATAAATGTAGTTAACATGGCAATATATAGCCAATTGAGCTAAAACATAATAAAGTTAGCATTGTACAGTATATACATTGTGCTTTCTGTGCAAAACATAATAATGTTTTGTTTCTGGTTGAACTTCAATTTTGTTTTCTGAAAAAGATAAAAGAAACCTAGTACTACTGAGAAGTTTCATTTGTTTTGCAGCTTAGGTTTAGGAAGTTTTCAAGTTTTTCAGTGCATCAAAAAATTTGAAATATTTTATTTTGGGTTGATCTGAAACATTTTTTTTTGATTAGTCACCAAACTGAAAAATTGGTTATTCGCAATGCTCTATGTGTCAGGCACTTGGGCAGTGATGGTGGAATAATGGCGTGTTATGCCATTGCCCACAGCACAGATGCCAAGCGGAGTTTTGGATTGGGTTGCATATAAATCAGTGAGGCACTGTGCAGGTTCAGGGGCCACCCATGCAGCTTACCGGTCGGGGCCTAAAACTATTCTCCTCTTGCCTCATCAGGGTGAAACTCCAGCAAGAAGCAACATTGCCTCCCCTAGATCACAGTGAATCTCCACAGGGAGTAATTGACACCTTCTTTTGCCAGGAGTAGTAAACCTGGCTCCACATGTCTATGATAGCAGACCACCATGCTTTGGAGTTGACTGTTTTTCTCCTGTATCTCAAATCTCTGAAGAGCCTATTGACATGAATGGAAATATTTTTCCAGTGCCTTATACATAGCACACCACTGCAAAAACCAAAGGAAATTAATTTAAAATAAAATCAGTAACGAATCTCTCGCAGCATGAGCTCATCCACTAGCATATGATTCGCTGTTTTATTCCATGCTGTGATGCTATTATAAAAATATTTTCCCTTTATCTACCGTATATCACTGAATCAACTAAGATGCCACTGAGGCCAATGTGTTATGCTTGCCTTAGTTCTACATTTTCAGGGTCTTTTGGCTTTTAGCCACATCATTAAAGTATTTTAATGTAAAGGGTTGGGTTTTTTTAATGACATGGTGAAAACCGGTATGACCATAGGTGAACAAGGGTAATGGAATATATTTGGAGTAAAACATTCTCCCCAAACTATGTATCAGATTTCATATATTAAGCCACACCATAATCATAAATTCAAATGGCAATAAAACATCCTTAGTTTTCAAGATATCAGCTAAAAATTACCATTGTTCTCAGTGTCCTTTTTAAAATTAAATCATTCTCCCAATATTGCTATGTAATTTGTTTAACATTTCAAAGGAGTGATTATTATAATCTGGATCTTGTCAGGCATGTTTTCCTAAAAGATTAGGTAAACTAAATACAACGCATAGTGCTAATGGATACAATGCATTTCAGAAGCCGATGTCTGCATTTTGCTTAGCCTATGAAAGATATGTATTTTACATACCATGAGCCAAGCTGTCTGAAAACAACACGGATAGTCAAGAAACAGCAATGTCTGCCAGTGAGTAAACATTCTGGAGAGTTCCATGTTCATTCTCCTAGATGTCCATTGAAATACACCCTATGCATGTGTTTCTTCTTCAGCTTCATTTCTCTTTTCTCACCCTCAATTATTTTGCTAGAGTTGAGACCTAACTCTGACCTTAGCAAGCAACTACACCGCTGCTAAAGACCCTGATTCGTCAATAATATCTGAATGTGAGTACCTTTTTGCAATTGGAGCCTGATCCTAAGCTCCCTGAAGCCAATAGGAAGACTCCCATTGACTTCAGTGAGCTTTGGAGCAGGCTCTTAAGGAGGACTGTTTGCATACAGTTAGGTCAGGTCCTAAGGTTGACTTCAATGGGAGTTGGATCAGGCTCTAAAAAAAGGAGCTTTCTCAGATAGATGAAAGATCTACCATTTTTCACTCAGACAAGCTATATGTAATAGCCCTTTGCTCTGAAAATATATGTTGATATACATTACAATGTCGCTTTTCTAAATGGTCATTAGAAACTTTGGGGGAAATGGTGTTTTAAATAAATGGGAAACTTGCACTGCCAGAGAATACAGTTGACCTTCAGCGGGTTGGCAAACAGGTCTATACTTGATTATAAAAATGGAATGATGAATAACATTAAAACTATGAGGGGCTTAACTGGGCCTTTAAGGCACTGGCCTGTTTTGGGGGAGATGAGCAACTACACTCTCTAGGTGGAGCAAAAACTACCATTGTATTTCAGGGAGACACAAGGGCTCCTGCAGCTCCTTGATATTCAAGGGGAGCACCGCCACCATTATACTTAATAACGCATGGCATGCCCATGCTCGTGACAGTGGTAAGGGTTGGAATTATGGTTCTGCTTTCTCCTTGCTTCTTTTCTGTTAGCAAGCCAGGAGCAATCCTCAATCTTGGAGAAATGCAAGGAGTTCAACAGTGTTGCTAACTCTAGCATGTGGGCATAAGTAGAGGAAGGTTTCCCTCCCTTCTGCTCCTTGCATTGCAGCCAGAATCTGGTCCTGTGATTTTAAGGAAATCCAGTATCAAACAGCAATACAGATAACTTTTCATATCAGAGAACTTTTAATAACAACGATAGAGTGAATTTCTATAGGAACACAGGAATTGCCACACTGCATCAGACTCTAGGCCCATCTTGTCCAATATCTTGTCTCCACAGTGTCCAGTACCAGGTGCAAGAGCCATGCGGTAGCCAGGTGTGGGACAATCTGTCCACCACATAAGGCCTTATTCTGGTCTCTAATAATTAGGGACTGGCTTAAATTCTGAATCATGAGGTTTAATACCCCATCCAAAATTTGTGTTATAATTCATTATGATAACTCTGTGTATTTGTGATATCTATATAAATGTCCAATCCCTTTCTGAATCTTGCTAAGTTCTTGACCTGAACAACTTCCTGTGGCAACATGTTCCATGTTCTAATTACACATTGTGTGGAAATATTTCCTTTTATAATTTTTGAATTTCTACCTTTTAATTTCATTGAATGTTGAGTTGAGGCAGGGAGAACAGAAGTTCCTGATCTACCTTCTCTAGACCATTCTTTATTTTATACACTTACGTCCCCTCTCATTCATCTCCTTTCTAAAGCAAAACAATCGCAATCTTTTCAATTAGAGTTGTTCCAGGCTCTAGACCATTCTCGTCTCTCTTTTTGGAACCCCTGTATTTCAGCAAAATCCCTTTAGAGATGGGATGCGCACAGTATTCCAGATAATTTATATAAAGTCATTATCATATTTTCTATATTAACTAGCACCTTCCATCTGAGGATCATAAATCACTTTACAAACATCAATAAACTTAGTTTTTCAACACCCTCATGAGATAGGCAATTATCTCCATGTTACAGTCTGAATGATAATACAGTTACCTAGCATGTGGATAAAATGCCCAGATATGTAATAGATCAGGCATCATGGGTTATATTTTTTGTATTGATAACCAAGTATTTGACTCTTCAAACCCATCCTCATTCTGAAACTTAGTTGGTTCTCAGTGCCCTCAGATCACTGAGATTCAGTATTCCCCCTTATATGGATTTTTGCCAAGACTAGCAAAAACCTGTGACAGGTTTCTTTAAGAATGATCCCATCTTGGCCCACCTGGAAGTAATTAATTGCCAAGATGGCTGGTTCACAGCTAATTGGCTGGATCTGTTAAAAGCCTACCAGAGCTCAGCTAGAGAAAGGGGCTCTTAGAGAGAGGAGGCTGCTCCCAGGGAAAGGCACTGCAAATAGCTGCAGGAAATCCAGCCTGTGAGAAGTTATGTGCTGCCAGGGAGCCTTGGCATCAGCCACAAACTGGTAGGAAGTGACACAAGAAGCCAAAATCCCTAGGAAAAAGCATTAGAAGGAGTGGCTTTTTTGAAAGAGTCCTGGAGGCAGATGAAAGTAGGATGAGGGCCAGGGAAACAGCAACAAGTCTGAAGAAGCCTATCTGAACTGCTTGATACAGGGTCCCTGAACCTGGACTAGAGGAAAGGCCTGGTCTCCCCCTGTTGACCTTCAGGGAAGGAGATGTAAAAGTCCCCAGATGCCAAAGAAGACAAGAGTGCAGTTTAAGGCCTGAGATGAGGTCATCAGAATTCTGTTTTGTTGGACTCTTTATTCCCCTGGAAAGGTTGGGATTATAAGTGACCTGGCCACAGGACTGAGTTGCAAGATGGGGCAAACCAGCCCCAGACTCAGAGAGGCTGTCAACAGTGGGTGCCAGAGTTGAAGAGGCTGCTACACTATGCCCAGCCAGGATGGAGCAGACTGGCTGGTGAGTGACCCCCTCTATACAGAGATAAAGAAGTTTTGTATATTCTTGAGTAGGTTTAGAATTATGAAGGATATTACTGAAAAATCTACTACAGCCATCGTCACACAAACCTTTTGCCCCCACACTCTACACATACTCTAATAAGCCTTTGCATAGCTTTTTGAGTATCATGGTATTGCAGTTCCTTCTCCTCATATGCTAAAGCACTGTTTAAGTTAGATAGAATTCTTGGAGTGCCATCATAGCTTTAGCCAACAAGGGTTGGCTGAAACTGTATTGATATTCACAGAAATAATTCCTTACAGTGTGTGGATTTCAAGATGATCATTTGAATTGATAGTCAAAACAGAGATACAGTGATTCTTACCACTGATTACAATGATCACTCATCTCCATAAGGATTTTTTAAACCATGAAGGCCCTAATTCAGCAAAGCATTTAAGTATGTACATAACTTTAAACCTGTGCTGAAGACTCATTGTTGAATCGGGATGGGATAACTAAGATGCTTAAAGCTAAGTTTATGCTTATGTACTTCAAACTGGGGTTGAAATGCTGAAACTTGACCTGCACTTCACTTTTGTAAACTGATTACAGCCCATTTGGCAATACTTCTTTACTCACATTAGCAGTCCCATTAAACCCTGTGTAGGGTGCTGCAGAATTCATAGATTCCTAAGATCAGAAGGGACCATTAAATCATATAGTCTGACCTCATGTCTAAAGATATGCCATGGAATTTTGCCCAGTTGCTCCTGTATTGAGCACCGTAACTTGTTTGACTAAAGGTATCTTCCCGAAAGATATCCAGTCCACAGACAATCAGGCTCTTAACACCCCTCCCTCCAAAACTTTCTCCTGCAAAGTGTAAATAAAGAAAAATGTAATTTGCACACACAGAAAACCTCAACCCTCAAGCACAGTAGTTCATATAAAGTAGCACCAGCTTCCCATTGAATTGTATCCCAGTTGAAGTTGTGGAACATGCCAACATCTAATCTGTACTCCATTAAGCTATATTGCTTAGTTATCCCCATTTTATAGTATGTCGTCTTCTTCTGCCTTCATACGTCAATTTTGTTGTCATTTTTCAATCGTGTCTTATTCCAGTCTGTCATGGCCTCATCATTTCAGTACCTTTCGTCACCTACTGCCAAACTTCTGTCGTCATCCCGCAACAGCTAAATCTCCACTGCTATACAAGCTGCTGTCAGGAATTTAATACCTTAAGACTGACTTCAACACTTTTCTTTCATGTTTTATGTCTTTTCCAGTTTTATAGTCATTACACAGCTGCAATAAATGGCTACAAATCAGGGCAATGACTTAAAGCACTGCAGGAAAAAAAAATCCCTTGTCTATCCATGCTGTTCTCTCAAAAAGCATGAAGTGCTTATTAAAGTAATAAGTAATAGTGTGACCTGAACAACAACACCTTTCCCTGTCTTCCTTGTTGACTGTTTAATATAAATAACTCTCTTATTTCTATAAGCTTTTTTGATGAGAAAATGCTAATAAGCACCACCCGATTTCAGGCTTCAGCCATTCCAGGGGCAGCTCCAACATGGCTCCACATTGTCCAGGGACCTCACTGAGTTCGATTGCTAGCCCATTTTCCTACTACAAGGAAAGGATTTAACCCCTAGCTCCAGCTTTCCAGATTGGATTTTCTAGCATTATCTTGAAGTTTGTGATGCTTAGCTCCAGCAGTTTGGGCTCCTTTGCATTGCCTTCAATGGGCATTACATCAGGCTCTACATTCAGTGGTATATACCATTTTATAATCAAAGTTAGGCATACACTTGATTCAGTTTTCTGTGCCTGTTCAATCTTGGGTTTTCCTTAACTGATAGTCAATAAGGGAGCCAATTAGTGCCAGTTGCTCTAGTGTTTTTGTTTCATTTGCTCTGGTTCTTGGGGGTTGTTTGTGTGGTAGTGCCACTTGTCTATTGGGAACTCATCTGAAACTGACAACTTCAGTTCAAAAAGACCAGTTGGGGCCCATGAGAAAGGATAACTCTACTTAACTTCAGCTAGACCACCTTCTGTACAGGGCAGGTGATAGGCTGAGACTTCTGTATCGGGGAAAAATAATTCTGCTTCAGTTGGGAGTAAAAGAGTGTATGAGTGTCAGAGATACTTGAAATAACAAGCTGGATAGCCAGAGACATCCTTCTTAATTCTCATTTTACCTCTAAGCCTTTTTCTGACTCAGAAAAAGTCTTGATTTTTGTATTTCCCACAGGTAAAAATCAAAGCATTCTACTTAATTTTAATGGGTATTTTATCTGTCTCCATTTTTTTGCTAGGACTTTCAAGATGTTTACTGTTTGAGGTGGAAAAATATACTAGAGAGTAAGGCAAAGTAGGAAGAAAAGAGGGGGGAGGAAAAAAGGTCCCTACAGACATTTAAAAGGAATAGTTCAATATAGTCTCTTACTTTATCTAAATTTATTTTCCCTGGAAACCCTTACATTTTCAAAGCGGTGTCCAGGGTTTTAGTCTTACGTCTCCTATGGACTTTAACAGGATCTGTACAGGTACAACCTCCCATGTTTGTGGGGTTATTATTATTATTTTTTTAAGATTTAGAAGTTACTGTTTACTGTAGCAATAGAATACTGATAGTGGGTCTCTGAATAAATTTTAAAAAGTCAGACCTACCACTTCCTTAGCAGACATGAGTTTGTTGTCCTTCCCTGTTAAACTGCCAATAACATACATTTCCTCAGTTGCACTTAGTGCATACTATTTTTCCCCACAGACTTTTCTCTTTCCTTTTACTTACTGTGCATGTGTATGTGAACACAAACACATACACTCAGACATGCACACAGCAAGAGAGCCATCATCACAGAACAGAAGCAAAAAAGGAGTCAAGCCATACAAAATAAATTCAGAAGGAATAAATGTGTCAAAAAAGAAAAGAGAGAGAGGTTCATGGAAGCATCTGCTTAAAAAGCATGTGTACTTCAGAGTATGCCCTGGGCAAGAACCTGAGTCAAATGGAGTACAACAGAGCCAGAAAGCAGGAGGAGGTTGTAACAGTAGCCCACCCCTGGTGACTGATAGCAAGCCAGGGTAAAAACAAAACAGCAAGAACCTACTTAACAATGCTGCTATTGTTATAGAGTCAGACCAGGGTTATATGGCAGAGGTCAGCATCAGCTGACTCCAGTCACTATTACTCCCTCCTATGGGACGTCTGGGCTGGCTAGCCTCAATTCTGAGGGCCTGTCAACACGGTGGGTTAATGTTCAGTACAGGGGTGTGCCTACATGTTGCACATTAATTGGTTCGTGTAGAACCTGCTGGTGTATGCTAAAGGTTCCCTATCACATTTTAACATAGTACTTTTTCGAACAGCGCTACGTTCATGTGCACCAGCAGGGACTACACGGACCAATTAATGCACAACATGTTAGTGTGCTTTAGAAATCATTCCGCTGTAGCGGAGATTAACCCACCATGTAGACAAGCCCTTAATCTGACTGACTTATCCATGGGAGGTGAGGTTTTGGCTGAGACGGAGGCTAAGGAGAACCTGACATCACAGCATGAGCTGCAGGTGCTATAAGCAGCATTCACCTTCAAAGAATTAAAGGTGTAGGTCTGAGGAAGGGAATGAGCAGCATCTGAGGATCATTGGCTTTTTGGCATTAAAACTGGGACTAATGAATCTTATAAGAAAATAGTCTTGCTTGTTTGAAGGCTACTCTTAACTGATGCTGACTAAGGCAATCCTGCAGGGAGCTCTCTGCCAGCTAGGGCTTGCAGTGCACTCCAGCTCTCTCACACACATGTTAGTCACGTCCGGCCTGCCTAGGAGGAATGGATGCCATACCCACTACCCCAGGTTTATGCCATCCATTCATTCCCCCATGTTAAGGGAATCTACAGCTTGCCCTTTCAGGGCAGCTATCTGTCCCTTTGCCCTGCAGGACTAGTACAAAGGGGATGGACCCAGGATCTGGCCCCTAACAGCAGACCTGCTTGGTCAATGCCATGAGAGATGGACTCTGCTCACTAAGAATTGACTAGCGTGTTTTCACATCATAACAATGTGTAAGTTCTAACATTCTGTCATGCACCATAACTTCAAATTCACTAGTGCTTGGGTAGGAAAAGGAATATTTAACAAAATGGGGTGCTGAATCAGTGCCTCACTTCATATTTCAAGCAAGTCCTCCCACATCTCTTCATTAAATGTATGCGATATGTAGTCACTTGTAACACAATACTTTTAAGACACCAGGAAAATCTTTTATCTGTGCACCTTATGTAGCAAGATACAGATGTGTAGGGGCTCTGATTGGTCACTGCTTTACACCTTGTGTAGCCAAAACAGAATGGCAGCCTTTTGCACAGATTTTGATGATGTCACAAGGTACAAGATAATTATAAATCAGTCTGTGGGCCCTGAGTCAGGACACCATCTCTATTCATCACCCTACTTTAGCATAGTCTTAAATCCATGGATTTTAGCACTTTCTGAAACCTAAAGATATATTTTAGTGCTGTCTTGAATATGTTGGATTCAAGTATTTTCCTGAATTGGGACCACAGAACTGAGTGGGTTATCCTGAAACTCATAGTATTAGTGTATTATGGACATATTATCAGGGTATTAGTAACATGGCTTATTATCAGCCACTGGTGTAAGTCCTTCTGCCAGTTAACTTGTTTACGGTGCATATTTTCAATGCTGTGTTATGACCGATGAAAAGGATGGTTTTGGTACTGATGGACCTGGGTTCAATCCCTGCTGCTGACAAAGGTGTCTGTAAATGTGCAGGCAGTAATCTTCACAGTGGCATCAAACTCCAATACACCTCTTCCCCGATATAACGTGACCCAATATAACACAAATTTGGATATAGAGCGGTAAAGCAGTGCTCTGGGGGGCAGGGCTGCGCACTCCGGCGGATCAAAGCAAGTTTGATATAACGCGGTAAGATTTTTTTGGCTCCTGAGGATAGCGTTGTATCAGGGTAGAGGTGTATTTAGATGATTTATTATGACACAACTTTATTGCTTGCTGCCCCTTATACTGAAAATTCAACAAGAATACTCTGTATCTGACCTGAACACAACTTCCTCCAGCAGCAGGGTGCTACTTCTTGCAAGTACTTCTTGCCAGTTACCCATTCATTGATAACCTTCTTAAGAAGCAAAAAGATTAAATAAATATGAAAACAAAGAAAAACTCTCAAAAGTGCCCTGTTTTGCCTCTGGCTGGACTTAAAATTCCCCTAGTGATGTTATCAGTTAATCTTAGAAGATTTAGTCCTCCTGAGGGAACCTGAAATCACAATCTCCTCTCTTGATAGGTTAAAAGAAAACTGCAGAGTGATATAAAAAGATAATCTAATTGGTATATCTAATTACAAAAAGGAGTGTGCCACTTTAAAAAAGTTAGAAGCTGTAATTCAAATTGAAATGCTCCAATTTCTCACAGGTTATCTCAGCCAACTAATAAAATGTTTAAAGAAAATGGAATTTGATTTTGCTGTTGCAAAGGTCTGGATCCTGAAATACAGTACCATAGGCTCTTTGAATTTCTTTCTTTCTCTCGTATATGAATATCTCCAATATAAATACTGCCCTTAGATAGAGGTTTCTGGGCTGCACACAGTAGCTGCACACACAATCTATGAAAAGAGGCCAAAGTGGAGGGTGAGGGGAGAAAACAGTGCTGTGTATAGTTGCAATGATGCAGGGGAAGAGGGAGTAGCGCTTTTGAAAATGATCTGCTTCTGCAGATCATAGTTCCCTCTCTTGGACGTGGGTCTTTCCCAACCACTGGGGTTGTGCCTCTGCTGAAATTACTGCAGCCCTCAATCAGAAGCAACCCCCGTGGATAGGCCCATCAAGGAGTCATAGGATGTGTTAAGGCTGAATTTTAAACAATAAACAAACTTTGAATTGAGATTAACAGCAGTTTGCCAGACTGCAGAGAGACCCCACCTCCATCACAATCAGGCAAGAGTGTGAGCTGTCTCCAGTTGTAATTTGATGGACTGAAGCATGGGAAATCCTCTGTCCAATGGGCCCTCGGTGAGGAAAGTGTCATACTTTGGGCCATACAGCCTCTTTACCATTCCTTGCTTAGCCGAATGACAGCCAGGTGAGGAGGAGCTAGAGACAATTCCTATGAAATGCCACGGAGAGGTTGTGGGGACCATAGCAACAGCTGCAGCAGGGACTGGGGGTAAGTTATTGGGGACTGGCAGTTCTTCTTTCTCTTATCTGGGCTTGTCACTCAATCGGCGGGTTTTCCCTCCATTCTGCAGTTTGAGGAGGCATGACTAGGCCTGTCGTCACTGGATGGGGGCTTGGTTCCCCTTTCTGGAAACCTCTCCCAAAGTTCAGTATGGCAACAGCACAGAAAGTTGCCAGACCTCTTGCTTGACAAACTCCAGAGCCTAGAGAAAAGCCTGAAAAACCCCAGGAGAAAATACACCTACTGTGCTCTTCTACCTTGCAGCTTTGCCAGCCAATGGAATTCAGCTTTTTTTGCTCTTAGAAGTTCCTGCTTATTCCAGCTTCCAGGCTCCAGGAGCACCAGTTTAAGGTTTGGTCTCTGCCCATGACAGCGCGTTGTTGATCAGTGGGAGACAAGAGCCGCAGCCCCGCTTTGCCTGCCTCCTCCCAATCCAATATCTCTGGCGACAGCACAGAGCAGAGTAGTTATGTCAGCAGCATTGAGGGACACTCTGCCAGCAGGTCTGCAGGGAGGCTGTATGCAAGAACAAAACTGCTTAGGCACTTCTGTGGATCTAAGCTCTGGTGTGGCTCTAGCTGCCTCATTCATTAGCCATGGCTGCCTCCACTTCTTCCAATGAAACAGGCCCTGCCCTGCTGCTCACCGGGCCTTGCCTCAACCACTACCACTCTCCAGCTTGGAATAAGTGTCTTTCCTTACTTCTCCCCTCCCACTCCCCAAACCCTTCTCCTTACCACCCTACTGCATCAGTTCACTGCAGCCTCCCTTGGGCACTAGAGCATCTATTGCTCCCTGCCTCAACCTTCCCAAGTGCTCAGATTTCAGCCCTTCCCCTCTGGACCATGCTCAGCTACCTCAATATGAATAGGGAGGCTCTGGGAGCCTCTGAAGAGACAAGAGATTGGAAGGAAATGAGATAGTGAAAACATACTGCTCTGTAACTGGGCATACTCCATATTTTGCAAACAAAAAGCTATTTTTGTTAAAAAAAAACATTTCTAAAATTATTTTTTTCGTGAAAAATTGACATTTCTAATGAAAAATGTTGACAGTTTTGTGTTTTTTCTTAATTAAAGAATAAATGAAAACATGGTGTAATAGTTATTGATATTTTTAGCTTACCCAAGATAGAGGTTTTCAGTCAACAAAACTTTGCTATTACCATTTCAATAATGTTGATAAAAATTCTCCCTCCCAAAAAAATCATGGACAACAAATTGTGAACGTTTTTGGGAAAAATGGGTCTGCTTCAAATACTTTGAAATGAAAACAACTTTGAAATTTTAAAATTCTTCACAATAATTGGTGTTCATTTTTTTTAACCAGCTCTTCCTACGTTCCCCTCCATCGCATTTATGGAGAATGTGGAACAGCAGGAGAATACTGAACCAAACTACGATTTGACAATGGCAAAAGTATCCCTAGACACATTTTTTATTCAAAATAAAATAGACCTGGACTTAGATAGGCACAGAAACAGGAACTGCCTCCTAACACTGATAAGAAAGAAAATAGTGCTAGAAATAACATGTCCACAGACACAGGTACCACTAAGACAGCAAAAAAATAGCTTTGTGGTCAGAATTGTGGAAGAAATTACACTGAACCTCACCATGGTGTTGGAACAAGAGTCTGAAGGCTTCTAATCTGCTGTGCATTCTGTCCTTGAAGAGTTTTCTATTTAATTGAAAGACCTGACTTTAAATTGGGGGGGGGGGGGGGGTGCTACACCAACCAGTTACATCAACAGTAGAAACTCATTTGAAGCATGAAAACAATATCCTGACCCTAGAAAAGAAACTACGACAGCTTGAGGAACTAGCAGATGATCAGTGCCTAGCTCAATGAGGCCCTGTTCTTGGTTGGCCTCTAGGCATTTCCATAATATAAATAATAAATAACAGGTGTCACAGGAAAAGTATTTAAATGATGAGACTGCCTGAAGCACCAGATAGTCTAACATAATTGCATTTTATTAATCCTGGTTTCCAACTTTGGGCTTGCAGCAAAAAAGACAAAGAAATAGTAACCTCAACACTGAAAGTGTACTTAGAACACTCACGCATAATCCCATAGAAAGTGATCAACCACAGCATTACATTGGTCCAATTCCATCACTAGACAGACAGTTTGAGAGTTGTTTTAGCTGTTGCAATTAAAAAAAGATTAATCACATATAACAGAAAAATGTCTCTGAAGTTCCTATGGATGATCATCAGAGACTTATGGATTATATTGTGAAGGATTTTTAAAATTTCCCCTTGCGGCCAACTGCCATTGCACCTGAACTGTTTACTGAAGATGTTGCACCGTCAGCCAGCTTTCAAACAAATGATCTACTATGACTACTAGGATTCATTGTACCCTGTTGTATATAAAAGAAGCAGCATGATGAAAAATGTGCTGAAAATACACATGATGGTCCATGTTGACTAATTCCACTAACAAATATATTTTAACATTATTAGCTCCTTCTTTGTGGAATTAGCAACTCATATCAAATCTGAAACTCCCACCAAAACATTCATTTGAAAAATAAAACAGATTTTAATGCATTCTTTTAACATTTCTATTGCTTTATTTCAACCCAGATTTGAAAGAGAAAAAATAATATGGTACCTATATCTGATAAAAGAGAAGTAGATACTATCTCACTTACTAAGTCAATGCTACCAGTAACTATTAGAGGAAAGACAAGAAGGGACTGTCACATGGATTTTAGTGACACCATCCCTATTGGTAAGAGTAGTAGCTACCACTATCCTCCTGCCAGATGAGGCAACAAAGATGGCACATGAAACAGTGATGCTGTTGTGACGGGTTGGATCACAGAAACCCCCTTGGGGCTGCCAACTGATGTGCCAAGACTACTTCTGCCCCTGCTTTCCCTGCCAGCTTGGGACTCCAGAGCCCTGCCTAGTTGTGCCAGACGCATGCCGGCCACAAACACAGACCCAGGTCTAAACCACGTCCCATAAACTGCAGGCTTAACTGAATGCAGCTTAAGAAGCATTCCTGTCTCTAACACTCAGATGTCCAACTCCCAATGGGGTCCAAACCCCAAATAAATGCGTTTTACCCTATATAAAGCTTATACAGGGTAAATTCATAAATTGTTCACCCTCTATAACACTGATAGAGAGATATGCACAGCTGTTTGCCCTCCCCCCCCAGGTATTAATACCTACTTTGGATTAATTAATAAGTAAAAAGTGATTTTATTAAATACAGAAAGTAGGATTTGGTTCCAAGTAGTAACAGACAGAACAAAGTGAATTACCAAGCAAAATAAAATAAAACACGCAAGCCTATGCCTAATACAGTAAGAAGCTGAATGCAGATAAAATCTCATCCTCAGAGATGTTCCAATAAGCCCCTTTTACAGACTAGCCTCCTTCTAGGCTGGGTCCAGCAATCACTCACACCGTCTGTAGTTACTGTCCTTTGTTCCATTTTCTTTCATGTATCCTTTGGGGTGGAGAGCCTATCTCTTGAGCCAGCTGAAGACAAAATGGAGGAGTCTCCCAGGGGTTTAAATAGATTTTCTCTTGTGGGTGGACACCCCTCCCTCCCCTTGTGTAGAATCCCAGCTACAAGATGGAGATTTGGAGTCACATGTTCATGTGTGACTCAGAACTTACAGGTAGCAATCATTGTTCACATGCTAACTTGAATGTCCTCAAGTAGACTTCTTATGTGGATTGGAGCCTTCCAAGATCCATTGTCCATTAAGTGTTTCTTGATTGGGCACTTAACTTGCACATTCCTTTCTCAAGAAGCTGACCAAATGCTTTTCTAAGGCTACTTAGAAATCAAGCAAGTACACAGCCAATATTCATAACTTTGAACACAAAAATGATACATCCATACAAATAGGAGGAATAGATTCAGTAGATCATAACCTTTACAGAGGCATATGTAGCATGGCATATGTAGCGTAAAACATATTCCAGTTATGTCAGATATACATTTATCAGCATATTTCCATAAAGCCTTACGGGGTGCAACATCACAGCTGTTATCAGAAATGTATGGGTATGGCTGGCAGAAAATTGGCTTTGTCTTTTCATTTTGTGTGTTTCTAAAGCCTAATTTACAATACAAGCAGATATGTCTGTGTGGGGAATAATCTTTCTGTTGTCTACAAGTCTCTCAATTATTGGTGTTGACCAGGGATCCTAGAAATCTGTTTGCCACAGAAAAATGTGGAAAAATGCAGAATTTGCATTTTCACAGAGACTCTTTCGTTTTTAGATTTTGTGAAAAAAATAAAAACATATACAGTAGAACCCCGTTCCACCAGCACACACACACAGGAATAAGGGAAATTGACGCTTCAGTGCTGAGTGGCAGGGCTCGGGGCTGTCAGATTTCATTTTAATAATGGAAAAACACAGATTTTTATGGTTATTTTATTGAATAATTTTGTTTTGTTTTTTTAATCACCGAAAACTAGGATCCCTGGTGTTGACACACGATGGGAGTTTGTCATTTGTGATCCATTTTTTGTGGTTGAGCTCATCCCTCGGAGGAAGAATCCTGGGCCAGAGGGTGCGAGAAAAGGACGGAGTTCACCTCCCACACTAACCACCTGTGTAGAATTCCACAGAGAATTGAGTTGTCTTTCCAATATCCTTTCACAAGGAATTAGTGAGTTCATTTCAAAAACCAGCTGAGCTTGTCACCCCCCAAAAAAATCTTGTTAAGAAAAAAAGAACCTAAAATGTCTTCAGGTAACAAGTAGAAAGGATACTTTACAGAAAATAATACTTTTCCTAATTTAGTATTGTTAATTTTTTTTAAAAAGAAGGGGCTACCGCTAGATAGGTCTCTTCTTTTTTGCAGTCAGAATTTTTAATAAATACATGTTTCTTAATAATTCATACAGTGGGCCAAATTCACAACTGGTATAAATTGGCCCAGATCAGTTGGTTACAGTGGGAAAACAATTTGTTTTTAAGTCAGCATGAATTTGGCCCAAAGTTGAGATATTCCAAACAAGTACTAAAATAATGCCCAGAAACATTAACAAATATGTTTGTTTCTTTTTTCCACAGAGGTTTGCACAGAACTCATTTAAAATGATACAGGCTCTAATTCTGAGATAAGGCTGAGCGGAGCTTAGCATGGCTCAGATCAAAGATGTCTGTATTCCACCTTGCAACCCCCCTGGATTATGATGTGGTCCCAACTGTGGGGTAGAGCAGGTTTAGGTGCTGCTTTATACTCCCTGCAATAGTTCTTTTTAAGCCATTGCTGGAGTACCTGGTGCACGTTATAGTCTGGTAATGCCTGTACCTCACCTGATCTGACATTTCTTCCTCTCCTGGCCACGTGTCTCATGCCTGTATGCTGGGGACTATGAGGGAGGGTGGCATAGGGATGTTTTGCTGGCCCTGTACCTCCCAGGGAAACCCCTACATCAGGAGATTTCCAAGTATCAGTTTGGGCTAGGTGTATAATCCCTGTACATCAATAGAAGCATCATATCGGGGTCACATGTAGCACATAGAGCTGAGCCGCATTTTGTTTTGAAAATGTCATTTCAAAACAAAATGTTGAAATGGTTCATTTAAAAAAATGCCACACAAAACATTCTGACACTTCCACATTTTTTCCCTTTTTTTCCAGCCAAAGCTATTTGCTGAATTTGACCTGAATTTGTGAATAGTTTCAGTGTCCAGAAAAATGCATTTTTTAGTGAATTTACTCAGTCCCTTGAGGGGGCCACTTAGGGATCTGCGGCAAAAATCTGTCTGGGGATTGGTCCTGCTTTGAGCAGGGGGTTGGACTAGATGATCTCTTGAGCTCCATGATTACTAATATTTGCCTTTATAAAAAAAATTCTAGAACACAGTGAGAGAGGTAACAGAGGACCCAAGAAATTATTGAGATTAAATAATGCTGCATATTTTAAGTATAAAATAGTTCTCTGTACATAAAACTGGTAATTTTATGTTTATTACGCCCATTAAATCAGCATGGATTATTTCTTGCTCTTCTGACTCCTGAACAGTTTTTCCTCTTTGCCACTGAGAGTACACATTGATTGAAATTCATAACGTAGGAGTGTGAGAGAGTATACACTAGTGCAGTCTCAGGCTCTATCCACCATGTGTCCAAGCTCCCCATGAGATATGGAAAGGAAGCCCCAAGCCCCTCAGAGTGGGATGCAGCATTCTGACTTCACAGCTGTCACCATATGCTCCGATTGTCACAACAGTTTAGAATAGGTTAGAGAAAGGAGCTTTTGACTGGCATATTAAGAAAATCAGTTGTTATTAGCATACTAAACTAGGTAGGCCTAAACCTGCTAGCTCCCCAGTGGTACCTCCAAGCATGTCTTTCCTTTGTTTGATTAATGAATGGTGTTAGCAATTAAAAGCAAAGCACATGATGGGCCTTGTGCATCCTTTGCAGGCCAATTTTGTCTTTTGCTGGGAGCTAATGAAGAGTAAACAAAAAGCTGAGATAAACTGGGCTGATAAGCAACAGAGCCCTGTATATCTCCCTGACTTCATTTGCACAACTCCCAGAAATATGTCTGTGGACAAACCACCGAGGCTAGATTTGTTTGTTTGCACAACTTGATTAATAATTTTGCACTTTTGACTTAGTTTAATGTTTTCTTTACATTTGTCCAGGTATTTGAATCAGATAAGTAGTAAATGACAGCTTAAAAGGCATTAAGTAGACAAATATACAAACACACCCTGCCATATCTGCCTCAGATTTTCAAGTGAATGACATGTGTAACCCTGATCAAGGCAGAAGGATGAAATGATTTACTCTTTGCAAAACAGTATGCAGTCGTGTTTGTGTGAGGAGTTGTTTAAATAAATTAGGTTTCAGTCAGCAGCACTGTGGAAAAATGGTTAAAGTGTTAGACAGGTGGGTTCAGTCAGGCTTTGTGCATTTTCATCTAGTCTTATGGAAGGGTCAGGAGATCAGATTCTGCCTATAGCAGTAGAAGTCAAAGAACTCCCCCTTGTGGAATAGCAGGACCGGTTCTTGAGCCTCAGATTTGTGAGTCTGGGGTCAGTCCCCTGAATAGCATCAAATGGATGCCATTCACAATGTGATGAAAAAGCCTATTGTGATTAAGGTTACACATTCATTACCAGCAGCACATTTATGGCTGAAGGAGGGATTCTTTAGGATCCCTATTCCATTAATAGTAGATAGGATTCATCCATGAAAAACAAGTGTTCAAGAAAGCAGAGCACTGCTTTCAAAACCACCATCTTCAGCTGCACATGACCAAACAACATGTATTAATGCGTCATACACGTAACTACCTCCCTTGCACCACTTTGAGAATGTATCCCAGCATTTTAAAGTTAGCTTTTACAGAACACTAATTAGCATTGCTGCTATCTCACATGAATAACAGATGAATCCCCCACTTTGCTAAAGCCTTCACTCCTGTTGTTTCTACCCAGAGGAAAAGCACTAGCCCTGGTGCTGGTGGAGTTCATGTCCAGTGATTGAAGTCTCTGGAGAGACTCTAGCAATCCAGCAATCTTCTATATGAGCAGTACTGCTCAAGTACAATATGATTTGAATTGGGGGGAGGAGGGCACACATGTCACTTCTTTTAAATCATGTTCCTCCTTGTTTTCGTGAGCATTTTGCCCTGTTGGAAATGTTGGAAAGTTGCTGTGTCTGAGTAAAAAATAGAGGTGGGGGAGCTGTACAGCTTGGATGTGGATTTTGAGATGGAGCTGCACGTCCCGAAAGCTTATCTGTGTTTGGATCTGGGCTTTGGTTAAAATGTTAAAAATCAAAGGAAAATAAGTTCTAAGCAGTGCCAGGATGTGTGAATGTGACAGTCAGGAGCTAACTTAATAGTTCCTGTGACAGGATGAAATTATTCAAGGTTCTGAGGACCACGCCAAGGACCTTGCCAACACTTAAACACACATAGGGGCTATGTGGGGCTCCCATTGGCAGAGCAGTCCCACAGGGGGACCTGCACACCCACTATGTGCTGTGGGAAAGGTCTCTGTGCCAGACATGTATAGTCCAGTGGGGAAGGCCACACTTGCGCCCGGTGAGAGGAGGTCCACATGTAAGCAACTCCAGTGGCCCAGTACCCAGTGCAACTGGTTCAGAGAGTCTTCAGGTGGTATTCCAGCCCACAGGTTAGAATAACAGTTGTGCTGTTGGGAGTTGGATAGAAGGGACTGTGCTGCAGTCTCGCAACGTGGCTCTGGCACAGAGGGGCTACAAATGTTATTCCATCCTTTTAGATGGAAGAATAGGCTTTGGGGATAGGGGGCTGTGGACCGTCCCACACCTTACCTCTGTGCTGGGGGTGAGGTGTGGGCTTCACCTCTCTAACCATCCCACCGTCTATCTGCATAGAGCGAGGACTCAATCGTTATGCAGACGCAGTGTGCAAAACACATTACTGAATCAGACCTCAATTCAGCAAAGCACTTAAAGTTAAGCACATGCTTATGTCCATCCATGTTCAGCACAGCAGGTAAGTACATGCTAACCTACTTTGGTGAAGTGGGACCTTGGTAGCTATTAGAATAATCTTACAAATATGGGGAAGAAATAAAATTCTAATTTTTAAATCTCTTTATGAACAAAAAATCTCTTACACAGAAATCCTAAGCAAGCATGTCTTCTGCATCTGCTACTGTTATACACATTCCATGCTTTATTTCTAGAGTAAGGTATTGAGAGAAAATTGCAGGTATCCATTATCTTAACTAGAGCTATGAATCGTCAATTCAGCTGAAAAATTAATTTTCACAATCAAAATAATGCCAATATATTCTGTAGGTAATTACAGTGCATACGTGGAACAAGCACCAAATTGTTCATTGACAGGGTCTGCATGGTATTTTTTTCTTTTGAAGCTACTTTATCAGCTGGAGGGTTGTAATTGGAAAATGCCTTCACTGTGACTATTAAATATTCATAATATGTTCCAATCTTCTTGTGATATATTCAGGCTAAATATTATACAAAGTTCAGGACTGCAGTTGAACCCTTAACAGTTAAGGATAAACATTCAAAGCATTGCTTAGGGATTTGGCCAAGCAATTCCAATTAATATCACTGTACACCCCAGTGCACTGCTTTGAAAATTCAGCCCTGAAGGACTAACCTTCCTGGCCACCCTTTTTAAATTGTTGATTTCTTTTTGTCACCACCACCTCCACTGCTAGGTAACCTCAGCTCACTGCTGCCACCATGTGGCACTAGCTCCAAACCCCACACAAAATAGGCAGCTGTGAAATTATGTAGAGGGAAAGAGGTGAAGTGGGCATGTTATAGATTAGGAAATTTTGGGGCAAATCATTCCTAGTGAATGAGCCTACCTGGAGGGAGGGAACTCTGCAAAATCATAGCCAGGAAAAAGGCATCACGGATTGTGAAATCTGGTCTCCCCCCGCCCCCATGAAATCTGGTCTTTTGTGTGCTTTTACCCTATACTATACAGATTTCACAGGGAAAACCAGCATTTCTCAAATGGGGGGTCCTGACCCAAAAAGGAGTTGCGGGGTGGGGGTCACAAAGTTATTTTTAGGGGGGGTGTCATAGTATTGCCACCCTTACTTCTGCGCTGCCTTCAGAGCTGGGCAGCCGGAAAGCGGCAGCTGTTAGCCTGGCGCCCAGCTCTGAAGGCAGCAGCGCAGAAGTAAGGGTGGCAATATCATACCATACCATCCTTACTTCTGCGCTGCTGCTG
The DNA here is from genome assembly GCF_011386835.1 of Chrysemys picta bellii. NCBI lineage: Eukaryota > Metazoa > Chordata > Testudines > Emydidae > Chrysemys > Chrysemys picta. The sequence goes on along the minus strand of NC_088793.1, from coordinate 35,945,786 downwards.
GTGGTGGCTCTGGCTTCAGAGCTGGGATCCAGGCCAGCAGCTGCCACTCTCCAGCTGCCCCGCTCTGCCCGCAGTAGTACCACAACCCCCCCAACAATAATCTTGAGACACCCCCCCCACACACACACACACGCATACAGAACTCCCTTTTGGGTCAGGACCCCTACAATTACGACACTGTGAATTTTCAGATTTAAATAGCTGAAATCATGAAATTTACTATTTTTAAAATCCTATGATCGTGAAATTGCCCAAAATGGACTGTGAATTTGGTAGGGCCCTAGCCATAACATTGTTCCTGTGGGAGTAACCAGGTGGTGCTGTTACACACAGTATTACATGTTCTTAGTGTGAGAGCACCATTCAGGCTTTGAAAAAACACTGTATGTTGTTAGTTTTTTATATACATTTTTGTAAGGAGGTGCTGTGGCAAGCAGCAAGGGAATTTAGTCTCTGCCTTAATCTGATAAATTAAAGCCAGATATTGAGACAGAGTTGCTTCCTGGGAATGAGGCACTAGCCCTAGTGTTTGGTCTGAGATCCCCGAAAGAGGGAATTGGCTATGTGGTGTTTTTGGCTGCCTCTGTTCAAGGATTGGCGTGGTAGAGAAAAAAAAAAAAGTTACACTAAGAAAATACCCAGATCCCATGTTACTGATTTCTCCTCCAATGGGAAGCCAACCTGAAAGGTCTTGACATCTGCTACTGCTCCGCAGAAGGGTGACCATATCAGTAAATAGTAAATTAAATTGTGAAAACTAGAGCCTGGGCAATGGGGACATGGTTCAAGTCAGCACCTTCTTGAAAGATTTGATTGCCCCCTTTCTTAGCACAACATATTTTAAATCATCTACATTATGACTGTTCACATCCATATAGCACTCTCAGATCCCTCTGAATTGTGATGCAAGAGGACCAAATCCAAAATGGAAACCCAGATCTCCTCCTTGACAGTGGGAAAATGGTTACCCTCTGCACCAAGCTGTCTACTCAGATTCATAATCAAATTGGCAAATCTGAAGTCCTAAATAAGTCTAACTTTTAATGTCCATTATTATTATATCGTTACCATAGGTGTACATGGTGCTTAACAGAGGAAGGACTAATAAGCCACAAAGAGTCCTGTGGCATCTTATAGACTAACAGACGTATTGGAGCATAAGCTTTCGTGGGTGAATACCCACTTCGTCAGCTGAATGAAAGCTTATGCTCCAATACATCTGTTAGTCTATAAAGTGCCACAGGACTCTTTGTCGTTTTTTACAGATCCAGACTAACACGGCTACCCCTCTGATAAATGGGACTAATGTGAGTCCAGATCACATGTATAAACGTGTCGGTAGGAACAGGTCCGAGCTTAGATATGATGTAGCACAGGGAGAGAGGACATCAGGCAAGGAAGAGGAAGGGAGAGAGTCTTTTACATAAGTTTATGTAGTTTCTTGTTTTAGCAAGTTATACTTCATACGACACAGGTCCCTTTTCTTGCTTTTAGTGTTGTTGAGATTACTATCATGATGGAGAAATGTACAATACAGCATAAGTAAGGGTGCCACAGCTGGGCCTTATATTTCATTAGGTTGGCATGGGAGTGTGGATCATTGCGGAAGAGATACAAAACTTGGATTTAATAAAAAAATGAATGAAACCCCCATTTTAATGTAAAAGCAGGGGCAGTTACACAGAAAAGCAGAATGACAGACAATTTGGTTTCAACAAATAATGTTTCTTTCATGTTTGATATGTACATACGTATTTCAGCAGACTCACGGTGTAATATATTTGTCTTTATTTGCAAATGGCACTCTTTTTTCATAAACCTTATGAATAGACACATATCATACACATCTTACACCATAATCTAATAGCAGGTGCAGCACCTCTGGTAGAGAGTACTTTAGAAAAACCCAAATGGTAAGTAAAAGCTTACCCTCCTGTATTACTATGAAGATGTTTCCAATAATCCACTGGAAATGATCAATACATCATTAACAGCATATGCCCACTTGTAGTAAATTGGGCATCTGCTGAAGGCAGATTTGGCTAGAGAGTATAAACATACCTAATCCTTCACAGTCATGCATCATTTGTCTCACATTGCAGCACTGAAATCTAGCATACCACCAATACCATCTAGCCAAGGTTATGCAATTAGAAATGAAGTAGGCAGACGGATGTTGAGCCGACGTTAAGACATCACCATTCATCATAAACTAGCAGATAGTGCAGCTGGTTGACTGCCCCAATTTATTCAGATAGTTTGGCAAACTGTATCTCTGTGCTGGGTTTTACACTAAGGTCGTCGTCCTGTGCATTGTTTGAAATTTAGGGCTGTCTTTTGTAACAATCAAAATTATTAGAAATTGGGCTTCTTACAACCATTCTTGCTTCTCTGTTTGAGGTCTGCTTCTCATCTCAAGATAGCATCATCACCTATGTAAAAGAGAGAGGGCATTTTGCCAGCTATTAAATTTGATTTCTTTCCCCCATCCTGAGTGCATTTAGAGTTGTTTATTGAGCATAAAAGGTAAAACTAAAGGTCTAACAGAGGGGACCTTAAGGAGCTTCATATGGCCTCCATGTGCAAAGGAGATCAAACAAAGACTTTCTGGAGCTCAGAAACATGTGATCATATGAGGTATTTCTCTTGTCAGCAGCATAGCTGCCTCTAATGCACAGCACACTTAGCAAATCAAGAATGCTTCAGGCCAAATTTGGGTAAAAGCTAAAGCTTTGCCTCCCACAGGCTTTATCTACAGCTGCTGAAGCAAACATTTCTACCTCTCTCTGCTCACTGAATAGAAAGATTGTATTTCAGACCATTGTTTTGTGTAGACACTTATTAACCCTGCTGAATTTAGAGCAGGGGTTTGCACTCAATATTTATTGATTAGCAGTCAGTGGGGCAGCAATCCTTAGGCCTTGATCAATGCAGGCTGTTGACTAGGCCTAGGTACACAGCAGTGCCCTTTTCAGCAGTCATTGATATGCATGCGAGGATGTGCGAGAGGCAGGAGGGAAGGTTAGTGTGAAGTCAAGTGTTTATACATTACAGGAAATTCCTGGTGAGGTGATGGCAGCTTTTATCATAGCCTGACACAGTCCAGAGCTTAAATCATGCAAGCTTACATCATATAAAAACACTTCTTGAGACAGTGCGGGAATACTGAATCCATTGTTCAATGACTGCAAATAATAATAAGCTTTGCCCAGATAGAAATAGACTCAGCAAGTTCCACAGAGCTCGCCTGGTCCGATTACCAGCAATATGATAAACCATCATGGATCGTGCATTTTCTTTCTTTGTTCATGCTTTCTGCTTGAAATTGAACATGATTTGACATAATAGCTATTTCTGACAGGAAAGTGCTTTTCCCAAAACAAGAAGTCCATTACATTATAAGCAAACTACTAAATATATATCTATATATTGAAAGAAGAATAACCCGTGTTTGACATGCTCTTCATGTTGTCCCGCTGGTTCTTTTCAGCAATGCCTGAGAAAGTCAAAGTAACACACAAGATGGTGAAAAATGCCAGATTTTAATTATTAGTTTTTTTCTTTTAAGGAAACCTTGTGTGGAAACTGCTCCTAAAGCAATCTCAAACATTGCAGATATGAAAACCTGACTCTTGAGGGGCGGGTGTGTGTGCGCATATTTGAGGATAGGGATAGGGCTGGTGGATGGTTTGTAGTTAAAGGTTAAAGAAAATGAGTGGAATCTTGTGAATTATGCAATTGCAGGGGGGTTCCCATGACTGGATCTGATTAACATCACCCCCTCTGCTGGAATAGCATCATTCTTTTTATATGAAATTAGACTGCTTCTACATTTCTGCCATAAAGAACCACTGTTTGAAACCTCGGTACCCAATCCACAACACACACCTCCTGAAAATGAGATTGTCTATACATTTTATATATAATGTGAGAGACAGAGAGGCTTCTGCCTATTCCCACCTTCACGTCTGTCTTGAGTAATCAGGCTACCCATCTTTACCAGACCAGGATTCATTAGCCCTGCTCTTTCTGCTTGTTTGCTTACAAAGGGGATTTGGTCAGGATATGTCCCTCTCTTCTTCCCCCTCCCAGCCCCATGCTCACTTTCCATGACCAATGTACTCAATTTCCACTGAAACAGTGCCTTGAAATCTGTGCTTGAGTTAAAATGAACCCAAAATGACAGAAATAAATGCCAGATAGATCACTGGATAGGATTTCTTCTCCCTCTGTTACACCCCAGCCAGTATCTCACTGGACCTCAAACACCATACAAAGAATGATATCCCTTCAAAATATTGTCCGTAATAGCAACATATTGCATGACATTAAACCAATGACACGAGACTTCACTCCAAGTATAGCTAAGGAAAGTATATTTAAGGAAATCCACAAGACTGACAATATTAATGACCAGACTGAGGTATTCATATGAACTATTTACATGCAAACTGGTGGTTGCAAACAAATCTTTTTACTCTGAATAGGATTATTTATAAAGTGTGTGTATGTACAGAAACAAAGGATTAAAAATTCATCACAAACTGGGAGATGTAATTTCTTATTCTTTCATATACTCAGATTAAGATTATATATCATATTCCTTATATACTCTTAATTTATAGTCTCTGTTGACCTGCCACTAATTTTTAAATTCAATAAGGTGTGTGGGGCGGCTGGGGGGGGGGGCAGGGGAGTGGGGAGTGAAAACAAACAAACAAACAAGCAAAAAAAAAAAGCTGTGTCAATGCAGTATTTGCATATTAAGTTTGAATAAATGTTTAAAAGCCAGGCCCTAGTCCTGCAGTTAATGGAGTACTGCCTTAACATCTCATGTCAGCATATATCTACTCATATAACACTGGTACCTATATTCCATTGACTGATCCAGAGTCATCAAAGGTTTATGCTGTTTTATATCATCATGAATACTGACAGAGGGTTCTGGTGACCACTTATCAGCCAAGGAATGAGATTGTGGCTTCATAAGAGTGCCATAAAATTAGCTGTGAGGTAATATCATCTAGGGGATATGGCTCTGCTAAGTGACCATGGACAAGTCATTTCAAAACTCTGCACCTCTGTTCACCCTCTTCCCCTTTGAATGACTTTTTTACTTTGCTCTTTTTGGACATGGATTGTCTTACTATGTGTAAGTTCAATGCCTAGTAAAATGGTGTCTCAGTAACATTGTCTGCCCTTATTCCGGGGTGAATCCATTCTAAAACGCAGGAGGCTTAGCTAGTGAAGGGAAGTGGAAGTTACTTGTCCCAGTCCCATCTCTTCTGAAAGTGGCCAACATAACAAACCAAATTATGTTATATGGATTTTATGCCGCCTTTTCCTGATTTCAAAGTGTTCGCACCAATTTAACTGAACTTGCATAGAAAGCAATTAGTTAAATTGGTGCCATTTCTGTGTGTAGAGCAGACCTGACAATGCCAACAACTAGGAAAATGAATGTCAATTGTAGTGGTGATTTTTAGGAACTGGGCTGAGACCCCCAGGGCTAGCCATTATATGACTGTCTGTCACCACAAATGTGCTCTCTTGGGAACGGTGTCCTATAATGGAAATGAAAAACTTTGCAACTCATCTAGTCTACTGATAATTTAGACCATCAGTGACCCTGTGGTACTGGTGAGTCAGTAAGAGGAAGATGAGCCACACAGCTCATGGGAAGTATTGTCAACAAGGACTTACTCCGCACATTCACTTTCTTTTTAACCAGATGTGTGCGCATTGGAGGAAGTTCGGCAATCCACTGCATTTTATAACATGTCCTGTGACTTTACTGAAATCAAGAAGGAAATAGATTCCTGAGATATGGATTAGGTGAAGGCCTCTATTTTCCAAAGAAAATTAGAAGTGCTTGATTCTCCTCAAACTCACATTGGTTATGCAGCAATGCAATACCACGAGCTAGTTGGCCTCACTCCTGACTTAAACTAAGTTTAGTGAGAGACAAATTTTGCTTTTGGTTTCTTTTGGTTATCTTCTCTGATTTGGCTATGCTAGTGCGGATTCTGGGCTCAGTCCTGTGCAGTGCCGGTATGCAATGCTGCAAGCAGAACTTGTTGAGTAAGTCAGCAAATTATTTATCCAATTCATGTAGGTTTTTTTTCCTGTTTGTGGAATATTTGAAAGAAATCTGGAAACCGTAAAGATTGTCCTGGACTGACTTACTACTAGCAGGAATCATCAGTGGTTGAAGATTGACTTATACTTCCCCATTGTGACAGAAACAGCTCAAACTAATGAAACACTGATCTAGACAAACTCTTTTGGACACTTGGCATTTTTACTTGTACAATTTTGCTAACTCTTCCATAAATTCAGTTTTCAGTAATAGTGACTGTTCATGGTTGGTAATTACCCACATGTAATTAAGCTGTGGAACTCATTGCCACAGAAGTCATTGAAGCCAAGAACATAGTGAGATTCAAAAAGGGAATGGAGACTTATATGGATTTCAAGAATATCCAGAGAAATCACATTTACCAAATATAAACGTTTTGGAAAGGATACTAAATCTCATGCTTTGGAGAAATCGCTAGCTATTAGGGATCAGGATGAGATTTATGTTGCCTTGTGCAGGGTTCTAACGCATTCCTCTGAAACACCTATTTCTGGCTACTGTCCGACAGTATATTAGACTAGATAGACAACTGGCTCCAATATGGCAATTCCGATGTTCCTAATATGCAAAACTGCTGTATAACATACAGTGGCTGTCCATATTAAACTAGCATTCACCCACAGTTAGCTCAGTTTATTTTTAATAGTGATATACTGGACAGCTAGCAGTATTCTTTTTATTTGTTATTAATGAATATCACAACATTTTACCACCATAGGGGGAGAGATGGCATTTGTAGTGTAGGGGATGCAAAAAAGTGCAGCACTTCAATCACACTTAATTTTCAGATACTTTCTCATCTCTTTCCTCATCCACTGAAACCACGGACTACAGAAGCAGCCACTCGATGTGATTCACTACTCTAACACGTGCTGAATAGCTCATTGTATTTTTTACTACAAAATGAATAATTTCCTGTGTATTCCATCAGCCTGTCCACCCATACGAGTGCATCTGTTCTGTGCTGCACAGTAAATTCTATTCTACTGTACGAAATAACACATGACAGTCCGACAGCACAATTAATTTCACAAAACTACTTTGGCAAAACCTTTTTGCAGTCAAAGGAGACAAAATAATTCTGAATCATTGTAATGCTAGACTGCAGCAACGTTGTGCTCAGAATATGCATTCAAACTTATAGATCAGAACAGAGCCAAAAACATGTAAAGCTCTTGGCTAGTGTCCATGAAGCATACTTTCCATATGACAGAAATAAGCAGAGAACAGTCAAGCTAGTTTAATTTGTTACCAGTATAAATACTTATTATATAATCCATATCAAATGAATGGGCCAACTGCTGAGTATCCATGACTTCTGGTGCCCACTACTCATCAGACATGAGCGAGTGTGATTTTTTTTTTCAGAACTGTGCAGACTGGGTAGCAGGAGGGGGACAGGCTAGTCAATTTATGGTGGTGGAGAGTTTGAGGAGAGAGGTGCTGGAAGGCTGCCATCCCTCCTGGAGCAGAGTTAGGAACGTGGTGCGTAGTGTGTGTTATATGGTTACTTTTCTAGTGGGGAGGTGCATATCCCTCAGTGAACGAGCAGAGGGTAGGTATTGTTAGGTGCCTTAACTTTTTCATTTCCATGTGTTGTGTTAGGTATGCAACCGTAACTTGCATGCCACATTTTGTGGATGTGGGTGTCCATCTGCCCGTTCTTCCTTCGTAAGTGAGCACTTTATTGGGGGGACTTGATGCCTGTCCGCTACCAGTTTGAATGCAGCACAGCTCAGTGAAGCTGGTCCCATCTATTAGATGTTTGATGCATCAAGTGAGTTTTGCATCAAGCTGACCACCAGGGTTTGCACTAACTGCAAGGACCATGAAGACTGAACCACCCCTGTTAGAGTATTGCCAAGCCAAACACTTACAAATTACAAAATCAGGAGTCAGGTCTCCCCTCCCCCAAAAAATCACAAGATTGGCTTATAAATTACAAGAATTTTTTAGAAAATAATAAATTTGGGGTTAATTTTACTTATTTTCTGGCTTTTGAGCCTATATGTAGATTAGGTAGGGCTGAGGCAGGCTGGCAGAGCAATGCGTGTAGGAAAATTGCCCTTCTGCTCTCCTGACAGTGAAGAGTGGTCTCCTCCATTCACCATGTGAAATCTTGGCACCATTTGAGACAATGAAGAGCTTTGCCATTGACTTCACTGACGCTAGGATTTCTGATAAATCTGATGCTTTTCACCAGCACAATTTAAAAAGCTGGAGTTGTTGATTAAATACAAAATGTATGCAAATATGCAAATGAATTCATTATATAATTTGCATTAAGTGTCACACCTGGAGGTGGGCAAAACTTAGTAGCAATGATGAAACAGCACTTACCCATTCTCAGGCTACTGCAGGGCAAAACCTCCCTTCTTCGAATGTGAGCCTTTGTTCTGTTTTTTGTCCACTTTTGTTTCGTTTTACGCTGTTCACCAGGGGATGCCTCCAAAAGGCCACAGTGCAGAATTTTGGCTTAGCACAATCTTCACAGTGTGACTGCAGGGACAGCAACACAGATAGTGAGACATGTGGTGGAGGAGTGCACAATTAGAAGATTGGGTGGTGGACTGCAATGCCTTTCTACCCTTGATGATGCAGCAGTTAGATGGCTAAACACTTAGATAGCCACTTGTGACGCATACGAAAGAAGACCTCGCTTCTGATTTTAGAATTCAGAATGTACACTAATAATGCTTATAAGCAGGGAAGAACAATGTGTCTTTATTTTACTAGTCTTCTGCAAGTACAAAGGCTGCACAGCAGCCCTGGGAGCTGCACGATTCATCCCTCTGTTTCCCCTAGAGGGAGGGACCCATATCAGATAAGTGTTATAGCAAAACTCACCTCAGTCTACCCTTGAATGACATGCAAATCTCACTACTTCCACTAATTTCCAACTTGTTTTCTTCACTCGCCTTCTCCCAGAGTTTGAACCAGACGAGAGGTTGCTGATGAGATTTGTTACCAGTAAATCGTCACGTATAAGGAAATGTGTGTTTTTACTTCTGAGACAGGATGTCACATAGGAAGAAAAACATGAAGGAATATCCCAAATGCGCCAAATCTATCTTGAGAGACAGGGTGGGTGAGGTAATATCTTTTATTGGACCAACTTTTCTGGGTGAGAGAGACACGCTTTTGAGCTTACGCAGAGCTCTTCCTGGGACCGACACAGCTACAACACTCCAAACCTACCTATTCATTTTCAAAGACGGTATAGAAATGCACTCATTTTTAAGATAAGAATTGCATCTTATGCATTTGTAGCATTATATTGGGGTTCTGTTATTCCACTAGCAACATAGGCACAGAGAACACTTGTCAGGAACACCACAGTGCACCTTTAATTTTAAGACATGATTAATTGAAAGCCATATACCTAGTAACTTTAATGCTACTTTGAGATGTCTGGGACAGTGTGTGGTCTATTTCATTTCTCATCATAAATTACTCCACTCATCCACTGTCATGAAGTATTTAGTTTTCTTGGACCTTAATCTTCTCTTTTATTTCAAAGGGAAATGTCTATTTTAGATACCACCAAATTTAATTATTAAGACTGCCTCTGTCTTGCAGCCTACATAGCTACTGAATGATTTACTTGGCTAGGTTTCCAAAACTTCACCATATTGCATCTTTATAATCTAATCATATTATTTTGATAATCAGATTTTGTTAATATGGATCACTTTTCCTCTTTTCCCAAGCTTCTCGGCACCTTTATTTCAATTCTTACATCAGCTCTTAGTTACTAGTCTCCATCTGTTACATCTCTCTCTAACCTCCTGGTTTTCTAAGCTAATTGTCACCTTTCTGGTCAGTCAATAACTTTTTTTGCTTTTAACACTTCTGTAAACAGGGGTCAAGAATTTTGAGAGTGAGCAACTATCTTTCCCTAGTCTAAAATAGATACCCTTGTAAAAGTCATTTGATTCTGATTTTAAAAAGTAGTTACAGCATGATGGATTTTTATTATTTGTATTACCAGAGTGCCTAGGTGCCCTATCCAAGTTTGTCCTATCCTCTTGGGGTCACATGTTAGTTTCTTGATAGACAGATGATATACAGAGAGCTGTACTGTGTGACAAAGCATGACAGACATGAAAAAAAGTTTCAGTTCAAATAACAGCTGGTATTGAGTTTCAGATCGAATTGCTTGTAAAACAAAATGTGCAAACAATGAGCAATAACCACCCCCAAAAGTTTTTGTTTGTTTAAAGATCTGTCATTTGCAAAAATCTTATTTTGGAATGCAAAGCCTGTAATTTTAATTATACATCCACTATCAGGAGACTATATAAGTGTATATTAAATTAATTAAATGGATTGCCACAGTTACACAGTGGTTATTAGCAGGAAGAGCTCCCAGTTTTCATATTATGTACATCACTAACTTTAATTGCATTAGGCTCAGTTAGGAGAGTTATTTTAGGAGATATTTCATCCACACAACAATTTCTGTTGGCTCTCTGCCTGGGGCAGCTCCATTTCTGAGGGTTCCCTCATAAATGCTGACTTATTATTTCTGTCAGTCATGCTTTAGCAAATAGTACCTCATTAAAACTACCCTAAAGTGGTTTCAGTTTTGAAAACTCTATATTAATGTCTCCATGAGGCAACTGGTGCTGGAGGGTTGGTTCTTGCATTTGGGTTAAGAGATAAAGAGTGTTATGGAGTAAGAATTTGCAAAAGACCAGTCTTTAAGCCAAGATCAGTAAAAATTATGGACTATAACATGCCTAGGTTTGTAAGGTTTTATAACTACTTATGATACTAAAAGTACAAAGCAAATTAGTTTTTAAATTATGGTTCAGAAGCTTCCCTACACAAGTATAAAATCAATTAGCTATCAGATATTGGTTAATAGTGACTCAGTGACCTGCCTTGCTCCTGCTGGGAGTTCTGAGCAGAGGTTTGTAATAGGGAAGACACAGTATTCTTCTCAGTTAATAATGCATTAGGGGCTGAAGTCACTTTATCAAAGCCTCCTGGAAAGAGAAGATAATCTCCCTGAAATGCACAGGTATTGGAACTGTCATAATAATAGGGATTAAATCCAAACTTATTCTTAGTGAGATCCCACACTGTTATCCATGAATCTCAGACAGTGTGTTAGTATGAGATGCCTTTGGCATGGGAGGGAAGACTCCAGAAAGATAACTGGGCCAAGATCATCTCTGGTGGAACTTCAGGGATAAAATTGGCCCATAGTGTACAAATGCCAACATTCTGGAAAATGGAATTCAAATTACAGTACAATACGGGATGTCCGTAAAGATAGGACTATTTCCCTTAGGGGCAGAGATGACAGATGCGTTAGAATTTCCATGTGCTTAGAGGTTTGAGGGGAGAACATGAATAGCACAATGGAGGAGGCCGATAATGACTGAATGGAGGTTTGTAACTTAACTTTCTACAAAGGACCTGAGAATGTCCTAGAAATCTACAGGGGGTTAAAATACATGGAGGAAAAGTAGTGTCACTGTCTTCAGCCCAAGTTCCTGTTACAAAATAATAGTGTTTGCCTGAAACACCACACCTTGCTAGCAGGTGTTGATCCTGCTAGGGAGTCAAATACATTCTTCAGACTCATTGGGGGTTACAGTCATATTTGTGGTAACTATGTTGGCTTCACTGGAAACACCAAGATGAATTTAGCTCTGAGGCAAGTGGATGCACCCCAGTTTGGGGAGGAGTTGTGAGCTGAATTTTATGTTGTATTATTGCTCACTTCTCCCTAACTAGGTATATATATATATATATATATATATAGCCTCATTTCCATAGTATCTAAGCACCTCTCATCCCCACTGAGTAGTAGGAAAGTATTATGTTAACTATTTTACAGATGGAGAACTTAGATACAGAGAAATGAAGTGATTTGCCCAAAGACACTTAGGAGGTATGGGACAGTACCAGGCATTTGATCTCACATCTCCCAAGTCCTAGTTCTGTGTCTTTGCAAAATAAATAAATAAATAAATAATAAAAAAGGAAAGAAAAACAACCACCACCCTTCCTTTTCTGTGCTAATAAAAACCATGCCCAGGAAGTGGGTGAGTTTGGTCTCTCTGCAGTCTGTGCACTGTGTTTGAGAACAGGTTAGGAAAAGGACCTCCTCCCAGTCCCATACAGCAGCTGTGGTCAGACAGTGCATCAGTGTTAGGTTTTTGGCATTTTTTAATCGGAAGCTTTCCTTGAAAGAAATGGTGCTACTATACCTCCTCTGCAACAAAACTGAAGTATGCTTCATTTTAATTTAATGTCCATGTTATATAAAAATTACCAGTACAAATAAGAGGATTGTTGTGTTTACTTCTATGCAACACCATTACATAAAATAAACCAAACCATATTTCACAATAGAAATCAGGGTGTCAGATTAATTTAGTTGTTATACGCTGGGGCCAGTATATTTTGGGATGAACTTATTGCATAATTTTTATAATTAAATCTTTATTAATTTTTATAAGGAAGAAAAACAATACATAACAAAAACACAAAAGCAATTTCAAATGGATTATAAAAAATTACAAAATATGCAGAAAAAGGAATAACCTCATTAGTTAAAACCCAAAATATGCACATGCACGCATTTATTTATATATATAATTAAGCGAGGCAGAGGGGATCAGAGAGCCCAATGTGTTTGCTGAGCCTGTTAGCAGGGTGCGGGGGATGTTGTGATCTGAAGCGGGGCATCTGGGGAGGCGGGTTGAGGTTGCTGAATAGGAATAGATGTTGAAGGAGCAAATGAGGGGGTCCGGATGCAAGCAAATAGGTGAGGAGGTGAGGTAAGGGTTTGGAGGAAACAGATGGGGTGTTGAGTTGCTGACCCGAGGGGGACGGACAGGAAACATGAATGTTAGCTTTTGTTCCTCCATTCACTGACAAACATTTGATGTTAATTTAATACACATAATAAGCATTTTCAGAATACATGCTATACCCTTGAACGTAAGTAATCTGTTCGGAATTTGCTGCCTCAGAAAGTATTAGTAGAATCCATGTTACTGGATTCAAGAAAAATACCTGGTTTCTCAGGATAAAATTTGAATTAAATCCTTTATTAGGCTCCCTGACCACATATTGCCAAATTGGGGTCACTATGAATTTTTTCCCATCACCACATGTTAGCAGATAAAATGAAGTGTTTTTTCATATTTTTCTAGTAATCTGTAGATCATCTTTTAGGATCAAGTGGGTGTTTCTATGATGGCTTCCCTCTTGGCTGAGATACCAGGGATTGAACTCAGACCCTCCAGCGCTGAAAGCATGAGCTGCTAAAGCTTGAGCAAAACAGCTACCCCTATGTAGATGGGGACTGTCAAAACTTGTTTCCTCTATGCTCGGCAGACGGGGGGACATGTCAAACAGACTCACCAGTAGGTTACATCGCCACACTGTCAATGTCTTGTGATTGCGTTGGTGGGTCTTAGTCCTTCATATATTTCTTTCTTTCTTTCTCTCTCTCTCTCTCTCTCTCACTTTCTAGCAATGCTTTCCTCACTACTATTCCAATTCAATTCACAGGAGGTTAGAAAAGAGCTACTGAACAATGCTTCCTTAGATTTTAGGCACAGCCATTGCCAAAAATGACATAATGCAAACATGCAGGAATTTCTTTGTGAAGCTGGGAATGAGCGACCGGATGAATCACTTGATGATTACCTGTTCTTTTTCATTCCCTCTGGGGCACCTGGCACTGGCCATTGTCGGAAGACAGGATACTGGCCTAGATGGACCTTTGGTCTGACCCAGTAGGGCCATTCTTATGTTCTTATGTAAAAGAAATGCAGGAAAATAGGCTGGTTCAATGTAAATCATTATAAGTGTTTGCGAGATGCAGTTTCGGCAGTGTTGCATCACTTTTTTCAGATTCATTAAATTTGGCAGGCCATGGCTCTTTTAACCATTCATACGGATTCCTAATGACACTAACATCTGAACTGTTTATACTGTTAAACTAAGTGTACAGTAAAGCTGACCCTTGGCATTAATACATTATTACCATTCCAGTTGTACTATAAAACCACATCATTGACAGCTATGCTGGATCCAATCCTGCTTCCATTGGAGTCAAATACTAATGTCCTTTGGCTTCAGTAGAAGGAGACTTGGTCCCACAATGTTCCTGTAGCTCAGCTGGCAGCATTCTTGCCTGTGGCCAGGAGTCATAAGCTGAATTCCTGTTCATATCCAATGCTGCCACTGTAGTTCAGCACAAAGGCAACTTCTGCATTGTAAGAAGTTCTTTGCTTTGGAAAACCATTAACCCAATGTACTGTCATGCCTAGCTCTGGTAGCTTTCCAGGTGTAGTTAAGGATCCCATAGAACTTGCCTCAGTGGGTAGGGGATAACCCTGGCATTCTAGGTAGGATTCTCTCTCTTACACAGGTTATAATGTCTAAGGTTAATTTCTGAGCATGTAATTGCTTCTGTATTTGTCTACACATTCCACTCACTTACTCATTGCTCTGTAATGTGCCTTCCATGCCGGAGGTATCCCAAAGCACTATGTTGTAGTAATATATTTGGAACACAGCAAGACCAAAGTGCAGCACAGGAGCTGCACAACCAAATCCATAAATGGGTTTACGGAGAACTGTTTTCTCCATTTAATCCTTTCAAAGCCCTTTTCACTCATTTGGGTAGATAGATGCCTGCACTGCTTTGCTTTACTTAAGGGCAAGAATAAAATATGTAGTAAGGTCTAGTCTCATCTTGATGAATTGAGGTGAGATTAGATGTTGTATGTACAAAATATCCTGTCGCTTGTAGCAGTTTATTTTATTGCAAGTAATGTTTGCATACAACAAAGTATCTAATACATTTACTAAGCCTTTGTTTTATGTTTAATTTACTAGTGCTGCAGGCACAACATATTTTTGCCAAATCGGTGTTACGCAGAGAAAAACACTTATCCCATATCAGACTAGGCTCATGGTTATACATGTACATTCAAAACCTAAGATACATCAAAGCTAATGGATCATCACAAAGAGACAAATAGAAAGTCATATTTCCCCACCCTCTGTTTCGAGAAATAATCTTTATTTGGCAAATGAATTAATCGATGTACATGTTCATTGTCTGATTGAATTTCAGAATGCTGCTGCCATCAGTTTTCATAATTTCTGCAAAAATGGCTTTTTCTTCATGTAGCCTGATACAAAAGGAGACAGATTGACTATTACACCCATATGCCTTCATTCCCTCCCTCTCACACACACACACTCTCTGTCTCTCTCAAATACAAACACTGCTTTGGTTTGTGACTTCACTGGACGTGACTGCACAGTTAAAGAGGTTTTACAAATCTGTTTTCCTAAGACAATCTGATGTGTTTGGCTTCTCAGTGCACCACAACAGTCGCATTTTCAAGAGATTATTATTGGGGCCCAACCAGCCTAAATTGGGAAATGTCCTTTCTGTAAAAAAGCATGCTCGGTGGTAATCATATTCTCATCTGATCAGGAAAGGGTCATCATAATAGCAAGGCCCAGCAGTTAAAAAGCTTATTTTCTAAATCCCTTCATCCTTTCTAGAATGGAAAAGCATTGACAGCAAGTCACTTAACTCTGTCCAGCCGCAGCTGTGTGGGTTTTGCATAATTAATTATTTATAGCAAGGCAGACACAGTAATTAACTTCCAGCTGAATATGATATTCTGATCAGAAATGCTTTGCATTTCAGCTGTCCCTCAAGCAAGTAACTGTCAAAGCTGTGCTGTTTGACAGAGTGGGGCCTGCTCCAAAACAAAACAAAATAAAAACCCCACCCAGACATCTGTTTTGAAACAAAAAGAACCGAGTCTCAAAGCCAGTGCTTATACACATTCCCTAGTTTCCATAGGTGAAGAACAATGGATTACTTCTTCGCAAATTCTGCTTAACTGAATCTGTTTTCAAGACACCATACAGAGAGTGTGGGCCTGTCTCTCCTCTTACATAGTGCAAACTGGGAGTTACTCCACTGAGATCAATGTTGTAAAGTAGGTGTGAGTGGGGAATCAACCATTGTGAATTTAAAATGAGGTTTATTGTTGCCATCATACTGTTTTTTTATTTTCTTTGTTTTGATTAACTCAAATGTGATATAATAATTAATAATACTGAGCTCTGTACATACTCGAAGCTTTATTTGACCTCATTTATTTATAATTATTGCTGTTGCCTGAAAAAATCAGGTTAGTAGCCCACAAAGACAAGAGTTTTTTATAATGCAGCCAAATTACGTCAACCCATTTTCCCTACTATTCTTTAACCACACAAAAGCCAAGAAATGTCTAGCATGTGGCTGAACGTGGAGCCTTAAAGTTGCCACCTTGTTTGTATGCATTACAACTAGAGCTGGGTGGATATTGCCTTTTATTTTTATAATTTCTATTGCAGAGCCCCATAATCATGGCCCTGTTGTATTCTGTGTTATATGATCACAAAGGAAGATGTGATCACCACCATGAAGAGCTTATGATATATCTGAGATAGACCTGCAAAAACACTTACCCAGATTGTACTAGTAAAACCCTGCATTACCAAATGGCAAACCATGGCTAGAAAAGCTTGGATACACAAGGGCTCAAAAATCACTCTAGCTTTAGTCCACCTTTGTTAACTATTAGAGACCAGACTGAGACCTATGGAGGGGGAACGACGACTATCCCAACTTTAGGGCTTGTACACTTTCCTTTGAAGCATTTGGTGCTGGCCACTCTCAGAGACAGGAGAGTGGACTAGACTGATGTTGAGTCTGATCCAGTATGGCAATCTCTACATTCCTAAGGCCTGGTCCAAAGTCCATTGAAGTCAATGGAAAGAGTCTCATTGACTTCAGTGAGCTATGGATCAAGCCAAAAGGTCTTGTCTATATTAGAAACATTGATCTAGTTATAGTGGTGCAATCTTTAAACTGATTTAGTTACACTGATGCAACATGTCCAATATAGACAAGGGTTTGAAAGCAGGCCATTAGCTATTTCAGTGCTACCATTCTCTGTCTTCAGTCTTTTTTAGCTAACTCTGGTGACACTTCTTAAACTCCGAAGTCCCCTGATGAGAGGTCATAGAGGGGAAGGTAGTTTGTGGCCAAGATTCAGCTCTGTCTTGTTAAAAGTAGTCAGTTTTCTATACTGTGATCATTAAACAATGACGTGATTCAGTCATCTAGAGGAATTATAATTTCAATTTTATCATCAAGAACAGGGCAGAGTTTGCCTCTTTATGTAATTTATACTCACAATGCTTCATACACTAGTAATTTATTATAATTAACTGTTTTCTTCTGAATAAGGTATACCTCTTCCTCATGTGCCATCAGCAGTGACCTAAGGGAATGTGGAGTATAGAGGTAGAGTGTAAAGTCTTATGTCTATAGATGTGTGCAAATATGCGGGTATGACAGGCATTTCACGTAAACACTCACAGTTCTCTATTACTGCCTGTGATTCAAATATACATAGAAGGAACCTGTGAAATATAATGTATTAATTAAAACCTGCAGAAAAAGACCTAGGGGTTACAGTGGACGAGAAGCTGGATATGAGTCGGCAGTGTGCCCTTGTTGCCAAGAAGGCTAACAGCATTTTGGGCTGTATAAGTAGGGGCATTGCCAGCAGATCGAGGGACGTGATCATTCCCCTCTATTCGACATTGGTGAGGCCTCATCTGGAGTACTGTGTCCAGTTTTGGGCCCCACATTACAAGAAGGATGTGGAAAAATTGGAAAAAGTCCAGCGGAGGGCAACAAAAATGATTAGGGGGCTGGAGCACATGACTTATGAGGAGAGGCTGAGGGAACTGGGATTGTTTAGTCTGCAGAAGAGAAGAATGAGGGGGGATTTGATAGCTGCTTTCAACTACCTGAAAGGGAGTTCCAAAGAGGATGGAGCTCAGCTGTTCTCAGTGGTTACAGATGACAGAACAAGGAGTAATGGTCTCAAGTTGCAGTGGGGGAGATTTAGGTTGGATATTAGGAAAAACTTTTTCACTAGGAAGGTGGTGAAGCACTGGAATGGGTTATCTGGTGGAATCTCCTTCCTTAGAGGTTTTTAAGGTCAGGCTCGACAAAGCCCTGGCTGGGATAATTTAGTTGGGGATTGGTCCTGCTTTGAGCAGGGGGTTGGACTAGATGACTTCTTGAGGTCCCTTCCAACCCTGATATTCTGTGATTCTATGATTCTATGATTCACAGTGTCTGTGGAAATGCATTAGTTTAGTTTAGGCTGTGATACCCCCTCTAACTTTTTATATGAAGTACAACAACATAATGTGACACTGTCAAAGCTAAGTCCTGCAGTCCTTCTCCACATGACTCTTACTGACTTCAATGGGGAGTTCCAGTTGCAGAATAATCGATGATATAAAGAAAGGCAATCTGAGAGGTGGTTGCATTTTTCACTAAGTGCCTTTCCTGACTAATAGAAGGTGCAGCAGGCAGGGCTAATGTTATGAACAATCACAGCAAGTACAAATTTGGGACTTTGCATCCCATGCAACCTCTACAACTCACTGACAAATCCTGGCAATGGCACACAGCGAGAGGCAATAAGTACCCACCTGAGCCAGTTGAGCTTGAAAATAGCCTGGCAGTGGGACAGGAGCAGAAGGTGATTTATAGCC
This sequence comes from Chrysemys picta bellii, assembly GCF_011386835.1. Lineage (NCBI taxonomy): Eukaryota > Metazoa > Chordata > Testudines > Emydidae > Chrysemys > Chrysemys picta. Next base: position 35,927,023 of record NC_088793.1, on the reverse strand, counting down.
TGATTTCCTCCTTTCTGGAGGTTTAGGGCCTTCCCTGGCAGCATGTATTAAATTACAAATTCAACCTTCTTCCTAACAGCTGTTTATTGCCTATCCACAGTAGCCTGTTCTCCTTTCAATGTGTGTATTCTCCTTATTGATTGTGCAAGGAGCAGAAGACACAATATAATATGAAGGAACCCCATGGGGACAGTAGGGTCCAAATAACCATGCAAGGCCTAACTTCATATACACATTGCTGCTCTGGCAGAGTTCTGGTGGCTTCTGGAACACAGAAGACAATGAAGGTCACTAGAATAAAGAGATACTACTTAATTCCTGCCCACTACTGCCCTGTCAATGAAGGAATAGAGCCAAAAGCATGGACACTGAGCTCCAACAACTAGTTCATTATTTTACCCACTAGAAAACATCAGGCAGGTCTATTGGACTGAACCTCTCTGCTAGATAGATTGTTCACACATGTGCAGTGTTTAATAGCAAACCATTGTTATAAATCATTTAGCTCTCTATTTTCATATATAAATACATTTTAAAGTATTTTATGTAATGCTGTTATTCCCGAATAGAGCATTGATTTCAGCTTATAGCTGAATGTAATGAAGTACGTTGAGCATGGGATGCCTACATAGCGACCTCTTCACAGAGCTTCTCGGGACACCTTTTCCCCCCCATAACAGCATGTGCTTCCATGCTGTTCCTTCCAACTGCTGGCTCTAAGTGCCTCCTCCATGGGTTTCATTGAGCAGTGGGGTTTCTATGAGCAGTGTCAGATAATGATGACTGAGTTGTTGTAGACTTCACAATCCATACCAGAAAACAGATTTAATTTCCTGTTTCTTTGTTTTTACCTCAGAATAGTGGTTTAATATCCTGGTTGAGAAAGTTGTGGTATTTCCAGAGAAAGTCAGGACGATTTCTAGCACATGAGTTCACTTGTTTGATTAAATAATATTTAGAGAGCCTCTGCTGTCATCCATCAGTCCAACTGCTCTCTGCTGCTGGCCTCCTTTTCCAGCCATGCTAAGTCAGCACTTCCAGAAGCATAGGTCCTCTGAATCACTCTGGAGACAATTGTACTGCATGCAGGCAGAGCTGACGATTCAGTGCAGTGAATGAGACTAACTAGGAGGTCAGATTCTCCTCTCACTTATAGGAGTGCCGTTAACTACAATGGAGTCACTCTGGATTTACACCAGTGCAGGTAAGTGTAAGATTATGCTCCGTATCCAACATGAAAATAGAATAAAATGGTCAGGTGTTTAAACAGTATGCATACAATGTAAAGAACTGAAAGGGAAACAGGTGAGGGAAATAATTCTGTGAAAAACAAGCAGTAGTTAGACAGCAACGGGCCTGGAACTGCCTTATCTTTATAAACTACCTGTGCTGTATTTGGCAAGTAATATTGAGAGTATTGTATTTAGGGTTCTTCTTAGTAAAACACTTTTTCGCACCATTGAATGTGTATCCCTTAGCAGCAAACCCTTAAAGAGAGGAACGGCACCAGTTCCACTGTGTTCAGGGCCTTCCTAAACTATACGAGTAGGAAGATATTTTCTCCAGAGTATAAAGATGAAAGAGGGGAATACTTACAGTGAAAACTCAGCAGGGTTGTTGCATATGAGTATGCACTGTGTTCTCTCCATGTTGAAGCTAGACTCGTGCTAGTCTGTTCAATGTGTGGAAGTTAAATATTGTGCAGTTTTCATTAAGTTTCATGGGAAAAGCAGGCCCCAAAACCTACAGATAACATCAGTGCAAAGCCTCCTACCTCTTGTCAGCACTAGCAGCACATCTGGCTCAAAGTCCAATGGGGAATGAAGAAGCTGGGAGAGAGTTAAAAGTGAATCTGTCAGCATTAACTTACATGACAATTTTCCATGTACAACACATGGCCGGCTCTGATAACAACCCACTCTAGAGTGGCTGCTCCCCGATTCCATCCCTGCTGCCAGGCTATGCCCTCCTCCCCATACACACAAAAAATGCATACATTGTTGGCAGAGCAGGGCTGATGGCCTTCACACAGTGCTGCTGTACCTACAAACTGAGAAGAGAGCATTATGTCCCCAATACTCCTCTATTTTCTTATGTAAGGGAGCATACAGGTCGTAGCAGAATTAAACCTGATCACCACAGAGATTTTCCATCTTCAAGCAAATCAGATGTAATATCTTCCTTCCCCAGCTTCAACCTCTAGACAAAGCAATTATCGGTGGAGCTGGTAGCACTGCCTGTTATGATCGCCTAACACTTCCCATTATAAGATATGTTTTCAGTTGCTTATAACTTTCCTAGATTTTAATCATTTAGGCTGAAATTTTCTATGCTGGGTATCGGCCTCAGGCTGAAAAGTTTCAGCTAAAGTGGTTTAGCCATTACTCAGATGAGGCTAGGGAAAAATACACAGTTTTGCCTATAATCTTTTTTTTTTTTTACAAGCTTGTATTTGAGCAGTTCTAGGGCTCCTATACTTTGGAGCAAGGACTTGATATCTGACAAATGCTTTTTGCCATCCTTGCAAAATTCCACCCAGATTTGGCAAAGTGATAAGCCTTTGCAAAATCTTGGTTTGCACATGCTCAGGGACTTGCTAGAGCATCACAGCTAAATTCCATGAAGATTCCATCTGCACTGGGTATGCTCCCATGCACATGCCTCAGTGGAACTTTCCTAGCAATTGCAGCTCTGGGCTGCTGTGGGCTGTGCCAGGTCAGGGCACTGGAGTCCAGAGTAGGGAACCTGTCACTCCTGTCCTTCAATGAGCCCCCTGCTAAGACGAGGCAGTTTGGAGGAGAAAGCTGCTTGATTTGAAGGTAGAAGAGGGACAAGAACTGAACCAGGGGGTTGAATAGAGTGGAACAAAAGCAACGTGGGGTTGGAAGTGTGACTGGAGGTCGGTGGTGATAGACACTGGAATTGGGAGCCAGGGTTGGGGGAGACTGAGACTGGGAGTTGAGTGAGGGAAGACTTTGTGTGGCTAGGCAAAGAGACTGGGGTGAGGAGTGAGAGAGGGAAATGGGGAGAGGGAGGACTGGGAGCCCCTGCGGGAGGAAGACAGAAATCAGATGAGGAGACAGGGAAGTACGCAAGGATTGGCCTGGCTCAAGACCCAGTGTCTTATATGCAGAAGTGCTGAGCACTCTTAGCTGCAGCTGAGGTCAATGGGATCTGTGCTCTGAACATATGACGTACTTTATAATGCTAAGCACTCTGAAAAATTAGGTCCTACTCATCTCACATTGGGCACCCAAAAAGAATGGATTCTTTTGACTCTAATCTCTATGCCTCAATTCCCCATCTGTAAAATGGGGATATTCTACCCCTCACCTTGCAGGACCATTGTGGAAATAAATTATGTAGATGTAGACTAGAGATCGGCAACCTTTGGCACGCGGCTCACCAGGCCAGTTTGTTTACCTGCCGCGTCTGCAGATTCGGCCAATCGCGGCTCCCACTGGCTGCGGTTCGCCGCTCCAGGCCAATGGGGGCGGTGGGAAGTGGCAGCCAGCACATCCCTCAGCCTGCGCTGCTTCCCGCAGCCCCCATTGGCCTGGAGCACGAACTGCAGCCAGCAGGAGCCGCGATCGACCAAACCTGCGGATGCGGCAAGTAAACAAACTGGCCCAGCCTACCACGGTGCTTACCCTGGCGAGCCGCGTGCCAAAGGTTGCCAATCCCTGATGTAGAGCAACATCTATAATTTTTCATTCAGATGATTAAGCCAGATAATTGCATCAGGAGAAGCAGAGTGTATCGCTGTGATGCCTCCTTTGTATTTGTGAATTGGGCATTGAGTTATTATATGTTCCATGGTCTGTTCTGGGTGACCACAGTTGCACACTGGAGAGTTTTTAATTTTCCACTCGTATAAATTAAGTGATGTTTGTCACGCACTCAGATATCATAGTGATAAGCATCATAGAAAAGCACTTGAGGAAAATAATAATTTCTGACTTCAGATCAAAGTTTAAATAGTGTGTAGTAAAAAAGGCTTGGGGCCACACACTGAATAACAAGGAGAAAACAAAATATTGAAAAGATGCTCATTAGGTGAGCACCATGCATCCTACACACTAAATGAGGCAAGGGTCCTATGGAAAGCATAGTATGTGATCATGTAATTAAAGAATGTATCATAATGCAAGTGCACAAGGAGAACAAATCAAGATGGAACAGGCAACCTTCATTCTGGCGTTTCCTAACTTTCAGTGTGTGACTTTACAGCCTTAATAAAGTTCTTTTAATGTTTTCTTTGTCTGTATTACGCAACTGATAGTGCACATGAACTCTTTCCAAGTATAAATCTAAATGCTGCAAATATTTATTGCATTTTTAACCAACTTAATCCATCTCACATTGGTACCATCTTTGCGTTTTATCAGATCTGCAGTAAAAGTGTTTTTAAAATGAACAACATCATCCAAAACTGCTATTACATGAAATATATGCCAGAATGCGGGTAAAACAGAGCACGAGACATACTATTCTCCCCCAAGGAGTTCAGTCACAAATTTAACTAACACATTTTTTTAACGAGTGTCATCAGCATAGAAGCATGTCCTCTGGAATGGTGGCCAAAGCATGAAGTGGCATATGAATGTTTAGCATATCTGGCATGTAAATAACTTGCAATGCTGGCTACAAAAGTACCATGCGAATGCCTTTTCTAACTTTCAGGTGACATTGTAAATAAGAAGCCAGCAGCATTATCTCTTGTAAATGTAAACAAACGTATTTGTCTTAGTGATTGGCTGAACAAGAAGTAGGACTGAGTGGACTTATAGGCTCTAAAATTTTACATTGTTTTGTTTTTGAGTGCAGTTACATAACAAAAAAATCTACTATTTCTTTTGTTTATCATTATTACAGTGCAAATGTTTGTAATAAAAATAATAACAAAAAATGAGCACTGTACACATTGTATTCTGTGTTGTAATTTTCAATATATTTGAAAATGTAGAAAAACATCTAAAATATTTAATAAATTTCAATTGGTATTCTATTGTTTAACAGTGTGATTAAAACTGTGATTAATGTTTTTTGAGTTAATTGCATGAATTAACTGCAATTAATCAACATCCCTAAATAAAGTATATACTATATGCCATTTGCCCATCCTCTCTCTACCTGTCTATCTTGGCTGTAATTTTGAGCTCCTCAGGGCTGGGATCATTCATTCTTGTCTGTCTGGAAATGCCTAGCAGTGAGCAGGTGCTACCCTCAATGAATACTACCTATTATTATTTATTTTATTACTACATAAAATATATTTAATTGAAAAAATAAGGTGGTAATGTTCTCAGAATTAAAATTGCTATTATAAAATGTGTGCATGTCATAGTTGCGTCTTTTTAGTGAGGAAAAAATAATAGTTCCATCATCATCTTTTCTGATGTTTTAAAAAAAAACTTTTGATTTTTTTGCAGCATGGCAAGAAAGGTTCAATTGCACCATAAACCAGCCTTGTATTTAGAAATCACAGGCTTGCATTCAGAAGTCAGTTTAGCCTTGTATTCAGGAAGCAAAAATCACACAAATGGTAAACAGTAATGCACGATCTAAGGTCAAAGGGCTTGTCATTTCGTTCTTAGTCCCAATTTACATTTTTCTGTTTTTAAAAAGCAACAGCAATAAATTATTTATTGTAATTTATTAAATGAGTCAATACGACTCAACTGCCCCAATGGTATATTTTAAAGAAGATTTAATTACGTATAAATCAGGGATTTAATGGAAACATCTTTCCATTCTAACATATTTTAACAAACTGCTCTCCATGCTATGATTTAAGATCCTGACTGTGGATCTGTTATTGCTGTATCAGAGCTGCACAGGCTTGTTCACTTGTGCATACTGGTGGGTTTTATCCTCTGTTGGTGAACAAGATTGTTTTAAGCGACAAAGAGTCATAGAATCATAGAATATCAGGGTTGAAAGGGACCGCAGGAGGTCATCTAGTCCAACCCCCAAGTCCTGTGGCACCTAGATGGTTTTAGAACCTTAACATGGATAAACTGTCTCTTTGGTAAGAGACAAAGCATGTATATACTTTTAATTATGGATAAATCCTGCTGCTGCCCAAAAATAATCTTCATAAGAAATCAAGTAATAATCCTAGAAAATTGCTATATTGCACAAATATGATTTTAAAGAAATAAAGACAGATGGTTATGAACAAGTGGCAAACTAGTATTTTCATTGACTACAAACCTACTTGATTTTGAGAAAATACCTTGTAATTAATTAATTGCCAAAAAAAAAAAAGTCAAAATTCTGGCTCTCAGCCACACTGTAGCATCTTGCTGGTTGGATATGCAGATAAGGACAAGGGAAAAGCTGATATGGAAATAGTAGACTATCAAAATGGTCACACTTCTGTGATTTCAAGCAATGGGGCCAGGTGCAAAATTAAAGCCAACTCAATCTCAAACTACAACATCTCAACAGATTGAGAAATTCATTAACCTTCAAACCAAAAAAATAAGTGTTCTTGCTGGCAAAATGCATGTTTTCTTATTTATCTAGTGTAGATGGCCAAAATAAAACACAAAATGGTGTGGTGTAGTGAATTAATGCTAGATTCTGAAGTGCATGATAATTGAGAACATGCAGCACCTTGCAAGACAAGGTATTTAGGCATTGTATTAGGAATCAGGAGACCTGCTCCTATACCCATCTCTTCCACTGACTTGCTGTGTGACCTTGGGCAATGCTCATAATTTCTGTATGCCTCAGTTTCCTCACTTGTAAAATGAACATAACATTTACTTTCCTCCCAGGAACGTTGTGATGCTTAATTCCTGGTTTCAGATTTTCAAAGTGCTTTCTCTGTCTATTTGTTTGTAAGGTGCCTAGTTAAATTTGGGTGTTATATAGATAAAATAATGTCTTCCCTATTCATCAAAGCACATAAGCCTGTAGTTAGGTCCCACTGGAATTAATGAGACAAGCATATACCACAAACTATACTGAACTGGGACCTTTAAAAAGATTCTCATAGATCTGTGCCAAATCGCAAAATGGAAAAAATAGAATATGATGGTCTTTTTAAAGGAAAATTAGCTCTGGCAATCTACTCTAGCCTAAGATTAACTAGATTGGTGTTATAGAAAGTTGTGGAGCATGTGTTCCTTTTTGGAGATGTTTCCTATTAAATCGGAACCTGTAAAATATATCTGCTACAGTGATGGGTTCCAAACAAGGTTTCTAAAGTACCTGTAATTATAATCCATTTACTCAAGTAGCTCTAAAGCTCAGTCTAATGCTAACACCAAATTTTGATATAAACAGAATATCCATATAGAACTGCAGTATTGGAAGAAACCTGGCACAAAATAGGGATGAAGAGCACAATCTTATATTTGGAAGTGTTTGTTTGTTTTTAGTGGTTTACCAACAATGCTTCTACCTAAACAAATGGGTTCTTTGAAACCTATACTACTAAAGCTAAAAGCTGGACAAATGAAAAATTCTCGCTGGTATTTTATTTAAATAGGAAATAAATAGCATCAGTCGGTATGTTTGAATGGATATTCAAACATGAAACTCTTCTTGTATGTTCAGTGAAATTTTTGAATATTTGTGAGGTCAGAGTGGTGGGTGTGGGCTTTTTACCTTTAGTAGAAAATGAGCCACAAGGTTACAATATTTTTGGGACAGTTTGGAGTCATGTTGACTCTTAGCACCTAATTTCTTATGTTAATGAACAAGTTTAGCCTAAAACAGTGAATTATTTGGGACATAAAGTGGAGCATCTTGTACCTCATATTCATAGTGTAGTTCACTAGATGTATGTTTGTACATCCAAAAGCATTTAAACGGTTAACTTAATTCATCAACTCAAACTCAGTGTAGCACTTAAAACAATAATCTTGTTATAATGGCCAGCTGTTTCTGCTGATAATAAGGATTCTGAAATTTCACATGCATGCATGACTTATGAGGGGAAGGAAAGAAAATAAAGAAGAAAGAAAAATAGATGGGAGTTTATTATAGTCATTTCCAAATGCGGATATGAAGTACCTATTATTTCAGTACTTTCTTGTGTATGACCACTAACCTTTTCCAAAATACCCATCCCCTTTTTATTATTTAAAGTAATATTTCATTTCCAGTGTGACATTCCTCTCAAAAGCATGAGAAGCCATGTGTTCACCCTAACCTCAGATTTGGAGATGGTTTGAGGTAACTCACTGACCCCCAACATTCTAGCTAGCTCCTGTCTCATTCCCTCAGTGCATCAAACTGGTTATTATCTGGTCTTTGATGAAGTGAACAGACTTTCACTTGTCTTTTGGAATTATCTCAATTATTGTATCCTCACTGACTGTGGATAATGCCACACTGAGAGTTTTCCAGAGGACAGGGGGTTAAATTATCAGATTGCTGCTGCTGCTGTGATCCTAATGTAAATGAACATTTGGTGGTTTATTTTTTTTTCTTAGCTTCTGGTTACTACATTATTAGCATAGTTTATGAATTTTGCAGCTCAGTTAATAAGCAGTTTTGAGGGGAAAGATTGATGCTTTAGAAGAGGGATTATAGACCATTCTCCTTTATAACAATATCTGGAACATGTGTCTGTGCCATTCAGACTAACTGGCTTTGATTTGTAGGCCATATGTACCACTGACTCATCCTAATCTGTGCTCCTGTCTGCTACTTTGGTGTGATAATACTAGGCTATGAGATATTGGCTCATCAATTTACAAATTCAGACTATTTCCTTTTCTTGCCAGATCTCCACAAAAAGTTACTTCTGCCTTGGTATTGAAGTCTCTCCTATTACTTTGCATTGCTTCAAGTGTGTTGAAATTTGCTATATACCATTTCTTAAAATCAAACATATTCAAAACCCTGAAAGTCCTTCTTACAGATCAAAGTATTTTGTGATAGAAAGTACTCTGTTAGAATATTAGGGAAGGAATATATTTATATGGGCCAGATCCTCAGCTTTGTCAAAATCAATACATCCCTACAAAACACTTCAACTTTGACTAAGTGGTATATTTTGATTACATGAAATGTCATCAAAAGTATTCCGACCAAATCTTACTAATATGCTTTCGATATAATAAGCAAGTGATGTCCTGTTTTTCTTGATCAAGCTTGGATACTACATGCATGTTGTCAAGCCTCATGGGAGCTAATACTTCTGCTAAGTTCGCTAGTACATCTGTCAGACTTGGGACAAAGCTGGGTTTCCCTCCCTGAACCTGTCACCTTTCAGGCAGAACATTTTGTAAAAGACAAAATGCTCCATCTACCTTAAAATATAAAGCATCCTCAGGGCAGTGGTGCTGCTTTAATATAAGCATCCCTTGTGAAGCCTCTCAGTCCATGTATTCTTTGGAAGGAAGAATACATTAATATAAATGAGTAGCAAAGCAGTATTCAGAACATGGGACTATAAGAGTTAATGAGATGATGCCCTGCTGCTGGACCCTTGCATACTAAATACCCACATGATTTTATCTAAGAGCAAGCCAGCTGAACCTGTGCAAAGCCACTAATCATGGAGGACCAGTGGCAACAGAATGGTGCCCCTTTCAGAATAGCCTGCTGCAGGCAGCAAGCCTTTCCCATACCAAAACCCTATCCGTGTAGATGGGGGAAGGAATAATAGCTCTGATTTACTAGGGAGTAAATCTTGTTCTTTTTTTTTTCTTTTCTAAAATATGCTCTAGTTCAAACAGGAATTATTTCAGGGAAGTTTTATTGCCTTTGTGATACAGGAGGTCAGACTAAATGATCACAGTGGTCCCTTCTGGCCTTAGAATCTCTGGAACTAAGTAATCATGAATAATGTTTTACTCTGAACTGGATGTGATTGGGGGGGAAAGAATACATGTACATGCTGTTATTCAGTGTTGAAAGCAGGAATGTCATTGTCAGGCTACTTAGTGCTTTTGTCCTTGGAGCTCCAGTGTTAGAATATATGGAGATATACCCATCTCATAGAACTGGAAGGTCATTGAGTCCAACCCCCTGCCTTCACTAGCAGGACCAAGTGCCGATTTTGCCCCAGATCCCTAAGTGGCTCCCTTAAGGATTAAATGCACAACCCTGGGTTTAGCAGGCCAATGCTCAAACCACTGAGCTATCCCTCCCTATCAGTACTAGCAGCTGATAATGCAGCCTACTAATTTAGCAGCCCTCAATGTTACTCCTAAAGAAAGACCACAGACATAAAAAGAAGAACAGTACTTGTGGCACCTTAGAGACTAACAAATTTATTAGAGCATAAGCTTTCGTGGACTACAGCCCACTTCTTCGGATGCATATAGAATGGAACATATATTGAGGAGATATATATACACACATACAGAGAGCATAAACAGGTGGGACTTGTCTTACCAACTCTGAGAGGCCAATTAATTAAGAGAAAAAAAACTTTTGAAGTGATAATCAAGATAGCCCAGTACAGACAGTTTGACACAAATCTGACATCAGGAATCAAAATACTCAAAAACCTTAACCTGTCTGGTCATTCAGTGACAGACCTGCGGGTGGCTATATTACAACAGAAAAACTTCAAAAACAGACTCCAACGAGAGACTGCTGAGCTAGAATTGATATGCAAACTAGACACAATCAACTCCAGTTTGAATAAGGACTGGGAATGGCTGAGCCATTACAAACATTGATTCTATCTCCCCTTGTAAGTATGCTCACACTTCTTATCAAACTGTCTGTACTGGGCTATCTTGATTATCACTTCAAAAGTTTTTTTTCTCTTAATTAATTGACCTCTCAGAGTTGGTAAGACAACTCCCACCTGTTTATGCTCTCTGTATGTGTGTATATATATCTCCTCAATATATGTTCCATTCTATATGCATCCGAAGAAGTGGGCTGTAGTCCACGAAAGCTTATGCTCTAATAAATTTGTTAGTCTCTAAGGTGCCACAAGTACTCCTGTTCTTCTTTTTGCGGATACAGACTAACACGGCTGCTACTCTGAAACCACAGACATAGTTTGGTGACTAAGGCACTCAGCCAGGTTTATTGCCCTCAAGGCACAGTTTTAGTGCCCTGGCTCTGTGGTTACAGGTGCACTAACACATATGTGCCCAGTGGCAAGGAGTGGTTCAATCAGCAGTGGGAGTATCTGCTGTCCCTTAGGCCACATAAAGGTTTATAGCGAGACTTTTATAGGCTGAGACAAACAAACAACTTACACACCACCTTACATGTTTTATGACATTTGTTTGTTACTTCCCCTTGTTCCTGATATCTAGGACAAAACATCCCTATCCATTGGTCTGTCAAACCATCTTATCTTGTACCAGATTGGGATGTATTTGTACTAGCTGGAATATATTTATATAGATATCTAATGCCTAGAACACTAGCAACAACTGTGCTAAGTTCACGTACTGGGCAGTGAACTTGGAAGCATCTGCTTTAATACATGGCCTGACTGGTTCACAGCCTCTGGTTCAGGCCTCAGATCTTGCATCTGATCCAGTGCTCCAGGCTGTCTCTCTCTCTACTACACATGCATTCATGAAAGTTAAAAAGGATTTGGTTATTGGGTACTCTATCAAATAGCATTGGGTTCAATTGCACCTTTAGGATCTGTTCTTTGAGTTTAATGGGCATTCAGCCTTCGCTAGGGCAATGCAGAGCTGCTCCACCCTGGGGGGAGGGCACCTTGAGCATAGTTACCCATCCTGCTCAGTGTGTCATCTTGCTCAGTAGGTTAGTATGGAGGGAGTGGTAACCGTGGGCATGACACCGCCTACACCCTTTGGGGTACAAAATGCTCCCTCGAGTACACAAAGAGAACTGTCTCTGCCCTCCCAAGAGCTCAGGGACTGCAGTTGTTTGAGATGTGCATATGTGCAGCCCAAGGGTTAAAGGGGGTGCACTCTCACACCTGTTTGCCTTCATAAGGTTCACACACCATCTGGCACATTATAAATAACTTTAATAACTTGTGGTGTCAGACATGGGGTCTGCACCTGACACTGTGCTTGAGAGGCTCAGAACTAGAACAGGGATTGGTTGCTACCCAGACCCAGCTGGGTTTTGAAGCACATGGGATCCAGCAGTTGGGTCTGTTCACAACAACCTGGTGTCCGGAAGAGAGGACAGAGCCTGGTTGTGACATACAAAGTCTAAAATAAACAACTTGCATAAATAATATATCCAAGCTCTACATCACTGATTTCTCCTCCAACTGGAAGCCAACCTTCAAAGTCCAAAAATTGACTGCTTCTCAAGCATAGGGGCAAAAATATATTTGTTTCCATTATACTGGACTGTTAACCAAAGTCCTGCCCTGGGAGACAGACTGTCCCCCAGAAGATCATCTGCAAATCTGGGAGGTACATTATACTATCGTACTAATAATGATAAACTGTTTAAATATAAAGATACTTTTAGTTTAAAATGTGGAAAGAGATTTGAAAGAATCAGATGAAACTTAAACATAACTATTCCACTGAGATTAGAAATAAGAGTAAAAATCATTCTTTTCAACCTATTCTGCTGTAGCAGTATCCATCTCATGTGACTTAGTGTTTGAGATTCAACACTAAAAGCTCCTCACCAGCTTCTAAAATAGAAAAACAAGATAAAGAGAGTATTGAAAATGCAAGGAGAGAAGGAGGTCAATGAGAAGCAATTCTTCATGGCCCTAGTCTTACTATTTTTCACATACAACATGCAGTTAGGAGGCAAAATGGAGTTAAGGAAAAATAAAATGTGTTCTCTTTGTTGGACCATTAGGAATGAAATAAAATACTAAAATTGTCAAATAAGTGTAGGAAAAAACTCATTTTGCAAGCTATTCATCCTTAAAAATGCTCCAGAGATTTTGGCAGTAGAAAGGTGTGACAGAATGTAATTTTGAAGTGAAGATAGGAAAGGTTTACTCTGCATCACTTGATATTTTGCCTTAGTTTAAGTTCAAGAACTAGATTTTTTAAAAATTATTCTGCTACCATCAGCATAGGTGCTGACTCTGGGGCTGGAGCACTTACTGAAAAAAAATTGTGGGTGCTCAGCACCCACCAACCACAGTTGTTCACCTTCCTTGCTCATCATCTAACGGGGGGCAGCACCACTGCCACCCAACAGCTGCTGGGGGGGGGCAGCCACCAAACAACTGATAGGGGGCAGCACTGCCACCAAACAGCTGTTTGGTGGCTCGAGGAGAGGTTTTGGGGAGGGTGGAGTGCAGTAGGTAGGCAGGGTCCTCAGGGAGGGGGTGGAATGGGGACAGGAAGAGGCAGAACAAGGTCAGGGACTTGAGGGAGGGGGCGGAGCAGGGGCAGGACGAGGCAGAGCAAAAGCAGGGCCTTGGGGGAAGGGGCAGAGTGGGGTCAGGGCCTTGGAGCAGAGCAAGGGTGAAGCAACCCCAGGGAAAAGGAAAAGTCAGCATCTGTGACCATAAGGTATTTCTTTGTAATCCTTTTTGGCCAGATGAAGCAAGATCTTAAATTCACCTTAATGGCATTTCTCTGTCTTGTCTTCCTATTGCATTCAGCAGTAAAAAGGAATAAAGAAAGCAAGAGAGAGGGGGAAAAGGGAAAAGAAACAAGACATCAGCCAGTTGTTTGGAACTGGAGTTAGCAGACAAATAAAACATCGATTTGATTATATTTTTGTGAATAAAAACATTAAGTTCCACTTGCAATGAATCATGGGCCCATTTTGTATGTTATTCATGTGCAATCAGACATCTGTGGAATAATATCTCCAAAAGTGTTCATGAGTCTCAAAAGTTTCATGAATGATGATTTGTCCAAATAGTCCTTCTGGAAGTGTGTTTGTGGATTGCTATTCAGTCACCCACGCTAGGTCACAGAAATAAAACCATGTGACTTAGATGACCAATACAATAGCAGACTAGCAAGTAGACAGTGAACAATTCATAAACAACCCATGGTTTGAAAACTATTCACCCAAACTATTCACCAAATACTTACAATAATCAACAGAGCTGAGGAACATCAGGAACAGGTCACAAACGATTGACAGGCCAAGAAAAGAGGGTGGATTTGTAGCTAGTATTTGGCTATATTTTGACTCGTTCTAATATAGCCATGTGAGGAGATAGGCCACCTGCCCTATATAACTGTATTAGGGCTGCTCACAGTGCAGTCTGGTTCCTGTGAGAAGTGTACCTTCAGCATGGCTGCTGCTCCACACTACAAGCAAATGGTTGGGCTGGGGCAGGGAGTGGGCAGAACTTTTGCTCCATTCCCTCGGATACCCTGTCAGGGTACAAAAAGGAGCAGAGGAGAAATTGTGACTCTGAGTCATAATCCGTTCATAAAAACAACAAGGAGTCCATGGTACCTTAAAGACTAACAGATTTATTAAGGCATAAGCTTTGGTGGGCATAAGCTTTCATCTCGCTCTGTCAATCGGTTTCCTCACTTCCCCCAGGTGGGTATTGCATTCTTAAAACTACATCTGAAGAAGTGAAGTTTTTTACCCATGAAAGCTTATGCCCAAATAAATCTGTTAGTCTTTAAGGTGGACTGGACTCCTTGTTTTTGTGGATACAGACTAACATGGCTACCTCCTGATACTTGATCCCTTCATAGGGCTTCTCTGGGGTGGTGTGGGCTTCCTGCCACCCCTCATTCAGTACTGAGCTTAAAGGTCCATTAAACGCTCAATGTAGCCTATAATTTATTATGTGCATTTTCTATTTGGGGTGGTTAAAAGTGAAGCACTGGAGTACAGGGAAGTATAGAGGAGTGTAGGAAAGACTCTAGCATCAGAAAGGGATGCAGAACCATATATTATCTAAAACAAGGGATTCTCCAGCTTTCTCACTGTGTGAGCATCTTATTAGACAGATTGTCTTATGGCCCATGCACCCTCCCAGTCATGATAACGTGGACCACCTCCCCTCCCATTCGCAATCATACTATTCCTGTGGCAACTATAGCAAGTAGTTACCTGGAAAGGTAGGATTAGGAAAGGATTTGATGTGCTGTTTGCTTCTTTTCATTCAATTTAGCAGTTAGAAGCAAGGCAGAGGAGACAGTCAGCACCATGTGGCCAGTCAGCTCTCACAGACCACAGTCAAGTGCTCTGTGGACCACCAGTGCTCCATAGGGGATGAACTGGGAACCACCCATCTAAAAAGTCTTTTCCTACACAAGCGCATCCTGTGGGGGAGGGGGAATTTGCCAAGGCAGAAGGAAAATGTTCCCAGTGTGTGCTGTACTCCCATAATGGCTGAAGCAGCCCCTAGCATTCCTGGGGATCAGGAATGTGGGAATGTAAAAAAGTGGTGCAAAACTACCTTTGCCCCTGCTTATGTGGTGATCACTGTTCTTGTCCACCTGAATTGTAATGGTCACCTTCCATTAGAAGTGAATATTGGATGCATAATACACCTTGGGGTATTCATAATGAACAGAGCAAATGTCCAGCTTAAGCCTAATGAGGCTTTGGACATTATTCGCTGAGCACTGACAGTGCTGTTCAGAATGCCAAGGAAGACAGGATCGCTGTTCCAAGATGCTTACAATTTAAGTATAATCATCTGTTCTCCCCAAAGAATGAAAGAGGGATCTTGGTGGGGCTTCAGGTTGGCACTAAGCAAAGTGATATTTTAAACTTCTTTAAAACTGAAGTTTAGAAGCAGAGTGTTTGAAACTTCATTGCCTACCAAGACTGTACATAATATCCATAGAAAATCTGGGACTTCAGTGGGAGTTTTGTAAGTAAATTGACGGCAGTGGAAATTTTACCTGAGCATGATCTGTAGGATTTAGTCTCGCGTATGTGGCCATGAGGAGAGCTGTAGAAAAAAACAGATTTTTCAGTTCAGCAGCTGAACCAAAAAATTTGGAGGGGGGTGGGATTTTATTTTGGGTCAAACAAAACATTGTGCTCAACCCAACATGAAATTCTTCTTTTCATTTTTTTAGGCTTTTTTAACCTTTCTTTTACATTTTTTCAGCAAAATTGCAATAAGATCATTTCAAATGGAAAAGCCAAAGCACTTCCTTTCAAAAATGTGTAAATGAAACATTTTGAGATTTTTGGGGGACGGGAGGTGTTTGGTTGGTTTGTTGCCTTCTGACCAAAACAATTTGGTAAATTTGACACAAATGTGCGAAATGTTTCAGTCAACCCAAATCTTCATTTTTCAGCAAAAAAAAAAAGTTTCCTCAGAAAAATTATTTCCAGCTCTAGACATGAGTACATTTAAAAAACAAAAACGCAACACATGATACGGAGTTCCACAGACAGTGTTTTCAAGGGAAAGTGAATGTGTATCTGTTTGTATTGGCAAAAGAATTATTGTTTGTACTATTGGAAATGGGGCGTACTGTGTAACAAATTGCGCTGTTCAAATCTGTTAGAACAAGCATCTAGAAAACTTGACAGGAGCACTGAAATTATTTTGACATAAGGAAAAGAGCCAGAAATGTATCAAGCCAGTTCACAAACTTCTGCATGCAGGTGTACCCACTGCTGACAGGCGAGCAGAGGGAAAGAGAGCAACCCAATGAACCTTTAAAACACTTCATCCCTGTAAGGGCCTTTCCAGTGCTCCTCACTGCCAAGTAAGGTTCATTGTACAAGCTTCTTTGCCTACTGCCATCTCACAGGGCTTGTCTACACTTACAGCAGCTCCCTACACTGACAGGAGAGGAGAGCTCCACTTCCCTGAGAAGTGGTAGCTA
Source organism: Chrysemys picta bellii (assembly GCF_011386835.1). Classification (NCBI taxonomy): domain Eukaryota; kingdom Metazoa; phylum Chordata; order Testudines; family Emydidae; genus Chrysemys; species Chrysemys picta. The sequence continues at coordinate 35,910,353 of NC_088793.1, read as the reverse complement.
TGTTGATGGGAGAAACCCTCATCATAAAATATCAGGGTTGGAAGGGCCCTCAGGAGGTCATCTAGTCCAACCCTCTGCTCAAAGCAGGACAAATCCCCAAATAGCCCCCTCAAGGATTGAGCTCTCAAGCCTGGGTTTAGCAGGCTAATGCTCAAACCACTGAGCTATCCCTTCCCCCTCTCCTTTTGACATAGTGCTGTCTACACCAGGAGTTAGGTCATATAACTGCATTGCTCGAGCGGTAGATTTTCCAAAGCAATATGATTATACTGACATACGTTTGTAGTGTAGACAAGGGCTTAGTCATTTGATCACCTTTCACTTTTATGCTCCTTTAGTTGTGCTCTAAAAATTGCATCACTATCCCTAAAACTGTGGGTCCAAAATGCCTCATTGAATAAGGGAGGCACTACGGCTTTTGTGGATTGAAATATTAAATATTATAATATATAAAATTTATATTATAAAGCTTCTTTCATCCTAAAGGATCCCACAACATTTTAAAGACTTTGGGCCAATTCCTCAATCCTCCTTGTGACACAGAAAGGACTTAAAACTTCCCTAAGTAGGCAGCATGAGGTATCTTCAGTTGGGAAAAAGCCAGCATGCCTCTACATCAGTAGTCCCTGGTTCCAGGAGCTGGAGGAAATTGTGTCCAGACCATGCTCTACTCCAGCAATCCCCAACAGTATAATGGCCCCCTACTGGCACAACAACCCCAGAATTCCTGGGGATGAGGGAGTTGGGGATGTGAAAAAGTGGCGAAAAGCTACCTTTGCCCCTTCTTGTATGTTGAGTGCCTGAGAATCTGACCGTTTACAGCAGTGATACTCAGACTGAGGCTCGTAAGCCACAAGTGGCTCTTTAATGTGTCTCCTGCGACTCTTTGTAGCACATATTAAAACACTGTGTGATTTAATTATTAACCAATCTAAGTTATTAACCAACCATGATGCTCTTATTATGTTATTAAGTAACTGTAGCGGATTAGATAATAATACTTGGTCAGTCATTTTGCTGTGAGAATTATAGTAAATGAAAAAATGAATTCACACTACTGTGGCTCTTTTGGGTAATGTTGATCACTGATTTGGCTCCTAAACCATTGAGATCCGAGTATCACTGCTTTACATATAAGCCTGCCAACCATTAAAAATGAAGATATCTCTGGGATGGAATGTGGTCATGTTTAACATAACAATAAACACTGCTCATAGACTTTAAGGTCAGAAAGAACCATCATGGCCATGTAGTCTGACCTCCTGCACATTGCAGGCCACAGAACCTCACCACTCCTGTAATAGACCCCTAGCCTCTGCCTGAGTTACTGAAGTCCTCAAATCATGGTTTAGAGACTTTAAGTTACAGAGAATCCACCATTTACAGTAGTTTAAACCTGAAAGGGCCTGTGTGACACCCTCACAACCCAATATTCATCACTATCATGTAATTAGGATATGTTTTGTATAAAGTATGCCTTGTGAGATATCATTCTAAAAGTCTTGATCTGCTAGACATTAATATTTCATTGGGTTGTATGTGTTATCCTCATATGTGAAGTTATGAAGTTTGACTATGTATGAATCACTGAACCATGTTGTGAGGTTGAAAACACCCACAAGCAGCCTTTCAGGTACAACAGTAAAAATCCCAGACAATGTTAACGGCTTATTGAAGAAATGCACACAAGCACAAGGATTACCCCAGGAACTGTGTACAATAGAAACCTCTCAGAGATAGCACTACATAATGGGAACTGTTTGACTCAGGTCACAGCAAAAGAGCTTTCCAGCAAGTGGGAAGAAGATATAAAAGGAGCAAAATGACATAATGATAGTACTTCACTGTCCCTACAACAACACACCTGGAAACACCTGAGGGGCAAGGACTGAACTGTGGAAAGTGATGGTCCTAGGCTAGAGGGATTTTGAGCCTATGTCTGAAAACCTGGGAAAGCCAAGGCAACTTGTGCTTTAAAAATCTACCAGCCTGTTTATCACTCAGGATGAGAATTTGCTAATTCATATCCTACCTATCTAGTGTGTTAAGCACAGTTTGCGGTTTTATTTATTTACTAAGGTAATCGGCTTTGATCTGTTTGCTATCATTTATAATCAGTTAACATTTATCCTTTGTAGTTAATAAGCTTGTTTTCTTTTGTGTAAAACCGGTGCGTTTGGAAATTATAACTGGGGGCAGAAAGCTGTTGCATATCTCTTTCCACATTGAGGGAGGGGGCGAATTTTCTGAGCTTACGCTGTACCATTTCCTGTGCAGCGCAAGACGGTATAATTTTGAGTTTACACTCCAGAGGGCGGTGCGGCACACAACTGGGAGGTGCCTTAACTGAGCCTTCCCATGCAGAGCTGATCTCAGCAGCTGTGTGTGAAGCTGCAGTGGGGTGTGTCCCTATCTGTGTGTAGGCTGGTGAATGAGCAAGCTTGGAGAGCTGGGCAACTTGTCACAGCACCACACTGTGAAAGGGAGCCCAGGCTGGTGGGTTAGGCGGGATCAGTGGTGCCCCAAATCCAAGTGGCACCCCGGAGGGAACCCATCACAGCCTGATCCTCCTGCCAGGCTGGTGGGCTTTGTAGTTCACGAATCACATATCAGGGAAACTGAATACCTCTGCCTTCCCACTGAGGCTTTAGCACAAATCGTTCTGGATCAGCAATGGCCATTACAATCATCTTATCACCTTCTTCGCCCTAGAGGGAGAAAATTAAACCATACAGAGGATAACATAACCAGTTGCAATAAGCAGCTTGAGTTACCAAGAAAGAAAAAAGATCATGTCACACCAACTTGATTGAAATATTAATAGATGAAGACAGAGTTGTAAAATTTTATACAGTTGGATTTTTAGTAAACCATTTGATACAGGTATCAGAGGGGTAGCCGTGTTAGTCTAGATCTGTAAAAAGCAACAAAGAGTCCTGTGGCACCTTAAAGACTAACAGATGTATTGGAGCATAAGCTTTCGTGGGTGAATACCCACTTTGTCAGACGCATTTGATACAGTAGCTTGTGAAATTTTACATTCAGCATTAATTCAGATTAGTTTAGATACGAATATTATCACTGGACTGAAAACAGACTGTAGGGTAATAAACAAAGGACACTGATAAACAATAATAGTGTATTAAGTTGGGAGAAAGTGGCTAATGGGGTTCCTGCAGATGCTGGAGTTAAGTCTTGTCTTATTTAACAGCTTCATGCATGTTATTGGAATTCTTCTATTTTGTCAGGGATGTACATGTGGACCACAGGTGACAGGAAAATGGTCTAGCTAAAAGGGCACTGCACCTAAGGAGACATGGCTTCAGTTCCCAGCTCAGCCACTGACTTCCTGAGAGACATTGGGCCTGTCACTTAATATACCCTGTGTATCAATTCTCTGTCTGTAAAAATAGGGGAAGTAATTCCCAATCTCACAGGTCTGTTGTGAGCTTAGAATCCATTGATGATTGTGGGGCAATCCATCATTATAATGATGGGAACCATAGGTACCTAGATAGATAGTGGTATTTTTTACAGGACTGGGAGCCAGGAACCCTTGAGTTGTAGTCCTGGCACTATCACTGAATGGCCTTGCCAATTTTTGAACATTTCTGGAGGACTGATTCTCCACAGCCCTGAACCGGAGGTAGTCAGTCACCAGGACATATGCACCAAGGTGCACGTAAAGCACTACCATTTCACACTCACTTTACAGAAGTGTAAATGGCTCAAGGCACTGAAGAATTAAGCTTTGGGTCTCAATTTCCTCATCTGTAAAATGGAAGTATTAAACCTCACCTACCTACCTCAGAAAATGAGTGAGAACTAATATATTAATGGCTGTAAATCACTATGAGATCCTCAATAGGAGGTACAATTATTTCAAATGGGAAAAGTGCATTTTTTCCATTCTTCTCATAATTGCCAAATGGCTGAACTCTTAAACTTTTCAAAAAATTCAGCCAGAGTTGAAACCTATGGAAAGTTATGAGTGACTGAAAAGCAGCAGGTTAAAAATAATGGTATTTTTATACAGGTGGAAAACTTTCCTTTCCCCACCAAAACCTGCTTTTGCTGAAAAATGACAATTTCTCTCCAGAAATGATAACTTTCTACCATAGGCAAATTCATAAAAATCCAGGCCTGAGATTGCTGCCCAGAAAAGCTGTGTTTGTAACTGATTAGATATGACCAAACTTTATTGTGTATCGAATTTGTGAATCTTCATGAAAATGCCAATGTTCACACATATCTATTTGTAAAATCGAAGCTAGTAATTCCTTCAACACTAAGGCCCTGATTCATCCTGGCAAATATTTAGACATATGCCTAACTTTAAGCACTTCAACACAGTCAAATGCATAAACTAGGGTTACCATACGTCCGGATTTTCCCGGACATGTCCGGTTTTGTGGTCGTCAAATCCCCGTCCAGGGGGAAATTCCAAAAAGCCGGACATGTCCGGGAAAATAGGGAGGGGTCGTGGGGCTTGGATGCGCGCTGGGGCCGGAGCCGCTGGGGCCGGCGGTGCTCGGCCGCCAGCCGGCGCCGCTCAGCCAGGGCTGGGGCCGGGGCCGGGGCCGGACGGGCCGGTGCCCCGGAGCCCGATCCGAGCTGGAGTCGCCGGGGCCGGAGCCGCTCGGCCGGTGCCCCGGGGCCAGAGCCACTCGGCTGGAGCCAGTGCCCAGGCCCCGGAGCCCGAGCCGAGCTGGAGCCACCGGGGCCGGGGTGGGCCGGGGCCGGCGTGCTCCGCCGGAACCGGGGCCAGCGCGCCAGGGCCCGAGCCAAGCCGGGCTGGAGCCGCTCGGCCAGAGCCGGTGCTCTGGGGCCCGAGCCGAGCTGGAACCGCCGGGGCCGGGGCAGGCCGGGGCTGGCGCGCTCCGCCAGAACCGGGGCCAGCGCCCCAGGGCCCGAGCCGGGCTGGAGCCGCCGGTGCCCGAGCCGCTCGGCCAGGGGGCCGGACTGGGCCGTGCCTCCTCACGCTCCCCCACCCGCACCAGCTTACCTGCTGCCTGCCTCCCTGTTTCAGGCTTCCCGCAAACATTTGATTCGCGGGAAGCAGGGGAGGGGGAGGAGCAGGGGGCGGAGCGTTCAGGGGAGGGGGCGGAGTTGGGTGGGGACTTTGGGAAAGGGGCGGAGTTGGGATGGGGCCGGGGCGGGGAAGGGGCGGAGTTGGGGCGAGGGTGGGGCCCCTTGGAGTGTCCTCTTTTTGTTATTTTTAAAAATGGTAACCCTGGCATAAACATCTTTCTGAGTCAGGACCTAGAATCAGTGCTCCTGTGAAGTTCTGCCATTCTTTGTGTGCTGATGGTATTTCATTATCCTTGGCAGTTAGTAATACCAGATACATCTGCTTCGAACTGCTTAACACTTCAGTTAATAAATCAGATATAGTTGTTCTTGGAGATAAAATTACAGGACATGAAGCTGTGGAGAGCTGAGTAAATTCCATTTTGCACATGGAAGCTGTGACGCTTGTCCTGGGAGAGTTTATTCTGTTTTGCACATAGAGATGGAATTCCTATTGGTTTAAATCTTGTCTACAACATTAGCAACTAGGTATGTGATAACTGGCAACCAAGGTCTCATTTATCAGGCTATCCGCTCTGACAACAGGTTAGGTTAATCATTAAAACTTTGCTTCTCTCTCTCTCCAGGTCTCCTGGGGTTCATTTAATGCTGCAGACAGATGGCACTGAGGAAATTCAGGTGCTGCTTGATGAGATTTTGGGGTTTTTTGAATGTGGTTTCTAGTATTTTTCAAATAGATTAAGTCCAATTGTAAATCATTCTTGTTCCTGGCACTGTGTTCTTTATTGGCCCCTAATGATTACACAGAAGAATTGATCTTTCAAAAGTAATCACACTTCATGAGGGAAGTTAGTCTTTTGTCCTTAGAATGCCAGGCACCATCTGCTATAATGCCATGTCAAAAAGGAAACAAACAGTCAGAAGTTGTAACTGGCTAGTTATCAAGTGAAACCTAGTGTAGTTTTTCTGATTAGCATATAACTAAAGTAATCTACCAAATCTATATTCTCACTGGATTCTCTCACTCTTTTTTTTAAATCAAGGGTGAGACACATAGCATTATTGCACTTGAGACATGGCCACAAATATTTTGAGTGAAGAACAAGAATAGCATCAGCAGCCCAGCCCTGTTCGTTCCCCTGCGGGACCCGAGCGGGACAGGGGGGCTGGGGCCTGCTGCCCCCACTCCGGGGCTGCCGCGGGATAGCACCAGCTGGGCAGCAGCCCAGATGCGACTGGCCAGGGGCTGGGCGCAGCGTGCGCGCTGCTGGGTCACCACAGCAGGCCCAGGCTCAGGCGGTTCGGGGGCGCCAGAGCCGCAGCCGCCGAGCTTGGTCATTGGCTGCTTCCTCCCCCCGCGGCAGTGGGAGTTGCAGCAGCGGCTGCTCCCGAGTCCCGCTCCCCAGGGGGAGAGAACAGCCGCCGCCTGGCCCCGCGGGCTGCCACCCTACTCTCCCTCCAGTACCACCCGACTGAGTCCTGCCTGCTCACTCACCCTGGCCCCGCGCTTTCCCTGCATCTCCCGGGCCTCCCTCCACAAGCGCCGGAGGGAGGAGGAATGGTGAGCCTGGGGAAGAGGCGGGGATTTGGGGAGGGAGCCAATGGGGAAAAAAGGGGGCGGGGGCAGAGTCAGGGCGGGGGGGCGGGCGAGCACTTCCGGGCTCCAGAGTATTTGCTTGTTTGTCCAGTGTCCCGACCTAACATCGGTCGGGACACGGGACAAACAAGGAAATATCGGGACAGTCCCGATAAAATCAGGACGTCTGGTCACCCTAGATTCCCATATGCCCTGAGAAGGAGGCATTCCACCCCCCTTGTTTAGGGACAACCCCAGAAGGGGAGTGACTTGGCAGGTTATTGCAGGGGCAGAGCAGCCAGGGCTGCAGATGCCAGGTGGGCAGAGAGCTGTCATGCCATCCCTGGCCTGAGGAGGTGCCAAGTGGTGAGTTGACCCTTTACAGTCCTAGAGATACATGTTCTATCCTTAAATTTCAGCCTCTTCTCATGAGCTCTTGTCACAGGTTAATCCGTGCTGTTGCTTTTCAATCTATCACAATGCAATTGTTTATACCGAATGGTGCAAATGGAGTATGTTTTAGAAGGATAGGTACAACTGGACTTGTAAACTCATTCACGGTAGAAAACCCAAGAGGAGAATTTAACTAAATTTTATGTCTAAAACATCAAAATAAAAAAAACTAACTCATTATTGTAGGTAAAAAACTAAGAGTGAGGATAAACAAATATTATTTATAGATTAAAGGCAGTCTTTAAAAAAAATGGGGAAAACAGGAAAAAATGAGCTAAAGGATTTTATGGCAAAATCCATTCTGGCCCCATTGAATATCCACTGATTTCAGCTGAGCTGAGATTTCATAGTTTAAAATGTATTAGGCCTCATTTACAATGGGATTTCAGTCAGCAGCACAGTTGCTCGACTGCATAAAAATTACCTTTCTTATTTGGTAGCATTTTACTTCAAATTAGCGTACCAGAAGGCAGGGCAATAGAAAAATCAGGCCCCTGGTACAGATAGAGTGCACAATGCAGCATGTTTTCCACCACTGGAGTGTACACTGTTTCATTTGCAGTGGTGCATTTTATTCCATAGTTTCAAACCAGAGTAACTGTACTCTTCCAAACCTCACTGCACCAGTACTATTTCTACTGGGGGTTTGCACTGGAGCAGGTACACTGGCATAGTTATACTAAAATCCTACTGTAGACAAGGCCTCAGTATAATGGATCACTGTCCAAAAGTTTCAGAATTATTTTCTGTTTGATTTGATGTGCCTGGTGATACTAAAAATACTAAGTGCTAGTCAGTATAATTATTTCAGTTTACACAGTGTAAAGCCTTGGTACCAGCTTCTGCAATTTTAACTCCGGGATATCAGTTTATATAGTGTAGGGCTTAAATCCAGGATTCCACTTTGCACAGCGTATATTTTAACTCCAGGATATCAGTTTATATAGTGGGGAGTTTAGCTACAGGGTAGAGGCAAATTTTAGAGTTGAAATTGACCGTTTTGATATTGCTCAATCTGATAGTGGTTTTACCTATTTACCTTTTATTATTTTAGCCTGTTTTGGTTCTTGTTTCTTCTTTAGGCAACTTGCAAAATGTATTATAGTTTTGTTCTGTAACGGTGACATGAAGGGATAAAAGTTTAATGTTTATGCTCTTTTTGGCTTTCTTATAAAGGAGACTTTCACCCGCCCTCACCCTCTGAAGTATTTTTTCTGCTTGCTTTATTTATTTTAAACTGGAGAAGTTCTATCAATAATAGCACTACTGAAATTATGAAATAGCAAACTACTTCTGTTGAAAGTGACTATAAAGGAGACCTTCACATCAGAAATACTGGTTCATTTGGGGTTTCACCTGACTTATCCCAGTTTTACAGATGCAAGAGGTTTTGATGTTTGGGGTAAGAAATGTGCATTATGCCTCCTTCTACCCAGCCCCTAAATGATCCTGTCCTATTGGACTCACTTTATTTCAGAATTTTTTCACTTCTTTGTCCCTGGTTCAAATATTGCCTAAGACCACCAATGTTACAGCTGTGCTGTGGGCAGCCAGACCTAGTAGACAGCACCAGAGTCCCAAGTCATGAGACAGGAGTCAAGAGTTAGGTAAAGATACCAGGAGGTCAGAAGCAGGAGACAAACTAGAGATCAGAACCATGAATCAGGCTGGGTCATAATACCAGGGGGTCAGAGGCAGGAGAGAAACTGGAGATCTGAACCACAAGTCAGATGCTAGGAAATCAAGCCAGAACAAGCAAGAGCCCAGTTGTTCAGACAGCTTCCTGTTCCTGCTGCTGGCTTAGCTAGGGCTATAAGGCCAATCAGCTGCTCTGGAATTGGACCTTGGGGTAGAGCCTCACATTGGGGTTGGGCTTCATGGGTCCCAGGTAAGCAGCTGTCAGCAGGCTGCCATCTGGAGAGGTGGTGTATGGCCACTCCTATAAACCCAGCAAACCTGGCTTTGAGACCTGTGTGTCATGACATTACAGTTGGCAGCTGTTCTGTACCATACTGTAAGAAATAAGTTTCAGCCCAGCAAGTAGCTTTCTGTATCACAGAAACTCAATGATATGTGTTAGCACCTTGGTTATAATCTCAGCAGAGAAGCCAAGGACTGAGCATGGCAGCTGAACTGCCCTCTTCACCCTGAAGGTGCTCCCTAGTGGAGCAGAGTAACAAAGCCATGTGCAGTACAATAACACTAACCATGTGATTTGTAACTAGATGGAGAATTTCAGTCATTGATGCTTCCAGTTTGATATTTTTTATGAACACTAAATACACTTAGAAACTACAGAACTGGAGAAGTAAAAGCATGATTATTCCACCAGGATTTCAAAAAAATTCAGAGTTAAACTATCTTCTTTTATAGCGCCACCTTCTACTAATAGAAGTGAGAGTGGTGTAACTAAAATCTCAACACTACTCTGATAGTAGGTCCCAATCTGTGAACTGATTTAGGCAGCAATTATAGTTACATCAGTGGTGGCTTTGGCCTTCTGCAATGGCTCTTGTTCATACTAAAGTAATGATGTGTTAAGATTCTACATGATACTGGGGGTATTTTTTACGTTCATTATTCCTCCTGTGTTTACATGTGTAGGAAGGACGGTCGGATTTTCAGGACTCATCCTTGCTATCTGTCTGTGACACACACAATTTGCTACCAGGTAAAACTCCTGTCTGATGGGATTATAAATTAGCTCCTTCCTTTGCAGGAAGATGGCTAGAAAGCAGTACTGGAAAATGCAATTGCATTTCTAGACGAGTGACTTGTATAGAGGTTTCAGACATGTTAAACATCCATTGTTTGGTAAACGTGCTAGTCCTAATCCCACAGATGTTCCTAAGCCCCCAGCTGCTCTTTTGACTGACAGATCACATGACGCACATTCAGACAGGACAGCAGCTCACATGGAAAGAATAAATTGACTGTTTGTCAGACATTATCCACTCCTACTGGATCAATGGTAGCAAATTTATAAATTCAAATCTGTACAGAGCTCTTTTTAAAAAAAGAAAATACTTTTAATCTAAATTAAAATTTTGTTTTTTTTTTTAAATATCAATTCTGTATTCTGCTTGGAGCAAGGTATAGAGGAAACTCAAAAAGGCTGGCCTAAGACTTTCAAAAATACCTATTAATTATGCATCAGAGGGGTAGCCGTGTTAGTCTGAATCTGTAAAAAGAACAGAGGGTCCTGTGGCACCTTTAAGACTAACAGAAGTATTGGGAGCATAAGCTTTCATGGGTAAGAACCTCACTTCTTCAGATGCAACTTGCATCTGAAGAAGTGAGGTTCTTACCCACGAAAGCTTATGCTCCCAATACTTCTGTTAGTCTTAAAGGTGCCACAGGACCCTCTGTTGCTTTTATTAATTATGCAGGCCTTCATTTTAGGGTGACACTTAGGGATTGATTTTCAGAGTCTGAGCACCTGCAAGTCCAATTGTTTCACCTCTGAAAATCAGACCCAATGTATCTCTTAGGGACGACTGCTGAGAAAAGCATCTTTGGCAAATCTAGAGTCCTTAGATAATTTTGTTCCCTGGCAGTCTAGTTTTAGGGCGGGATGTGGCACAGAGACTCCAGTAGTCTTGTTGGATGACACTGTTCTCTGGCAATGGCTGAAAATCAAGTGGCCATGCTTATTTTTCCTGCCCAACCATCTATCAGCAATCTCTTACTGTGGCTCAGTGCAGATCCTAAAGGGGAGAGATGGAACTGTTCTTGAGTGACTCCTTTTGTTTAAGGGAGGAAGCACACAGCAGCTTTAGGCAACTTTTCATCAGCCCCGAGGGCTCCCTCATGTGCAGTAAAGTCCTATTTGGTCATCCCTGCTCATTCAGCACGCATGCAAGGGTGACTACAGCAATATGGCTGGAGCTCAGTCTGGATAAGACTGAGCCTGGTCTACACTACAGGGTTAGGTCGAATTTAGCCGCGTTAGGTCGATTTTAAAATGAATGCGTCTATACAATCAACCCCGTTCCGTCAACCTAAAGAGCTCTTAAAATCAACTTCTGTACTCCTCCCCAGCGAGGGGAATAGCACTAAAATCAACCTTGCTGGGTTGAATTTGGGGTAGTGTGGATGCAATTCGATGGTATTGGCCTCCGGGAGCTATCCCAGAGTGCTCCAATGTGACCGCTCTGGACAGCACTTTCAACTCCAATGCACTAGCTAGGTATACAGGAAAAGCCCCAGGAAATTTTGAATTTCATTTCCTGTTTGGTCAGCGTGGTGAGCTCAGCAGCACAGGTGACCATGCAGTTCCCCTAGAATTGCAAAGGAGCTTCAGCATGGACCGAAAGGGAGACACTGCATCTGATTGCTGTATGGGGAGAAGAATCTGTGCAGGCTGAACTCTGATCAAAAAGAAGAAATGCTAACATATATGCCAAAATTGCACAGGGCATGGTGGACAGAGGCCACAACAGGGACACACAGCAGTGCTGCGTGAAAGTTAAGGAGCTCAGGCAAGCCTACCAAAAGACAAAGGAGGCAAATGGTCGATCCGGGCAGAGCCCCATACATGCCGGTTCAATGATCAGCTGCATGGCATTCTAGGGGGAGACCGTACCACTACCCTACCATTGTCCATGGACACCTGCAAGGGGGAGTCTAATGCAACAGGGAGGAGGATTTTGTGGATGAGGAAGAGGAGGAGGAGGAGAATGCGCAGCAGGCAAGCGGTGAATCCGTTCTTCCCAGCAGCCAGGACCTTTTCATTACCCTGGAGCCAATACCCTCCCAAGGTGGGATCCCCGACCCTGAAGCTGGAGAAGGCACCTCTGGTGAGTGCATATTTGTAACTACACTACAGGGTTTAAAAGCAATAGTGCTTAAAGTTTGATTTGCCCTGAAGAATTGGGATGCATTCACGGCCAGTACAGCTACTGGAAAAGTCTGTTAATGTGTCTGGGGATGGAGCGGGAATCCTTCAGGGACATCTCCATGAAGCTCTCCTGGAGGTACTCTGAAAGCCTTTGCAGAAGGTTTCTGGGGAGGGCTGCCTTATTTCATCCTCCACGGTAGGACACTTTACCACGCCAAGCCAATAGCGAGTAGTCTGGAAGCATTGCAGCACAAAGCATGGCAGCGAATGGTCCTGGGGTTTGATCACATTCAAGCAACATTCGGTCTATATCTTTCTGTGTTAGCTTCAGGAGAGTGATATCATTCATGGTCACCTGGTTGAAATAGGGGAATTTTTTTTAAGGGAACAGTAAAAGGACCCCGTTCATGCTAGGCTGTTTGCACTTGGTTAAAAGGGATCATCCCTGAGAATAGCCACACGGAGGGGTGGGGGGAGGCGTGTGCTGCACATCCACCCAAAAACCACAGCCCCTCCTTTTAAATGTGAAACCCAACCGGTATTGCTTGCTATGGGAAAGGAGGGCACAGCAGTTTGAAACCATTCCCACATGTTATGAAGGCATAAGAAACCAACCCCGCGTATCCATTGGCTTACCATAGCTGCCTGGAAACCGAATTCTGTTGCCCAGTCATGCGTGATGTGTCACCATACCTGCAGGTACCCAATATAAAAGGCAAAATGCAACCTTGTACCTAAAGCACATGTGCAGTCTGCTGCGAATTCCTTGCTTCGTGTGAAAGAGTCTCCCTTTTGTTCTCAGAAATGTATCATCTTAAATTGTACTCTCCCTTTTTATCCCTCCACAGGTGCAAATGTTTCTATGCTCCCCCTATCATCTCCATCCCTGAAGTTATCTCAGATTAGAAGGCAAAAAAAAATGCACTCACGATGACATGCAGTCCTCCTGCACTGATAGGGCACAGCTTAATGCATGGAGGCATCCAATGGCAGAGGCCAGGAAAGCATTAAGTGAGCGCTATGAGCAGAGGCAGGATGCAATGCTGAGGCTAATGGGGGAGCAAACGGACATGCTCAGGCATCTGGTGGAGCTGCAGGAAAGCCAACAAGAGCACAGACCTCCCCCCCCGTGCATCAACTGTACTACCGCCTGCCCTCCTCCTCAAGTTCCATAGCCTCCTCACCCAGATGCCCAAGAACACGGGGGAGGCTCCAGGCACCCAGCCACTCCACTCCAGAGGATGGCCCAAGCAATAGAAGGCTGTCATTCAAACAGTTTTGATTTGTAGTGTGGCTACAATAAGCAATGAGGCCGTGTCTTTCCCTCCTCCCCCACCCCACCCCACCCGGTCTACCTTGTCAGTTATCTCACTCTTTTTTAAATGAATAAAGAAAGAATGCACGGTTACAAAACAATAGTTACTTTATTTCCTTTGCCAGCTGTGATTGAAGGGGGGGAGGGTGGTTGGCTTACATGGAATTAAAATCAACGAAGGTGGGGGGGTTGCATCCAGGAGAAACACACACAACTGTCACACCGTAGCCTGGCCAGTCATGAAACTGGTGTGCAGCGTGCCTACCTGTGCTCTTCTAATCACCCTGGTGTCTAGTTGCTCAAAATCGGCCGCCAGGTGATTTGCCTCAACCTCCCACCCCGCCATAAATGTCTCCCCCTTACTGTCACAGATATTATGGAGCACACAGCAAGCAGCAATAACAGTGGGAATGTTGGTTGCACTGAGATCTAACCTAGTCAGGAAACAGCGCTAGCAAGCTTTTAAACATGCAAAGGCACATTCTACCACCATTCTGCACTTGCTCAGCCTATAGTTGAACTGCTCCTTACTACCGTCCAGGCTGCCTGTGTAAGGCTTCATAAGCCATGGCATTAAGGGGTAGTCTGGGTCCCCAAGGATAACTATTGGCATTTCAACATCCCCAAAGGTAATTTTCTGGTCCGGAAAGTAAGTCCCTTCTTGCAGCTGCTCAAACAGCCCGGAGTTTCTAAAGATGCAAGCGTCATGTACCTTTCCCAGCCATCCCATGTTGATGTCGGTGAAACGTCCCTTGTGACTCACTAGTGCTTGCAGCACCATTGAGAAGTACCCTTTGCGGTTTATGTACTGGTTGGCAAGGTGGTCCGGTGCCACGATGGGGATATGCATTCCCTCTATCGCTCCACCACAGTTAGGGAACCCCATTGCAGCAAAGCCATCCACTATGACCTGCACATTTCCCAGAGTCACTACCCTTGATAGCAGAACGTCAGTGATTGCATTGCTTATTTGGATCACAGCAGTCCCCACAGTATATTTGCCCACTCCAAATTGATTCCCGACTGACCAGTAGCAGTCAGGCGTTGCAAGCTATCGCCACTCGCTTCTCAACTGTCAGGGCAGCTCTCATCTTGGTATTCCTGCACTTCAGGGCAGGGGAAAGCAATTCACAAATTTCAAGGAAAGTGGCCTTACGCATGCGAAAGTTTCGCAGCCACTGTGAATCATCCCATACCTGCAACACTATCCGATCCCACCAGTCTGTGCTTGTTTGCCGGGCCCAGAATCGGTGTTCCACTATATCAACCAGCCCCACTGCCACCATGATGTCCCAATTGCCACAGCCCATGCTTTCAGGAATGTCTGTGTCCATGTCCTCCTCACAATCATCCTCGTGCTGGTGTCTCTTAGCCAGGTTCTGCACAAACTGCAGGATAATGTGCGAGGTTTTACAATGCTCACAACAGCAGCGGTGAGCTGAGCAGGCTCCATGCTTGCCATGCTATGGCATCTGCATGGGTAACCCAGGAAAAAAGGTGCAAAACAATTGTCTGCCGTTGCTTTCACAGAGGGAGGGGAGCCTGATGACATGTACCCAAAACCACCCGCGACAATGTTTTTGCCCCATCAGGCATTGGGAGCTTAACCCAGTATTCTAATGGGCAGCGGAGATTGTGGAAACTGTGGGATAGCTACCCACAGTGCACCGCTCCGTGAGTCAATGCTAGCCATGGTATTGAGGACACACTCCGCCGACTTAATGCACTTAGTGGGGATGTACACAATCAACTGTATAAAATTGATTTCTAAAGATTGACTTCTATAAAATCGACCTAATTTCGTAGTGTAGACATACTCTAAGTTTATGCTAGCAGGATGGGAGAAACAAATGGAGGAAAACACATCTTACTCATTCAACTGATGGAAAATATCTGCCTCTTGTTAGTCAGGTGTGTAACCTGGGGGCTTGTTAGATCTTCACTTGCTCCGGAATGCCCCAATAACAAGGCTGCTTGTACCATCTATCTGTGCTTTGCAAAAAAGTTGCACACTTTTTCCTTCAGTTGTGGACTTCCCCACAGTGATCTGTGCCTCTGGTGCCTCCAGATCTGATGACTGCAGTCTACTCTACACAAGCTACATTTGAAGGCCATTTGGAAACTGTAGAACTGCAAAATGTATACAGTATGTTTGCTTGACTAATGGTGTTGCTTGAAGGTAGAGTGACCAGATTTCCCAATTTTATAGGGACAGTCCCGATATTTGGGGCTTTGTCTTATATAGGCTCTTATTAACCATCATCCCCATACCGATTTTTCACACTCGCTATCTGGTCACCCTACTTGAAGGGACAAAATGGCACCTACGCTCTATGGTGTACCCAGATTTCTAATATCAGGGGTCGGCAATCTTCAGCACACGGCCCATCAGGGTAATCCGCTGGTGGGCCACGAGACATTTTGTTTACATTGACCATCCACAGGCACGGCCCTCCGCAGCACCCAGTGGCTGCGGTTCGCCATTCCCAGCCAATGGGAGCTGCGGGAAATGGTGCGGGCCACAGGGACATACTGGTCGCCACTTCTTGCAGCTCCCATTGGTTGGGAACAGCGAATCATGGACATCGGGAGCTGTGGGGAGCTGTGCCTGCAGACGGTCAACATAAACAAAATGTCTCACGGCCTGCCAGTGGATTACCCTGATGGACCATGTGCCGAAGGTTGCCGACCCCTGTCTAATATGTTTACATGCTTTATTCAAGATTTTGATTTTTACTCATAAAGATAGAGGCTGTCTCTCTGTTTATCCCATTCTGAGCAGCTGTGGTCAGCACAGGATTTTGACCTAGCAGCCCCCTGCTTTACATGAAAGGGGTCTGGGAACAGCATATTTTCAATGAGGAGTATTTGACTTGGAAATTTAGTACTCTGATGGAACTCGCACCTGCTGTCTTTCTGGGCCAGTTGCAAGGATTGCCCATGGAGCCCAGGCTTTTGAAGGGTGGATGGAGTATAAGGGGTAATAGCGGGGGGTAGGGGTGGGGATATATTAGCCTGGATGAACAGAGGCTGTAGGGGGTTTTGATCTGGCTGGTGCAGTGTGTAATATCGGGTATATGTTTTTCCTGTAACTCTTTTTACATGTGCCAAGAGCTTGTTAAGCATGTTTTTATATATATAAATAAATGCCTGATTCCTGCACATCCTACTGCTGCCACTGTCTGACTCTCACCCTCTGGCTGCTGGTGCCACTATGAGAATCTTAGGCCCAGACTGGAGCCTCGCATTTTCTGCTCATGGGCAAAGGCATTTTCTTGTTAATAAACTCAACATAGCGCTGATTCTTGAAACACTTCAATTCCAGCTAAGCCCATCCACCTCCATTGCTAAACTGAATCTCTGCTTCCCAGTTGCTTAAGTTCCTGCTGTGGTTTGACTGTTGTATGGCTTTAAACAATCTCCTGCCCTATTTTCTAATGTTGCTCTTAGGATGCAGTCCTGTGTGCATACGAGGTTAACTCCTCTGCATGGGAGGAACTGGGCTCTGGTCTAACCTCAAATCATAGCGGTTAGTTTCCTCAAAAGGAGCCAGACAATAGTTAGTTGAATACAAATATTTACTGACCAGCAGATGGCCTCAATGTGTTTTCCTTGCCATGTCCACTTTTCCAGCAGAGTACGGCTATAACTGATACAATGTGTAGAACCTTAGTCCAGCATAGCTGTAAATTGGTCGTGTGGTGATTTTTCCTTTTAGCTTCTGAATGACCTTTCAAATTCTAATCTGCCCCACTTTGAGACTCGTCAAATTACAGTATAATTTCTCTATTGCTGGGCTCCTGTCCCATGGCAAAGAGCTGGCTGCCGCTGCTGTTGCTTCCTGAGCTTTTTCCCACTGAAAGTTTCCAACCATGTCTACACTATGGGGACTATAGAAGCATAGCTACGGCACTGTAGCTATGCCAGCAGAATAACCCTGCAGTGTGTAGACAGCCTACATCAATGGAAGGTTTTCTTCCATTGTTGTTGGAATACTGCCTCCCTTAGCAACAGTAGCTAGGTTGATGGTAACATCCTTCCATTGACCTAGCTGTGTGTTCACCAGGGTCAGGTCAACATAGCTACAATGCTCAGGGGTATGGATTTTTCACAACCCTGAGTTCCACAGCTTCATTGATCTAAATTTTAAGTGTAGACCAGGCCCCTGTTTTGTGTCTCAGGGCTTCCTGTTTCCAGGGAAGGAGTAGATTTTTCAAACGGATTGTTCTTTCTCCCAGTTCACTAAGCTGCAGTTTGTCCACCCACTTGGCGTTCTAAATTGACCTAGAACCCAAATGCTTCTACTAAAATGGTCACCAGTGAAATGGTTAGCACTGGTGATTATATATCATCATCATCATCATCATCATTATGCTTCAGAGTCAACAGTGTATTGAAATGAATGGGCACACTTCACATCTCCTTTAAGTGCTAATCCCCTTGAACAGATTCTTATTTAAAGACCCAGGGACGGGCAGCACAAAGCTACCAGGGAAGTTTGAAGAATGCGTTTTACAGCTCAGACCTACGAGTTCTAGAATGCTCAGGGTATATAAGCTTAGTAGACTAATGTGAGAGAGTGGCTGATGGGCAGTTTACATTAAGATTGGCAGAATAAATATGCACAACCATTACATGTCGAAAGTGCAAGAAATTAGTCTGTTTTCCAATATGATTCATACATTCCATATGAAATTCTCTCTCTTTCAAGGATGATCTGGTAGCAACTGCTGTCTGTTTCTTTATATGACTGCATCCTTTTGGAGTGACGATTTTATATTAAAATAAACTACTATGGGCCAGCCCCCCAGAGGATGTAAATCAGTATAGTGTCATTGTTTTCAGTAGAACTACTACACTAACTTACACTAGATCTAGCCAAAATAGAAATTTAAATAACCTTTAAGAAAACATTCCTCCTTTTCTTCTCACTAGCAGCTTTTTTTACCAGCTTAGGTCTGTATTTCTGGATCTACAGTTGTAAAGGACTAAGATTTATAAGTCATCCAAAAGTAGAATCAACCTATTTTTAGACCCACAAAATGATCACAGCAAAATGCCTCATGAAAATAAATAGAGAAATGTGGGCACTGTAGCAGTCGGAAGTTTGTCAAATGGCAGAAAAGGAAGATGAGTGGGAGGCTTGAAGGGGACTGTGTTATTCTTATTGCTTCGGTCCTCTTTCTGTAGAGCGATGGAAACATATTCAGTTTTTATTCAGTCTTAGAGTCTGATCCTGCAACAATCAGAAACATGAGCAAAACTTAGTATGTGAACAGTCCCACTGACTTCACTGGAGCGACTCACACTGAGCCTGCAGAAATGAGTCCTAATAACTTAGTTCTGGATTAATTCAGTACAAATGTTATATTTTATTAATTTATGGGATTCCATTATCCCAGCATTGAAGTGCCATTAATAACCGTGAAGTAAGGAGGTATTATCCTCTTTTAACAGATAATGAAACTCGTGTACTGAGAAATTAGGGGTCAGGTTTTTGATAGAACTTAGCACCCAATGCACTGCGCTCCATTTAAAATATGGCTATACATGCCACAATGGAACTGCTAGGTGCTGGCACTTCTCAAAAATTGGCCCTTTTTTAGGTACTTAAGTGGGAGCTGAGCTCTTTAGACACGCTTTCTCCAACTGTGGGTGTTGAACACTTGAGAATCTAGCTCCATGTGACTTCCCCCAGGTTACACAAGAATTTAGTGTCACAGACAGGGAGAGAATTCAGCTCTCCTGAGCCCAAGTCCAGTGCCATAATCACAAAACCAACCAGTGGTTGGAGCCAGATTTTGCCACTGATCCTTTCATTGGAGATGGGATAGGAAGTGAGCCTGCCTGACACGTACCTGGCAGCACAACTCCTGTCCCGGGGGCTGGGCCTGGCTTCCCACTCCAGGTGTTGCAATCTGATGCACAGAGTGGCAGCGCCATTCTTGGCCCAGGCACCCTCTGTCATGACAGAGTGTCGGCTGGGCCAAATTTGAGTGTGTGGCACTGCAAGATAGTGCACAAGGTCACAACTCCACGTGACCCTCTATGCCAGCCCCACTGGACAGGAGCAGCCGCTGCCAGGGAGTGCAGGGCAGGCTTGTTCTTTAGCCCTATGTGAAAATTCATGTCATACCCTCCATTTGTCAATCGCATAGTATGCTAGAAAAAGGTGCCATATGTACACCTAAATGGTTGCTGGGGAAGGGGCAGTTGGCTCTGCCACCTTTCTATTAGCTTTGTTGCTGAGACCGCTCTTCCTCTCTATTAGTATATAAACTTGTTAGATATTAATTTGGGGACGGGCAGTTCTTTATCCCATTAGCACATTGACAGTGGCATTCCGAGTTGTCTTTCTCTAGAGCACTGAGTGCAGATCAGTTAACAAGATCAGGGCTGTGCAATCCACACCAGCCTTCCTGGTGTGCTTTGGTCATTTCCATTTTTATCGCTGTGTAAATACATTGAAGAGAAATACATTTTATTCAATTGCTGTCTTTATCTTTCCCTGCATGCTCAGCTTCTCTCTCTCTCCACCACATACACGCTTTTGGATATCATATCCTTTTCATTACATCCCATCTATAATATGTATTTCTGAGTTCTGTATATTTGTTAGGGGGAGGTAGTCTTTTAATGCAACATTTTTAGGTGTGATGACTTGTTGCATGATATTATCATGAAATAAAAATCATTATACCGCTCCCTACCTCCAGTCTTTGATAGCATATAGATAATGTGTTGCATCCAAACAGGGATTGCTGAACTGTAGTTTTGAACACTGGATAGCCAAAGGGATATATCTTCTTTTGAAAGATTCCCATATTAAAAAATGAAGATTTCCCAGAGATCTGCTCTGACAAAATCTGCCATATTTTTAATATCAGTTGGATGAGATATCTGTTGTAACTGGGTCTGGTGCCATGTAATTTGCAACATAATTTCACTGTCTGTTTATCTAGCCATCCATCCGTCCATCCATTCATATGTATATAAAGCAGTCAGAAGATCTGGTGACTGTTGATAGATCATAAATCAGCATCTGCTCTCAACAACATGTGAATACAAATGTGATTAAATTCGACACTCTGCCCATTTTTCAATTATCAGATTTCAGAAAACTGTTCCTTTCTGCCCAGCTTTCATAAATAGTAGCTTAGTTCCCTGTGTACCTGGTGCCTAAAAACCCATTGTCACTTATCAAAAATAAACAAATAAAGTTGTAAAATTACTTTAGAAATGATTCCACAAACAGGTTATCAACTAACCAATAATTCTATAGAAAAATCTTTGAAAGAGTTCATGATACTTGGGAAATTTCATTCAGAATTCATTCATTCATTTAGAATAATGTCTCTCACACACGCCACAGAATGTAGCTAATGCCAGAATTCACATACAACACTGACCTGGTATTGTGGAATTGCCTGTGGAACTTTTGCCTGAGGGTTAGGGATATGGGATATTTATACTCAACTTTGATCCCATTGAGAGTGTACAGATACTATAGTATATAGATTCTATCCATAGTATTACATAAAAGAGTATTAACATTGCACAGTGAAGCACACAGTCAGGAAATGCTAATGTGAAGTTTATCTCTGCCGCTGTAACTGCCCCATTGTGTGTCATGATTTAAATACATATTAACTGTTTTCCCTGCAGAACCCTTTCCTCCCTTGGGATGCAAGCTGGATAGTGCATAATGAATGAGTCATTTGATCAAGATTTATTTTAATCCCAACTATTCAATCTGTGGCTCCTCCAGCTCATTCACTATTCACCATCTAACAATGGGGTGCTGTTAAGGTTGCACAGGCAACCTTGACTTTGCCTTTCCTGATTTTTGAATACTTGTCTCTTTGTGTAACCATAACATACTTGTCATGTATGTTTTTAATGGAATTTCCAAAGGTTTGTAAATGAAAAATATAAATCAAAGTTATTCCATCCAATGGACTGTTTGCTAGACAACAGGAGCAAGAGCTCCTCATTAAGTACATGATTTTGAACACTGATTGACACCTGGGCTACATTTTCAAAGGGTGGAGCCTCCCTGTTTGTGGCCGCTATTTGCACCTGGAAATATGAACTGGTAGAAACAATCAGAGTACTTACAACTTTGATTTACTGATTTGTACCTGCAGTTAGGTTTCTGCCTGCATAGGTGCCTATAAGGTCTTCATTACTGTTGTACCTGAGTGCCTCATAAACATGTAATGGATTTTATCTCACAGCACCCCCCTATGAAGTAAGGAGGCATTTTCTCCATTTTACAGATGGGAAACTAACACACAGGAAGGTTGTGGCTCAGGTAGGAATTCAATCCACATTTCCTGAGACCCAATCAGTGGTGCCAAAACTGGGGAGGCCAGGGGGCCATGCCCCCCACTTTTTAATGTGGATGTAGTTTGGGGGGCCAAAGCTACACATTTGTGTAGAGCTAATAGAACTCTGAGAGGTCATATACTGAATTCCCTCAACTTATATATGCACAATGGTAACAATATTGGAAGACTGTGAGTAAAAACAATTGTTGCATGAGAGAAACCAATGCACATGTGCAAACCAGATATTTTTTAAACTCTTAAAACTTGACCAAATCAGCAAAAATTTTCATTAGACGAGTGAAAAGCACACTTATGACTAGAGACTATGGCCTCAATTCAGCAGTAAACCTTTCTTCAGCAAAGTACATGCTTAACTCTAAACATATGCTTAAAACCAGTTGATTTGATGCTTAAATGCTTTACTGAATTGAAGCCGGTGTCCCTTCCAGAGTTTAAGTTTCTACCTAAATCTAAGGCAGTAGAGTTGTTAAACAATAAAGTAAAAATGTATTATGGTAAAAGTTAATTTTTAATTCTCTTCCTACTTGAAAAAGGCTGAACCATTTTGCTCAAACTTTCCACAATCTTTTACTATCAATCTAAGATCACACACTCAAAAAGTTATAAGCCACTGACATGATTCTGTAGAATGCAAGCTTAACTAAAGCTCTCCCCAAGCACAGGGTTGTATGCATTCATTTGGCCGGCAGTCTTGAGAATACCACTCTTCTAATGGTTAACTGCTTCTGAAAAGGATTTATTTTTTACATTGCACATCCCAAGACATTCCGGGAGTTAACAGCATGGCTCAGTTACTATCACCTAAAGAAAAGCCACGATTATCGAAACAGAAATGTCCGTTCTCAGCCAATCCCTAAACACAAAAGACCTATAAAAAGTTACAAGAAGGAGACATCGTCCTGCATTTAAATATTAAATTTAGAGTGAAAGCATTTTTTAAAAATGTAAGGCCTTTTTCTCAAGAAGACTGCGCTTGTGGGTAAGGATTTGGCTTTGCTCTGGCATTTTGAATGTGAGAATATTTACGTGCTAAGGAAAACAGACAAAGCCACAAATTAGTTGCCTGGTCACTCACAGACATTAAAATGTATACTTACATGCATTAACAACCTACACTTTTCTGCTCACTAAACATTGGCTCAAGAAGCCTGCATCCATATGTCACAGTTATTGGTTTACTTTTAAGCTCCAGATGATCTGTTAAATTGCAGAAGAAGTGTGGGAGGACAGATGGTGGGCTAACACTTCTTGTTGTTCTATATCTTTTATTCTGTATAAATCTATGCTTTCATTTGTAATGGTTAACTCAGAAAACCACTACCAGCTCCCCACTACTATTGTAAAGTTCCATGTAACCATATTTCCTATGGATTGTAAATTGCTTATTAATAGAATATAGCAGTTGCTAGCCACAGGCTTTGTATGTTGCCCTTTGCCCTGTTTCCAGGGGGGGAGATTCGCACACACACCTTTCTAAACAACTGTAATTACTATTTCGTCTTGAAAATCTTATTCCAAAGGCAATCGGGGGAGGAGGGGAAGGGTTAACAAAAGGGACCAGCTATTTTGAGGTTGAGAGGTTTTGTGGGTTTGTGCACAAGAGGGGAGGATTGCCAATCTTTGCAAGAGCATCATTTATTTAGTGAAAAGTGAAATTTTGCAGGTGATAAGGCATTAAGGTAGTATTGTGAAGGAGACCCAAGTTCTAGCACTAGTTCTGACACAGATTTCATATTAACCCACTATTTTTTATGAACCACACCTTTCACTGTGTGTGTGTGTGTCTGTCTCCCTTTAATGAATTGCCTGGGCATCAGAGGAAAAATACAGAGGAGAGATGACTGTACATATTGTGCCTCAAAAAATCACTTTTGTTTTAAACCCGAACAGTTACTAACATCTACAAGGAACTGAATTAAGTTCTCCCTTTGCTTCATGATCCTTGTTTATTTCATATGAAGTGTGTTTGCTCACTACACAGGATTTCCCAAGTGCTCACCGCTGTATATTTTTACATTGTGCACTGTATTGTAATGTATAGGAAACATAGCACCATATAGTGTAACAGCAGAGCTCTAAATTTCAAGCCAGGTACATAAATCTGGTATGATTCCTTACATACGGGGTTTGAAGACGGGTGAGAGAATGATCTTTGAAAGGGTCTGTTCATCCCTTGATCTGTTTTATGCTTAAACTGCATGTAACCCTTCTGCCCATCTAAGTTGGCAGCAACAAGGGCCGGGTTCTGTATCTAGGGGTTCCGTTTCAATAACGCAATGCAAAACCGGCTCGAGCCCCCACCCAGTGACCTGGGACAATTACATACCACCCCCTGGGTGCCTCTAAGAGGCAATACTTCCCCTCTTGCAAGCACGGAGTCTGAGTGTAACAGAAAATGTTTAATAACATGAGGTAAACGACATCAGCAGTAAATTGGAAAAACACCACAAACAGGATTCATAACACAAACCATGAGCAAAAACCCACCCCAGCAAATTGGGCTGTGTCCTTTCCCATTGGTTCTTGAAACCAGCAAACCAAGGATCACCAAAGTCCCAAAAGTCCAACAACCCCAGAGTCTCTTGGGTCCAGCAACCCAAGAATCCCCAAAGTCCCAAAAGTCCAACAACCCCCCAAAGTCTCTGTCCCTGGTCAGTGCAGCCCCAGAGTTCAAAGGGGGTGGGGCACGCAGGGTGTTAAGGGGCACCTTACGTGATCCAAGGCTGACCGGCTGCCTCTCCATGGGGTTCCGCCGCAGCCTTCACCACAAGCCGCTCCTGCCGTCTCACGAACTGCTCTGGCAGCTGCTCCGCTCAGCTCTACTCCACTTCAGCCGTCCCTTGGGCCGCTCCCACAAGGCTCCGCTCCGCTCTGTTCCGCTCACCGACCTGTGAGCCACTCAGCTCCGCTCCAACCATCCCCACGAGGCTCCACTCTGCTAGCTCCTCCGCCAGCCGCTTAGCAATATAGCATCAGGCTCCCCCACTCATTAACTCAGCACTCAGTGATCTCCGCTCTTAATAACTTTAGCTCTTTGGTGATTTCAGCTCTTAGCAAGTTCAGCTCATAGTAGGGGAGCCCCAGTACTAGTGCACCATTGGCCCAAAGTGAATTCAGCTCAGCAGCCTGTAACTAGACTCCTAATAGAATCAAAGTTAACTCTGATATTCAACAGTGGAGAGAGAAGGTAGTGCAAGTGGTTTTTCAAACCCTCAGAGAGGGCCCATACCATCAGGTACAACTACCTGTGCCCATCCTCTCTCCATTCACTGGGTTTTGTAACCCATGCCCCTTGTCAAGCAAGTGCTACTTAGGTAATGGTGAAGGACTCACTCAGTCCTTCTGTCATACAACAGTTCCACTGGCCTTGATTCACAGAATCAGGGTAACAAAACTTTATTCTTCCTGCCCAATAACAGAAAACTGGGGATCCCACACCAGCCAAAGTAACCACTTTGAGTTGCTGTTGTTTCACGCCAGGCGAGTGGGTGTGCCTATGCAAACAAGATCAGCCCCTGGAGTTCTTTTCCACACTCGCCATAATTCACCACCAGATGTCATGATAGAGCTCATCCTGACTCTGCTTACATGCAGATGGACATTGTGAGATGACTAGGCTGATAGCTGAGAAGGGATCTCTGCTTAACTTAGTAGTTTGTACAACTAATACCTGTACAATATGAGAATACTCATAATGGCTACTAATGTGTCATATGTACCACAAGATAAATGGAAAAGGAAAATGGACCCAACTAGAAGAAAGAACAAAAATGTATTTAGTTTTTATGGTGAATCACATATTAAAGTCAACTACCAAAAGTAGCAAAGTATGGAAGCTCAGTGCAGTAATCTATAAGTTCATCCAGGGCAGGTCTGGCCCCTCCTCCAGCAGCGTAAGTAATACCTGACATTGCTCCATTCTCAGCTGGCACACAAGTCAAACTCCACCCCCTCAGAATACCCAGCCATAACACCTGCAGCTTCCCCCCTGTGTCAGCCCACCAATCACCTGAATGAACGAGTTTGGTTCCCTCTCATCCCATACTGTGCCACAATGAGGCAGGCTGGCCCCTTTTCCTTTCTTCAGTACTTCCGCTAGCTGTGTGAGGAGGCCACAGCCACCAACTCCTGTGACTGCCACAGCCTTGTGGAAAGGTCCTTGCTGCCCACTGCTCTCACCTCCGTCTTCATTGAACTTACTGTTACTTAAGATGTTCCTTCCAGGGCTGGTGTAACTACTCGGCGAACTAGGCGGCCGCCTAGGGAGCCAAGATTTGGGGCGCCAAAAGCGGTGTCTGGCGTCACAGGAGTCAGGTGAGCGGGCAGGGCGGGGAGCGAGGCCTCCATAACAAACCCACCCCCACAGCGAGGGGCGCCGTGCAGGATGGTAAGCGGGAGCCTGTGGCGGAGCAAGGAGCAGACAGCCGGCCGGGCGAGGCAACCAGCGCGGCCGAGGGATGGAGCTGTTGGGGGAGGCAGGACGCGGTCCTGAGCTCAGGTGAGCTTCGCCTTCCAACGCACCAAGCTTGGGACCAAGGGCAGCCGCCTCCGGGGCGAGGGAAAGTAAAACTAAACCTGGCAGCATGACGGAGGAGAAAGGGCTGGCGCGGGTGCCGCTTCCAAACACCGACACCCCCCCGGTGGCTACTGTGCCAATGCGAGGAGCCAGCCCTGCTCCCCAGGGAGATCCTCACCTGCTCCCTGGGAGAGCCCGGCTATGCCCTCCTTGCCCCTGGGTCCCCCCCGGAGGGCGACGTACTCAGAGCCTGGGAACATTTAGAGACCCTGAGAGCTGGGGGCATTCTCAGCCTCCTCCTTGCTCATAGGTTCCCCCCGGGCCAGAAGGGACCATTGTAATCATCTCCTCTGGCCCCCTTGAATTAATTCTAATGAACAATGCCACATTATGCAGTATTAATTTTTGAAAGTTTATAATAAGCGATGCTCCGGGGAGAGGGGAAGGGGAGAGGGGCGCAAGGTGGAAGTTTTGCCTACAGCGCAAAATATCCTTGCCCCAGCCAAGGTTGCTTCTCTCTCCACACTGCTACCTAATGGGAAGGCTTTGAGTTCCTGTTCCTCTTTTCTGCAGGCAGTGCAGGTTCTGGTGAAGGCCGCCCATCTCCTGCTCTGTGCCAGCAGATTGCTCCCCTTTCTGTCAGTGGAAATAATTCTCGCTTACATTTATGGTCTTTTTTACCCCTAATGGTACCAGGAGCTCAGCTAGCAGTGAGCAGCTGTAGTTTATTGCTGATAATCCATAGCAGCCTTGTTGGCTGGTTGTTGAGGCCATGCCCCTTTCCCTGCCAGATCCCACCCATTTTCTGGAATGTGTTTTCCAGATCATGCCCTGTATCAAGGCTGCTTCCACACTCTGAACTTTAGGGTACAAATGTGGGGGCCTGCATGAAACTTCTAAACTTAACTACCAGCTTAGATCTGGTCCGCTGCCACCACTCCCAAAGTTCTAATTCCCTTCCCTGGGTAGCCTTGAGAGACTCTTCACCAATTCCCTGGTGAATACAGATCCAAACCCCTTGGATCTTAAAATAAGGAGCAATTAACCATCC
Organism: Chrysemys picta bellii; assembly: GCF_011386835.1. NCBI lineage: Eukaryota > Metazoa > Chordata > Testudines > Emydidae > Chrysemys > Chrysemys picta. The sequence goes on along the minus strand of NC_088793.1, from coordinate 35,883,220 downwards.
CCCCTCCTTTCTCCAACCCCCTTGGATCTAAAAACAAGGAAAAAACAAGGAAAAATCAATCAGGTTCTTAAAAAGAAGGCTTTTAATTAAAGAAAAAGGTAAAAATCATCTCTGTAAAATCAGGATGGAAACTAACTTTACAGGGTAATCACACTTAAAGAGCCCAGAGGAATCCCCTCTAGCCTCTAGCAAACAGAGATAAACACTCTAGCAAAAAGGTACATTTACAAGTTGAGAAAACAAAGATAAAAACTAACATGCCTTGCCTGGCTGTTTACTTACAAGTTGGAAATATGAGAGACTTGTTCAGAAAGATTTGGAGAACCTGGATTGATGTCTGGTCCCTCTCAGTCCCAAGAGCGAACAACCCCCAAAACAAAGAGCACAGACAAAAGCCTTCCCTCCCCACCAAGATTTGAAAGTATCTTGTCCCCTTATTGGTCCTTTGGGTCAGGTGTCAGCCAGGTTACCTGAGCTTCTTAACCATTTACAGGTAAAAGGATTTTGGAGTCTCTGGCCAGGAGGGATTTTTTTATAGTTATGACACCCTGTCACAGAGTTGACGCTGCAGGTAGCTTGTACCACTGCCCACTTCATCGCTGGGTGGATTTTCTGTTACAGCAGGCCCTATGAACAGTGACTCAAGCCCTGCAGGCCCTATGAACAGTGACTCAAGCCCTGCAAAATGTACGGCAGGTGGATGAGGGGCAATTCTGCATTTGAGCCTCAGTGTTCCAGTCATAATTATTTTAATACGTCTTCCTGTTGTGCAAAAAAAGCTTACAAATTTAAATAATTGGGAAAGGAGAGAAGGCACGGACGACCAAAATGAAGGCCACAGAGTAGGCCTGGGGTCACGAGGATTCAATTAAAATCGGACTGATATCTAATTAAAGAGATCTGTAAACCTCCGATTCCCTCTGTGCCTCCTCCTTTAATGAAAAAGCTGACAGACGCAATAGGAACTAAGTATTAGGCACTTGGTCTCACGGACTAGGATTATCAGTTCATTCATTTTATCTGAGTCAGTCCAATACAAAGGATCACCTGCACTTTCTTGTTCTCTTGCTGGTTTCCTTGTATTGGCTGAGAGAGGATACAAAAGTTCTTTCCTTCCATGTCTCTCTCTTTCCTTCCTCCCACAAAATTTTGGGGCTCCGAATTAAAGCAGATACCTCGTGTCTGATGCCGGGTTTGAATAAAGCGGTAAAAAGAAACTGTCATAATAAAGATCTTTATTTTCTAATGGCATTTCCATTACAAACCTATTCTCATGGTCATTAATTAAACAGAGCGGCTGGCTGGCCCCCATGCAATGTCATGCCAACAGTGGGCAGCAGACCACCAGAATTCCTGTGCCAGGGCTCAGACTGGCTATACACACGAGCACCACATAAAAAGCTGTACTGAATGAATGGTATATAATACATAACAGTGTAATTAAGCAACTCATAATAGTGTAACTTTCACTAGGTCTTATAGCATGATTTTTTAAAATCACAGCTAACAGGAAAACCAGCCACATCAATAGTACTCTGATGCACATTATGCCACTACTGTACAATGAGCAAAGTGGAGAGGCATTGGTAAGCAATATGTGCCACAGGTCCTGCCCACAATTCTCACCACTGCCAGTGAAAAAATATAGGAGAGAAAAGATAGAAAAAAGGAGGGAAAGATGAGAAATAGTTAGAGCACACTATGATTTCCCACCCTCTCCTCTTCAGCTTCAGCCAGGGACGGCTCTAGGATTTTTGCCGCCGCAAGCGAAAACAATTTCGGTCGCCCTCCCCCCCGTTTTTTCTTATCCCTCCCCCAGCCCCGCCTCAGCTATGCCCCTTCCCCAAATCCCCAGCCCTGCCTCCTCCCCCCAGGCTCTCAAGCCTAGAAGGGAGGGAGGGAGAGGGAGAAGCAGCGCATGCGCCGCGGCCACTCGGGGTCTCCCCCTCCCTCCGAGGCTCTCAAACCCGGAAGGGAGGGGGAGATCCCAAGTGGTCGCGGCGCGCGAAACAGCTGATTTGCGCACCACTGCTCCCCCTCCCTCCCAGGCTCTCAAACCTGGGAGGGAGGGGGAGATCCCGAGCGGCCGCGGCGCGCGAAACAGCTGATTTGAGCGCCGCTGCTCCCCCTCCCTCCCAGGCTCTCAAACCCGGTGCGCGAGCGGCAGCAGCGGAGGTGAGTGAGGGCGGCCGGGGCACATTTTTAGGGGCAGCATGGCCCGCGCCAGAATGCTGCCCCTAAAAATGTGCTGCCCCAAGCACCAGCTTGTTTTGCTGGTGCCTAGAGCCGGCCCTGGCTTCAGCAATATCAATGGAGCATGTATGTAACCATACTTCAGGAAAGGATGTAGTGAGAAAGATACTGCCCTAATAGAACAGTGGAAGGAATTCAGAGAAGTGCTACAAAAAATGAGTAAGGCATAAATCCTCATCTTACTACCCAGCTCTTTGCATAGCACTGGAGACCTCTGCAGAAGAAAGAAAAGCTTCACTTCACCCGACCATGTCAGGGATTTCCCACCACTCTTCCCTTAGCTCAGCTCTGTCCCACCCCCAAACCCTCTCTACACTCCCACACACAGGGAGCCCCCACAAACCAGGCTCCATGAAGGGCTGTGCATCCTCCCCCCGCCCCCAAATCTCTTCTGCTGTTGCACAGCTGAATGGATGCATTGATGCTGTCAGAAAGTCTTCTTCCCATCCTTGCTAAAAAGGGGCTAGGACTAGTTCCTAAAGGGCTGCAGAGATAGATTGAGGAAAGATTAAATTTAAGATTAAAATAATTAAATACATATCAGTTGGCTAAGCAATGAATGGAGAACACCAAGGAGGGTGAGTAATCTAGTATGGTAGAAGAGAGTCTGACTAGGAGTAACAGGATGGGTTTTTTTTTTTTTCAAATTAGAAAAATATGAGTATGTACCACATGCGTGCCCTGAATGGGCTAATGTGGCCTGAAAGGCCAATTAACATATCAGGCTGCACCTGGAGGGGGAGCCAGGCTTAACTGATCCTGAAGCTAGTTAATATAAAGTAAGAAAGTTTGTAATAGAAAGGCACTGTGCCACAAAAAAGAAAGGAAGGAAGGGAGTGCCTGCCTGCAGGGACAGAGTCTGCAGTTACTCTCTGGAGATGGAGATATAGTGAGGAGAAAAGCCCTGGGATCCTGACCAGACTAGGAGAAGGTTAGGAAGAAAAACTGGGCTCCCGAGGAAAGGAGAAACCCTGGGCAGGGGTCCCTAAGAGAAGGGCAGGACTGGGGTAGGGCTTTGAAAAGGGAATTAAGCTCAGAAAGCGGGGCAAGGCTAGGAAAGCTGGGCTATGGCCTGGACTAAAGCGGGATGGAATAAAAGAGTGGCTTGTAGGCAGGAGCTTGTACCCTGAGACTGTCCCTGAAGAGAAAGGGCAGCTGGGAAGAAGCAGGCTCCTGGTGGAGCCTCCAGGAAGAAGCCCTGAATGTCAGCAGCTCAGGAGCCAGTCCCAGGGAGAAGCCCTGGGAAGCAGTCCTCTGTGACAGAGTGAGGAAGTACTCTGCAGAGCCCCGGAGTGGGGCAAAGAGCACTGAGGATTGAGTCTGTGAAGGATGGGAGAGTTTTTGTTCCTTTCAGTTGGGACATTATCCTCCTGGAAAGGGTGGACAAAAACATGACCTGGCCAGAGGACTAAGTTATGGGGAGAGAGACCATGGGAGCAACTATCAGCAGGGAGCGCCAGATGGGGATAGAGTCACCAGGGCTGGCTATGAGGAGGTGCTCCTTTGGTGAGTGAACTTTTTCACAGTAGGATAAATATTAAGAAGAATGTTTTGTAACTGGGGCAATAGGGGTGGAGAGGGAGGGGGAGAAGTTCCTTCCCTAGAGATAGTGAAAGTAAGTCTGGACAAAGTACTATGCACCATTTAAAACAAAATCCCTGTATGTTGTGGAATAGCGGACATATCTATATTTATATTGTGAGCTCTCTGCTGGCATTAGCTCTATGTGTTTGCATAGCCCCTACCATATGCTGGTCTTGATCTCAGCTGTGGCCTCCAAGTACTCCGGTATTACAAAGAATAATGATTTCTATGATCCACTGAAGTGATCCCATGAAGCTGAATCTACATTGTGTTCTAGATACTCCACCTCACTGTCTCAGAAACCTTTAAACACCAAAGCCACATCCTGATACCCTTAGTCCTATTGAGCAGCACCTTACTCCACAAAGTGTCCTATTCACTTAAGTGGGAATACTTGTTCCTCCACTTTGAGCATAACCATTCCTTTCTTTTGATCTTGTTCAATCGTTAAATTCCAGGCATTCTAGAATTACTCATTTGCTAAAAATCCATTTCCCCATTTGGAAACCTGGCCTAATAAACTAATTCCTGCAGATGCCAGACTTCTGTCCAGCCATCTGATACTTATATCTTGCCATACGGTTAGCCCATATGTAACCACGTTAATAGCAATAAAAATAAAGATGAATACAAAAAGTAGAACAGATAGCTGAGCTGTTTGATACTAAGGTAGTTCTGCTTTCTCTTCAAAGGCAAGTGAAATAGAGAGTTATATACTTCCCATGCAAATCACAGATAAAAACATAAACAAATGTTCAGTTAAAAAACTGAACGTCATTGAGTCTTTAATGACTCTTTCTATGAAACAGTCTAGTAAAGTTTTGTCCACTCAAATGGACGTTTACAAGAAATAAAGCCAAAGGGTGAAATTCTCTCCTGAGGTATCTCCATTGAAGTCTTCAGGAATCTGGCCCAAAGTGTTAAAGCTTTCAAAGCAGCTGTGAAAACTTTCAGTGACTGACACTTACATAGTTCTCCAATCCTCTCTCCCTCCTAGCCACTCCAACAGATGGACTGTGGATTGTTTATAATCACTCTGCCTTCCACTTCCTGTAAGGGACAGGGTTGCAATGAGACTTGAGTCCGCCTTGGAAGTGGCACAGGGCTGCACAGCACCTGACAGCATTCACTGCCCTTCTAGCAGCAGACAGTTAGCAGAGTGCAACATGAGCTATAACATGCAGCCTCTGCTGTACAGTCAGAGAAGGGTGTAATAAGGGTCTGACTGGTAAGAAAATGGACTTGATTTCCTAGCCCCAGCCAGGTTGACACAGGTCAATACCCTGGCCACTTTAGTGGCTACTGTTACAGGAAGGCTGATGTTATCTGCCGCAGGGGCACTAGTAGGAAGTATCCAATACACTACAGAGACACAATGCAGGAGAGGGAAGGCTTTTTCTACTCTCCGTGCACAAAGACCAGGCTCTAGCTTTCCCCTAATTTGCTGACACAGAGACTCTGTTTTAGTAATTCATTAATTTCTATGAATTGCAATGTACAAATTGCAATTCCAGTTATAATACATTTCTTATAGGGCCACAGTTTGCAGCTTGTATTTGTAGTTCTTCTCTCTCTCTCTCTCTCTCTAAACACTATAGACAAGCCCATCTTTTAACGGTTCTCTCAGCATGGAGTTTATTAGGTTTTGAATTCAGGTATGGGAATGTAAAGGTTGATTGGATTTCTTGAGTTTTCCATTTATGATGTGGCAAAATAGTTTGGAAAGGAAAAACAATATAATACATGCTGATCACACTGGAATTAGCTATACACTTTCTATTTGCATATAAAATGCTCTATGTAAATCTGTATATTACTAACAGTAAATTGCCTCAAATAAATATTTTTGCTAATACTAAATGACTAACAGTGAATTAGTTTTGTATTCCCCACATAGCTGCATTTTCATATTGACTAGAGAGAGATTATGAGCTACATGCCAACTATTTATGATTAGGGCTGCTTCTGAATTTAAGTGATTCATACCATAAAATTCATGGGATTTAAAATGCTATCAGTGTTCTGTCTCATGTAGGGGTGACAGACACCTTTAATTTGTAAGCATTAGCAAAATGAGATGCAGTTGCAGAAAATGTAATTGGATCATCTTTGTATTATATGTCAGCATGACTAAGTACTGTTAAAGTATGCACAGTGCACACAACATAACCTGACAGCAATATAGTAGCTGGTTGTAGGCATGACAAATAATAGCAGACTTCACTTCCCATTGTATTTTTTTTTCTTTCCTAGGCAGTATTCATTAAATAAGAAAGCTCTAAGGCTGCCTAGAAGTTTAATGGCTTAACAATCTTTGTTACATTAAAATGTTTCATAATCGCAATTCCATTAGAAAAACACAGAAGACTGTCTTTGCTGTAAACCAGGGGAACCGTACATCAGCGGTCCCATCTTTTCTTATTGTCTTGTATCTTTTGTAACTTACGGTATGACAAAATGGAAAAGACTGAGCTAGGCAGTTCGTATTATTGAGACAATAAATAAGCTACCAATGGCAAAAACATGTTATGTATCATTATTATTATCATTATTATTATGCATTTCTAAGGAACCCATCAGCATAGTGTCTAGGCACCATTACATACTTTAAAAATGAAATCATCCGTTCTTCAGGGGACAGAACATTCTCCTCCCCTTCCACATACATGTAAGATGGTTATTTATATGAAATTGCATCTAGGTAACCTATTTCAGGAGCATCTTGAAGGGCCATTCTGCCAGCTTCACTGTTAGGGAACTGTGCATGAAGAGATGAGTCTTGAATCATGGTTGGTATTGGCTCAAACTGTAGTAGTCAAGTCCACAGACAAAAGTGCTCCACAGAAGAACACTGTGCTGCTTAGAAGTTTGAACCTGGGTTCCATCAGCCATGTTATATACATGGAATATGGCTGCCTTGAAAAAGGATGGAGGAAAACTTTGAGATTGTTTGATCCTAGCCTATTCAGGATTTGTTATGTAGAGGTGGTAGCCTCTCCATAACTCCAGTTGTCATCAGGTTCCATGGTAACTCCATCTTTTTAGCACCCCCACAAAAAAAATCAAGCTATTTCTCTTACTTTCTGGACCAGAAGAAAGAGACTGATTGTTATTGTTGTCCGCCCCACAAGTATATAACAAGAAACATACATAGTATCCTGAAGGGGATCCTAGCAGTGGCTGCATGCTAGATATTCCTAGCAGCAATAGGTGTTTTAGAGGCAGTTTCAAGAAGAGCGTATCTCATGTATCTCATGTTAAGGCTACCAGTCTGAGGGAGCCATTCCAATCCATCATTTGGAGTAGAGGTGTATAAAAAAAATGGTATTTTCCGTGATCTATAATTTTAAATTAACTATTTTTGTTTTGTTGAAAATCATCCATAGAATTTTAACTGGGTTTTACTTTTTGGGCTCCCCGGCCCCGCCATTCTTTCCCCTGGAGAAAGGGGGGTGGGAGAAGTGGAAAAGGAAGAAAATGGGGTACTGGAAAGCCAGAAACTGACAATTTTGGCCCACTAAAGAACTCTTTAGTGTAAAGCTGGCAAATGCAGCTCCTGCACCAGCCATTTCCCATCCTCCAGAGATGGAGGCATGGAAGAACTCTGCTCTGACTTGCCTATTTTCCACTAGCAGGGGGTTCATTAAGGACCCTATGCCAATGGCATAAATTAAGAGTACCTCAGCTGTTTTAACTCTTGCTGGCCCCTCACCTATTGCACCAAATGGAGCTAAAGCACGGGTAAGAATCTGGCCCTTCAAGTGTTTCCATTTCTTTGTCTTTTTATAAAATCTTGGCTTCTCTTGTGTTCTTTTCTACCGTTCTCTACCTTTGGACTCCTCTTTTCTTGTCTCCTCCCAGCTTTTCCCCTGTTGCTCTTAAGCACAGGTGTTAGAGATGGAAATGATCCATTCAGTCATCCAGATCACTGTCCTGCCAATGCAGGATTATTCCCCTGTTCTCTGTTCAAGTTTTAAGATCCACTATGTGAATTATTTAAGGGAAGTAGTAGACTTTCAAGAGAAGGACAAGATAATGGAGCAAGTCCTATGGGACTCCTTTAATAAAATATTAAAGGAGGGTAATTAATGGCAATTAGGATGGGGTTATGCAAAATAGATCCTGTCAAAGTAACTTGATATTCTTTTTTGAGGAGAGTATAAATTTGGTTGATAAAGGTAATAGTGTTGATGTAGTATATTTACTCTTCTGTAAAGAATTTGATGTGGTACCTCATGATGCTTTGATTAAAAATAACTAGACCAATATACAATGAATATGGCACACATTAACTGGATTAAAAGATGGCTAACTGATAGGTTTCAAAATGCAATATTAAATGGGAAATTATTATCAAGCAGGTGTGTTTCTAGTGGAGTCATTCAGGGATTGGTTCTTAGCCCTACATTATTTAAGATTTTTATCAATGACCTAGAAGAAAACATAAAATCATCACTGATAAAGTCTGCAGATGAGACCAAAATTGGGAGAGTGGTAAATAATGAGGATGGGTCACTGATACAGAGTGGTCTGGATGGCTTGCTGTTGATACCTCTAAATGTACACATCTAGGAACAAAGAATTTAGGCTATGCTTACGGCAGTGGTTCTCAACCCACAGCCCAATCAGCACATAGCTGTGGCCCATATGATGTCCTCAGGGTCATATAGGGCTATATTATGTAGCTGCAGCTCACATAACACATAGAGAGCTACATATGTGGCCCACAATGGTAAATAGGATGAGAACAGCTGGCTGATAGGATAGGGGACTCAATCTTGGGAAGCAGTGACTGGAAAAAAGATTTGGGGCTTATGGCTGATAATCGGCTGAACACGAGCTCCCAGTGTGACACCGTGACTGAAAGGGCAATTGTAATCTTTGCATGCATAAACAGGGAAATCTTGAGCTGGAATAGAGAAGTTTTTACCTCTGTATTTGGCACTGGTGTGACCACTGCTGAAATACTGTGTGTACATTTGTGGTGCTCATAATTCAAGAAGGATGTTGATAAATTGGAGAGGTTCAGAGAAAAGCCACAAGAATGATTAAAGAACTAGAAGACATGCCTTATAGACTCAATTAATTCATTCTATTAAGGTTAAGAAGTGACTTGGTTGCATTCTCTAAGTATCTACATGGGGAATAATAATGGGATCTTCAATCTAGCGGAGAAAAGTATAACAGGATCCAGTGGCTGGAAGTTGAAGCTAGGCAAATTCAGACTGGATATAAGGTGTCAATTTTTAACAGTGAGGGTAATTAACCATTGGAGCAATTTGCCAAGGTCACAGTAGATTCTCCATCACAGGTAAGTTTTAAATCGAGATTTTATCTTTAAAATAAGATCTGTTCTAGGAATTATTTTGGGGAAGTTCAATGGCCTGTGTTATAGAGGAGGTCAGACTAGATGATCACAATGGTCCCTTCTGGCCTTGGAATCTATGAATCATTTAATAGTCTAATATTGAGCATTGGCAAAGTGGTCTAGAGGATAGTGGGCTGGCACTCAGACCAGTGTTCTATTCTTGGGTCTGTCACTAACCTGCTTTTTGTCCTTAGGCAAGTCACTTTGCCTATTACCCTCCCAACTTGCATCTGTTTAGTTAGATTGTAAACATTCTGGACCAGGGATTGTCGCTCACTATGAAATGCATGTGCAAAGTCTGTCGCAATGAATCCCTAATCAAGGCAGAGGCCCTTTGGTGCCTCAATAATACAAATCATAATTACAGGAGACATTTGTCTTAGAGATGCTTCATGCGAAATACCAGAAGAACCACTCTTTCTCCTAACTTATTAATAGGTAGCATACAAATGCTGTTCACCCCTATCATTCAATAAAATAAATGCATGTATCAAAGCAGCGCGATGCATTTTAGATGTCCAAAGGACAGGATATATGTCCAGAGGACACAGTTGTGGTACAATGGACAAGATATAGAAAATAATCCAAGAAATTGTATGCTCAGATTGGATTTTATCTATGAGCATAACAGTTTAAGAGAGAGCCCAAAGCAGTTTGTCAACAGAATCTCTTTTAAGAAGATGCAGGAAATTACACTAACTGAAATATGCATTTTGTTATAACTCAAAATAGATTTTCTAAGGGAAAACGGGAGAGGTATAGTAGAACATAGCCAGTATTTTATGTCATGCTTTAAGAGCACACAATGCCTACAGCTAACACATTTAATTTTTTGGGTGCTTGTCAGATAATCCCAAGCCTTCCACAGGTCAGTCAGTGGTTATAAGCCTTGTCATAGAAGGAAGTTCCAGAATCACTGGGCATCTGGGTTTTTATTTTTTGGGGCATCTGAAATAAAAATAAATAAAAACTTTTACATTCTGCTGATATATAATTAAATATTTATATATAAAGCACTCACAGCAGAAAGTTGTCAGCCAGACTATTATATTCTATACAGCTACAGTATACAACCCCCAAACCAGGCTACTCAACACTGTTAGAGAATTCATTAGAATCCAGCACGTTGATCTCTTTCTGCCTGTTGAGTCTCTCCTATAGTTGCTATCTATGGTGGCTCTCTTTTTTTGTATCCATCACCACAGAATCTAAGAGTTATTTTCTCCCAGCTACAGTACATACACATTGCAAGAAATACTTTTACTCCACACAAAAAGTGTGGAGTAAAAGTCAGCAGTGACACTTTTTTTTTTTAAAGTATATAATAATAACAAATACAGTGATGAAACATCTCAGAGGCTGAGAAGCTCTCCCCATAGAGCAGTGGTTCTCAACCTGCTTCCCACAGGTCGCTTGCAGCCCAATCAGCACAGAGCTGTGGCCCATGTGACATTCTCAGGGCCATACTGGTAGTATTGGATGCGGCCCACATAACACATTGTGGGCTGCATATGTGGCCCACATTGGTAAATAGTTTGAGAACTACTGCCATAGAGTAATTGATATTGTCCCCACAGTAAATAGCAGCCTTGGGTTAAAATAAACTTAAACCACTTTTAACAAAATGGCTTTTTGACCAGTAAGACAGGATTTTTGGTAATATACCGCCTAAAAACAACAAAGGCCCTATAAAATAGCAATCTATACAATGTCTACATCAATGGTAGGCAAACATTAAAAACTAGAGCTATCTGGAAATTGGAATTATCATTCTGTGGGAACTCTGAAATTTCCAAAAGTCTAAATGAGATTTTTGTCTTGACCTTTTCAAAATGTTTCCGAGGTTCCCTGAGCTGCCCGCAACCCGATGGGGAGCTGCACAGCATGGGGAACCAGCAAGGTTGGAGTGCTGGGACTCTCAGGGCTTCTGGAGCCAGGAGAGTGGGAGCGATAGGAGTTCCAACTCTGGGACAGTGTCAGGGACCCTGTGAGCCCCAGCTGTGGGGCAGTCCATCTAGCAAGCAGTCCTGGAGCAGAGGAGCCCCAACTCCAAGGCAACCCCCCGGTGAGCTGCCAAGAAGCCTGGGAGTATAGGATGAACCACAATCTTGGCAGGTGGGACTGCCAAGGAACGGCATGGCTGGAAGCTTGAGAGCCAGAGCTTCCAGGCTCCTGGCTCGCCATCAGCCAGATGGGCAAACTGGCAGGTTTCCTGCCTGGTTTCCATCAGGATTTTGATGAAATCAACATGGGCCTGTGAAACATTCTGACTTTTAACAAATCAGCATTTTCTGAAGGGAAAACAATCAGTCAGAAAAATTCTAGCCAAAGTTATTAAAAACGCTTTTAAAGAAATACCTAGAACATGGAGAGTAGCCAATTTGTAAACATTCACAATTCAGCTTTCTTTATTATTTGCATTGCGGCAATGCCTAGTGCCCAAATCAGTGTCAGGGCCCCGATGTGCTAGGCACTGAAAACACATATAATAAAATACGGCAATCCCTGCCCAAAAGGAATTAGTTTGTAGACCTGAGACACAACCGGTGGAGCTGTGTCATAACTATAAAGGGAAGGGTAACAGCTGTCCTGTGTACAATACTATAAAATCCCTCCTGGCCAGAGGCTCCAAAATCCTTTTACCTGTAAAGGGTTAAGAAGCTCAGGTAACCTGGCTGACACTTGACCCAAAGGACCAATAAGGGGACAAGATACTTTCAAATCTTGGTGGGGGGAAGGCTTTTGTTTGTGCTCTTTGTTTTGGTGTTTGTTCGCTCTTGGGACTAAGAGGGACCAGACATCAATCCAGGCTCTCCAAATCTTTCTGAACAAGTCTCTCATATTTCAAACTTGTAAGTAAACAGCCAGACAAGGCGTGTTAGTTTTATCTTTGTTTTCTCAACTTGTAAATGTACCTTTTATTAGGGTATTTACCTCTGTTTGCTGTAACTTTGAACCTAAGGCTAGAAGGGGATCCTCTGGGCTCTTTAAGTTTGATTACCCTGTAAAGTTATTTCCCATCCTGATTCTACAGAGATGATTTTTACCTTTTTCTTTAATTAAAAGCCTTCTTTTTAAGAATCTGATTGATTTTTCCTTGTTTTTAGATCCAAGGGGGTTGGATCTTGATCCACCAGGAGTTGGTGGGAGAAAGGAGGGGGGATGGTTAATTTCTCTTTGTTTTAAAATCCAAGGCATTTGGATCTGTATTCACCAGGGAACTGGTGAAGAGTCTCTCAAGGCTACCCAGGGAAGGGAATTAGCACATTGGAGGGGTGGCAGCGGACCAGATCTAAGCTGGTAGTTAAGCTTAGAAGTTTTCATGCAGGCCCCCATATCTATACCCTAAAGTTCAGAGTGGGGAAGTAGCCTTGACAAGCTGTATACGTACAAACAAATGGAGTGGGGAAAGGGAGTAGGACAAGGGAACAGTGAAACCATTATATTTGGCATAGAAAACAGCTGTATAATGTTTTGTAAGCATCACAGCAGAGTTGAGGTTTAAGAATGGAGTTGAGGGAGGACAATATCATCTCTCTACAGACTTTTATGGGGAGCTTTTCTCATGCATAGAGAGGAAAATGTAGAGACATTAGTAACTCAGTGAAATGTTCCAATTCCAGTTATGGATGCACATACTGGCATTTAGGCATGTGGGAGCCCATTTTACACTCCTAAATCCTGATATGAATGTCCAAATATGGGATTTGCAGACTTTAATATAGAATCTGCATTTGAATCCCCAGATCTGTATCTGGGAGGCAGAGAGCGAAGGCTGAGGAGAAGGTGGGGACAGGGACAGGTATAGGGCATCATGGATCATTTCCTCCAGCAGCTAACAGGAAATCCATCCATATGTTAATGCAGTCTGAAATTTAATGCAGATTAAGTCTGCATTAACCCTTCATGGAATCTCTTCTCTGCTAGAGAACCCTCCCCCTGCCATCCTGAAGGCATTCAAGAGGCAGCAGTGAATGGGGGGAAACCTAGGAGCACAATTCCATAGAAATCACAGAGCTGGAAGTGAGTTGGAGCAGCATAGGACTTTTGAACAGACAACCGTATTCCTCCAGGAGTTTGGGGTCAAACCTCCTGGTTCCATATAGGGACATTGCCTCCCCGTCCCCAGTCCTGGGAGCATATTTAAGCAAACTTCTGGGGTAAGAGACACTTCAGTTGGATCTTGAGGTTTAATGGAAAAGTAAATCTGCTTGGTCCACCTTCATAACTGACCAAACCCCTCCAATATGCAGAGGGGTGACCATTAACAGACAAACATCTCTGGCACAGATTGCCAGATCTCCTCCACAGGATTGGAAAGCCACTTCTCTTTACTATTCTGGTACTTTGAAAACCACTATGTTTGCTAAATGTTGGCCAGCCTTTAAAGAAGAAATTGCAAATTGATAACAGCTTCTGGAAGGCACTGCCAGGACCCTGTCCCTTGAAATACTACGAAATATCCATGCTCAGAAATATCTAAAGTCCCAAAGACATGTGGGATGGGTGGGGAAAGTGCAGCTAGTGTTACTTGCTTACGGAAAGTACTACGAGTTTTCAGTACAGCAGAACTACGCAGCACAGAGAAGGGGAATGAACATTTTTTTGCCTTTGTTCATGTGCAGAAAATCAAAACAGAATTCCAGTAACAATAAAGTCAATGACCGTGTCTGCCACTACCTTGTGATTAAATAGTCCCTTTCCTTCCCCCCCTCCTCCAGACAACTTAGCCAGTTTCACCCTAGTAGGGATTAGTGTTCCATAACAGCCACTCATTGCCGTTAGCACTGCTCCCAATGAGTCATTTAAGAAAAAGAATGGCTGCATATCCTTCTCCACCCTGCCTTCCAAAAAAGCAAATGTTGATAAGGTCGTTAAGAGAGATTGAATGCTCCTGATAACAGAGGTTAGTAAACAAGTAGGAATAGCGAAGACAAAAGCATTGCACAATGACCACATTACAGCTTGGCCACCAACCTCTGCAGCACAAACCCAACCCTAAGGTGATAACCCAGTGCAGGTGCCCTGTTATAAATATCTTTGTGTGCAATGTCACAGGAACGAATGCCTAAAGACCTCTGGCTATTGGAGAACAAAACCCTCACAAAGCTATGAAGCCCTACACGTCTGTGTCAGTGTTTTGTCATGTGTTTTTCCAGCAGGTACACAGGGTGTGAAGGTGTCCCTTGGCCCAAGCAGATGTCATCCTCTGCCTCCCGGCTGTTCCAAGATGTGCATACATTTGGCATCTCTGACTTCTATTGATCTCTGGGAACTAGGATCAGTGTGCACATGGATGCAATCCAGTTGCCAGTATAGAGATTGTAAACCACACTTGTCCTGCTCCCATCCCAAAACAGAAGCACTCCCCTTTTCCCTCACAACCATTATAGAATGTGCAACAGGTGTGATTATACCACATTTGCCACATTGGTATCCAGTTATGTGCATAGGCAGTACCAATGAGATTTCAATCTACCAAACATTCAGTCCATGACTATTTTGCAGCTACTGAGCTTGTAATTTAATTCGCTTTTTTGGGGTAATTGATATCGGGGTACACTTTAATGAGCCAAGTTCAAAGTGGGGTGGCCCAGACACAGAACAATTGTACAGAACAATTTTGTTTCTGGGGAATAAAGTCATTTCTTCCAGGTTCAAGTAAAATCCTGCTCTCCTCAGCCTTTGGTTGCCATGAACCTATTCAGTGTTTCCCACCTTCATATTCATGTCCCATTAAGCCTTGCAGTAAAAAGAGAAAATAACCTCTTCAGTTCACATGCTCACTTTCCCCAATATGGATGTCATCAAATGTCATCAAATCTCTCCCCCTCCCCCCACTGTTCCAAAACCTCATCCAGGACTTTTTTTATGGCAACCACCTATGTAGACCAGTGTTAATGGCCTCACAAACCTGCACAACTATGATTCTGATAGTGGACTTTCTAACCCCAAAGTGATTGCAATGGACCTATAGCTGTCTGGTGTTGCCAGCTTCCACAGGACAACAATCACCCGCTCCTGCACCAGTATGGCTTCCCTGAATCAAGAGGTTGGGTGCTGGATGTTTGGTGCAAGCACCTCACATAGCTCCATGAAGGTCTGTTTCCTCATTGAGACATTTGGAAGCCACTGCTGATCATCCTGAGCATGTGATCCCATCAAACCATGCTTGTTCTCTTGCATCAGAAGCGACGTTCCACCCAAGGGCATACAATGGCAATAGCAGCATTCACCATACCTGTATCATGTGAACTGAATGAATTGTCATTAACCCTCAAGGTCAGCCATCTTCGATGGGTCACAAAGTTATGTCCAAATTCAATCCAGCATCTCGCGGATCACCTACTCCACTGCATACCCATTGGTCCTGCAAAAGGGAGCAGAAGCAGAACAAGATAATCTTCCCATTGCTCCATGTGTTCAACCCAGTTTGGCAGGGAATAACAGTGAGGGACAACATGATCAGGAATTGCCATCGGCAGATGTTGTGAAGGCAGGAAACAGAACCAACAACGCACAGCAAAGTGGTTCTTAAAATGTCTTCATGATGCACACAATCTAGGGATCCTGCCCCTGAAATGATAGCACTAACATCAGGTACGAGCAGTGTCAGTGTGGATGCAGGTACACATGTGTACACAGTGTTATACCTGTGTTCTGCACAGCATAACTCAATATGGGGAGAATGCACAAGCATGTACATGGTGCAGTACCCAAGCATGCAGACCTGTATAGACATTGCCTTAGAAGTGCAGGAGAAGTCATTTTTAATTAAATTTGGAAATAGTGAGGAGTGAGACTTCCAACCCTATTACAAGTAATGATTTCTTTGGCTGTTTTCTATGAACAGTTTGAGCCTTGAAAGGCCAGTGAACCTTGAGATTTGGAGCCTTTTGCTTCTGGATCACCCTAGACTGACATAAGGTTTATAGACTCATAGACTCATACAGCTTGAGCTGTTCTACTGAGGAAGCCTTACTGCCAGCTAAGGAATTTTGGTCTCAGTGATCAGAATTGGATTGGATCCCAAATGAAAAAGATACTGTAGGAACAGAGAGAGCCATGAAACTGCCTAAACATATATACTGGATTATATGAAACGCTAACATCTCTTTTGGCTATTAATTTGACAGTTTTAACTCTGATGCTTAAACCTGATGTTTTTATGGGTTGCATATGAAAAATACTCATTGAAGTGGTTGGCTATGGGGGTTTTCTGTTCTGGGAATTTACTTCCATTGCAGTGTTTTTGGCTGTATCTCAAAGACATCATAAAAATGCCTGATCCAGTGAGGTGCTAAATAACTCCTGATTTCTGTGGGAGTGAAGGGAACTCAGCACTGCACAGGACTGAGCCCTCCAAATCCCATACACTGACTTTTCCTAAATGTGGAGGAGTTCAAAATATGGATCTGGATCCAAATGTAAGTGGTTTGAACCCATTTTTGATTAAACATGGGCATGCTAATACAGAAATCACGAAAATCAAGGGTATGGCATCCACAGCATTTGCAGACCTATTGCGTGCTGCATACACCGTATGGAATTCCCTAGCCTTCTATAGTATCTGGAGTGAGGTTTAATGGCTTAGTGCATGTGATGTGGCCAATTTACAGTTGCAGTTACAGTCAGAACTGGTTTAGCATTTGGGGTGGTTAAAATGTCATATTTAATGGGAGCTAGCAAACGGGGGAGTTTTGTGAGGGAGTTCTCCAGGTGAAGGTGGAGTGAGTATGTGACCCTTGGGGTGAGTTTGTTTGTTTGCTTGATTGAAGTTTATAGTGTGGTCTCTTTGGGGGTTGTGTGCACGGGGCCTAGCAGCCTGCTAGGCAAGGCTGAAACTTCCTGAAATGCCTCTAGTCATGGGCAGCAGGTGAATCTTCCCCTTGGGGAGGCTAGCCCCTGCCCCACCTCTTCCAGCCGAGGCCCTGCCCCCAACCGAGCTATCAGACACCCCCAAGCCCCGTGGCACCGGCTGATTAGAAATATAGATAGTTGGGTTTGTGATGACCAGGAGAATTGCCTGGTGAGTTGCCTGCTGGATGAGACGGTTGCAAACCTCTTGAGTCATTTAGATAGACTTATGCACCATGCTGGGGAGGTGTCAGTGGTCATAGTACATGTAGGTACCAGTGACATAGAGAAAGGTAGAAGAGAGGGCCAGGAGGCCAAATTTAGGGGCTAGGTAAGAGATTAAATTCCAGGACCACCATGGTAGCATTCCCTGAAATGCTTCCAATTCCACATGCAGGGCCAGTTAGAAAGGCAGAACTCAGGGTCCCAATATGTGGATGAGATGGTGTTAGGAGGATGCATTTAAGTTTATTAGGAACTGGGCAACCTTTTGGGAAAGGAGGAGCCTACACTGAACGGATGGGCTCTACCTCAACCAAAATGGAACCAGATTGCTGGCATGTAAAATTAAAAAGCTCATAGAGAAGTTTTAAACTAGGGGTTGTAGGAAAGCTGACAGATGCAGAGGAGCATATGGTTTGGAAAGAGAGAATCCTGTGTGAACGATTTATTAAAGGGGATACTCCATATCCTAGTAAGGAGGAGAGGATAGAAGTTGATAAAGTACAGGTTGGAACTGAAGAGAAACAAATGAAAAAGAATCCAAATCAATTACATCACATGAAGGCAAACAACTAAATATTTACACATTTTATAAGTTCTTGTATACAAATGCAACAAGTCTAAATACTTAGATGGGTTAACTTGAGTGCCTGGTAGAAAAAAGAGGATACCGATATAATAGGCATCACAGAAACTTGGTGGAACAATGATAATCAATGGGATACAATAATACCAGGGTACAAAATATACAGAAATGACAGAATAGGTCATGCTGGTGGGGGAGTGACACTATATGTGAAAGGAAATAGGGTCCAATATAGTAAAAATCTTAAAGGAATCCAGTTGTATCATAGAATCTCTATGGATAGAAATTCCATGCTTGAATAATAAGAGTAAAGCACTAGGAATAAACTACCAACAACCTGACTGGGATGGTGATGGTGACTGTGAAGTGTCCAGGGAGACTAGAGAGGCTACAAAAACAGAAAACCCAATGTTAATGGAGGATTTCAACTATCCCCCATTATTGACTGGGAATATGTCACCTCAGGATGGGACGCAGAGATTGCAGTTTTTAGACCCCACTAATGACTGCTTTTTGGAGTAGCTAGTCCTGGAACCCAGCGGGGAGAGGCAATTCTTGAGTTAGTCCTAAGTGGAGCACAGGGTCTAGGTCCCAGAGGTGAATGTAGCTGAACCACTCAGTAACAGCAACCATAATATATAAAATTTAACATCTTTGTAGGAGGGGATGGGGGGGAAATACCAAAGTAGCCCAACACATTAGCATTTAACCTCTAAAGGGAGAACTACACAAAAATGAGGAAGCTAGTGAAATGGAAATTAAAAGGAAGAGTCACAAGTGTGAAATGCCTGCAAGGAAACTATTTAAAAACACCATTTTAGAGACTCAAACTAAATGTATACTCCAAATACAAAAGAAAAAAAAACAGTAAGAGGACCAAAAAATATGAATTTTAAAAGGGGTGGGGTTAATAGCCCAAGATGGATGACACACTGCAAGCTTGCAATAGCCTCTCCAAACTCTACTGACACTGTCAATTGGATTTTCAAAACAATGAACGTGTATGACACATACTGTGGTTCTATTGGAAAAAGACCTTTGTGCCTCTGTCCTCCTAATAAAAATGTGGAGATTTTTCAAAGTATCTAAGGGATTTAGGAATGCAAGTCCCATTGGTTTCCCCTAGACCTAGGTGGATGTTTGCTTAGGCCCTTGTTGACCTTCAGAACACTAGGACATATTGCAAGACATGCCTGTTTTTCCTAGATGAGAGGGCCGGTGACAGATGGAGGGGATGAATGGTGGTGTTTGGGAGTGAAGGTGGAGACTGGGTTGAGCATTGTTAGGAAAAGGTAACAGGATGTCTTTTCTTCTTTTTAAAGCTATGAGTTACCATGTTTGGGTGCCTTGTTTTATTCTTATTAAAAAGTATATTTTATTTTAAAAGTTGACTGAAATGCACTTTGAGTTCTGAGTATACATTTAAATTAAAGGTAATAATTTTCTTAGCTCACCTTCTGTTTATAATCATTCTTCTAGAACAACTGAGAAAGGACTGTAAACTAAATATTGTTATTTGAATATTATGCTACATTCGGTGAATGTAAATTGTTAAAAGTTCCACGTAATGTCAATTAAATAAACTCCAATTTGTAGAGGTGTGAGTACTCAAAGTTTCCATTGACTTCACTAGGAAATGCAGGTTCTTAGTGCCTTTATAAAAAAAGGCCAAACTATTTAATTACCATAGTGTGGACTAAAATCCTGGCTAGATAGGCAGACTTGTTTAGGCAGCTAAATATGCCTAACTTCAGGCAGGCACACTTGCAAAGTTTGGCCCAATTATTTTACACATAATAGACAGTGAACAGTTAGCCATGGACCATATGCTTAGATGAAAGTCATATTAAATAAAGTCAGAATAATCATATTAAATAAAGCCAGAATAGAGCAATATAAAGAAGTAAAGAAACAATTGAAAAAAAAGAGATGAAGGCGCCGTCAGTTTCTATCATTTTATTGTTCAACAACCTCACACCAATCATACATTTCCCCATCTGTTTCCAGATACTCTTTGTGCAAAAAAATCATATTTAAAGAAGGTATAAAGAACTAAAAATTAAGTTTTAAAAGTGAAATGGCACCTTAACATAACAATAGTAACAATAATGAGACTTTCTGATATTTGCATATATCTCAGAACCTCAAGGAGAGTAAAATTGATAGCTTGCTAGTTTCTAATATAAGATTAGGGAATTAGTATAAGAGAGAGCTGTATACCTACGAGTTAACTCTGTTAGATACCAATTCCTTCTCAAAGCCTGCTGGGGATTTCCTAAGATATAACTTTACTAGTCAAGTATGCTATAACGTGATTTGGCCTTCCTCCAGCCTGAAACAAAGATGCCGTAGTTTTACTTTGACCCATAGGTTAATCTGACTTCACTTTGCTCCATGAAATTAATTCTAAAAACATAAGAAATGAATTTTCCTGATGAGTTGTGCAAATATGATTAATAAAAGACATCTTTTTTCTGTTTAAACATCACAGGGCCTTAAGTATCTTTTAGTAGCTTGGAGACACACTTTTGGCAATGGAGTGTATTGTACATCTGAGTGGTTCTGAATCATTGCAGAGATCAACCCATACGTGCATAATTCTGAGTTCACAGGGAAAGCTGTTTAACATTATCTGTTGGTCTCTTGCTCTTCACAATCAGTGCATCAGGAAGGGAAACTGTCATCACAGCCCTGACACTGTAAGAAAGGGGTCTAAGGAAGACACAGCTATTCAGTGGCAAAAGGGTGCTATAGAAAATGGGAATCGAATTTCATTGAATGCCTGGATCTTATTAGAACTGCCTATAGCGTGATTTTTTCCTTCCATGTAATGTCTGTGCGCACACAAAAAAATGTGTTGCACTGCAGGAGGTCATTGCAACAAGTTATATTATGTGATGCCAGCCAGTAAAATGTCTAGTTCTGGAGAATATACTTCAAATACTTAGACATATACAATGTATTACATGTCATGCCATGAGAGCTCTCATAAAAGCTTTTTGTCCAGGCCCATGAATTAAAGGGCCAGCTCAACTTGTGTCTGTCTGTGTGCATAAAGAAAAATGAATTTGGTCACATTTTGTGCAATCTCTGGGGTAAGATTTTTCTGAAGCACTCAGTGTTGGTCTAACTCTGCTCCCATTGCAGTAAAAGGCAAAACTCCGTACAGTGGAAGTAGAGGGAAACCAATGCTGAGTGCTCTCAACAAACCCACCCCTAGTATCAGAGCCAGCTCTGGCTTTTTTGCCGCCCCAAGCAAAAAAAAAAAAAAAAAATGGGGCAGCCAGAACGGCAAAGCAGGGAAAAAAAACCTGGGGGGCAGCAGGAGCCAGGGTGCAGGGGGATTGCCTGCGCTGCAGACATGCCCCGGCTAGTGGGGGGTGGGAGAGGGAGTGGGGGGATAGAGAGAAGGGGGGTGGCCAGGGCTTCAGCGGGGCGCTCGCCATGTGGCCCTGACCGCCGCGCCGCCTGCTGGGAGGACTCCGCGCCGCTCCGGTCGGCGGGCAGGGAAGGACGCGGGCTGCCCTGCCAGGCTAGCTACAGACCTGGCACCGGCTGTGGCAGACGGAGTGCGCAGCCCACTCCCAGCAGGGCGCTCCCCTCCTCCGCGCCGCCGCCCCCTACAGGGCGGCCAGATCGGCGAACCGAAAAAAAAAAGGATTTGGCAGAATGCCGCCCCATAGAATCTGCTGCCCCAAGCACGAGCTTGCTCGTCTGGTGCCTGGAGCCGGCCCTGCCTAGTATGCATTATAAAATAAAGGCATACAGAAGTAGCATGGCTGCAAGGAAGGAAAATAATAGAGACCAGAAACAGGGCATCTTCTACCATGGACACTCAATAATCATTAAGAGGGTGGAGGGGAATCAACTCCCAGCCTGCTCAGGTTTCAAGGTTAAATAAATGTGATGTCATCTTTGTGAAGAGAGAGAGAGAGAGAGAGAGAGTCATCTTCACAGCAAAGAAGATGAACGAGTGGGGGAAGCTGTGTGTAACAGAGGGTCAGAAATGTCCTGGAGGGGGCATCATTTCAAGGTTTTGGCAGAGAGCAGCTCTGAAGGCATATCTTGTATGTAAGGAATTATTGGCACTTTCCTTTGGGTAAAATCTCAGTGTTGGCAGTTTTTCATCCTGTATGATCTAATCTCTTTCCAGGCCAGGTTTTTCTGCCCTTAGCTCATTTGTCATACACTGTAAATATGACACATACTGATATAGTTGAAGCACAGAGAGCCCCCAAAAGGCCTCACGTCATTCTTCATAATGGGTTCATCATACTTCTCAGCAGGAAATTGTTTAAGATCTTGTTAGCTTATGTACTGCAGTACGTGTGTAGCTGATATTTTGGTTTGCATATCCTTTTTACCTGGGAGGAGTCAATAAAGCACTTCCCAAAGTATCCAGGAATCGCTTCCTCCTGCACTGAAATGCAGCCACCCTTAAGGTGAAATATGCCAACTGGTTAAGGCCTAACTTGCACTGAGAATTGCGTGAGCAGCTCTCTGCTCCTTCCCCCTCCCCCTTCCCCCAGCCTTGAACTGAATATGTGCAGGGTTCTGCCTCTGAAGTTTGGCTTGCACATTTCATGCCACAGCAACATTACACAATAATTTATGTAGCTACTGGGCTCATAGGTAGTTATAAGGACCCTTACTCCTTGTGATGTAAGCAAGGAACTGAATGCTGAGAGGCATGTGGATTTATATGTACACAGATTTAGTTATTTATTTATGGGTGTCGTAGCTGGGGGTAAGCTTTACAGGAAAGGCGTGTTTTACAGCTTTATCCGAACCCCTGTAGACTTGGTCTCAGTCTGATCTCATCTGTCAAGGAATCCTAAAGCTGGAGTCCTACCACTGACAATGCAGTGTCCCCAAAGCTTGATAGTCTAAACCGGAGCCTACAGAATGAAATCTACTCAAATGTTAATGGTGGCTGCCAGGAAATGTACCATGTCTCTGCAAAGAGAGTCCTGCAATTATGATGTGTCTAGACAAAAGATAAGAAATGGGAGAGGAAGTAAGGTGATCTCTGAGCTAGCTAGCTCCATATCCACTAAGGATGGGATTTACTTAATGCACCCAGCATTGCCCTGGCTCTGCTCCTGTTAAAGACATTGGGAGTTTTACTACTGTCTGTAGTGGGAGCAGAGTGAGGCCAATACTGAGCCCTTTAGTGTAGAATTTCAGTAGCTTGGCAGATTAGGACCAAGACTTTGAATTCTGCCCTGAAATGAACGGAAAGCCAGTGTATTTTATATACTACCAGAGGGATGAATTGGCTCCTGCTTATGATATCTGTAGTTCACCAACTTCAGTCTTCAGTTTAACAATTGCATGTAGGTCTCTGTGTAGACCAGGGATTGGCAACCTTTGGCACGCGGCCCGCCAGGGTAAGCACCCTGGCGGGGCGGGCCGCTTTGTTTACCTGCCACGTCTGCAGGTTCGGCCGATCGCGGATCCCACTGGCCGCGGTTTGCCACTCCAGGCCAATGGGGGCTGCGGGAAGCGGCGTGGGCTGAGGGATGTGCTGCCTACTGCTTCCTGCAGCACTTATTGACCTGGAGTGGCAAACCGTGGCCAGTGGGAGCCGTGATCGGCCAAACCTGCAGACGCAGCAGGTAAACAAACCAGCCTGGCCCGTCAGGGTGCTTACCCTGGCGGGCCGCGGGCCAAAGGTTGCCGATCCCTGCTTTAGCATTTGTAATCTTTGACTCTTGCATTTTGAACTTGAATTTAATATAAGAATTGTACAATTTTTTTGTAAATTAGAGTTGTGAATGCACCTTATGTTAGGGTAATTCTACTACTGGTCAAACTTTTCATCCCAATGATTTTTCCCTGCAGTGTGGCTTTTTGGCTCAATAGAAATATTGACCAACATTTTTCCTTTTGTCGAGTTTTCGGGTTTTGTTGAAAACAGCAAAACTGAAACTTTTTCATTCTTTGGCAACCAATAACCAAACTTTTAGGTTTCAGGGTAGTTGTTTTTTCAGTGAAAACTTGAAATATTTTGAAGAAATTTTTCATTGAATTATAATTGAAAAT
Source organism: Chrysemys picta bellii (assembly GCF_011386835.1). Taxonomy (NCBI): domain Eukaryota; kingdom Metazoa; phylum Chordata; order Testudines; family Emydidae; genus Chrysemys; species Chrysemys picta. Next base: position 35,859,305 of record NC_088793.1, on the reverse strand, counting down.
TTGCCAATTACTCCAGTTAATACTTCATGTTTGGTGACTAAAGTGGCATAATAAGAGAACCCATGTTCAAGGTTTAGATCTGCCCATTTTCATTCATTTGGGCCAGATCCAACTCACAGTGAAATCAGTCTGAATCTTTTCATTGACTTGAATGGGAATTAGACAAAACCCTTTTATGCACACATTGGAAGAGTTTTCTAATTTTTTAGAATGTTTGTACTCATATTGATCTCTTTGTATGTAGTTTTTTATTTTAAAGAGGAGTGCCTAATGAGTTGTGCAGGCCTCTTTTTTTGAGGTCCTTTGGAGAAGGGGGTAAGAGAGCTACAAAAGCAAAGAGGTTAGAAGGTGAATTTGAAGGGTGGGGAAACACAAATTTCCTTTCATAGTTCTGCCAGTACATCTAGCTGGTGACTTGCAACACCTGCAAATCCCAGTCCTACATCTCATCTGAGCAGATAATCCAGAATTATGTCAACTGTTACAATAAACTGTGTTTGTTTTTTTGCAGTTGATTGATAGCCTCTATGAAATTAAGATACTGACAGTTCACATCACCCTTAACAATAAGTGGATGAGAATCTAGCACCCATAAACTGAAAGGTTTATGCATAGAAACTGAGATTTCAACAAAGTTTGAGAGTAAGGTGCCTAGAGATTATGGAAATTGAATGGGAACTGGGTGCCTCATTCCCTTAGTCTCTTTTTAAAATCCTAGACTAAACCACTATGACTTTCAGTCCTCAATAGCATTATTAAATAGATGTGAACCAAAAAGAGAAAATACCTCATCTGCAACCAATGAACCAGACCCCGTCTCCTTCCTATTGTTGCCTATCTTTCCTTGCTTAGCAGAAGCCTTCTCTCCCACCAAGATATCAAGTTCCTCTTCCCTTCTTATAGAATTGCCTCCAACTCTAGTTTACTCCAAGTTCTTGTCTCCTATTTGTGACCTCCTGAGCCTATTTATTTTCCTGGCCTGCCTGCAATGGCTCCGATACAGCCCTGAAATCTTTTGAGTGCTTCCCCTGCTATAGTTGACAGGAGCTAAGCCTTCTGGAGTGCAATAGCTATGCTGCAGGCAGGCAGTAGATAAAAAAATAAATGGGTTCTGGAGCTCTGGGAACATTTGTAGTGCTGCATATAAGGAGGCAATGGAAAACAAATACAGCTAAATGAAGGAAAAGATATTTACTTCAGCTCTTCTTAGCTTTACATTCAGGCAGAAATTCAAGTGGGGCTAGGGCAAGGGTGGAACCCCAGACAGCAAATGGTGCCCCTAGAGCCACCTATGCTACAGAGCTGAGTCAGAGTATGATTTGACTCCTACATTTAAGTACGTTAGTCCAATAAAACATTTTTATTACAATATGCAAAGCAGAGTTGCCAACCATCTCTAAATTTACTGAAGGCTATTCATTTCTTTCTTAAATACAATGCATCCCTCCCCCAAAAAACGTCACTCAACATAAATTTTAAGTTTAGAGAGAGAGATGTAGTTACAGAAAAACATTTAAAAATAATGTCCACTATTATTCACTATTTTGGCACCATTTCATACAGCATTTCAACATATGTATTTTAAAAAATGTTTAAATAAAGCTATAGTATTGGTTTAGAAATCCTTTTGTTTTAACCAGATGACTTTTCCTAAAGATTATTAAAAGTCAGTGTTAAGAAAAAATTGGACCACATCCGTAAAATTTTTGCCTTGTTTTAGTAAATTAACAGGTGGGTTGTTTATTCTGATATAAAGTGCCAGGTTATGAAAGTCAGTAAATTTCTTAGGTTCAAGGATGTCAAAATACTACTCCAAAGGGGACTGGACTCAATGATCCAGGAGTTCCCTTCCAGTTCTAGGTCTTATGGTCCTAATGGTGACCACAGAGTGGTAGAAGCTTTAGAAAAGTTCAATCAAAATCCCAAGTCCCAAGAAGTTGCAACCAAACAGCCATGTTTAAAAAGAAACAAACTAACTAGCTTTTGCAAGGCTTTCTTGAAATTCGGTTACCATCAATATAATTGAAACCAGAGATTCTACATAATAAGTTATCGACTGCCTTGCAAATAACTCCTAATAGAGCTGTCGATATTTTGCAAAGTAAATTGTGTTAGACCGCAGGGCCTACTTTCATTGTTAAATTTCTAAAATTTAAAATGAAAAAATATGTTTTACATCCATTCCAGATGGAAAACTTTTTACCTCGCATATATTTTGCCACATATTTGATCTTGCATATTGCACACATGCAAAATATGTGAGACTACATGGCATGCTGTATGCAATATGGTATGCAAACCCCACTCTGGGCTGGAAAGGATTAAAGAACAGTGCAAGGCCCAGGTAGCCCCACTCCTCCAGCCCTAGAGAGCATGCTTCACCTGGAGACAGGTTTTAAAAGGGAGCAACCCAGCTCAGAAGGGGAAGGTTAGGGAGGAGTACAGACCTGCCCTGAAATCTCCTGCTGAAAGGGGCTGGAGAAGCCTCCTTGAGGGGAATAGGACTATATTTTGAACCCAACTGGGGCTAATGGTTTGGTTTCTTTTTCATTTTCCTTTTTTTCTTATCTGGGACCAGAAGCTGAGAGAGTGAAGCAGTGGTGGGAAGTGACCTAGGGAGGGTAGGCCAAAAGGCCCTTCCAGAGGCCAAACACACCTGACCCTCCTAGGGCTCTGGCTTGGAGCCCGGCGGGCCTGGGCTCCCCTACCACTGCCCTCATGACCGGGTGGGTGCTAACCCCTAGGCAACCAAGGACCCTATTAAGGACTGTATCTGAAAAGTGACCACGTTTCTGATTGCAAACAATATATACCTCTTGAACAGTTTGTGTAGAGAGAAGGTCACTTTGTCCTTTCAGTTTCTGCATGATTTATGCAGTTCTTATGTCACAATGGCTATGCACCTAAAGGCTGTACTCAGTCTGCTTTCACTTAATAAAATAATATACTATTTTATTATTATATAAGGTAGGGAATTCTATAGTAGCTGAGTTCTGGAAGACTTCCAGACCTCCCAGTCTATCCATTAAGAAGGCTCACACCTCGTAAAGAAATGTAGTGAATAAATACAAAATTTCTCTTTCAACTGAGAAAAACATCAGTAATGGCAGATTCAAGCTTTCCCTGTCTTACTCAGTACATCATGATGAACTGCTCAACACCTCTGATGACTGTAGAACAGACAGACCTTTGCAAAATGTAGGTGATGATGTCATCAGAGTCTTTTCTGCCATGTTGACTGGACAGTCTCCACACTGTGCTGTTTGGCTGCTTGCTCCGACTGCTTCCCACCCCCTCCCTCACAGCCTCGTCACCTCAGCCTCATGCATCTGGCCCACAAGGGGTTTCCAGCTCAGAGCCCAGGTTCCAGCTCAAGCCTGAACATCAATATTGAAGTCCAAGCCTCATGAGCCCAAGTCAGCTGACCCCAGGCTCTGAGACTCAGTGTCTTGGGTTTCTATAGCAGTGTAGACACACGGTTACTCTCCTCCATCCTCCACTGCCCCATTTCCCCTTCCTCCCTCTCTTCAATGTTACCTCTCCCTTCCCTTGTCTCTCTGTTTAGCTGATCTCTGAACCCCTCAACAACAACAAAAAATCTAACGTGACATTTTCTGCCATCACGTTGATGGCTTTGCTAGTGTGTTATACTCCTTCCCCCACCCCATGTTCTGGATACCTGTACGCTGCAAAAACAGCGTTCTTAACATGGGTCAACAGTTCAGGTTAAAATAGCAGTGACAAAATGGTGACTCAGTTTTTAACTCAGGTTAACAGCTTGAGTTCAACCCAGGCTGCTCTATAGACTGTAACGCAAGCTGTTAACTCAAGCTAAAAGCTGAGTTGCCATGTCTTCACTGCTGTTTTAACCTGAGTTAGGTTAGCTAGCCCTAATTAAGAACATACGTCTTTTTGCAGTGTAGATATAGCCTCTGTCCTATCCATTAAGACTGTAATCTCTTTGGGGCAGGGACTGTCTACCATTGTTTGTACAGGGCCTAGCACAAAGAGGCTCTTTCTTGGTTGGCCCACAGGTACAATCATAATAAACAGTCACAGAGTTCGAGGCCAGAAGGGACTACCAGATCATATAGTCTTCCCTCCTGTATATCATAGGTCACCAACACTGCACAGTGCCTGCATACTAAACCCAGCAACCAAAATTAGAACAAAGTGTTATAGGCCACAAGAGACTAGACTATTATGTGCCACAGAGATTCGGAGGATCCAGGGTGCACCAGTGCTTGAGGCCTCCTCCATGGCAGGGAAATGATTAAGTGAGATATACCCAGATAATCCTAGCAAGTGACTTCCACTCACATGTTGCAGAGAAAGGTGAAAAAAACAAATCTGACCTCTGTGAAAATCCCTTCCCAACCCCACATACGGTGATCAATTAAACCCTGAACATGTGAGCAACAACCAGCTAGCCATGCACCTCAGAGAGAATTCTTGATGCCACCTCAGAGTCCTTACCCTCCTCCTGTGTCCCATCTCCAGCCGTGGCCATCCCTAATGCTTCAGAGGAAGAAGATAACATATTAATAACAAAGGGAACTCTGCATTGCTATTGCGCTAAGTCAGAATTTCAAATTTGACTATTATCTGAGACCATTCTATATATTTCTGCTTGTCCCTATGTTTATTTCCATTATGTAGCTGCTAATTGCTCCAGAACATAAAAACGGCCATACTGGGTCAGACCAATGGTCTATCTAGCCCAGTATTCTGTCTTCCGACAGTGGCCAATACCAGGTGCTTCAGAGGGAATGAACAGAAAAGTCAATCATCAAGTGATCCAGCCCTTGTTGTCCAGTGCCAGCTTTTGGCAATCCAAGAAAATCCAGGATCCAGGAAAGAAAAGTGTCTCTCCTCCATCTGTCATTTATACCAATCACTGCAAGAATTGCTTGGTGTACTAACAGTGTTTTCCACAGAGCCAGTCAAAAATTGTTTGACTGAAAAAAATCAGGCAAAAATGTGTTTTCAATGACAACAGAATTTGTGTGACAAAATTTCACTTCTGTGGAATTGTGATTTTTTTTTTCTGAAATTTCAAAACAAAAGCAATTCAAATGTTTTAAAGTCTTTTGTTTTGAAATTGTGGAAAAAATCCCCCTCTCTTGCACCTTTTAAAACCATTTTCCAGATGGAAAGCTAGGCAAAAGAGAGAGAACAAGGAAGTGGAAATGGTGGGGGGGACTAAAATAAAAAAATAGTAAGATTTTTCTCACCAAAACAAAATGTAATTGAACAAAACAAATAATCTTTAGTTTAAAATAAATAAAAAATTGCAAAACCTATTTATCTTTTAAAACCCCACTCTGGTTTTCAGCTTCCTTGAAAACATCAAGCATGAGCCGTCACCCGATGTAATGGTATAATGGTCCTATTTGATGTGGCAAATCCTACATCCCCAGATATGCAGGCACAGACTGACTCTTACCCACCACCAGAACCACAAACATTGACTCAGAGGACCACTGAGCTAGTCTTACTGGCTTTGCAAAGCTTTAATCTACATATGTGGATTGCCACATTCCTTTTTTACAATCCGAATCCAATACATGGTAATAGCTGCATTTGTAGCTAGAGCTGGTTCTTTCATGGAGGCAAAACAAGTGATTGCTTATGACAATACAATATTAGGACCAATTAAGGTGTTTAGTAACTGTTTATGGTGTGGATGTGAAAACATGGTAGAGTTTGACATTTTGCAAATGGCTCGAACTAATGGCTTGAACTGGGGGGAGGGCTCATAAAACTATGTGGACCTTTTTTTTTCCTGTAGTTTAGATCCATGTTTCTCCCCCACCTTTATCCCCCTCTCCATATGCCCCCCAAGTATAATTCAATTAAAAATTAAGGCATGTTTTCCTACTCGCTAAAGCAGGTGTTATGTAGTAGAAGCTTGGCTGGCACAAATGGGTGCCCTGTATACAGCATATTAGTTCATCCTGTATTTAGATTTTTCATTTGAATCTGTCTGTCTCCCACTCTGATCTCTTTTTCTCCCTATTTATGGGACTTTTTTCGCTAGTCCTCTTTCCAGAGTTACCTCTACGTGTAACATGAACTCAAAAACAATAAACTCAAATTCTCAGCGTTCAGGTGAGTTCAGAATTAAACAAAATGAGGCCACTCACCTCAAGTTTATTCACTGAGAAGTGAATGTGGGTGGTCAGAGCTATCCATGCATTTCCCGTTTGGCCCAAGGGACCTCCAGAATAACTGCAGAAACAAACACCACTGCTTCTATCTGATAACAGCCAGCCTGTCTACTGCTTAGGGTGACCAGACAGCAAGTGTGAAAAATTGGGACGGGGTAGGGGGTAATAGGAGTCTATATAAGAAAAAGACCCAAAAATCGGGACTGTGCCTATAAAATCGGGACATCTGGTCACCCTACAACTGCTTTCCTCATCAGCTGCCAGTGGGGCTTAGACCAGGTCTACACTCAAAAGGAAAGTCTACCCAGCTATATCACTCAGAGGTGTGAAAAATCCACACCCCCCCTGGAAGTAGTTAAGTCAACCTAACCCCCATGCTAGGTTGACAGAAGAATTTTTCTGTAGCTACCTAGCTACTGCCTTTCGGGGAGGTGGCTTAACTACGCTGATGGGAGAATTTCTCTTTTTGCTGCAGTGAGTGTCTATTCTGAAGCTCTCCAGTGGCACAGTTGTAGCACTTCAAGTGTAGACAAGCCTTTAGTTTAGTGATCTCTAAACTTTACCTTGCACCCACCTACCCCATCTGCGTCCCCCCACCCCCTGAGCCGGGGTGTGGACAGAGGTAAGGGGGCTGAGGTTGGGGCCACATCTGGTGGTGCAGGGTGGGGCCAGGAGCAGAGCCAGCAGCCAGGGCCCCGGGCACTGGGCCAGCAGCCAGGACTCCGGACAGGGGAGTCAGGAGCCCAGGGTGCAGGGTCAGCAGTTGGGGCCAGGGCCAGGAGTGGGGCTGGGTGGCACTCCCTCCCCACCCTCTGTGGGGCTGGCCTGGGCCCCAGCCGCACCCCCCTGAACATTCCTCCACACAGTTGGGGGACCTCTGTTTTAGTTAGTCTAGTGTTGAGATTCAGGCTGCATGCTTTGCTCTGCATTTGGTGATTCTCAGATCTGGTGTTCTCCCCTCTGCAGCTGGAAGTTCATAGCCATTGGGAAGCCTACATTTTTATTGGAAATAAAAACCCACATCTTTTAATTCAATTTATTTAAAGCATGCCTTAGAAAAGACTGCCCTATACAAATCCCTCCTTCCCCGTCTCCCAGGTAGAGCTGGCAGGAAAGTGGGTTTCATTGGAAAATGCCAATTTGTTGAACCCAAAATGTTTTGCTGATACATACCAGGTTTGATTCACCTTTGATGATCCATAGGTAGGGTTCTGACAGAATATCTGCCTAGTTTCCTGAAGCTGCTGAAGACCTCAGGGCTTCCAGAGTTCCTGTTGTAGCCCCAGGAGCATGGAAGCCTGAGATCCTCAGCTCTAACCAGGGCTTGGATCCCAGCTCTTCAACAGGGAGCCTAAAAGCCCTGAGAACCTCAGCTTGAGTCAGGGCTTCCAGGCTTCCTGCCGTGGAGCTGGGTGCCTGGAAGCCCTAGAGCAGAGGTTCCCAAACTTTTCTTATTGCATACCCCTTCCAGATCTACCAGCTGCCCACATACCCCTCCCCTTCTTATCACTGATACTTTGTGTGTTCTTTCTTAACACTACTTGTCTTTAACCATCTGTCCATATTTCACTGATATGTACAGATATTGTTATAGTGCGACATATACAACCAAAAAAAACCCTCTAAGTTCTGAGCTCAGTTAGACTGGAGAGTTGCTGGGCAACTGAACGTAAGCTGTACAGTGATTGGAGGTGAGGGCTCTGTGCGTCAGCATCTCTGTGTATTTGTGTTCTCACTGGTACATCTTGAAGTAAATTAAATACCATATTTCATATAACAAACTCCCACAGTGTTTAAGCTTCGTCTGAGTAGCCTATTATAAAAATGCAATAAATAAAATAATTAAGAAATAAAATCCACCGTTACACAATTTCTCTTGTCTCGCATACCCCCAGAGGTACACACACCACAGTTTGGGAACCCTGGCCCTCGAGTGTGAGAGCCCTGGTTTGACATGGGGCTGCGAGTGCTGCCAGGCTCCCAGCTCTGTGGCAGAAAACCTAGAAACTCTGAGAGCCCCAGCTCAAGCTGGGGTTTCCAGGTTTCCTGCCTCAGAACTGGGGGCCTGAAATCCTGGAATGGTCTTCCATGGTCTGTGGCTGTGGGGTAGCCCTGCCTTGAGGACTGCCCTGGGCTGGACTCCCCAAGGCTTCCAGACTCTTGAGCAAGCTAACTCTCTGGGCTGCCTGACTCCTGCAGCCTGCTTTGCCAGTTGCCCCAAGCAGCCTGCTGGCCCAGGAGTCTGGAAGCTCTGGAGTCACAGCTGACATTCAGTGGTGGTCAACAGTGAAACTGACAATCGTGTCAATTTAATTCAGCTACTGATGGTTCCAGGGAGCATTTCTCATTTCTGAGTCATCATGTATCAGTTTTGCCAAAACAATTCTTTTTTAATTTGTAGTTTCAAAGAAACTTTGAAAAATTGAAATTTCCCACAAACCAGAAATTCCAAGTTTCAGCCAGCTCGACTCACAGGTAGTCTCTGCACGCATACACACAGCTGACCAGATTCTAAATTCACAGGCTGATGATGAACATAAGAAATGTAAGAACTGCCATTATCCTGACTGGATCATATCCTCCAACGGATGGAGATATAAAGTTTCCCCATTATAGGGCAAGCAGAAGTCATCACCAAAGCTTTGCCTCGGAAAAATATTAGACCCCCGACAAATTCTGAAACTTGCTAAGGCTTGGTCAACACTGAAAAGACACATCAATGTAGCTACATTGGCCAGGGTGAAAAAAACACACCCCTGGCCAACATAACTATGCTGCCATAACCCTCAGTATAGATGCAACTATGCTGATGGAAGCATGTTTCCATCGACACAGCTACCATAATTCAGGGAGGTGATGTTCCTTCACTGACAGAAAAAGCCCTGCTGTCTGTGTAGGCTGCATCTATACGAAGGACTGCACTGGGATAACTATGTCTGTATAGTCTCTGGAGTGTAGAAATACCCTAATAAAAAAAAACTCTACCTATCCTAGATGTAAAGGAATCAATAAAACTCTAACCACTCCCTGAAGACAGTTTATAGAAAGTCAAGCACCAGTGGGCTCCCTCCCACCTTACTGCCCACACAGCTCATCATGATTTTAAGATAACCTGTATAGGAACAACAGGGGAGACAAAATTTGTGCATTGGTAGTGGAACCCTAAGACAGACTCACTCACAAATAGAGCTGGTTGAAACTTTCTGAATTTCAAATAATTGAAAATTCAATTTTTGACTAACCCCCCTAAAAATATTCAACAAAAACTGTTGGTATTTTTACCTGCTCTAGAGATAGGGGGATTTGAAAAAATGTGACTATGATATTGACCCTATTTACCTGAGAAATCTCTTCTCCCTCCATGACTATGACCTCCCGTGGTGACTATGTTCCACCAGAGCAATGAAATTGTCAGCCAACAGGTGGAAGCTTGTGAGTGTAGGAGAAAGAAATTTCACAGCAGGTGAACCTAAACTGTGCAGCTCACTCTCAGAAGAGAAAAGAATGGTAACGGACATCAGTGTTCAGAACTAAAAACTCATTTCTGCCTTCTAGCTTTCTCACAATATGTTACACACACACAAAATAAACTAATCTATCTAAAGCTATTTTTCTTTCAAATCAGGAAAGAATAAAGACAGTGTGTGTGTTGTTTTGATTTCTATTTTTAAGATATTGAGAGGCACTCAAATGCTACTGCGCGAAGGATCAGGTAAGTAGGTAGGTCAATATCAAACTCTGAGGATGTCAAAGATCCCAACTCTGTGGATGTGAGGCGCAGCCCCATCTCTACAGGAAACTATTGACTAGAATAGGAGACTAGAAAATGTTTAAAATGCGTTCTTCCTGTGTTATGTTTATATCAAAATAACAGTAATTTGTTTCTCATCTCATAAAGATAGTAGAATGGCCATTTGACTGAGAATCAAGAGACATGGAGTCAACTCCCAGCTCTGTTACAACATGCCTGTGTGACCTTGGGGAAGTCACTTAATTTCTCTGAGCCTCAGGTTCTCATCTATGAAACAGGGATAACAGTGCTTCCCTCCTACACAGAGGGGTTTTGCAGATAGATCCATATGTACGCAGAAGACATTCAAATGCTGAAGTGATGGAGACCACAGAACTAGAAAGACATTTGTATTTAGCTCTTAATCTGCATGTGTTATTTCCACTGTTCCTTGAACAAACACATGCAGTTGAAGAGTACTATTTTCTACACTATTTCTCTAAAATAAAAATGTAATTCCTACACATTTTCCTGTCTTGAAGGTCATAGTATTTTAGTATTTTATTAGAAACACTACAAAATAAATTAAAGGCTGGGATGATTTAGTTGGGGCTGGTCCTGTTTTGAGCAGGGGGTTGGACTAGATGACCTCCTGAGGTCTCTTCCAACCCTAATCTCCTATGATTCTGATTCTATGAAAGCTCAACTGAATTATAATAATATAATTTTAGTTTGAACCAAATTGTTTTTTTCTGGTCAATGCACAAAGTTGTTTCAGGCATATAGTAGGTGTCCTTTCCAAAGATTACTTTGAGTCTCAGAACAGGGGGTGACTGGTGATAAACTGAGAATTTTACAAAGAATGGATAAACAAAGGTATTTCAGGAAGTTTAGGAAAAATAGGAAGGAAATAGACACACAAATAAGATATCAACTGCTCTAAATAGTTGAAAGTATCAGGTACAGTATTGGAAGTTAACAATGAAACAGCACAGAAACTGATGTACGAGAATTACTGATATTCCCCAGTCAGGTAAATAATTTCATGCAATGAGTGAAGACATTGACTCTGTGCTTGTCACTTCATATTCAAATGTTTGAACTGAAAAGGGAATAGCAAATATAATTCAACTGCATAGATATTATGAATCCTAACGCAGCAGGTTATTGGAATTTCAATAAGTCATGATTGACTGATTAAGCTTTTTGCTGCATATCCAAGACAACAATGCAATTCTCATCCACTGCCTGGCGTGTCTGTTCCACTGGGAGATTTCACATGCATCCATTGTTGTGCATCGGCCTCTGACTTTTTGCTTTCACAGAATTTCAAACCATGACAATAAAGCAAAAGAGCTGAAATGTGTCTGTCTTATAGCATTTCTAAAATGGACATCCTAGTTCAATGAGTTCTACTTCATTGTAAAACAGCAAGATTTCATTAATGATAGAAGCTGGAGAGATTGTTGCAGGTGATTAAGATCTCATGAGGTAGAACTGATGCTCTCAACAATCCTTTGACAGTGATTATAAGAACCCGTTTAGAGCAGTAGCATTACATCACATGTATATAGATCAGAAGAACAAGGTAAGGAATTATCCGAGAAGGATCTAAACAGGCTTGCAATATCCTGTGAAGTGATTCTTGTTGCCTTGAATTCTTTCTATAATATTTTCTTATAGCACACTAAAGGAAGATTGAAAGTGGAATGTGATACACTGTTTTCTAAAGCTTTTGCTGCTGCAAATCTCTACCAAGAGTTATTATTTGATCAGCACAGAGTAGATAAATATTTACTGTAACTTAAGCTGCTCTGATACAAGAAAATCTGTTTTGTTTTTTCATTTCAACCAAATCCTACAAGGGTAAAAACAAGGTAGCTGAAATTAATTGAAAATAATGTGTGTGATATTAAAAACCTATGTAAGGCTGTCTCTTGCAACTTCCCCTCCTCTCTGAAAACCCTCCCCCTTCAACTTAATATATTTACACTATCTTGTAATTTATAAAGAAATGCAATTCATATGTTGCCCCATGGCCCGAGTGAGTAGCCAAAATTCAGGGCCTTTGTTAGGATGAAAAATTGATGATACGATACAGATATATTCTTGGGGTAAACTTGTTTAGTTACACAAAATATACACAAAGTCCTGTTTCCCTGAACACAGAAGAAACAAACAACAGGAGTTGCCCTGCTCAGAAATCCCCAGTGTATCACTATAGCAAGCACCATGCCCAAAGGAACCCTTATTCTCTGCTTCCATTCAAAGTCACACTCACATGCCATCTCCTGGCTTTCTGCCTCCAACACACATATAGCATGTACTAATACCCTAGCCCTTGCATTTGCAACCAGGGCAACCCCTATTAATCTACCTGGGTTAGCTCTTGCAGCCTGTTGCCTTGGGCAGTTACCACCATTGTCTACAGCTGTTTTTGCTACATAAGGGACTTGATTTTGCCTTCTGCGGAGCCTGAAAGAGTGCTTGGCACACCCATTGGCATCAGCGAGGTTTGTAATTGTCTTTAGATCTAAGACCCACCTGCTGGCAGCCACTAGCACCCTAGCATGGAGACCTGAGACTGGGAGATGCAAAACATAAGAGAAAATCCCAAAAGTGTATTTGAGTTGTGCAGCAAAATCAGATCATAATTATATTAATTCATCTACATGTGGAGATCCCAGAGCTGAACCAAACCATCATCTTCATGCCTTCCTTTATAGCAGACCAATTACTTTATCCCCAATATATTCAATGAGGTTCTGGGCCAGATTGTCAGCTGGTGTCAATCAGCATAGCTCAATTGATTTGAATTGAACTATGCTGATTTACCTGGTCCGGAGTCTCTGGCTATGGCTACATTAGAGAGCTTACAACAGCACAGCTATACTGCTGTATTCTCTGTGTAACCGCTCTAAATTGACGGGCAAGAGCTTTCCCATTGGCTTAATTACTCCAGCCCCCGCGAGTGGCAGGAGCCATGGCTCCTGCCGACATAGTACTGTCCACACCAGTGCTTATGTCAGCATAAATTATGTCATGGGGGGGTCTTATTCACACCCCTGAGTGACATAACTTATGTTGATTTAAGCTGTAGTTTAGCCATTCCCTTTCTCCAGCAAGTATGTTCACTGATGGCTGCCACCATCCTCCCACTTTCTCCATTCCTACTTTCCTTATGCACTGAAACAGAGGCTTTGACTACACTACAGAGCTCACAACAGCCCACTGTATCACTGCTAGCACAGACATGCTAAGCCAACGGGAGAGAGCTCTCTTCCATTGACTTAATTACTCCAGCCCCCATAAGCGGTGGTAGTTATGTCAGTGTGAGAAGCTCTCCTGCCAACATAGCGCTGTCCACCCTGGCGCTTAGGTTGGTGTAACTTATGTTACTCTTGGGGTGGCTAATTCACACTCCTGAGTGATGACTGGAAAAAGGCCAATGTAGTGGCCAACTTTAAAAAAGAGAAGAAGGAGGATCCAGGGAACTACAGGCCAGTCAGCCTCACCTCAGTCCCTGGAAAAATCATGGAGCAGGTCCTCAAGGAATCAATTCTGAAGCACTTAGAGGAGAGGAAAGTGATCAAGAACAGTCAGCATGGATTCACCAAGGGCAAATCATGCCTGACTAACCTAATTGACTTCTATGATGAGATAACTGGCTCTGTGGATGTGGGGAAAGCAGTGGACATGTTATTCATTGACTTTAGCAAAGCTTTTGATATGCTTTCCCACAGTATTCTTGCCGGCAAGTTAAAGAAGTATGGGCTGGATGAATGGACTATAAGGTGGATAGAAAGCTGGCTAGATCGTCGGGCTCAACGGGTAGTGATCAATGGCTCCATGTCTAGTTGGCAGCCAGTATCAAGCGGAGTGCCCCAAGGGTCGGTCCTGGGGCTGGTTTTGTTCAATATCTTCATTAATGATCTGGAGGATGGCGTGGACTGCACTCTCAGCAAGTTTGCAGATGACACTAAACTTGGAGGAGTGATAGATACGCTGGAGGGTAGGGATAGGATACAGAGGGGCCTAGACAAATTAGAGGATTGGACCAAAAGAAACCTGATGAGGACAAATGCAGAGTCCTGCAGTTAGGACGGAAGAATCCCAGGAATTGCTACAGACTAGGGACCGAATGGCTAGGCAGCAGTTCTGCAGAAAAGGACCAAGAGATTACAATGGATGAGAAGCTGGATATGAGTTAACAGTGTGCCCTTGTTGCCAAGAAGGCTAACGGCATTTTGGGCTGTATAAGTAGGGGCATTGCCAGCAGATCAAGGGACGTGATCATTCCCCTCATTGGTGAGGCCTCATCTGGAGTACTGTGTCTAGTTTTGGGCCCCACACTACAAGAAGGATGTGGTAAAGTTGGAAAGAGTTCAGTGGAGGGCAACAAAAATGATTAGGGGGCTGGAGCACATGACTTATGAGGAGAGGCTGAGGGAACTGGGATTGTTTAGTCTGCAGAAGAGAAGAATGAGGGGGGATTTGATAGCGGCTTTCAACTACCTGAAAGGGGGTTCCAAAGAGGATGGAGCTAGACTGTTCTCAGTGGTGCCAGATGAGAGAACAAGATGTAATGGTCTCAAGTTGCAGTGGGGGAGGTTTAGGTTGGATATTAGGAAAAACTTTTTCACTAGGAGGGTGGTGAAGCACTAGAATGGGTTACCTAGGGGGCGGGGGTGTGGGGTGGAATCTCCTTCCTTAGAGGTTTTTAAGGTCAGGCTTGACAAAGCCCTGACTGGGATGATTTAGTTGGGAATTGGTAATGCTTTGAGCAGGGGGTTGGACTAGATGACCTCCTGAGGTCCCTTCCAACCCTGATATTATATGATTTTATGATTCAACTTAAGCTGTAGTGTGTACATAGCCTATAGGTTTTCTCAATCACTGTGGAAACATTGCTTTTGGATGTGCTAAGTAAATTCAATGGGACAGACAGATCTATGGCACCTGGCAGCAGATAAAGGAGAAGCTGAAGGTAACAATTTTCTTCATGATGAAGATAATTACAGAGTTTTAAAATTCAACTAGTAAGTTTACTAGTGTGGCAATGCAACTTGCTGCACCAGTCCAAGCCAGCAGTAAAGAAGCAGTATAGTCCAAAAAAGATGCATTGAAGATTCTTACTCAGTAGGCTCCAAAGACTGACTTACATGGAGCACATATTCACTGTCCTGGTTGGAGAGTACAAGCTGCCAGATACACATTGCACTCCTCTCCTGGGACCAATTAGTGACAGAGGCATAAATTGTAGCAAAGACAAATTACCTGTGCTGTGGTTGGAGGTAAGTTCCCACTGAAGCACTAGCCATCTACATGTGGATATCACAGAGCTGAAGGCAAATAAGGTGTAAAGAAGGAGGAAAAAAGACTGTGACATAAGCAAGACCCTTTATTCCATGGTGATCTAGCTCAGGCACTGCTTAATTTGTGCCAGGCCTTGCCAGGGCTGAGCCCTGGCACCTCTAAGCTTGGCAGTTCATAGCCCCAGCACCTCAGGGCTTGCTGCGTCAGTTATGAAAGTAAACAAAATTGTTTGAGCCCAGCACCAAATTGCTTGAGCCCCAGCACCTCTTTCATTACAAATTAAGCACTGAGCTCAGGGGACTAATGGATGAAGACATGCTACTTGTTGAATAATTCAGTAGACATTTGGTTGTTGGCAATACTGCACTGCTAGTCAACCTGTATAAATTACTACTATTTTCACTCTTGCTGTTTGAACTAACTCACAAAAGTTTCAGGTCAATTTGTTTGGTGTGAAAGTGTTTGTGGCCAGTGGAAGCATCCAATCTTTTTTTAACGTGTTGGCATAATATGTTAAGTAGAGCTAACTGGAAATTGGAATTTCCATCCCGTGAGAATTTGATATCTCAACATTTGTTTTCATCCCAAATTGGGACAAAGTTGAAATATCAAAATTTTTCAATGAATGAAAAAAAAAAAGATTCCGTAATGTTCAAAGGTTTTGTTTCAGGTTGGTTTGACATTAAACTGTATCCACCTGACCTAGCATGGTGTCTCTGTTGGTTTCCGTCTATGTTTTCTCAAAGGTATGCTGCATTGTGATGTCTAGCTTTGGACCAGTCATTTCATAACTTAAATTTATGCAACTTAATTAATATTTGGGATGGTTAGGAATTGTTCATTGACATTTCTTTTTGGATGAAAATTGTGGTTTCTGTACAATGGATGTTTTCAGCAGGCACATCTCCCAAGAAACCTCTCATTCTCAAAGCCTAGGAATGGCTTTAGGAAACATCCACATCTCCAGATTTCATCTGTCCAGGGCAGAGTGTAAGAAGATTGCAGTTGATCAAAGATTGGTTTGGAGGGTTGCAATTGTGTCTGTCTCCTTCCATCTTCTTCTCCCTGCCCCCTATGCACCATCAGAGTAGTCATATGCAATCTAGCCCTATGAGGAGAAGAATCATAGCCCCATTTCCATGTAGAGAAGGAGCAGTTGCAAAGTACATTGGAATGGCTGGGTCATTTGCACTAATCTTTTCAGGGGCATCATTTGCAGTTTGGCTAATCCAATAGCAATTTAACCCTTTCTGGAACAACATTGCTGTTTGTTTTTCAATAGTAGCTCTGTTGGAGGGCTGGCAATTATAAACACAGATTTGTTATAAATTTACCATTATATTTTAACAGAGCAAAAACTGATTTCAACTGTGACATATTTATTGGCACAGGGTTCTATATTATTGCATCTAACTTGTCTACAGGGGAATGATTACCGTCTGCATCTACACAGTGATACAAATACATTACCTGACTGCAAAAAAAGTTACATTTAGAGCGCCATAACCTCAGGCCATTCTTTGGCAGGCATTCTAATAATGCAGGTGCTCTTGGTCAGTTTTCCCACTGATTAAAATGTCATCTAAGGTGACAAATGACATTTCTAGACCTCACATGATTTGATCCATTAATCTCCGATTTAATTCAATGGCAGAAACCCTACCATAAAGGGACCAGATGTAATGCAGCTTATTGTGTAATAATTAATGGTCACGTATGATTTTGAATGGTTAACTAACATAATCTGTTGATGAATTTGTGTTTTTAAATAAAAATGGCAAATAGAGCTAAAATAAATCTGAGAATTTCGTATTAAGCCACATCTAAACACGGATCATTGGTTGCGTTATAATAGCTACACATCACTGGAAGGAGCCACACAAAATAAGATCGATCCACTTGCTGTAATCTTTCGCAGAGACAGTGTGGAATTGTGACTTGTAAATCCATACCTGGAAAATATCCCTTATGTTGGTGGTAACGGGTCGACGGCCACTTCTGAAGCCATGTCATTCCCTATATCAGTTTCTATGGCAGGTGTACAGAATCAGAGTCCAAGGTTGTGCATGTTGTATGTATTTTACCAACCCCCTGGGGAGTTTGCTCATGTGTATCCTGCTGATGGTGAGCCAGCCAGGGATCTGGGAGAGTCAGGAGGAAGGCAGCCTGGCAGCACAAAATCTCAGTGTTGGATGAACCTGGCCCTCCAGCAAACCCCTGTGAACCTTTGGAGATCCATGGGGCTTGTGGCCTGAACGTATTGCCCACTCACTGGAGTAGCAAATGCTCCCCCTGACCCAGACAGAATGATCTGGGAGAAAACTCAGTGATGGAAATTTGAAGTGTGCTGCTCCTCCTTAGCCTGCTCAGTAGAACTTTCTGTAGGTTGAGTTGGCCTAGTTCATAATTCCCCACAGACTCTAGGCTGGTATTCAGATGCCTATGGGAGTTAGATGCCTAATACCTCTAGGCTCCTTTGAAAATCTCAATCCAAGTTTCTATACTTGCTAGTCTGCACCATATTTTTATCATTTAGTACATGAAATACCAGCTTGGTTTTAAGGAACTTTGTTACAATTTCAGCAACTTTTAATTTAAATTATATCTTTAATTAACCTGAGTTCATTCATTTCTGAACATTCCCTTCAGGATCAAGCACATTGCAAATGAGAGACCAATTCAACCTCATTTTCTCAACTCATTTTCTGCTTACATAGCAAAGACAATCCATTGCCCTTTGTAACCAACTGTTCTAGGTTTGAGGGTTTACTTTTAAAAGCCACTTTCATGACAGCTTTATCTAACAATTCCAAAGTGATTGTGAACTGGCTTTATGCACCCATCCTTAACGCAAGTTAATGGATTTTTAACAGTGGGAACATTTCCCTAAACAGCCAGTCACATACACATTTCTTTGTTCTGCTATAAGACACTGGATGAGCTTCCTATTCCTTTCAATAACAAGGTCAAGTACTATTTTACAGCATTTGCCAAGTGTGCAACTATCTCAGGCGCTGTGCATTGTCAGCACCACCAAACCTCATAGCTCATTGTGACATACCCCACTTGGAGAACCCTCTCTTTGAAATCCTCCAGGTCCCTTTTCTGAACTCACCAGTAATGACAAGTGGCCCACGCTCCCTCTACTGCTAATTATTCTCTGAAACTATCTAGCTGGTCTTCATATCTGAGTGCAGGGTACCTAGCAGACTGCTGGTGCTATGCATGTAACAAAACTCCATTACATCCCTTAGTGATGAGCATCCTTGACCTCCCTGGTTTCCAGACATTCCCATCCCAGAAGTATTTTGCGGATTATGAAAACCTGCTGGATTTTGCACAGAGCACCACAAAAGCTAGGACAAGCTCTCATTTCAGGGGAATGTTTGTGTATTTAAAAAAATTAACTGTTTCTACTGGAGTTAAATTTAAACAAGAAATTCCTGGAAACATTTCTGTTGTTCTTAAGTTTAATACAAGTGGATCTTTACTAGGCTTAAATTTGGAACCAGATTTGACCTGATTATAAAGTTCTTACTCATTTCTCAGTAACACAGCCCTCTTCAATCTGAAATATGTTGCATTGTATTGATTCACTATGGGCTATTACTAAAACGAAACCATCTTATAGTCCCTTTATCTTGCCACTTATAATACATTATAGGGACCCTTCTGCTCCAATGTCTGTCTTTCCTCAATAAACCAGTTCTCTATTGAAACAGGAGGATCATTAGCTTTCAAGTAGTTATCATGGAGTTTCAAGAGAGACCTAAAAATAGTCTATTCTGATAACAGCTTCATTTGACAAATGTCAGGCTCTTCTAATGTAAGACTTTGTAAGACACAGGGCAAGCCAACATTTTCCCAGTTGTCAAGGAACACTCTAAACTGAAACACAATAGAACAAGACCTGACAGTAAACCACTGCTGCATCTATGTGCTGGTTATATAAGGTAACATCAGAAAATGAGTGTTTTTCAGATTAACTTTAATGTCAAGCCTGGTAGTATGAATATAATTATGGCTGATATTTTTATGCTGTAGATTGACAGACAGTTAGCAATAAATACCTCGTCTCCTGCAGAAAATGAGCAGACTTTCAGTAACTGAAAGAAGAAGAGCTTTTCCAGTGTGAAGTATTTGTACAACTTTCACTCTTTCTGTTTTTATTATTACTGCCTTGGAAACCCTCCATATCATTTTGTAGACTCTCGCTCTCTTCACCTCGCCTTTTTGGAGAGACTCTTGACTGTAGATCTGCTGTCCATTATCTGGCAATGCTTATGGCATCCATCCTCCAGCTGAGAAAGCAAAGCTTATGGTCTCCAGGGCAAATGGAGTCAATGAATCATTAAACAGGAAGGGTGATTAAAGTGTTGCAGCTACTCCCCATTCAGCTGAACAGTGTAGTCATGGGGGTTACACTGAAGATTTGGCCCCATGTAATTAACTCCACAATACACTTAATGCAGAGTGTGGTTCTTCAGCCACTTTCTGGCCTGCACAGAATGCACCATGCCAGTAGGAGTTCAGGGAAGCAGACACAGTGGCCCAGATCCTTGGGAATTAGCCACCCAAATACCTTTGAGGATCCGAGCCAGTGTCTCTGAGAGTGCAGGGAAAGCATTGCCACTGGTGCTGTCTTTGAAAGAGCACAGTATGTTTTCTCTGCCCATCCAGACAAGTGGGCAGAGGCCTTAGGGCCTGCATATAGGGGCAGATGGGACTTGGATGACCTTGCCCCTTCCTTGCCTACTCTACTCTACCCTGCACTGTCTTCCCTGGTCTTTGCATTCTTTCAGAGTGCAGGAGAAAACTCCTTCCTCACACTCTAGTCTTCTCCCCTTTGCCTACTGTGACAAAGTTCCTCCTCTGCCATGGTGAGTCCTGCGCTTATTGGTGGATTTGCTTGCCTCAGAGATTCACGGCAGCCCTCAGTTTGACCACTTTTACTAGTGGCTCAAACCTGCCATTCACTCAGCTAACCCCATCACTGGCCAGCATGGGGAAAGGGAGGAGAACAATCCCCGCAGTCTCTGCTGACCCACCTAGTGGGTCGGGGGATAGGCCAGAGACCTTCCTCTCTGGTGGGACCCACAGTCCTGGTCAACTCCTCTTGTATCAAATAGGGAGTTGGGGTGATGAGGGTAACCCGGACCCACCCTCTACTCCGGGTTCCAGCCCTGGGTCTTGTGGATCGCAGCTGTCTACAGTATTTCCTTTGACAGCTACAACTCCCTGGGCTACTTCCCCATGGCCTCCTCCCAACACCTTCTTTATCCTTACCTCAAGACCTTCCTCCTGATGCCTGATGATGCTTGTACTCCTCAGTCCTCCAGCAATACACCTTGTCACTCTAAGCTCCTCGCACATGCCTCACTAACTGAAGTGAGGTCCTTTTTAAACCAGGTGCCCTGATTAGCCTGCCTGTCCTAATTGATTCTAGTAACTTCTGGATTGTTCTGGAACAGCCCATTATCTTACTCGGGGAAAAGGGACCTGCTTAATCTGGAGCTAATGTAGCTCCCTTCGATCACTCTCCCATAGCCCTCTGGCCTGAAGGTCATCTTCTTCCTGGCATCGGAGTCCGCTGCCCAGGAGGGGATGGAGAAGGGCCTGGCAGTGAGGGGGCATGTTCATCCCCCTGGAGCTGCTGGAGGACCTGGGTGTCTGAGTAATCCTGACCTCCATCCCTCCCTTTTCCCAATGCCACCCTGCTACCCACCCTCTCTGCCCTGGGGAAACCCCTCTCTGTTGTCAGCCCTCTCCTACTGGACTGCAAAGACCCCACCCTCCATCACATCCTCTCGTTCCACCAGCAGCTGCAGCTTCAACTGCCACCCGCAGTGAGTGATGGAGAGGTGCTCGAGGGGTCCTTCCTGGTCCCCTACCAGGGGGCCCATTACCGGGTGCATTACTTTATGGGGGAGGCCTGGTGCTACCTCTGCCGGGCGATGGGGCACGTCCGGAGGTACTGCCCCTTGACCCGGCACGGAGGAGTGTCCAGGACCCCCGAGCCCCGGCAGGGCACCGGCCCCGTCATTGCTGGCCTCCCAGGCTGCCCGGTGTCTGGAGCCACCCCTCCTCCTCCCCAGCCCTCCTTCCCGGGTGGGGGCCCCACTGCTGCTTCCTCACCTATTGATGCCGTGGCCACAACACCTGCCTTGGAGCACAAGCCCGGTATCGTCGGGGCCCCCTTCCCACTCCACAGACCCCTGAGCCTGGCCAAGAGGTGCCATCCCTCAGTGGCTCGGCTACTGGAGCCCACGATCCCACTTCCACCCCTCTCCACAACCCTGCTCCTGACCCCTGCCCTGCCCCTGATACCGACCCCACCTCCCTCCCCTCCACCTCCCGTGCTGCTATTGCCACCCCTGGGGCCGTCTCCTTCACCTTCCCAGAGAATGACCCCCCAGGGAGCGGCCTTCGTGTTCTCCTGTTCCGACCCTCTAGGGGCTGCTATTTTCCCTCCGCCGCCCCCCCACTGAGCCAGGGTCTGAGGCGGGCCTCATGGTGCCGTTTCGATAGGCCACGGGGCTGTGACAAGGCCCCACCGGTGAACAGCTGAGCCAAGTGACCCCTAGCCTGGTGAGGGCAGAGGCATGCCTTTCCCTCAGTGCGGCAGTGGAGGGACATGGGGAAGGTGTGCACCCGGCTCTTCTGCCACAACTACACCCGGGATGCCTGCTGACGGAGGGATGCGGCGATAGAGTGGTTAGAACGGGAGGCCTTAGAGATGGAGAGGCATCTGTCCAACAGCCCCAAGGATCCATCCCTCTGTGGAGCATGCCGGGAGAAGCGGGAAGAGCTCCAGGCCCTCGAGGACCATCAGGTCCGGGGTGCCTTTGTCCGATCCTGCATCCGCCTCTTTCGGGAGATGGATTGCGGCTCCCGCTTCTTCTAGGCCCTGGAGAAAAGGAGGGAGGCCAAGAAGCACATCACCTGCCTCCTGGCAGAGGATGGCACCCCCCTCACAGATCTGCAGAGATGTGCATGAGGGCCTTCTATGCAGGCATTTTCTCCCCGGATCCAACCAATCCTTATGCTTGCAGAGTGCTCTGGGACAGACACCCAATGGTCAGCGTGGGCAACCGAGACCGGCTAGAGCTGCCTCTCACTCTGGCCGAGTTCTCGGAAGCCCTCCGCCGCATGCCCACAAATAAATCCCCGGGCATGGACGGGCTGACAATGGAGTTCTACTATGTGTTCTGGGATGTCCTCAGCCTGGACTTTGTCACCATCTGGGCCGAGTCCTTGCAGAGCGGGGTCCTCCCCCTGTCGTGCAGGCGAGCCATGCTCGCCTTGCTTATGAAGAAGGGGGGCCCCCATGACCTTCGGAATTGGCATCCCATCTCGCTCCTCAGCATGGACTACAAAGTCATAGCGAAGGCCTTCTCGCTGCGGCTGGACTCCGTGCTGGCATACGTGGTCCACCCCAACCAAACCTACACCATCCCGGTCCATACCATCTTTGATAATCTGTATTTTGGTCCAGGATCTCTTGGAGCTCGGGTGTAGGGATGGTCTGTCATTCGCCCTTCTGTCACTGGATCAGGAGAAGGCGTTTGACGGGATGGACCACAGGTATCTTCTGGGCATTCTGCGAGCGTTTGGCTTCGGACCCCAGTTTGTGGGTTTCTCCAGGTGCTGTATGCCTCTGCGGACTGTCTGGTCAGGCTCAAATGAACCCTGACTGAGACGGTCAGCTTCGGGCGGGGAGTACAGCAGAGGTGCCCCCTCTCGGGCCAGCTGTATGCTCTGGCGATCGAGCCCTTCTTCTGTCTCCTCAGCCGGAGGCTGACGGGGTTGGTGCTGTGAGAGCCAGAGCTGCAGCTGGTCCTGTTAGCATATGCCGATGACATGCTCCTCGTGGTCCTGGACCTGAGTGACTTGGTGAGGGTGAAGGCTTGCCAGGCCATCTACGTGGCAGCCTCCTCTGCCCGGGTCAACTGGGTCAAGAGCTCTGGCCTGGTGGTCAGGGTCAGGTGGCAGGTGAGCTCCCTCCCACCCATGCTTCAGGACATCTGGTGGAGCACAAGTCTGCTGCTCTATCTTGGTGTTTACCTTTCTGCCACGCATCCATCTCTGCTGGAGAACTGGCAAGGTTTAGAGGGCAAGGTGGTAGAGCAGCTCTGGAAATGGACAGGACTACTTCGGTGCCTCTTCCTCTGAGGGAGGGCACTGGTGCTCAGTCAGCTAGTCCTGTCCATGCTCTGGCACCAGCTCAACACCCTGGTCCCTGCCTGGGCTTCCTGGCCAATCTCCGGACATCGATTCTGGAGTTCTTCTGGCCAGGACTGCACTGGGTCTCTGCAGAGGTCCTCCACCTGCCCCTGGAGGAGGGAGGACAGGGCCTGAAGTGCCTGTGCACTCAGGTCCACGTCTTCCGCCTCCAGGCCCTGCTGAGGCTCCTTTATGGTGCAGATAGTCTGGGGTGGAGTGTACTGGCGTATGCCTTCCTGTGCCGTTTCCGAGGGCTCTGATATGACTGGCAGCTCCTTTATCTCCATCACAGAGGTCTTCCGCAAGTCCTCTCCAGGCTGCCGGTCTTCTACCAGGACCTCCTCCGGACCTGGAAACTGCTCTCGGTGATCAGGTCCATGGCGGCCACTGAGGGGGCAGATCTCCTTGCAGAGCCCCTGCCACACAGGCTCCGTGTGCAGGTGGCAGAGTCCCCCTTGGTGCGCCAGAGGCTGGTCCTGGCAGAAGTCACCAGAGTCAGACACCTCCTGGACTACGACCAGGGAGACTGGCTGGATCCCCTGATGCTCGCTTGGCGCATGGGGCTCTCCAGGCCTCATACTCCAGGATGTACTTCAGGAGGTGAGGGCCGCTTTATCACCTACTGCTCGGGTTTTCCTCGACCGGGTCCTCCGAGAGGGCACACCCCACCCACCTTCCATCCCAGGCCTTCCGGACCTTTTCATCGGGCCCCTGCCCCGTGGATCTTCCCTGCCATCCCGCCCCTTTACCATGAGCCGGCTGCATGATTTGCAGCTGGTTCGGTTCTGGACCGCGCCACGAAAACATCTGTACATGCTCGTGCTCCACCCCTGTCATGTTCTCACCCTCGCGTCCTGCCCCATCACGAAGTGGTGGGACCTCCTGTCACCTCTGGAGGGTGAGAAGCCCGGTGGGCCAGCCTATATTCCACCCTGGTCCCCAGGCCCGCCAGGGACGTCAGTTGGCGGCTCCTTCACAGAGCCGTGAGCAAGGGCATGTACTTGGCATGGTTCACTCCCCTCCCAGACACCTACCCCTTTTGTGGCGTGAGGGAGCCTCTGGTGCACATATACCTGGAGTGAGCCAGGTTGAAGCCTCTATTCCGGCTCCGCTTGGATATACTATTGCATTTTTGGTTGCACTTTTCCCCTCACCTGTTCATCTACGTACTCCCCATCCGTGGCCCCAGAAAGTCGCGGGACCTCCTTGTCAGCCTCCTCCTAGCCCTGGCCAAAATGGCCATCTACAAAACCATGGAGAGGAGGTTGGCTGTCGGGGTTTTCTGGGACTGTGGGGCTTATTTCCACTCCTCAGGCCATTCACGCATCCAGGCAGAGTTCCTCTGGGCGGCGTCCGCTGGCTCCCTTGACACCTTCGAGGAGCAGTGGGCACTGCCTGGGGTTCTCTGCTCAGTGTTCCCATCTGGTTCCCTTCGTTTAGCCCTGTGACCTCACTCCCATTCCTGTTATCTCATTAGTTGTCCCCCACAATTATTTGGAATCCTGACATGTGGATCGTCCCCTTAGGCTGGGGGAAGGTCCTTTACAGTGGGTGGGCTCTGCCCGCCCACTTCCTGGATCCCAATAGGATCATTCTCCTGTAGCCATCTGGCCTGACCCTATCACACTACCAATTCAACAAAGGACATAATGGAGGCCCTAGTCTTCACCATTGTAATATGAGCGTTTGAGTGGTATTCAAACTGGCATCAGTCTTTAACAGTGAAGATTATTAACCATTGGAACAACTCACCAAAGGCCATGGTGGAGTCTCCATAACTGACTATTTTTAAATCAAGATTGGATGTTTTTCTAAAAGCTATGGAATTATTTTGGTAACGTTCTATGGTCTATGCTATACAGGAGGTCACACTAGGTGATTGCAGTGATCCCTTCTGGCCTTGAAACCTACAAATCTATTAATCAAACTGATAGAAATCACTAAGAGGCAAAAAAACCGGTGATTCCTGCCCTACTTCTCCTTCTCCTGTCCCTCTCCTCACCCTTCCCTCTCTTTTAATTTAGTTTATTACAGATTTGTTACATTGACTGACACATTAATTCCATGAAAAAACTGAATCTGTTTCTGGAGGCACCTCCTGGTGGTCAGACCTAAGACATTAGATTCAGGGAGCTGTTTTAGGTCTGCAAACCTGCTACAGATTGAGGATAGAAGTCTCCCATTATTCCCCCAGGGCTTTTCTGGGGAAGAGACCTTTGATTCCATAATACTAGTGCCACTAAAAAGAATCCTCTGGCTGCTCCTTCCTTCAGGTTCGCTAGTAATGTTGTATTTTAATATTTAACAATGAGATTGCTGTGTGTTCAGAGGTGCTGGAACAATTTATATAGTGGGGGTGCTGAGAGCCATTGAACCAAACTGTAAACCCTGTGTATGATGGAAACCACTTCAAGCCAGGGGGTGCGGCAGCACCCTTAGTTCCAACAGCTGTGTGTGTGCTAGTACCCTGTAACTCCCAAAGAATTCATTGGCCATACTTTCACAGAGACATTCATCTAGCTCTAGCTAACATAAATTGCAGTGCTTCTCAGGTCGACCTGGACAACTAATTAAAAAATAATTAGTGTAGTTCATAAGCACGTTTCTATGTAATTAATCTAAGTAAATGCATGCTAGCTCCTAAGGATCATTAAATATTTTTGTTACAACATGCAATAAAACAGTCATGCCACGTGCTCATTAAAGCTTCAAAATTGCTGACACTACCTTGCAGGCACCCGATATTTAAAATGCAGAGAGCAGTGATAGTCACTTCTATATGAATAGAGGCTTAGAAATGAGGAATAAGAGGATATCCCTGTGGGTCTATAGCACCAGTGATTACTGCAAGTCAGGAGAACTACTAGAGCCTGTTAAGAGCCTAGTTTATACTGCCCTCTTCTGTGCTTTATTGCAGCACAGATATGGATTTCTTTTTCTGCCTTTATACATACTGTTTATGGGGGAGTTCAGATTCCATGAATAATGAAACTGGATTTGGTTCTTCACAGACTACACATTTAAATCCCTATGCTGTAAGTAGGAATGAGTACTTTACACCTTTCAAATTTAATTGAGTAATTTCTGCTAGGAACATCATGGTGAATACTTTTTCTTCTCTTCTAACTTACATAAGAAAGGCCATATTGGGTCAGACCAAAGGTCCCTCTAGCCCAGTATCCTGTCTTCTGACAGTGGCCAATGCCAAGTGCCCCTGAGGGAATGAACAGAACAGATAATCATCAAGCGATCCATCCTCTGTCGCCCATTCCCATCTTCTGCCAAACAGAGGTAGGGACAACTTGGGAAGATGCTGACCTTTGGCTCAATATACTCTCATTAAAGTCCATAGTCATTTTGCCCCTGGCTTCAGTGGGAGCAGACACACTAGTTAAGAAGGTGACTATGTCCCACCTCTTACTTGCGCTCAACCCACTAATTGGCCCATCATGCACAGTGCTGAGTATCCTCAACTTAGACTGTAGCCAGTGGGAGTTGTGGATGCTCAATATTTTGGTAGAAGGTACTTGGCACCTAGCAAGATCAGGCCCTAGATATATATGACTTGCCTGTTAAATACTGTTGGCTAACATGGTAATACTGCATCTCAAATCTCCTTCCAAAAGTATGACCAAGGCACGTTTCTCAAATTTCTACCAATAAAAATATGAATGTATGTAAGCCCTGTGGCCTGAAGCCTCTGAAAGAAGGGAGATGATTGAATGAGTTCTCTGATGGCATCTGCTGAAGAGCAAGGGGAGTCGACTGAGCAAGGCAGCACCTCATTTGCATATTAACTGTAGGTAGTTTGGGGATGTTATGGCATAATTTGACTAAGTTTTATACTTGGGGCTGATATTGTTTTGAGATTACCCTGTTGGAAACCCACCTGGGCAAAGCCTGGATAATGACTGGGTATGAGGTCACCCTGATGAAAACTGAGGTTTGCTGAGGTGGGGTAAGAGGCCCTGGAGCATGTTAAAAGGTATGGGGAAAGAGACTGTACTTTTTTGTTTTCCAGTTGGGAATAGCTTTCTAGGTGGGGGGGACTTGGGTTTCTAAAGCCACTGATCTTCTTGTATCAGAAGGAGCTGAGCTAAGAGCTGTAATTGTCTTATGTGGGCAGAGCTGATAAGAAATTCCAGTTGTCTACTCAGTAGCAAGTAAGAAGTCATAACCCAGCAGCCATTCCATTCACCACAGCAGCAGGCAGAGCAAGGCACAGTTGGGGATCCCTCACAGCTCCCAGCAGGCAGAGCAAAGTGGCAATTGAATTCACCCGCAGGACACAGTTTCTAGCAGGATTGCTTCAGAACGAGCAGCAGAGTGAGACCAGCTGCATGCCCTACAGTGGAAGCAGAAGAATTCACAGTAACCATCTGCATCAGCCTAGCAACTCTGGTGAGGCCTCCCTGTCCTAACTACTGAAATCACTATAGCAGGACAGTTGGCAGAGCCCCAGAGCTTCCTACGAAACAGGGACCCTGATTTTCCTGGACTCCTGGAACCACAAACTGTAAGTGAGGAAGCTGGGGATCCATGAACTGAGATGGGAGGCTGGGAGGCAGGAAAAAAAATGTACCAGCCATTCAGTGTCCAATTGTTTGGAACTGTAATTATGCACACTGAGGTAAAATGGTGGTGAAAAGTGTTAAATTGTAAATATTTATCCCATTTCAGCCTGGTCTTTCCCTTTTCTCCCCCTCATCCCCTGACCCCAGTAAAGTTCATTTGTTTAAACCTCTGTGCTTGCAAGTGGGTATAGATTTGGCTGGCAAAGGCACTCAGAGTGATTATAGGTTCCCAGATTACCAGGTGAGGGCTCAAGACAAAATGAAAGATAATCCCCTAAAATAATGAACCATCTCTTGTTTCTGCTGGCATGTTGGCAGAAGGGTTCTGTGACGAATTGGATCACAGAAACCCCCTTGGGAACTGCCACTGATGTGCTGGGACTACCTCTGAGCCCGTTTTCCTTGCCAGCTTGGGATTTCAATGCCCTGCCTGGTTGTGCCAGACACGCTAGCCTGCTACAAACACAGGCCCAGGTCTGAACCACATCCCTCAAAAGCTGGAGGCTTAACTGAAAACAGCTTAAGAAGTGCTCCTGTCTCCAACACCCAGATACCCAGTCCCCAATGGGATCCAAACCCCAAATAAAGCTGTTTTACTCTGTATAAAGCTTATACAGGATAAACTCATAAATTGTTTGCCCTCTATAACGCTGATAGATATGCACAGTGGTTTGCTCTTCCAGGAATTAATTACTTGCTCTGGGTTAATTAATAAGTAAAAAGTGATTTTATTAAATATAAAATAGGATTTAAGTGGTTCCAAGTAATAACAGACAGAACAAAGTGAGTTACCAAACAAAATAAAATAAAACGTGCAAGTCTAAGCCTAATACAGTAAGAAACTAAATGCAGGTAAATCTCATCCTCAGAGATGTTCCAATAAGCTTCTAATACAGACTAGACTTCCTCCTAGCCTGGGTGCAGCAATCACTCACTCCCCTATAGTTACTGTCCTTTGTTCCAGTTTCTTTTGGGCATCTCTTTGGGGTGGAGAGGTTATCTCTTGAGCCAGCTGAAGACAAAATGGAGGGATTTCCAGGGGTTTATATAGATGCTCTCTTGTGGGGGGAAACCCCTCTCTCCCCCTGTGTAGACTCACAGCTACAAGACAAGGGCAAGTCACATGTCCATGCATGACTCAGTTCTCTACAGGCCAAGCCACTGCCCACATGTTAGCCCGAACGTTCCCAGGAAAGCTCAGATGTGGATTGGCATCTATCAAGGTCCACTGTTAGCCAAGTATTTCCATTTACTTGAATAACCCCTTCACCCTATGTTGATCAAATCTGCCTTAGGTGCTTTCTACAGCAAACACTTTAAATACAAGCATAGAGCCAACACACATAACTTCAGATACAAAAATTATACGTGCATACAAATAGGACAGGGGTAGGCAACCTCTGGCACACGTGCCAAACGCGGCACGCGAGCTGATTTTCAGTGGCACTCACACTACCCGGGTTCTGGCCACCAGTCCGGGGGGCTCTGCATTTTAATTTAATTTTAAATGAAGCTTCTTAAACATTTTAAAAAATCTTATTTACTTTACATACAACAATAGTTTAGTTATATAGTATAAACTTATAGAAAGAGACCTTCTAAAAACGTTAATATGTATTACTGGCACATGAAACCTTAAATTAGAGTGAATAAATGAAGACTTGGCACACCACTTCTGAAAGGTTGCCGACCCCTGTAATAGGATGAATACATTCAGTAGAACATAACCTTTGCAAAGATATGTTACATGGCATATCTAGCATAAAACATATTCCAGTTATGTCATAGTTACACGAATAAGCATATTTCTATAAAGCATTATGGGGTGCAACGTCACAGGTTCCATGTATTTTTATCTGAAATATGCTGTGTAAAGTATTGAGGTGTTACAAAGACCACCGTCTAGTACATGGCAGACTCCTTACACCAATAAGAACAGCTTTGTATTGGGACAGAGCTAAGTGTTCAGAAAGCAAACAGTAGATTTCAGGATGGCGTAGCTGGAAGTCAACCTGTGGAACTCTTTGCTAGAGGATGTTGTGAAGGCCAATACTATAACAAGGTTCAGAAAAGAACTAAATAAGTTCAGGGAGGACAGGTCCATCAATGGCTATTAGCCAGGATGGGCAGGAATGGTGTCTCTAGCCTCTGTTTACCAGAAGCTGGGAATAAGCGACAGAGGTTGGATCACTTGATGATTACCTGTTCTGTTCATTCCCTCTTGGGTACCAGGCATTGTCCACTGTCGGAAGACAGGAAACTGGGCTAGATGGACCTTTGGTCTGACCCAGTATGGCCGTTCTTATGTACTTAAGTCCTGAGTTTTGAGGCAGAGGGACTTGGTGAGTGGTGTGTCTGGTCCATCTGTTGTTTGTTCTCTGTAAGGAACGTGTGGCTAGACTGTGGGCTTCTGAACAGACCAGATGAGACAGGTTTCTGGGCTGTATGACTGGGACCCTTGCATCTTTGAACAGACTCAGTGTTTGACATCTGTGTAGCTACTCCCTCCCTGAGAGCAAGGAGGTAGAGCTGAGCAGCAAGGTTTAATACCTGTCAGTTACCAGGCAAACATCTGAGCAAGTGAACAGGAGTGATAAATGGGAGCTTTTGAGGGAGTTTAGAGTGGGAGTGTAGTTCCTTCTGTTTTAGGTATGGCTCTACATCAGGTAGCAGTTAAGGAGGAATACCTGCTGTAACCTGCCTTGGATGTGCTATGTTTTCCTTTCTGCTGTAAGACAAAAGAGATTTCTGATGCATGAAATGCAATCTGGTTGCCATTTTGGAGTTCATCTGGAAGCACAAGTTTCAACACTGCACAGCATCCAAGAAAACAGAGACTTCTTGGATAACCACATTAAGAAATCATCACCACAGACACCAGAAGGGAAAGGACCAGCAACAAGGGAACTGAAGAAGCAGACTGGCAATTTGTGACCAGGAGGAGAAAGAGACCTAGGAAGCAGTCAACTCCATTAGAAATAATGAATTATTATTAGGTACTCAGTGAGTCAGTTACAAAGGAACCTGTCTCTGGAGGAACACAACAGAAGGCTACAGGATGCATACCTGATGGGCATGCTTGGGGTATGAAGCAACAGCGACCAAAAGAGGTTCTTCAATCATCTTAGGAAGGCAAGCAACTGTCACTGTTAACTCCATATTAAGAAGAGCTAACAGAGATTTCTGCAAGGAACACCAGGCTGTCTTCCCAGAGTGAAAATATGAGATGTAACCATAAGATTGGATGGGATTACAAAGTCATCTGTCAAATCGTCACTGGTGATGATACACATTGGAACCAATAACTCAGTAACACTTTGAACTATACCGATTATAGAATACTTCTGGGATCTTGGAAGGGAGCTGAATAAGATGAAATTCTAAGTGATGTTCTCAGAGATACTTCTGTCCCACAAGCCAGAGAAGGGAGAGAATACTGGAGGTGAACCACTGGCTGTATCATTAGAGTGAAGCTGAGGGTTTTGGTTTTATGGACCATTGGGCTACATTCCAGAGAGAGGAAGTATGGCCAGCATCTCAGGGAGGCTTATCTTCTTGGTTGCAAATGAGCTAGAGCAGCAAGGACGGGATTAAACTAAAACCAGTGGGAGAGTGCTAAGAAGGCAAATGCAGTACAAACTAAAATTCAGCATATTGTGAACAACTTGAACAGATGTGACAAAGAATGTGAAGAGAGGAAATGTTTCATTTATTTTATGTATCAATGCTTAGAGTGTGGGTAACAAGCAAGAAGAATTTGAAATTATCATTGATAAGAAGAAAATGGCATTGCTAAAACCTGGTGGGACACTTTGGATGACTGGAATGTTAAAATCGCTGGCTACAACTTCTTTAGGAAGAATAAAGTGTGTAAAAGAGGTGTGGGTGGTGGTGGTGGGGGGGTGGCACTCTACATTAAAGACACCATTATTGGTTTCATTAGTAACTCAGATCCACACTATCTTGAATGCATTTGGGCCAATGTGTTAATTAACAAAGCCCAGGAGGGGTTACTGGTGTGGTTCTGTTAGAGACCACTAAATCAGAGAACAGGATGAATTTTTCCTTAAGTACCTGTCCTATACTGTGTGGAAAGAAACATTGTGTTGTCTGGGGGACTACAGTTTGGGAGACACATACTGAAGATCTCATGCAGCCAGTAGCAAATGTTTAGAGTTTCTAAAATGTATAGATGGTAATTTTCTAACACAAAAGGTACTGCATCCAACACAAGGTAACTGTATATTGGACCTCACTGTGACAGATAAAGATGAATCAATCACTGGACTGGAAGTTGGTGGTTGCCTATGGTCCTTATCGTCAAAGTGCTCCATGGCCTGGGCCTAGGATATCTAAAACACTGCCTACAGCTCCAGGATGAAGACCATGGCTGACAACTTCGCTCCTCTAGCACAGTGGAGCTCTCTACAATAAGAGTAAAGCTCCTCTGCGCTGGAGACAAAGCTTTCTTGGGGGCCAGTTCAAGACTATGGCATAAACTCCCACAGAAACTAAGGACCATTACACTCTTCACCATCTTCAACTCCAAGTGCAAGATGCTTCTTTGACCTTGTCTTCTCTAATATGAATGAGTAGCATATATATTTTAATAACAAACACAAAACAAAAAACATGCCACAACAACAACACAAAAAACAACACCCCCCCCTCAGAAAAAAAAATGCATGCCTACACAAAACACTCCAATGCACGTACTTGTTCTCCCCCTTGGGAGAGGATGAGAGAGCAACCAACGTGTGACTGATGTTGGTCATGTTGTTTAATGCACTGCTGAAAGCTGCTCAGATATTATGGTGATGAGCACAGTATAAGAACCTATATGGAATAGAATTCTTGCTATCTACCATTTCTGTTCAGCAGCTGAATGAGCTACCATAACTCTATCCCAGAAGGATAGGAGCTAAACTCTGCCTCTGGGCTTCCTGACAGGTAGAAAGAGTTCCTTGAACTTCTGCTTCAATCCCCCTATGTGGCTGTCTCATTTCAGCCATCACTGCAGTTGCAATTAATGATTTTTGTTTCAAGGAATGTGATCCCAATTACAATGCAAATCTCACCAACATAGAACTAGATTTTTGTACTGTCTGTTTTACACTGTCCCTAAATAAAGATTGACTACTAGTAACCTCTAATGCAGCACTGATGCATTTATTTTCATTTCCAAATCAAAAACAAAACAATGTTGTGGTCCAGATAGTGACAGATTGGCCTAAGCTTGATCTGGGACCAGTGTCATAGAGCAGTGTTTCCCAAACTTGGGACGCTGCTTGTGTAGGGAAAGCCCCTGGCAGGCCGGGCCGGTTCGTTTACCTGTGCGTCCGCAGGTCCGGCCGATCGCGGCTCCCGCTGTTCGCTGCTCCAGGCCAATTGGAGCTGCTGGAAGCGGCGGCCAGTACGTCCCTCGGCCTGCGCCACTTCCAGCACCTCCTATTGGCCTGGAGCAGTGAACCACGGCCAGTGGGAGCCGTGATCGGCCGGACCTACAGACGCGGCAGGTAAACAAACCGGCCCGGCCCACCGGGGCTTTCCCTGCACAAGCGGCGTCCCAAGTTTGGGAAACACTGTCATAGAGTATTCAATTTTAAGGTCGGATGGCACCATTAAAATCATCTTGTCTGACCTCCTGTATAACACAGGTCATAGAACCTCATCCAGTAATTTCTACATCAGGCTCAGTATTATATCTGGGGAATAACTTTTTTATTTATTTATTTACTGGCAATTTCAAAAAGTGGGGGTAATCATTTTGGGACAGACTGAAAACAAAAGTGTTTGGAGAACCAAAAAGGCAAAAAAAAATAATAATTTCAGGTCTAATGAAACATGTTTGACTCCAAAAAAAGGTGCTTCTTTATTATTTCAAGTATTTTTTAAACAGTTTTTAATTTAAAAAATAAAATTAAAGGATATTTCAAAACAAAAAGTTGTTCCAAATCAAAAATCAAAAGATCAGAACATTTCATTTTGAAAATGTCAAAACAAACCATTCTGATTTTGTTCAGATTTATTTTCTAAATGAACACTACAGTGAAAGCAACACTAATTCTTGCCATGTTTCAATGTCGCTGAATCTGCATTTTTTTTGGACAAAAAATTGTCATTTGAAAGATATCAAATCTTCATTTAAAAACCTGAAATGATGGAAAATCTGCACATCCCTTGGGAATCCATTCTAATGGTTAATTACAATCCCTCTTAAAAATAGACCTTATTTTCAGTCTAAATAAGCTTTAACCTTCAGTCATTGGAACTTAGTTTTAATATTGTTGTCGGATTGTTTAAGGAGCTCTCTAGTAATAGATATCTTCTCCTCATGTAAGAACTTGTCGTTTGTGATGAAATTGCCACTTAACCGTCTCCTCAGTAAGCTAAATAGATTGAGATCTTTAAGTCTCTCACTGTGAGGCAGGTGTTCCAGTACTCAAATAACTCTTGTATCTCTTTTCTGAAACCTCTCCAATTTTTCTACCCCTTTTTAAAAATATGAACCCCAAAACAGGATGCATTATGGCCGTGCTTGTCTTTCCAATGCCGATACAGAGTTAATATCCCCTCCCAACTCCTTCTCAGTCCTCCTCAGTTTATACATCCAAGGATCAAGTTAGCTCTTGGATATAAAACCAAACACTCTCAAGTCTCAGTGTTCTCAGCAAGCTCCAGAGCTCTCCCAGCACACGGAAGAATGAGTATGTTTCCCCATCCCTTTGTATGGTGCAGTGTACTTTCCCTTGTGTGCTCCCACAGCCCTTCTGGTGAGTGTGGGAGTGACCATGGCCTGATGTCCTCCTTAATGGTGTTTTTTCACCCCTTGGGGCAATAGGAAAAGGAAATCTGTGTATTCTCGAGAACTCAGGAACTGACTGTGATTGTCTCTAACTCTTGGGCAGGGGTGATGTAAGTGGTGGATAGGAGAGGAAAGATATTTTTGCGTTCCTCACCACTGCACACCTAGGCAAGAGCCAAGGACAATCTAGCCCTATAGATGTTGCAACAGCGCATATCAGTCATCATCAGTTAAGGCAGTCATGGAGTTAAATAGTTACTGAATCATGTATAAAAGGAATTACTGATATATGAGTCTAATCCAATGCCTACTGACATCAATGGAAGCCTTTCCATTGACTTCAATGAGCATAGGACTGTGCCCTAAAACAATAGATTTTATTGTATTTTAACAAATTGCATTTTAATTCATTCAGAAGGAGATCAATAATGAACAATTCCAGTAATAATTACCAGGACTCTATAGAAAATTTCATAAATTGTGTTGTGAGCTATATACAGCATGTGCTAGTTTTCTATAAACAAAGAAATTCACTCACTGTTCTCTAACAATAAGCATGTTTGGTAATTATCACTAGAACTATAAATTATTCATTACAATTTGAAAATCTACCCATTAATGCCTCTGCTAAATTTGTTCCTCTCTTGTGATATCATAAACAGGCTGCAAGCTACTTATTCAATGGAGATATCCTCTCCAGTAAAGAAACCTCTCTAACCTTATGAGTTCCCTTGCTATTCCAAGGTGAAAATGTTGCCATTCCCTGTTGCCAATAAAGAGCAAGACTAAAACCCAGCTATAGTTCTCACTATCTACACCAGTAAATTCAGACTACTCCAAGACCGCACTGTTGCCAGTTCTTGCAATGTAAATTTTCAGAAAGCCCCAAGACTTGGAGTCAAGTGATTACATAAGATTCTCAGCTTTCATTACAAAAGTAAGTTTCTAGTCCCCATGGTTGTGAAGAAGAGCTTGAAAATGTGACCTGAGCACACGCTGAAGGCTCAGAAACCAGAAGGTAAATTGAAAGAACCCAAATTGTATTTTTGTTTTTTAAAAAAGCCCTCATTATTTGTAAGCTCATCTCGTGATTTTATGTGGCCTGATGCAGGGCCGGCTCCAGGGTTTTGGCCGCCCCAAGCAGCCAAAACCAAAAAAAAAAAAAAAAAGCCGCGATCGCGATCTAAAAAAAGCCGTGATCGCGATCTGCTGTGGCAATTCGGCGGGAGGCCCTTCGCTCCCAGGCGGAGTGAGGGACCGTCCGCCGAATTGCCGCAGAATACCTGGACCTGACGCCCCTCTCCGGAGCGGCCGCCCCAAGCACCTGCTTGAGAAGCTGGTGCCTGGAGCCGGCCCTGGCCTGATGTATGATTTTTGAATGCTTGGGGCTGGCAGTACTGACACTGGACTACTGAAAGTGAAACCATAAGATAAAGAGCTATGTGAGATCTGACATAGTTGTAACGCTGTTCTGAATGTGATTTACATTCCCCAGTGTGAATGTGCACCAGAGCTTGCGTATATTAGAGATACTGGTGACAGATCACAGGACAGAGATGAAGGAAATGAATTTTCAGAAAGATGTTTCTATGCTGCTCATGTAAACCATCAATTGTGTGCCTACTGGGACATGCGATTCCACTTGGACACAGTGTAAAATTTTTAGCAGGTAATGTGGAGGAGTGAAGACACTTTTCCTAAAGAACACTTCAGCTACATGTGTGGGGGGGTGGGGGGGTATACACCTGCATTTTTAAAAATGGATACATTGAAATTTTGTTTTCAGTGTGTTCTAATATAAAACATATAATTGACATTTCTGAGTCTACAGCTGGTGGCAGCTGACTTGATTCATTGCATGAAAAATAAGGCTTAAATAATTTATATTGTGACCAACATGTGTGTCCCTTAAAGTCAACCCACTTTTATTTTGGTGTCTAAATTTGATTTCCACCATTTTGGCCAACACAGCGAGGATTCAACTGCGGAACCACCAGCGCTGAAAAGCATAAGTCTTCACAGCTTGAGCTAGAGAGCCAGTGGTTTAAGCTGAGAGCTGTAACTGAGCCTTATCACTTGGCGGTCAGGCACAGAGGGGAAACCGTAACACACACTGACCAGAGTGGGTCATATAAACATGGATTAAAATGCTTAACTTTGGGCACCAACGTTTGGAAAATTTACCCTGGGTATATCAACTCATGATTTACTCTACTCAACTATTAGTAATATGGTTGAAGAACAAGATTTCAAAGCTGGATGCCTACGGTTAGGCTCCTAAATCCATTTTTAGGTACCTTAATTGAAGTGGCTTGATTTTCAGAGGTATTAAGTGACTCCACTTTCAACTGAATCTGCCTACGCTCCTAAGGGGGAAAACTTGTAAATATACGCTGTGTTCTCTTCCTCCTTCACCTCCACCCACAACCTGTTTTGGGTAGCTAGTAACGGATAGCCATCCCCTGTGTCAGAAATGCCTGACCTCATCTTCTCCCTTGTGCACCAGTGCAGGGGCTGGCCACAATCTGTCCCTTTTTGAGTAACTCTAAGATTGCCTCATTTTAATTCCTCACTTGAAACTGTTTTAACCAGAACCCAGGGAGATATCACAGTTTGCATGCATTCGGTGAACTAGTTTTAAAATCTTGGTTAATGCGCTTACCCAGCTTTTGTTCCCAGACCACATGTGACTGAATCCAAAGCATGAGTTTATGCTGTATCTGCAAAGGACATTATAAAAAGCTGCATATCCTTCTTCTGGAGGATTTGAACCAGTTACCTTCTATTCCCATGTCAGCTCTGGTCCTCCATCCACTTGAAGCTTTGATAAAAATACCAAAGAGTTTGGCCAAATTCCAGTGGAGGTGTAAGTGGAAAGAAGGCTGATTTAGACACCATATTACTTACCTACCAGTAGGGTGACCAGATAGCAAGTGTGAAAAATCAGAACAGGTGGTGGGGGGTAATAGGCATCTATATAAGAAAAAGACCCAAATATCGAGACTGTCCCTATAAAATCGGGACATCTGGTCACTCGACCTACCAGAGGAAGCTTACTGAGGGCTGTGAATCAGAAATAAACCCATTGATACTGGAGACAAAGCTAATGAAAGATTTCAGATGTGGCTTTTCATACCTTACGTGTTCAAACACACTGCCTTTCTTAGATCAATCAAAATCTTACCCATATGCAGATTTCATGGAAATGAGATTTATTACACTCCATTTGGTTCATTAAAAAAGGGGAGGCATAGACAGTCATTTCTCTCCACAAGCTATAACACCTCCAGTGAAAGGTGCGATAGCTACTATTTGTGATCCTTCCTTAATCCTTTTCCAGCTTGTCTCCAAAGAAATGCTATTAAAGGGATATTACCACATTTTAGGATACCTATTTAGTTTCCCACTCGTCAAAAGAAAAAAATCCTACTTGTTTTTGTCTTTTTGTTTTGAATATTGCTTCACATAGTTTTCTTCCCTCCCGGCATTTTTAACATTCATCATTATTGTTTGATTTTAAATGGGGAGTGTCTATGTGTGTTGAGGAACTGTGTGTGTGTAAAAGTATATAAATATCATTGCACTGCATGAACTCTTTAGGCAATAAGCCACAGATAATGAATCCTCCTGTGAAGAAATGGGAGGGGAAGAAATGTGTTTTCCTCCCTCATGTGTAAGTGATGGAAAATGGTGATTTATAACAATCAAATCAAATGTGCGAAGCCTACTGAGGGCTGTTGCACCAGCCAGAGTGACCATGCTTGATGACATCACATCAGGCATCATAGTGTGAAGTTCCCAGATCTGGCTCAATCCAGTGAATCCACAAATCTCTGGGCCTTGAATTATTTTGTATACTTCTATCATCTCCCCTCTTGTTCATTTCCTAACTAATGTAAACAATCCCTTTTTTTTTCAGTCTCTCTTCATGAGAGATTTTTTCCATTTTGTCCACCTTTGATCCCCCTCTATTTCTGCCGCTAACATTCTGAGATGTGGTGACCAGTACATCACACAGTATTCCAGATGAGCCTGTACTACTGACTTTTATAATGGTATTATAGTATTTCTTGTATTATTCTCCCCTCCCACTCCTTAAGCATCCTAACATTTTGTGCACTGTTTGACTGAAGTCAGACTCTCTTCATTGAACTGTACACAGTGATAACCAGTTGTGTTTTTCCTGAGCTGATCAAATTAATTTAGAACCCTGTAAGGTGCATGTGTAGTTCAAATTATTCCCTCTGATTAACATTACTGTGCATTTGGCAACATTACATTTAATCTGCCATCATGTTGCCCATTCACTTCCACTGACTTCATTGGGGATTGAATCAGGAGGACTTAAGTGAGACTATACTAGGCACCAGCGCATTGGAATGGGGATTCATCCCCAGTAAAGAGGAATCCGTGTTTTAATCTTAGGTCTCCTTTGTGTTTTCCAGTGGGTAAGGACAGCTTTAAAACCCACCATGGGCTTTGTAAGCATCCACCGGTGGAGGCTGCAAGGGCATGTTTCGAAATTTTAGACAGCAAATGTAAAGTGGTGTGCATGAGCGTTTGCGCACACAATGGCAGACTGTATGTGGGATGAGACTTTGCTCACTACATCAGGAGCAAAGCGTTTCCCAAAATCTTGACCAGTGTCTGGGCATACTGGCAGGTAAATGAGTCCTATGAGGATCTGACCATATTCTTTGCAGCTAGGACCAACCATGCACATGAAATTACTTTGTGTCAGTGACTATAGTGGTGACAGAAAATCACATAAGAATAAATACAACAGACATACATTTTATATGAGATGCGACTCTGCTAAACACAGCATAGAGCAGGCTCCCCGGAACCTCTTGCCGGAGGCCTCTCCTCTTGTTGAAAATCTTGTTTAGCCTTTATGGTTCACATAAGAGCCCAAAGCTTTAAAATCTGATGAATATAAGTTTGGGTAGCTTTGGAGATTGATGGATTTCCATGTTCCTCTTGAAGTACACAAGCAACAACATGTAACACTATATCTGTAGGTGGGTTGTTAGCAGCAGGGATGGACCCTGGAACCTCTGGTTCAAGAAGCCTGAGCCACTACTACCACAGCTTGAGGCCATACCTCTTGGCTAGTCATGGCTTTGGTAGGCTCATCGGCATCTCTTTGTGGCTCAGCCAGGATGATCATACAGTGAATGGGGACATTTCAAACACAATGATTACTGTATATTTGTGATGTTATATATGTTATGTCTTCAGTTTGCTACTCCATGAAGAGTATTGTAAAAATGTTAGTTGTTCCTACTGCTAAAAACTAATGCCAGAGTTTTCAGCTGCACAAATGGTACTGCATGAAATGGTAACCATGAAAAGCAAATTCACAATGAATCACACAGTGCCAGATTTGAATAAGAGCATTGCAAAGCTGATTTGTGGGCTGATGTTCTATTTAATGTGGTTTCCATCAAACTGTTCATAAAATTCATGGCTGCAGCTATCCTCCATTACCGTGTCCTTTGTACCTTCTTCTTGGAAATAACTTGTTCATTAAGTTGCAGGAGTGCAGAAAAATACTATCCGATCTAAAGGAAACTGAGGGGTATTGTGTATAGATCTCAGCAAAATGGTGCATTACACATCTGGATTACAACTCCATATTTGCATAGGTACCCATTGCAATTAAGGGTGACACCTTCAGGATTCTATCTGGCATATGTCTCTGAGCCCTGGCTGGATGATGCTGAGGGCTAGTGTACATATGGCTCTTTTCAGCTGGAACAGGACAGCTGTGAAAATTCCATGTGGTGTTCAGTACACAAAATGATTGGTGGCTGGGGTGAGATTTATTTAAGCATCTGGATATTTCCAATACCTGTAACAAAGGACCAAATTTATGTCCTTGTTGTTTTATAGGCCTTCAGGTTCCATAGGAGAGGGTAGCATTCATGGCTAAATTCGCTGAACAAGTGTCAATGCTGCTGAAATCCTCATAGAATATTCTTCTCACGAATGTCAGCTTCACACAGACGCTGGCATGTGTCTTCCTGTTAGTATTTAACTCACTGAGGTCTTGCCCTAAAAGTGAAGAACTTTCCTCTGCAGGGCTGGCCATATGCTTGACCTTCTCTTTATTGTTTTGATTTGGATATTCTGTCACCCTGTTGTATAATCCAACCATCACCATTAGACTGAGATTTTCAGTGGGGTCTAAGGGTGTTGTGTTCTCAGTTTCCTTTGCAAGTTGGGCATCTCGTATCCTTTGGCCCCTTTGCAAATCCCAGCCATAAAATTAGGGAAAAGTCCACACCTGTACCAGCGCCAGAACCAATCTGTTATATGTGAGCAGATGGGTTATGTTTTGTCAGCTCTCTTGGTCAGCTTGGTGATGAATGTTTATTGTCTCTAGCACCTTTTATGCACCTTACATTCAAAAGATGAGAAAACATTAATGTCTTGTCTGTATAAAGTATGACACTATAATATCATAGAATCATAGAAGATTAGGATAGGAAGGGACCTCAGGAGGTCATCTAGTCCAATCTTCTGCTCAAAGCAGGACCAACACCAACTAAATCATCCCAGCCAGGGCTTTGTCAAGCCGAGCCTTAACCTATAAGAGGGAGATTCCACCACCTCCCTAGATAATCCATTCCAGTGCTTCACCACACTCCTAGTGAAATAGTTTTTCCTAATATCCAACCTAGACCTCCCTCACTGCAACTTGAGACCATTGCTCCTTGTTCTGTCATCTGCCACCACTGAGATCAGCCGAGCTCCATCCTCTTTGGAACCTTCTTCAGGTAGTTGAAGGCTACTATCAAATCCCCCCTCATTTGTCTCTTCTGCAGACTAAATGAGCCCAGTTCCCTCAGCCTCTTCTCAATGGTCGTGTGCTCCAGCCCCCTAATCATTTTTGTTGCCCTCCACTAGACTCTCTCAAATTTTTCCACAGCCTTTCTGTAGTGGGGGGCACAAAACAATACTCCAGATGTTGCCTCACCAGTGCCAAATAGAAGGGACTAATCACTTCCCTCGATCTGCTGCCAACGCTTCTACTAATGCAGCCCAATATGCCGTTAGCCTTCTTGGTAACACGGTCACACTATTGACTCATATCCAGTTTCTCATCCACTGTAATCCCCAGGTCCTTTTCTGCAGAACTTGCTCTTAGCCAGTTGGTCCGCAGCCTGTAGCGGTGCCTGGGATTCTTCTGTCCTACGTGCAGAACCGTGCACTTGTCCTTGTTGAACCCCATCAGATTTCTTTTAGCCCAATCCTCCAATTTGTCTAGGTCACTCTGGACCCTATACCTACCCTCCAGCATATCTACCTCCCCCCAGCTTAGTGTCATCCGCAAACTTGCTGAGGGTGCAATCCATCCCATCATCCAGATCATTAATGAAGATGTTGAACAAAACTGGCCCCGGGTCAGTCCCCTGGGGCACTCCGCTTGATACTGGCTGCCAGCTAGACATTGAGCTGTTGATCACTACCCATTGAGCCCGACGATTTAGCCAGCTTTCTGTCCACCTTATAGTCCATTCATCCAATCCCTACTTTTTTAACTTACTGGCAAGAATACTGTGGGAGACCGTATCAAAGGCTTTGCTAAAGTCAAGATATATCACATCCACGTTTTTTCCCCATATATCCACAGAGCTAGTTATCTCATCATAGAAGGCAATCAGGATGGTCAGGCATGAATTGCCCTGGTGAATCCATGTTGACTGTTCCTGATCACCTTCCTCTTCTCCAAGTGCTTCAGAATGGATTCCTTGACGACTTACTCCATGATTTTTCCAGAGACTAAGGTGAGGCTGACCAGTCTGTAGTTCCCCGGATTCTCCTTTTTTCCTTTTTTAAAGATGGGCACTATATTTGCCTTTTTCCAATAATCCAGGACCTTCCCCGATTGCCACGAGTTTTCAAAGATAATGGCCAATGGCTCTGCAATCACCTCAGCCAACTCCCTCAGCACCCTCAAATGCATTAGATCTGGTCCCATGGACTTGTGCATGTCCAGCTTTTCTAAATAGTCCTTAACCTGTTCTTTCACCACTAAGGGCTGCTCACTTCCCCACCATACTGTGCTGCCCAGTGAAGCAGTCTGGGAGCTGACCTTGTCTGTGAAGACTGAGGCAAGAAAAGCATTGAGTACTTCAGCTTTTTCCATATCATCTGTCACCAGGTTGCTTCCCCCTTTCAGTGAAGGTCCCACACTTTCCCTGACCACCTTCTTGTTGCTAATATACCTGTAGAAACCTTTCTTGTTACCCTTCACATCCCTTGCTAGCTGCAACTCCAATTGTGCTTTGGCCTTCCTGATTACACCCCTGCATGCTCGATCAATATTTTTTACTCCTCCCTAGTCATCTGTCTAATTTTCCAATTCTTGTAAGATTCCTTTTTGTGTTTAAGCTCACTGAAGATTTCTCTGTTAAGCCAAGCTGGTCGCCTGCCATGTTTGCTATTTTTTCTGCACATCGGGATGCTTTGTTCCTGCGTCCTTAATAAGGCTTCTTTAAAATACAGCCAGCTCTCCTGATGCTTCCCATCAGTTCCCTGAGGGAGTCAAAGTCTGCTTTTCTGAAGTCCAGGGTCTGTATACTGGAGTCCTCAGAGGAAACCTTGGTATTGCTGTTTACAGTAATTCCTTTCTTTGTGCTAAAGTTATTTACTTTGGAGCATGTATAATTTATATATAAAATAGTGCCTTTTATACTGGGGGGGAAAAGAAATATAAAATGTATTTTTAAAACTCACTGGTAGCAAAGCTAGAGCACAATTATTTTCAAGTGCCAGAATCAGAGGCATGTTCAGAAAATGTATTGGTGTTTTGAATGTTTGGTGCTGTTCCTTACCCACGTTTCAAGAATGGAATTGACCTCATAAACTTACTCTATGAAGAAGAACATTTAACAGCCATGGGGCAATTTAACTCTTCCTCTATGATTTTTCAGAGAAGGATCTTAAATCCCCATTCCCACAGTCTGATCAGGTACCAAGAATCAGATAAAGGAGAATCAGACCTTAAAGGTGAATACAATTTCAGTGGAGCGGAGAAACCCTGGAAAGAAAGATTCAGTGTCTTCTCTGACATCTTCACCTATAGACTTTAAGGGTAATGGAGTTTTGCCAGAGACTCGACAGACTCTGCAGCTCTAAAGTATGAAGAAGGCATCTGTGGGAGCACCCAATGGGTAATCAGCCTGCTGAAAATTGATCTTCATGCCATTGACCCACATCTGGTAAAAAATGAAGGATTGAACT
Source organism: Chrysemys picta bellii (assembly GCF_011386835.1). NCBI lineage: Eukaryota > Metazoa > Chordata > Testudines > Emydidae > Chrysemys > Chrysemys picta. Next base: position 35,815,235 of record NC_088793.1, on the reverse strand, counting down.
AGATTCTTTGGAAACTGATATAGAAATGGTAAGTGCTGATAATGGCACTGAAATTACCCAGGATGGGCGTATATACCCCACACAAAGTCAGGCAGGGAAGTGGTTACTGCTCTGCCAAGAAAACCAAGCAGAGGGCGAGCTCTGCCCCAGCTAAGCTGCTCAGCCTGTCAGCTGGAAAAAGAGGATGCAAAGGTCAGGATTTTCCCAATAGAGCAGGGAATTTGGGTGACCCAATTTTTGTTGCCCAATTTCAGATACCTTAAAGGGGCCGGAATTTCTAAAAGTACTGAGGAGCCATCTTTTGAAAATCAGACCTCTTGAAGGTGCCTCGAGCTGAATACCCAAAATCACTAGTCATTTTTGAAATCTAATCATAGTGGTGCATTTTATTCCAATTGCACTAAAAACAATAAGAGGGACTGTGATGGGGTGTCCACTCCACACAAGACTTGAAGGGGTTAAGGTGGTCAGATGGGCCAATTAAGTCCCCAGGTTGCACCTGAGGGAGGAGTCAGAAAGCAGGGAGTGATTAAATGAGGCTCAGCTGGAAAGGAACAGGAGTGGCCCATATAAAGCCCAGGAGCTGAGCGCAGAAGGGGGCTGCAGGGAAGTAGTCTGCAGGGACTCCCTGGGAGAAGGGAGTTTGGGTTGGCAAGCCCAGATAAGTGAGAGAGCCAGAAAGGCTCAGAGGAAAAGCAGCAAGGGATAAGATAGGACCGACTTTGGCTGCTGATGAAAGGGTCTCTGAGTTGGAACCTGGAATAGAGAGGAAGCCTGGGTTCTCCTATCAGCCACTGGGGAAGTTGCACAGACCACTTGGCTTGGACAGTTTTGCCCTGAAAGACTTTGATACTCCGGAAAGGGAGGGGCATAGTGACCAGGCTGGAGGGCCAAGTCATGAGGAGGAAGCTGCTCCTACTGGAGGGAGAGGGGCCCCAGGACAAGACAACCCCCTGCCCCAGCCCTGAGTCTCCTCCCACACGCTGAACCCCTCAGCCCCAGCTGAGAGCCCCCTCGGGCACCCCAACCTCCTCATACCTGGCCCAACCCTAGAGCCCGCACCCCCAGCTGGAGCCCTTCCCCCTCCCCCCCTCCCCCCCCCCCGCATCCCAAACCCCAGATGTTTTTTCTCCATTCATCCCTCTTTGAATAAATATTTCCCTTTCCTATATTCATTGTACTATTCCAGGGTGTATGTGTGTGGGTTCACTCTGGGGGCTTTGGAACAGATGCCCCTGGGGTGGAAGGGACTTTCCCTGCTGCGTTCCTGCATGCACCTTTTCTTGGCTGGAGATACCAGCAGAACAGACTCCATCTTGGCCACGAGGGCCCTAAAGTTACACCTATTGTAAATGAGACTGTAAACAATAGTTGCTACTATACAAAATCCTCACCCAGAGCCAAACTACAATAGCTAATTGGATTAAGAAATGGATTCTGACTCCCAAAATAATTTGAATTGATTAATTGGATTAAAATAGATTGAATTGGCCATTTGGATTAAGGCATAATCAAACTTCTCCTCTGCCAAAGGATTTGAAGTAACAAGTTAAAAGGAAAAAAGATAAGGGACAAGAAATGTTTGTCAAAAGGGGCCTGGACTAGAACCCTTTTCCCCAGTCCTATTTAATGAAGCACACGTTATCTCTTTCCTAGTAGCTGAAATAACATTGTGTAATGGAAATGAGCTCAGCAACAGCTCTGTAGTCATTATAAAAGATAAAAATCCCTAGAAATCTGTTTAAATGTTAATAAATTGGAAAACACACACTAAAAGAAGTAGCTAAACATTAAACACCTTACCAGCTATGCAAAGCTACCTTGTCTGTACTCCCTCCCATACACGTTATTGATTTTTAAATTACATTGTCTTTTTATTACTTTTCTCTAAATCTGTCACTGTAAGGACTGACACAAAATCTAATCAAACTGTAAGAAAACCATCCATTTTATCTAGTTATTCAGATGGTTGGTGAATAACATCACAGCCCCTGGTTCTATTATAAGTAATGAAATCAAGCAGCGGCTTGTTCTTTCTGATTTTAAAGATTTTGCGATGGAAGCATCCCATATCTAAAGATAACACCTGTTTAGGGATCTATTAAACAACTGTATGGCAGAGAAACAAAACAGTACATCAAAAGCAGAGTAATTTTTCATTGAAACCCTTCTGCAAATCCAAGGCAAAGAACAGCATTAAGGGTCTGATTTTAAAAACCAGCTTCCCATTGTTGCAATTGCAATTTTGCATCCATAATCTGTTGCCAGAACTACTTCTTTAAAGTAATGGACACGGTTCCTGTCAGATGTTCTTCAACCGAGGCTCATATAGTCATGCAGCAATCACCAGGGCTATGGAAACTGCATTAGACTTCTTCCATCAGTAACTCACATCAGGCTAAATGTTGCCTCCCACCCCTACTTCAATGAGTGCAGAAGGTCTTCAGTGCAGCAGAACCTTCATGGTTCCTCTCCTCAGTAGGGCAGAGGCTACATCGGGGTTAGCACATGCCAGGGAGATATGCTTCATCGTAAGGCTCTCAATAGCAGTGTGGAGGGAAGATTAAGCATGCAGTGGGTGAAGGCCTGTGGAAGAAGCAGAGGAGGAGGAGAGTAGCCATTAGATTTGCCACTATTCATAGCCAAAGGACCAAACCCTCCCTGAAGGAGAGCACACAGTCTATGGTCCATATAAGCTACAGTGGGGTAGCTTTGAAGGCACCCCATGCTGAGCTGCCGCATTTGAAAGGACAATTCTTTCTTTGTAGGCCCTCTTAGGTTTCCTTCACAGAGCCAGTTGGGCTTTAATCAGGATAGGGCATCATTTGACCTTTCAATAGACAAAAGTGCAAGTGTCACCAAAAGTGGTGATAGGGTCACCTGAAGGAGCCTCTCTCCACACCCATATAGATGATATTTGTACCTTCATAGTTGTGGAAGACTTGAAAGCCCAGAGCTGGATTAATTGGCACACAAGCTCAAGACTACTTGGGTATTTTTCTATATAATTTTCCCAACAAAATGCTGCATTCAGCAGAAATGTGATGTGAGCTAATTTTGTGTGAAAACCTTAAAAAAAAGTATTTTTATGGAACATATCAACAAAAATAATAAATAAAGGGGAAGAAAAAGCTACCATAAATCACATGCACTAGTCATAAATCAATGAATATTGTGTTCATCAACTATTGTCTTTAAATTAGGTTGTTACTCTTTACTGGGAGTTTTTTCCCCCCTTTTTTTCTTTACCAAAAATGAAATTTATAGAACCATTAAAATTAGAATTGGAAAATAATCAGATATTTATTAATATAAGAGAAAATGGCAACAGAATGACCAAATTCTTGTATAGAAACATTTCTTTACACATTTCAGAATAATAATAATATTTTATGATAGATCGTGTTTATTAACACTTGAGATTACTACAAGAAAGAGATATTTCAGTTTCAGTTTAAAAAATAACAGTAATTTGTAGTAAAGTTTTCTGAATCAAGGTTGAAAGTTTTGGTTCTCTTTACCAGACGGTATGGGTAGAGCACTATATATCTGGAGCAATATTGCACTTTTGAAAGTTAGAAGAATTCAAAACATTTATTTGAATCACATTTTCCACATACTTTCCCCTTCTTGACATTATTCTTAGCAGCCAGCCCATCTCTGCCATAATGCTGTACATTGCATTTCAAATCATATAAGAGAATAATTTTTTTTTAGAGAATTTTGCAAGGTTCTGAACTTCCAGCATCAAGAGGAGTTGAAGGGTCCTCTGTATCTCGCAGGATCAGGTCCTTAGTCCCCAATCTAGCAAAATACTTTAGCACATGCTTAATTTAAGCATAGTCTTATTGAAGTTAATGGTGGTACTCACATACAGGCATGTATTTAAGTGCTTTCTTGTTTCAGGTGCTACATAAATTGGCCAGAGAGAAATGTACTCCAACACTCTGGGCCTATTTTTCCCTGCTGCATGTGTCTCTCTGGGTGCATCGCCAAATATAGCTCACCCTTGCCTTAGCCAGACAAGGAGAGGGAAAGAATCATCCAGCATCAGCATAATTATCAGGCCAGAACCATAAGAAGTAATTCATAAAGTGATATTGACTTTGACCCAACCTCTTCCCTACCCCCTCTTCCCACATACAGTGAATCTGCCCATCAATCTGCTGCCTCAAGGTGTCAGAAATAAGCTTCTTCATGCTGAAGTAACCAATTAAGTTTTATTGCTTTATTGATGCTGAAGATATAAAGTGTCTATGTACAGCATCTGTCATAAAATACTTGCTTAAAGCTCCCCTTGTTGGAGACATCAGTACTCCAATAGAAAGATAAAAGAGAGATTTAAAACTTATGATGTGGATATGTTTTAGAAGCTAATTACATGCAGTGGGAACAGATACAAGCATAGTTTGCCATCAGATGTGCATTGGATCTAAGATGTAGTTATTATCAGTGCTAAAATGTTTTCATAAAACAATCTTATGTGCTGTAGAATTAGTCATTTTTCCATCACAAATTGTTCCTTTTCATTTATTTCTTTTCAAATGCAGTTCCATAATAGGTTGAATTCTTATATCCCATGCAGTTGAATTATTTTATAGATAATTCACCAGAGCCTGCAAAATATTAAATGCTGCTCCTGAATGGGAAAGTCTATTGTCAGAAGCCATCTCTGATGAGGATAATGGTATTAATTTATAGAAATATAAAGAATAAACTAGACATGAGGAATCTATGACTGTTATAAATCTGCCACAGATCAGTACAAGTAAACACTATTAAATAGAACTGGACTGTAAATATATTCACGTGACAGCTTGTGACAGAAAAAGTTTACAAAGAAAAAGAGATTGCAATAAAAATAGAAGGGTATCTTTAGCTGATATCTTGATATATGGCCCACTTCTGCATTTTTCACGTAAGAGCTTGAAATGTATTGAATTCTTCAAAGAAAAGAAAAGAAATACATGTTGCATATCTGATACTGTCCGGCAGCCTGTGTAGATACCAGGTATCTAGATTATGAAATCTTTTATATTTAGGCAGCATTGCCCCTTGTATTGGCCTTTGTACACCATATGGGTATATCCTCTTCATTTGTGGATTTATAAATAACCTTTAGCATTGAAACAAAACAGTACATCTATTGTCATTCCAAAATAATGAACTCAGATTCATGGAAGGTTCCATTCAAATGGGAGGTGTGCATGGATCATGTTAACAGGGACGTTATCAATTCTGAATGATTTTCAAGATGCAGGCTTGCTTTGCTGCTAACATTGTACAGTGCTCCAAATCAAGTGTGCCCTTAAGAAAGGTCAGAGTAAAGATATTTTAAATATCATGGGATTTTTTTTTCTCTTAATACAAAAGGCCAAGCTTTATTGAAAAGATTAGGAAAACTGCAATTGTAAATTCCACAAGACATAACTGGTTTTAATGATACTGAAATAGATGGTATGTTATTTCCTTCATCTGTAACTATGAAAGTACTGAAAATGTGTTATATAACTGAACATTAAAACACATTATTTTTCAGAGAGCCAAGCATATGCATCATAAATTCATCCTCCTACTTTTGAAAAGCAGGGAGCTGGAACTAAATATTAAACTGACCAAACCTATCCAGCCAAATATTCATTGATATAGTCTATTCCCCCAACCTCTTTCCTTCTCTCTTCCTTTTTGCCTCTCCTCTCCCCATTTTCTGGACCTACCTGTCCTTCCAATGTCAGAAAGTATCATTTGGGCCAGAGTGGGGGAAAGCCTTCTGTATTCTTTTGTGCTGTTTGCTGCATTTATACAGAGACGGTGAGAAATGGGTGAGTAAAGCTTCAGAACAACTTTATTTAATAAGAATGGCAAAATTCTTATATATTTGCTATCTTTTATGGCCTGATCCAAATCCCACTGCAACCCTTACAAGGCACTCAGCACTTCATTTGCCTAGATAAGGGCTCAATCCCTTGATGGGGATGGGGGAAAGGATTGTTTTATTTTAAAAAAAATCCTGAAAATCATTGAATATATTATTTTACTATTTTATTTGACCATCTCTCATTATGACCCCAAATTTCAGATGTGTGCACAATCTGAATCTAATGTACATGTCGCATTACAGTAATTGCTTGTACACATCATATAATTTGCCATTTCAGGCCCCAATCTTCGAATTTGGTCCATGCAGACTCATGCACCCATGTAGAGTCCCTGTGATTGTATACTAGCATTAAGGTCCACCCACATGAAACAGATTGCTCTCAAGAATCATAACTTGCCACTTGTGTGTGCAAATACCTAACTGCATATGCTGTCACTTTAGCAGTATACCACAAATTAAGCACGCAATTTGAGAAGCAGGCCTTCTGTTCATTTTATACTGGAAGTTAATGACTGAAGTATCTAAGGGTATGACACTGTTATGAGGAGAAGGACACACAATATCTTGATGCATGGATGAAGTTAAACCACATCCTCTACCCTTTTATAGGGCCTGATCCAAAGGCTATTGAAATCAATTTGAAAGACTTCTATTGACACAGTGAGCTTTGAATCAGGTCCATAGTGTGTACAAATACACAGAATTGGAACTCTGAATTCAGAAAGAATTTTATTTCAGACTGCAAGAGAAGTAAATGTGCAGACTAAATATCTGCAGCTGGTGTGATACCTTCTTTCTGTCAAATAAGACCTTGTCTGGCCTTAGATTTAAGGGGCTAGCCAGTAGGAGCCATGCAGCACAGAGCATTTGTAAGTGTAACTGTCTCGATCTGCCCATGCTATTGGAGATGGATAATGTGAAATAACAATTCTTATGTTTAAATGAATGGTACACTTCATAGTGTCCAGCAGGAAAATCTAAGATGAAAGCATCTCTCTCACACTCTGTTCCTCTCTCTTTCCCTCCAGGCATAAATTAACATATCAGATACCTATCTGTTTAAACTGTCTCAGTGATTACTTACACTTGAAGTATAAAACCTATCATTTAAACACCTGCTTGAAAACCCTTTTGTGTTGAATAACTTCCAGGACAATCTGGTGCTTAAGCAAATGGCAATTAGTTTTATATTTGTAGTTGCAATAATATAACAATTTTGTATTTGTAATATTATTTTAAAATTATCATAAATGGAAGATATATAGATCTTATCTCACTGTGCTTTGGACTCTGGAGATCACTAGTATCTTGCATACTAGAGATTAAAACATTAAAGTCACTGGATAGCTTCCAAATCCAGTGCACTGTTGCTATTTAGTTATTGTTTTTCAAAAGTTCCCAACAACATAAAGGAATCATTGGGTCAGTAATTCAAATGTATTGAAATGACAGAAACTGTTACACAATTGTAATTAATCAGACTATTAGACTGAAACAAGTTTTAAGTGATCAGCGTTTCCATCAGGTTATCAACCCATAGGAAAGGTAGGGCTAGTTAGATAGCATAGTCTTGTGCTTGGAGCACTGAAGTATGATTCAGATATCACATGTTTAAATCCCACTCCAGTCACAGACTTCCTGGGTGACTTTGAGACAGTCACTTAATCTACCCTATGCCTTAGTTCTCCATCTGTAAAACAGTAATAATTTTGTACCAGAAAGGTGTTATGAGAATAAATCTGTAAGTAACTATGAGATGCTCAGGTACTATAATGATGAGGGCCTCAGAAGTATTGCAGCGTGTTTTAATATTTTCCTTATTCCATCCCAGCTTCCTTTCCTCTATTCCTTAGCTCCAACTTCCTCTTGGAACTCTTGCAGTTGCTAACTAGGGTTGCCAGGCATCCAGTTTTTGACCGGAACGCCCAGTCGAAAAGGGACCCTGGTGGCTTCAATCAGCACCACCGACCAGCTTGTTAAAAATCCAGTTGGGGCTGGGGCACGGGATGGGGTGCGGGCTCTGGGCGGCGCTTACCTCAGGTGGCTCCTGGAAGCAGCAACATGTCCCTCTGGCTCCTAGGCACAGAGACGACCTCCAAGCACTGGCTCCGCAGCTCCCATTGGCAGGGAATGCCAATGAAGAAGAAGGGGCACACAGGAAGGACTCTCTGAAGCCCACCATATATGACCCAGCAGTGCCCCCTCAGGAACGAGCAGTCTGAAAAAGAACTGTGGAGTCACCTCAAGACCACTAGGCCAGCTAGCTATTGGATGTCCCACTACACAGTCTAATATTGTTTAGTTAGAGTCAAGCTGTGTAGATTATTTCCTGTAAAATTAAAGAGTAGCAAATATTTCTACTGATGAAAGGGTTGTTTTTTAGTGTAAAGAAGGGTTGGATTTTTAACTTTCCAATATCCAGTTCTGCTGTGTCTGAGGTCTTGAGCACTAAGAATTGTGTAATCTATTGGTAGCTACTAGTTTGATATTACAAAAACACCATTATGTTCCTTGCGTGACTGGGAGTCTCTGCACAGGAAATGCCCATGGATGAGTTGAACTAAATTTCTCCTTAACCCTTGTGAGGGCTTTCAAGATCAGAATTGAGGTCATTAAGAGGACAGTGTGGGAAAACTCACATGGCAGATATCTACAGTGTTTGTAGCTTGTGGATATACAGTAAACTTCACAGTAAAATGTCTCAGTCCATTAATAGTCACAAATGCAAATAGATATAACCCACTAAGAGCGTATTAACCCTCTACATAGTGGCTGCTATTGTCTGCCCAAGTGACATCCTTTGTTCAGGTTATTAGCTATCTTAATAAAGGCCCTGATTCTGAGGTATGTGAAGTCTGCTTTGCACCCTTCCCGCCCCCCACAAAAAACGTATCACACATGATGCCTCTTGCCCATTGAGGATTTCCATTGTGTTAAAGGGTGTTTGGGTGGCATAGAGGGGTTGTAGACTCCAACGCTATTCCTGATCATAAATGCCAACATAGGGGCATAGCCGGGGGAAAAGGAATACCTAAGGTGTGTTTACAACCCATGAACTCCAGTTTCTGGAATGGCTTCTGGGGAGGTGTTGCATTTAAAGCTACTTTGTCACCCCTCTCCTGAGCTACACCAAGCACTTGTCAGGCCTGGTCTACACTGGGGGTGGGAATCGATCTAAGTTATGCAACTTCAGCTATGTGAATAACGTAGCTGAAGTCGACGTACTTAGATCAACCGCGGTGAGTTGACTGCTGCCGCTCCCCCGTCAACTCTGCCTGTGCCACTCGCCGAGCTGGAGTACAGGAGTCGACAGGAGAGCGCTTGGGGATTGATTTATTGCGTCTAGACTAGATGTGATAAAACCGATCCCTGCTGGATTGATCACTGCCGGCCGATCCGGCCGGTAGTAAAGACATACCCTTAGACCCAGCATAGGAGCTGGAGAAGAATATTTACTGTATAGACTTGCACCTTTGGTATTTTGAAATATTTTCATTTGGCCAAGAGATGCTTAATTCTGGTCTCTTACTGTGGATGTGCATCAGTATAGCTCTGCATTTATACCAGTGTAACTGAGATCAGAATTTAGTCCACTATATTTACATTTCAAAAATGGCTACTGCACATGCACAGGGCCTACTTTTCATAAATTGGAGCAGTAAGGATACTGATAAGTTGTCGTGGTTGCAGAGCTGATGCATTATGATGTCAGTTGTATTGAATGGAGCCACTGTCAATAATGAACTGTCCAAAAAAAGAATACACGTGGTGCTTTCACTTTCTAGGCAATTAGTTTCACCATTGAAAATTACCACATCTCCTGTAACGTTAAGGCAGTGACACAAGCACATCAAGGAAAGACTATACTCCGACAACTACACATCATGCTAATTGCTTGCCTGGCAACAGCAGAAGCAACAGAAGGCGAGAGGGAAATGAAAAACCTGTCTAGTGATGGGTCCTTGATGGAAATGACTTAGCCATATTCTATGTATGGTGTATATATAGCTTTTTTGATGTTTGCTTGTTATTTTGCATACTAGTTTCCACATTATGAACTAATACCTAGCTCTTGTATAGCACTTTTCATAAGTAGATTTCAAAGCACTTTACAAAGGAAGTATCATTATCCCCATTTTACAGATGGGGAAACTAATAACAATAGATCAAAATGAACCATATATTTTTCTTCTTACACTAGAACCCAAACACAAGACCTGTAAGGATGAAAGTGGGAAACACCTTCTACTTACTTGCTAAAGAAAACAGTATATCTGCAAGACCTACCTCAACTTTTGTTACATACTGTCATTAGCACAGTGCAACAGTACTATACAGCTTAAGTCTGCATTATTGCAGGACCTGCTGATCAACAAGAATTGTCCTCCAAACAGTCACATTAACTAAAGAGAATATGTGTACTCTAGCACCATCTAGAAAAATCACAAGATAACTCAGAGATCAGACTCTGTCACTGATATGAAATACCTGAGCTGGAAGAGAATTCTGGGTATTCATAAATAACTGAGAACACCAAGTATCCTATTTTGCTTGGAGGGCAAGAGTGTGCTAAGGCTCTGTTTGTAATATCCACATGATCCTTACACTTGTGCTCTGACTGTAGGAGCAGGAGCTAGCTCATCTTTTATTGTATCCTGTGGCTTTGTTCCATGTTTGGCTCAAATGAGATGGAAAATATTATCTCATAAAAAGGATGTGTGTCCAAGGGTTTCAAACGTAAACTATAATTTGTTAAATGTACATTTGTCTTACCTTTATCTGAAATGATTGATATAAAGAAGGAAACTACTCCTACTACTTTGAACATAGAGCTGGGAGCCAGACACAACTGAGTCCTAATTATGTCTCTGACTTTCTCTTTGGCCTTGGTCAAGTCACTTAAATTCTCACTTTTGATTTTCCCCATATGTAAAATGGGAAAATAATACCTACCTTACAGGGATGTTGTGAGAATTAATTCTCTCATGCTGAAGACCTGGTTTCTAGTCCCAGCTCTGCCACTGGCCTGCTGGATGACCTCTGGCAAGTCACTTTGCCTCTCTGTGCTTAGTTTCCCCATGTATAAAAAGAGATAATGATACTGATCTCTTTTTGTAGAGTGCTTTGAGATCTCCTGATGTAAAATACTATATAAGCGCTAGGTATGCTTATTATTATTTTATTTATTTATTGAGCTCAGAACGTAAATTGGTTTAGGATATGAATCTAGTATTTTATTTGCAATTAACGTCTAATCTACAAACTTGATGACTAGCTCTTTTTTATGTTTCTCTTTGCACTTTATATTTAATTAAATATGTCAGAGTGTTAAGGTTTCATAGTTAAGCACTCAAATATACCAGGAAATACCCAAGTTAAGGTTACACATGCAATCTTAACTCTGCCCTCTCCATTACAGAGTGACTGAGCATATTTATTACATTTTTACATATTGTCACAGGAAGAGCTGAGCCTCTGAGGAGAGTTCAAGTCCTCTCCCCCACCCCCGCAACCTATGCTGGGTTTTCTCCCACATCATAGGAATATTAGTCATGTGAATGTCACGTAGCTGGAAGCAGGGCATGCTAGGGGACAGGATGTAGACTATAGAAGAGCTACCTGAGAATACTATTGCGCAGAGACCAAGCCTGGATAATTTCAACGAGAAAAGTAAAACTTTTAGAATTTATGAGCAATCAAAATCAAGGGATCAGAACAGAAATCATTGTACAATACTAAACACAGAGGTCACTGCTGCTTTATTTTAAAACCATAGTGGGTCAGATCCTCAGCTGGCGTGGATCAGCATGGCTCCACTAACTGCATCTGAGACTATGCTGATTTACACAAGCTGAGGACCTGGGCCTTATTTCCTGGAGAACACAGGCTTTGGAAGCCCCTTGGTTTGAAGAAATCTTACTTTCTACAGTCTTTCATTTTGAGATATACAATTATATTGACAAGTTTAGTTCACTAAATAGCAGATGCCCATCAACATCATGAATATGTCACAAAGCATCACAAACCAACACTTCAGAAAAAGTTAAGCATACTTAGCCTGAGGACAGGTCTACACTTAAAAAGCTGCAGGTCTTCTCCTGTTGGCATAGTTAATCCACTTCCCTGGTACGCTATGTTGATGGGAGAATTCTCCCATCAACTTGGTGCTGTGTACACCAAGAGTTGTGTCGATTTAACTGTGCTGCGGACTTTCCACACCTCTGAGTGATGTAGCTATACCAACCTAATTTCCCAGTGTAGACCTGGCCTGAGCTTATCACTTCTACTGCCCTGGGTCCATGTTTTAAATTTGTCCAGGCCCAAATAACTTGTTCCATGAATATTTCCTTTACTTTTATTTTTCTAGTACCATGTTTTGTTGTAAAAGCCAATATTTGTTTTAGATGATCTTCAAAGTGCTGGGATTTCATAGCTACTCATTATGTACCATATTTCAAAATGCTGTTAAAACTGGTCAAATTTGAGGAAAAACTTCTTCGTAAGAGAACTTATTTTTCACAAAATGTATTGCTACAACTCTTATAGTGCAGATAACTTAAGGCTGGAAATTTTAAAGCACTTTAATTTTTGTGTGCAGGAAGGAGAGGGCCTCCGAAACTCAGAAAACCTGAATAAGTCACTAACCAAAATGTCTAATTATTTGTGACTGTGAAGCTTATTTTGTAAGCCTCTTATTGTTCCAGCCATACACTTTTTTTGTGTCTCTACTGCTTTAGTCTCAAAGACATTTGGTGCAGGGACAGGAGACATTCTGTTTGGGGCTCGATCTGTCCTCTCATATCTCTTCTATTTCTGTTTCATTGCATCAGTTCTTTGAAAATCCATAACACTTAAAAGTGCTGTTTTGGGACTGATGCATTTACATTGATAAATTAAACAGTAGTAAGTCACCAGGACTAGATGGTGTTCATTCAGGAGTTCTGAAGGAACTCAAATCTGAAACTTCAGAACAACTAAGGGTGGTATATAAACTATTGTTTAAATCAGCCTCTATACCAGAAGACTGGAGAATAGGTTAATGTAAAACTGTTTTTTTAAAAAGTCTCCAGAGGCAAGCCTGGCAATTACAGGCCAGTAAGCCTAACTTCAGTACCAGGCAAATTGTTTGAAACTATAGTAAAGAACAGAATTATCAGACACATAGCTGAACATGATTTGTTGGGGGAAAGAGTCAACATGGCTTTTGTAAAAAGAAATCATGCCTTGCCAGTCTATTGGAATTCTTTGAGGGTGTCCACAAATATGTGGATCCAGCTGATATAGTGTACTTGGACTTTCAAAAAGCCTTTGACAAGGTTCCTCACCAAAAGCTCTTAAGTAATATAAGGAGTCCTGGGATAAAAGGAAAGATCCTCTTATGGATCAGTAACTGATTAAAAGGTGGAAACAAAAGTTAGGAATAAACAATTTCCATGGTTCAGAGAGGTAAATAGCAGGGTCCCCCCAAGGATCTGTTCAACATAGTCATAAATGAACTGGAAAAGGGGGGTGAACAGTGAGTTGGCAAAGTCTGCAGACAATACAAAATTACTCAAGATAGTTAACTCCAAAGCTAACTGAAGAGACACAAAGGACTCACAAAACTGGGTGACTGGACAAGGAAATTGTCAGGTGAAATTAATTGTTGATAAATGTAAAGAAATGCACATTGGAAAACATAATCCCAACTATACATACAAAATGATGGGGTCTAAATTAGTGATAGCACTCAAGAAAGAGACCTTGGAGTCATCATAGTTAGTTCTCTGAAAACATCTGTTCAATGGGCAGCAGCAGTCAAAAAAAGCTAACCATGTTAGGAAAGGAACAGATAAGTCAGAAAATATCATAATGCTACTATACAAATCCATGGTATACCCACACCATGAATACTGCATGCAGTTTTGGTCACCCTATCTCAAAAAGTCATATTAGAATTGGAAAAAGTACAAAGAAAGGCAACAAAAATGATTAGGGGTATGGAACTACTTCCTTATATGGAGAGATTAAACAGACTGGGACTGTTCAGCCTGGAGACGACTGAGGGGGGATATAATAGAGGTCAATTGAATTATGAATGGTGTGGAGAAAGTGAATAAACCCCTTCACAGAACACAATGAAATTATAGGCAGCAAAAAGGAAATACTTTTTCACCCAATGCACAGTCAACCTGTAAAACTTATTGCCAGGAGATGTTGCGAAGGCCAAAAGTATAACTGGGTTGAAAAAAGACTTAGATAACTTCATGGAGGATAGGTCCATCAATGGCTATTAGCCAAGATGGTGAGAGATGTAACCCCATGCTGTACTGGACATCAGGGGATGGATCACTTTATAATTGCCCTGTTCTGTTCCTTCCCTCTGAAGCATCTGGTACCAGCCACTGTCAGAAGTCAGGATGCTGGGTAGATGGACCATTGGTCTGATCCAATATGGCCATTCATATGTTCCATACTAATTCTTCCCTGGTAATGAAACTGATGCAGCTCTCCTACACAAAGCTGAGAGGGAAGGAAAAAAATGGATGCTGGGCCATACAGGGAGTGCTGCATAGGACTGATTAGGGGATGCATCTCACAATCTTCACCTTGCCCCCATGGGGTACATTGGAGCTGCAGGGGGCTGCTTCTTCCATTTGATGGAAGTACCCTTCATGATGTGATTCTGCAACCACTCTGTAGATTAGTGGATTACTTTCCCAGCCTGGGAACCACACATGGGTTGGGTGTGGATCTATGGTTTTGGCCCAAAATACATTTTAAAAATTGCTTTCAGAATGCAAGTTTTGTGTTCTAAGTGGCATTTGAGGACCTCCATTGGTGCTTACAATAAGTTGAATTTGTGCTGTTAGTGTGGGCACAAGTTGTAAAATCATTTGTGAATTGACGCATGAGGGGAGTTACTTGAAATTGGTTATTCTCTTATATCATATTGTACATAACTGAAGCAAAGGTTGTAGCTTCAGGGTAAACCAATGTAATCACGTCTCAACTCCCCACTTTATTGGCACATCATGCCAATGGTATACAGGTGTTGCCAAACATAGAATCATAGAATAGCAGGGTTGGAAGGGACCTCAAGAGGTCATCTAGTCCAATCTCCTGCTCAAAGCAGGACCAACACCAACTAAATCATCCCAGCCAGGGCTTTGTCAAGCTGGGCCTTAAAAACCTCTAAGGAGGGAGATTCCACCACCTCCCTAGGTAATCCATTCCAGCGCTTCACCACCCTCCAAGGCTACGTCCTCACTACGGGGGGAGGGGTGTCGATTTAAGATACGCAAATTCAGCTACGCGAATAGCGTAGCTGAATTCGACGTATCGGAGCTGACTTACCCCGCTGTGAGGACGGCGGCAAATCAACCTCCGTGGCTCCCCCGTCGACGGCGCTTACTGCTACCTCCCCTGGTGGAGTACAAGTGTCGATTCGGGGATCGAATGTCACGTCCCAACCTAGACCTCCCCCACTGCAACTTGAGACCATTGCTCCTTGTTCTATCATCTGCCACCACTGAGAACAGCTGAGCTCCATCCTCTTTGGAGCCCCCCTTCAGGTAGTTGAAGGCTGCTATCAAATCCACCCTCACTCTTCTCTTCTGCAGACTAAATAAGCCCAGTTCCCTCAGCCTCTCCTCGTAAGTCATGTACCCTGGCCCCCTGATCATTTTTGTTGCCTTCCGTTGGACTCTCTCCAATTTGTCCATATTCTTTCTGTAGTGGGGAGCCCAAAACTGGATACAATACACATCCAATATGGCACATCCAATATCCATATAGCACGTTTCATAGCGGTAATAATAAAGTAGATTTTTTTTGTACAACTGGCCAAATTCAGCTGTAAAAGAGGACCCTAGAGAAACATCTCTGAAAATCAGGCAACTTCTGGTTAGGTGTATAAATAGGGATTTTGGTGTTTAACTCGAAAGCATCAAATTAGCAAATATTGGCTTTCATGCTTTTAGGAGTTGTTGGGGGAGTGAGGGTTGTCTCCTGTCCTAAGATCACTGAAGCTCATTGCAGCTGTGTCTTCTCCAAGCTGTCAGACTCACATTAACTGATACTTCATCAATTTGGCCTGAGCTGCATTTGCAACTGAGCCCCAGGGAGAAAAGCAAATGCATTAAATATAGTACATTAGTCTACTAGAAGTCATATTTCCTTCAGTACTAAAGGAGCCTTCCCCAGTCCAGCTACATAAACCACAGGCACCAAGATGGCATAGAGTAACTCTTATTATCCCTCTTGAATTTTTCATGAGTGTGTCTGCCTATGCATCTCAAAGTCCAGCCTTTACTGCCCTTTACTTATCCTTATTCCTATGACAAGAGGTGAAAAACAAGAATGATCTGGCCCCACTCCCCATTTGACTATGGGTGTCTGACATTAGGATGTAAGTGTGTCTGATTTTAGTTTAAAAGGAAGGGGTCATTAGGGAATAGTCTTTGGGGGTGGAGGTGAGAATCAGTCAAAATGGACAGATGTTAGTTTGCGACTCCATAGCCCAATGTCTACAGAATCATGCAGTGCCAGAGGTAGACAGTTTGTAGTTGCACAGATGGTCATGGATGATAAGATTTGCCTCAGGCAGGAGAGCTGTTCTTGCTTACTCTACTGAAATGCAGCCTTAGATATCTGTAGCTAAATTGCTTTGATTTTTTTTTGTTGTAAACTCTTCAAGTTAAAAGGGTAAAGCTCAATTTACCAACAATATGTCAAAAGTCAAAGTATAAAAAGCAAGCTTTCCCCAGCCCACTTAAATGCTAATTTCAGAAACAATTTAATTTGAAATACGTTTAACTCGAAGCTTACCAATCTCATCTTTTCCCATACAGTTCAAATCAAGGCTCAGCAGAACTTTCTCATTAATGCATCAAATAATGCAGATGTCCTTTTTTTGCCCCCTTTGATGTGACATATGCTTCAATTTATTTTTAATCTTCTAAGTGATGCTGTAAGTAAAGCCGCCCTGTGTGACATATGAAGTTACTATTTCTTCATTGCTCTGGATCTGGAGAACCCTGCCAGCAGTGGCTAAACCCAGATTGAATCAGGCTGCTTAACCTAAACATCATAGAAAGAAAAACAGCCTTTAATTGTGAAGACATTTACAAAGGTAAACACAATGTATTTGTCCCTTGCATTAAGACAGAGTATACTAAACCCTTGAAAATCCCACATTTGCACTTTTCTCTACAAGTCACATTTCCACTGCACGATAGTCTTTCAGCTGTAGCTGTGTGGAGCAATAGTGTCATCCAGTGGTTAGTTGGTTAACCACATACTTTTATTATCTCTAGCTTTCCCTGGGCACATCCCATGCTTACTGTGCTTCTTGAGAGATGACAGCCTGAAAATGAGTTGGCATGAATGACTTGCCCTGTTTGTCACATCGTTAAGTAATATTTCACATCAGAGCACTTTCTTCTACAGATGCAAAACAACCCAAACATTTCGTCTGGCTGGGGACTGGAAAAGAAAGGAAAGGATTCCACTGAAACCTTCTTGGTGGTTTGCTTTTGCGGGGTTGGGAGGGTGGGGGATAATTATTGGTCTTGCATTGTACAAATATAGCGAACTTTCAGCACTTGTAAACTTGTTTCCTCGGGTATTTGGAAGTTTTGTGCTTTGTGAACTGATTTTTTTTAGGATTTGAGCCCAGAAACACTGTAGGCCAGTTTGTAAGAGGCCCTTGTGTGAGCAGACAGGGACAGAAGCTTGCTAGAAGCCTCCCCCGCATAATATGGCTGCACAAGAGAATCTCACAATAGCAGTCTCTGCACTCTTGGAAGCACAGAGAACTCTACTTCCTCCTGCTTCCCACAGGGATGGAGATGAGCCGGTAGGGTTGGGGACATTGAGGGTATATCTACACTGCAGCAGGGATCAAACCTCCCACCCAGGTCAACAAAATCATGTTAGCAGGGCTCAGGTTAGTGCTCTAAAAATAGCAGGAGGCATGTGTTGGTTCAGACTGGAGCTCAGGCAGTTGGTGGGATTCAGCCTGAGCTGCAACATAATGCTCTCTGTATATTGTATTAAATGTGTGTCTATGATCTCTTTGGAGAACGGGTATTCGTTCCAAGACTTTCAGTGAGTCTGCAAGAAGATGTTGCCAGGGGAAGAGAAGGCCTGAAGAACAAGATTTTGGGCAAGCCCAGTCCATAAGACTAAAGCTTATCTTCCTATGAATTTCCAGGTTCACACTATATCTTCTGTCCCATCCCAGGGCTTCAAATCCCTGTCCCTGGAGTGAAACTTTCAAAGGAAACTCGAGAATGTGATTCTCAGGGAGTCTTCTTTCACCTTATCCTTTTTGTGGCTAGAGAGGGAGATTTTTCAAAAGCACCTAAGGGTGTTAGGAGCACAAAGCCTAAATATCTTAGTCCACAGCTACACTGCATGCTTTTTTGGGCAGCTGGCAGAGTATGCACACTGGTAGCCCCCCTAGCATGGGTTTAAGCATAGGTGTAGATGATGAGGCATGGCTTAGGCGAGTACAGTACAGACATACCTGAAGGGCGTGCATGCCCTACACTGCTCTCTATTTGCCCAAGATGTGTCTTCCATCCACACTGCTATTTTTAGCCTCCTAGGGTTGCCAGGCATCCAGAATGACCAGTCAAAAAGGGACGCTGGCGACTCCAGTCAGCTATGCTGACCGGACCACTAAAAATTCAGTTGGCCACAGAGGCCGGCTCCATGCGGCTCGCAGAAGTGGGCGGCATGTCCCTCCAATTTTCAGGCGCAGGGGTGGCCGGGGAGCACCGTGCACTGCCCCGCCCATGGTGCAGGCACCACCCTGAGCGCCAGTTCCGCAGCTCCCATTGGTCAGGCGCTTGCAAACAGGGGCAGCGCACGGAGCCCCTGGGCTGCCCCTGCACCTAGGAGCCAGAAGGACATGTCACCACTTCCCGGGAGCCGCCTGAGGTCAGCGCCACCCAGAGCCCACACCCCAATCTCCTGCCTTATCCCTGAGCCCCCTCCTGCACCCAAACTCCCTCCCTGAGCCTACACCCCACACCTGCTCCCAACCCCCCTGCCCCAGCACTGAGACCCCTCCTGCACCTCAAACCCCTCATCCCTGGCCCACACCCAACCCACTGCCCCAGACAGGAGCATCCTTCCACACTCTGAGCCCCTGAGCCCCAACCTGGAGCCCCCTTCTGCACCCCAAACTGCTCATCCCCAGCCCCACCCCCGAGCCTGCACCCCCAGCCAGAGCCCTCACCCTCCCACACCCCAACCTCCTGCCCCAGCCTGGTGAAAATGAGCAAGTGAGTGAGGGTGGGGGAGAGCGAGCGACGGAGGGAGGGGGAAATGGAGTGAGCAGGGCCGAGGCCTCAGAGAAGGGGCATGGCAGGGACAGGGCCTTGGAGAAAGGGTGGGGCGGGGAAAGGACGTTTGGTTTTCTGCAATCAAAAAGTTGGCAACCCTACTCCCAGGGCCAGCTCCAGGCACCAGCGAAAGAAGCAGGTGCTTGGGACGGCCAATACAAAGGGGTGGCACGTCTGGGTCTTCGGCAGGAATTCGGCGGCGGGTCCCTCAGTCCCTCTCTTCCCCTTTGAGCTACCACCGAAGAGGAAGAGAGGGAGTGAAGGACCCGCCGCCGAACTGCTGCCGAAGAATGGAGCGGCGTGATTGAGCTACCGCCAAAGTGCTGTCGATCGGCTTTTTTTTTTTTTTTCGCCGCTTGGGGTGGCAGAAAACTTGGAGCCAGCCCTGCCTACTCCCCACTACTGGTGCCCTCCCCACCAGCTGCTGTGGAGCCCTTCCCTGCCACAGGAAGAGGCTGTCAGCTCCCCATTGCTGGAGTTCTCTTCCACAGCAGGGAAAGGTTCTGGCAGGTGGGGAGGCAGTGCGGACAAGGCTCACTCTGAGCCCACTGCCTCCCCTCTGCCACAGCCTTGTACGGACACACCTGTAGCTCCACGCCACAGTGTGGACACAGAGTGCTTTTCACTGCAGCCTGTAGCCACCCTTACCCTACATGCTGCTGAAAGTGGTGTGTAGTGTAGAATTAGGCTTAGATGCTTTTAAAATCTCCCCCCAAAAGTTCTGACCATGTATATGCACAGAAAACAATGGCCTGCTAAATTCAGCAGGACGGCTAGTTTGAATTAGCCTGAAGCATGTGTTTGATAAACCTAGAAGAAATTGAGATGTTTTATTTTAGTATATAGGCAGCTTTTGCTGCTGCTTGCAAGGCTGGAAACAAACAAAACAGCAGTGGAAATAAGGAGGACAAAGACCAAACTATCTTTTTCTTGAGAACTCTCCATAAGTGCAGCAAAATGTCAAGACGACAGTAACCCAGTAGGAACAATACATGTTTGAGAAAGCCTGAAAATGTTCCTTGACTAGATTACCTATTCTACAACAAAGCTCATGAAATCATCATACTAAGCAATCACAGATAAAATGATGGGAGTAATTATGAAGGTTTTAGCCATAATACTTGAGATTGGCAAAAAAGCAAGATAAAAGCCATCTGTTCATTACTGATATTAGGTTTCAGTTTGTGCTGAAAATCTATGATATTTTAAGGCGCCTTGAAGCATAACTCAGCTTGAAGGATAATTTCTGTAAGAGCATACAATGAAACAGAAGAGGGCATGTGTGATAGAATCTCTGCCAGTCCAGCTGGAACTGAGGGCTGGGGTTTGGGGAGAGGGACAAAGGGGTAATGTAATGCTCCTCAAAAGGTAATCTTAGCAGAAAAGTTCCCGTGAGTGTATTGTGGTAAGTATACTGAGACTCTAGCTGAAGAAAAGATGGAAGGTTTTTATTTTAAGCAATATGTAAACAGAGCTTTATCACTGACCTATATACTCAGGAGCAATAGTTGGCTGTCCTGCTCAAGGGCTGTTGTCCACGTCTTTGTATTGCAGTTCAACTGAAACTAGGCTGGCCCTATTGTTGCTTTTCAAACACATTTAAAAACAAAGGGCCAACACAGGTGCTGCATTGCTGCAGCCGGCACAGAGCTAAGGATTTCTTTTTTGTAAAGATCTAGTCTGATTTTAACCTGAAAGCCCTCTCCCACCTTGCATGGAACATGACACGTTGGGAGGAGTTATGGTGGCACAATGCAGCAGTGTTAATAGTCAGCTAGTTGCTGGTGCCCCAGCTCTCTCTCTCTCCAGTGTTGGTGGAGGGAGAGATCTGATCCACAGGGGAGAGAGTCTGAGACAGGCAGAATGTAGCAGCTGAAGCTGCAACACATTGTCGAGGGGACGGGGAGGGGAGGCTGCTTGTTTCAGGAGGTGGTGTGTGGATGCATGTAAATTCATCCCTAATAGTAATGTGCCTGCCTAGAAAGTGTTAAACATCCATGGCAACCCAACAGCAAGGCAATAAATCTCCCACACCAAAATAAAGGGCCTCCGTGTGTTATTCCTTTTGCAGCTCTGGGATGCCTGTCCCATACAGACATTTCCCTAAGGCAGCAAAATACTAGGGCAGTAAAACTGCAGGCTGTTGGGGTGAATACTGGCTGGTTTGCCTAGGCCTGTTAAACCCTAAGAGCCAGCTCTGTTGAAGCTTATGGGTAGCAAGAATATCCTCCCCCACTCACTGCCTGTAGCACTGTGGAGCAATTTAATCGAGTGACATGTAGCTCCAGTGAGCAGCAGAGAACAGGCAGAATGGTAATTTTCTTATGATATATTCTAATGAATGAAATACTCCAGACCACCACAGTGGAGACTGTAATTCCATTGAGGGTTTCTGGTGATGTTAGCCAACCTCTTACGTTTTTCTCTTGGTAGAATTACAGCCCTGATATGTTCAATTGGATAGACAGTACTGTTTACATTATTATTATCAGCTCCTGGTACGAAATCTGAGAGATATTAAGAATAATATTTTAACTTGGAATAGAAGTAGCGTAGGTGATAAGTAGCTATCAAAAAACACCATACTTTGGAATGTACCTTATTGTTTATTTCATCTGTAACCATGAAGCTAAATTGTAGTCTCTTAGCATCTGTGTGCCTGCTTCTGATCTTGCTTACACCAGGGTAAATCATAATAATGTCACTGAAGTCAGTGGCATTATATTTGTATAAATCCATCTGAAGCGCCATCAGAATCAAGCCCTAAATGTAAAATGTAATACTAATTCTAGGACAACTACTGACTGGTGATGAAAACCACCACTGAATTCGGTTAGTTCTGGTTTAAGAGTTCTATTTAGACACCACTGAGTGTGTGTGTAATCCACAGAAGGCTGCAGAACTGGTTTCTGCACTTTGTCAACTTTAGTAGCCTAAAAATATGCTGACAATAAAAGCTTATTTTTGACAGTTGTGTAGAGGCCTCCTGTGGGGAGATAAATGGAGGGTGGAGGCTCTTGATCCTCCTTCCCTCCCCCACTCAACATCTCCCTTCACCCAATTCAGCTGAGCAAAAAAAAAAAAAAGGTTCAACGGCAGAAGTTTTCTTTTATTTTTGAAAGTTAATCTCCTCCAGAACCGGATTACCCCTGGCTAATCCCTTTAACCATGGGCACATACATTTGAAATGGATAACTTGCTTGGCATCCTGCGCTCAGCATACATGCTTGAGGTACATATGTGGTCTTTTGGCTGCCCACACTGATGCCCATCTATTAGAAAAAAATAGTGCCTGCTACATCATTTCCTGCCTCCCATTTTATAACAAGGGTTTTTCACTCCATCCTTTCTGGTGTATGGGGCCTTTTACTGCACCGTTATATACTGCAGTCAACATTATAATAGCGCCTTTCTATTCTACTACTTCTGTTCTTGGTTCCACTTTACACTAGCAACCTTTTGCTTCACTGTTTATTACCCTACAGATTGCCAGAAGGACCTTTTACTTCACCATTTATACACAGGGTTCCACATTATAATAGGAGCATTCTACTCATCCCTTTAAATGCTAGGTTGCTGTTTGTTATACCAACCTGCTGCCCCACGATATATATACTGCATTTCATATTGTGTTGGAGGTTTTTCTACAGCACAGTTGACTTTCTGTGTCCCACACCATACTATTTTATTTATTCACATTTACAAAGCACCTGTCCAGTTCTGTAGGTGTTGTGCAAAAATCATTCAACTCAGCACCTGGCAGGTGCTGAATACTTTCAACTCCTATTGGTCACCTCCTGTGACACTTTCTCAGTTTGTCCAGGACTGTGAGTCACCATGTTAGACTCCCTCTTACTGGATAGCAGGAGGGTTTCTTATGGTAGCTGGATGTCAACTCCCTGACACTGCCAGCCCTTCAGCCCTCAAGCATTATCCTCTGGGCTCTGCCACCCCCTACTTTGCCTTCCAGGTTAATACTTGGGCTTTACCTACACTGGAACTTCGACCGCAAAACTTTTGGTGTTCAGGAGTGTTAATAAAAAAAAAAAAAAAACCCACACACCCCGAACGCCAAAAGTTTTACTGACAAAAAGCATTGGTGTGAACAGTGCTTTTTGACAAAGCTGCTGCCGCTCGTTGAGGGTGTAAGTTTTTTGTTGGCAGGCAAGCTCTTTACATTGCACTCCTTATAGCGGCATGACTGTAGCAGCACAGCTATGTCGCTAAAAGGTGTTTAGTGTAGACAAAACCATGGTGTACCCCAGTCCCTAAATTCCTCCGAAGCATCCCCCTATAGTACTGAGCCCCTGCCACTGGATATGAACAGAAATAACCAGGTAAGCTGTCTCTGAAGAGACAGAATTCACACAGACTTGTTTGATTCAGCTGAGATCAGCTCCAACATAACACAGTCTTGGAATCTACTTGTAGCGAAAGCAAATATGTTTATTTGCAAAGATTAAGATTTAAGAGAGTGTGGCAAAGATAAAAATAGGTTACATGTAAAACAAAAGGTATAACACTTCTTGGAGTCTACACTTAACTAAAAATCTTTGTCTAAAGACATTTCTCACCTAAAGCACCCTCCCAGCGTCACTAGCC
Source organism: Chrysemys picta bellii (assembly GCF_011386835.1). NCBI lineage: Eukaryota > Metazoa > Chordata > Testudines > Emydidae > Chrysemys > Chrysemys picta. The sequence goes on along the minus strand of NC_088793.1, from coordinate 35,791,418 downwards.
CGCCCATGTGACCAGAATCCAGCTTTCACGACTGCAAAAAGTACTGTCCTTTTTGCTCCCCCAGTGAAGGATGAGAAAGGAGTCCTTTTTTCTTCCTCTTATTGACCAGTAAAACTTTGAAAGGCGCTTTTGAAATGCACCCCCAGATAAGTGATGATCACATAAAAGCACCCTATACCGGAAACCTATTGACCGCTATACTTACCTACATGCCTCCAGCTTTCATCCAGACCACATCACACAATCCATTGTCTACAGCCAAGCTCTAAGATACAACCACATTTGCGCCAATCCCTCAGACAGAGACAAACATCTACAGGATCTCTATCAAGCATTCTTAAAACTACAATACCCATCTGGTGAAGTGAAGAAACAGATTGACAGAGCTGGAAGGGTACCCAGAAGTCACCTACTACAAGACAGGCCCAACAAAGAAAATAACAGAACACCACTAGCCGTTACCCAACTAAAACATTTCCAGCACATCATCAAGGATCTACAACCTATCCTGAAGGACGATCCCTCACTCTCACAGACCTTGGGAGACAGTCCAATCCTCGCTTACAGTCAGCTCCCCAACCTGAAGCAAATACTCACCAGCAACTACACACGACACAATGAAAACACCAATCCAGGAACCAAACCCTGCAACAAACCCCGGTGCCAACTCTGTCCACATATCTATTCAAGGGACACCATCATAGGACCTAACCACATCAGCCACACCATCCGGGGCTCGTTCACCTGCACATCTACCAATGTGATATATGCCATCATGTGCCAGCAATGCCCCTCTGCCATGTACGTTGGCCAAACCGGACAGTCTCTATGCAAAAGAATAAATGGACACAAATCTGACATCAGGAATCATAACATTCAAAAACGAGTAGGAGAACACTTTAATCTCTCTGGTCACTCAATAACAGACCTAAAAGTGGCAATTCTTCAACAACAAAACTTCAAAAACAGACTCCAACGTGAAACTACAGAACTGGAATTAATTTGCAAACTGGACACCATCCAATTAGGCCTGAATAAAAACTGGGAGTGGTTGGGTCATTACAAAACTTAAACCTAATTTACCCAATATTAATTTCCCCCTACTGTTACTCACACTTTCTTGTCAACTGTCTGAAATGGGCCACTCATTACCACTTCAAAAGTTATTTTTCCTCCCTTGGCATCCTGCTGTTAAATGGTCTCGTTAGACTGACCCCATACTTGGTAAGGCAACTCCCATCCTTTCTTGTATTTATATCTGCTCCTGTATTTTCCACTCCATGCATCTGATGAAGTGGATTCTAGCCCACAAAAGCTTATGCCCAAATAAATTTGTTAGTCTCTAAGGTGCCACAAGGACTCCTCGTTGTTTTTGCTGATACAGACTAACACGGCTACCACTGAAACCTTAATTTATATATCAAAAACCAGTGGGAGAACACTTTAACCTGTCTGGCCATTCAATGACAGACCTGCGGGTGGCTATCTTACAACAGAAAAACTTCAAAAACAGACTCCAACGAGAGACTGCTGAGCTGGAATTGATATGCGAACTAGATACAATCAACTCAGGATTGAATAAGGACTGGGAATGGCTGAGCCATTACAAACATTGAATCCATCTCCCCTTGTAAGTATTCTCAGACTTCTTATCAAACTGTCAGTACTGGGCTAGCTTGATTATCACTTCAAAAAAAAATTTCTCTTACTTAATTGGCCTCTCAGAGTTGGTAAGACAACTCCCACCTTCATGCTCTCTGTATGTGTGTATATATATATCTCCTCAATATATGTTCCACTCTATATGCATCCGAAGAAGTGGGCAGTAGCCCACGAAAGCTTATGCTCTAATAAATTTGCCACACAAGTACTCCTGTTCTTTTTGCGGATACAGACTAACACAGTTGCTACTCTGAAACCTTAATTTACATGTGACAGAAAGAGATGTATTTTCTCTTCTCTCGGGGGAGAGGGAGAACTGTTTCTCAACTCTGCCTGCTGCATGGTTTAAAACATATTTCCAGTATATATACATAACTCTTTACATGGTAGTAGTACATACACTGATTATATGCATCAGTATGACATATGTTTTTGTTAGATACCTTATGTGATATTCTTTATAGATAAATACTGTGAAAGCAACGTGTGAGGTATAAAGAAGAACAGGAGTACTTGTGGCACCTTAGAGACTAACAAATTTATTAGAGCATAAGCTTTCGTGGACTACAGCCCACTTCTTCGGATGCATATCGAATGGAACATATATTGAGGAGATATATATACACACATACAGAGATCATAAACAGGTGGGAGTTGTCTTACCAACTCTGAGAGGCCAATTAATTAAGAGAAAAAAAACTTTTGAAGTGATAATCAAGCTAGCCCAGTACAGACAGTTTGATAAGAAGTGTGAGAATACTTACAAGGGGAGATAGATTCAATGTTTGTAATGGCTCAGCCATTCCTAGTCCTTATTCAAACCGGAGTTGATTGTGTCTAGTTTGCATATCAATTCTAGCTCAGCAGTCTCTCGTTGGAGTCTGTTTTTGAAGTTTTTCTGTTGTAATATAGCCACCCGCAGGTCTGTCACTGAATGACCAGACAGGTTAAAGTGTTCTCCCACTGGTTTTTGAATGTTATGATTCCTGATGTCAGATTTGTGTCCATTTATTCTTTTGCATAGAGACTGTCCGGTTTGGCCAATGTACATGGCAGAAGGGCATTGCTGGCACATGATGGCATATATCACATTGGTAGATGTGCAGGTGAACGAGCCCCTGATGGTATAGCTGATGTGGTTAGGTCCTATGATGATGTCACTTGAATAGATATGTGGACAGAGTTGGCATCGGGGTTTGTTACAAGGATAGGTTCCTGGGTTAGTGGTTTTGTTCAGTGATGTGTGGTTGCTGGTGAGTATTTGCTTTAGGTTGGGGGGTTGTCTGTAAGCGAGGACAGGTCTGTCTCCCAAGATCTGTGAGAGTAAAGGATCATCTTTCAGGATAGGTTGTAGATCTCTGATGATGCGCTGGAGAGGTTTTAGTTGGGAGCTGAAGGTGACAGCTAGTGGTGTTCTGTTATTTTCTTTGTTGGGCCTGTCTTGTAGGAGGTGACTTCTGGGTACTCGTCTGGCTCTGTCAATCTGTTTTTTCACTTCAGCAGGTGGGTATTGTAGTTTTAAGAATGCTTGATAGAGATCTTGTAGGTGCTTGTCTCTATCCGAGGGATTGGAGCAAATGCGGTTATATCTTAGAGCTTGGCTGTAGACAATGGATCGTGTGGTGTGTCCTGGATGGAAGCTGGAGGCATGTAGGTAAGTGTAGCGGTCAGTAGGTTTCCGGTATAGGGTGGTATTTATGTGACCATCGCTTATTAGCACAGTAGTGTCCAGGAAATGGACCGCTTGTGTGGATTGATCTAGGCTGAGGTTGATGGTGGGATGGAAATTATTGAAATCATGATGAAATTCCTCAAGGGCTTCTTTTCCATGGGTCCAGATGATGAAGATGTCATCAATGTAGCGCAAGTAGAGTAGGGGCGTTAGGGGACGAGAGCTAAGGAAGCGTTGTTCTAAGTCAGCCATAAAAATGTTGGCATATTGTGGGGCTATGCGGGTACCCATAGCAGTGCCGCTGACTTGAAGGTATATATTGTCCCCAAATGTGAAATAGTTGTGGGTGAGGACAAAATCACAAAGTTCAGCCACCAGGTTAGCTGTGACATTATCAAGGATACTGTTCCTGATAGCTTGTAGTCCATCTTTGTGTGGAATATTGGTGTAGAGGGCTTCTACGTCCATAGTGGCCAGGATGGTGTTTTCTGGAAGATCACCGATGGATTGTAGTTTCCTCAGGAAGTCAGTGGTGTCTCGAAGATAGCTGGGAGTGCTGGTAGCGTAGGGTCTGAGGAGAGAGTTTGTCAGCCCTGATAGGAATTGCTGACACAGAGTAGTGAACCTTTTGCCAACTGGCACCAATGGGCCTCTGTGTCACCTTCCCACTGGTCTCTCCAGATACTGTACTTGAATGTGTGTGTGAGGGCATGGGGTGGGGAGGTATCTCATTTAGATTGTAAGGGACCGGGTTTTTTTTTTTTATAAATTTTGTAAAGTAGCAAGGAGAATTATGGCACTAGATAAATAATTCACTGAGCATACTGAAGCAGGACAGAGCATGGAGGTATTTACATTATCTTTGAACTGTGAACTGGCATTTGGATTCTAAATAATTTAATAGAAAATAGAGATCATTGCAATCGTTTTTTTGAACCAAGCATGGTAGGTAGGAAGGATAGTCTAATGAACATGGAACTGCACTGGGGTGCAAGAGAACTAGGACTGATTACCACCTCTACCACAGGTCTCTTGCATGTCCTTCAGCAAGTTATGTAGTCTTTCCTATGCATCGATTTCCCATCTGTAAAATGGAGCTGACACTTCCTTACTTCACAGTTAAACATGACTCTGAGGTGCTGTGACAGGATGCAACTCACCACGCTAGCGCCTCCTGCTAGTCATCTTGCTGATCAGCTCCATGGGTCGGTACGCCGACTCTCAGTGGTGTCTCACCCAGCGTCACTTCTGCTCCTGAACCCGTGTCACTCCAAGGACCGCAGCATCCTCTTCAGGACACAGCCCTCCGGCTGTGCCACACTCTACACTCCCCCCTTCTAGGGGGACAGTACCGCAGTCCAGCCACTTCCTCAGTGGTGAGTGGGGATGGGAGGGATCTGGGCCCGCCCACTACTCTGGGTCCCAGCCCAGGGACCCTGGAAATGGCATCCACATGTTGCATCTTCTCCAACCTCTCAGTCTATTTCCCTGGGCCACTTCCCCACAGCCCCAGCACCTTCTTCACCCTTGTCTCAGGGCCTCAGTCTGCAACTCCCAGCCACCAGCTCTTTGCTGCCCTGGTCCCTGCTAGCAGCACTGCTCTGTCCCGGGTGCTGGCTTTCTTCTGCCTACAAGGCAGCCAGTCCTTCCTCCTTGAGCTCTAGGGAGCAACTGAACCTGCTCTGCCCTGCAGCTCTTCTTATGTGGGCCCGCCTGGCCCTGACTGGCTGCTCCTCGCAGCCCCTCTCCTATTGGCTGCTTTTTGTACAGCCTCTTTAGGGCTCCATTAACCCCTTACAGGCTGGTGTGGGGCGGATGCCCCATCACAGGTTCTCAGATACTATGATGATGAGAGCTACATAAGTAGCTAGCTAGAATCTATAGATTCTATAGATTCTATAGCAGGGGTAGAATTATCCATTCAATTCTGTATAATAACTTTTCTACAGGTTTTTGAGCTTTTTTATTTTCTGTTAAACTCTATAGGACCCTTCCATAAGGGAAAGTCCCTGAAAAAGAATTTAGATTTACAAATTTGGGTCTTAAGATTCATTTGGAATATTAAACATCTTGGGATAAATGAAAGCATTTTATTTAGGGTGGCAATGGTTGGAGAATTAGTATTTTAAGCATGAGGAATTTCTGTGTATATTAGCACTTTAGTGGTAAATCAGATTGACTAAAAACATTTTGGTGGCCCAAATTAGAAGATTTTCACTGTTGAAGAGACGATCAATTCTGCAGGACCACTCCTTAAGTGACAAAACTTAGCTCAAAGCAATAGTACTAGAAAATTAGCCTTGTTCAGTTACACTCGTGTCCATATGTTGTGTTCATGATGGGAAATGGGAAAAAATGCATTCCTTTTTAAAATCTTGTATTCTGAGACTCCAAACATTGATCCCGGGAATACATTCAAAGGTGCAGGTTTGAGAGGTACAAACATGGCCAACTATGTTAGAATGAAACAGTTAAAAATTATGTTCTCTTAGCTAAAGTTGTAAAGTAATAAAATTACTTTGTGATGTGCTTGTACATTTTTCTACTCCACGATTGCCAACACACATACAGAGAGAGCAGAAAAACAATTCATGACAAATATTTGTTTGGCAAATCTAACTCTGTTTTTCTGTTTGAGTTGTTTACAAAGTTTTAAAAGTCTCAAATGTATTCATCATTCAAAATGTGTGAATTTCTTTAGGGACAAATAGTGTTCTGCCTTACTCAGCCATATAGGGAAATAAAGGGGCTCAGGTACGTCAAAAAAAGATCATACCGTGGCTAGAGAAAGTAGCCTCTGTGAGGCTGTTGAATCTGCATCAGACTCCCTGGGCAGTGCAACAACATGCTGTCCTTTACTTGGGGCTCATAGTAAATCCATAATTTAGCTTTTAATGAATAATTCTTGATCTGTAGATCACGCCTGAATTGTGAATAGTCAGACAGTGATACATAACGTACATAAGTCGCATCGTATTGGTGACTTATATAACTGTCAAACACACAAAGTGAGAATTCTGAATATCACAAACATACCACTTAAAATTCCCTTGGCCAAATCTCAGCTGGTGTAAACTGGTGTTGCTCCATTGATTTCACATCGCCCCCATTATCTGTTAGTTATGTCATCCTATGAAGCAACAGAAACAAAACCATAAGACTTATGTAACTAACCAACACAGTGAATTTTGAATGGCCAATTTTTGAATTTTAAAAGCAAATACACATTTCGAAATTCACTTTTATATAACACTAATCACTTGAGCATAGCATTTGCTTTTCCTGAGCATTTGTGTCAGTAAGGCTTCAATACAAACATGCATAAAAAGTGAATGCAAAAAGGTCATTAACACATTCAGATTGAAATTTGGTTTCAAATTCAAATAAATATTTGTAGACATATCCCACTATTTGTTCACTGCTTTCTCTCTAAGACAATGTCCTGGCACACACATATTCCTCTAAAGAGATTACAATAACCCTCAGTTATAATTTTACTTAAGCCTTTATGATGTTTTTAATTAAAAAGGTTTTAGTGCTTTTCCAGTATGACATTTGATTGCACTCTAGATAATGCACCCTTGTGAACTCTGGCAAGCAATAAGCATATAGAAAATATATGAAATATTTCTATAAGGAATTTTCTCTTCAGCGGAAGCAACAAATTCAGATCAAATTTATTCTTTTGAATAAATAACATATGCCAAAGCAAGATAGCTGAGGAATGATTTGCTGTCCAAATCATTGTACATACTCAACTGATTACATTTTCATTCCTTCTTCTCTCGATTCAGTCTTAACTGCTCACTTTACCAAGCTACTGAAATTTACCTGCACTAGTTTAAAACATTGATTGAAATGAAATCAGCTGCAAGTTGCTCATTGCCTATTTGGAAAACCTTTGGCCTGATTCTTCCTTCATTTACACTGTTTTAATTCCTTTGACTCACCAGTGTGAGAAAAGAATCAAACTCATAGGTGTTTTCTCTTGAAGAAATCACTGGATATGACTTTTAAAATTAATGTTCTATGTCTTATTCTCATGAACTCTTCCTTTATCCAGTTAGGTTGGCAATACTTGCAGTTTGCTCAAATGTGCTACCTTGTTAACTTTTTACACTGAGCTCTCATGTTGTGTTTCTTTCTGGAATTATGTAAATCAGAAAACACCAACTCCTTTTATTACAGATTACAAACCCTCTACCATCATGGTTACACTTAGAAGTTCAGTTAGTGAAATCTTGGCCCCTTTGAAGACAATTGGAGTTTTGTCATTTATTTCAATGGGGCCAGGTTTTCACACAAAATCTTGTAACTTGAACTGTTCAGGAACTAAATTTTCCATTTATTAGGAAATTCTGACATTTTGAAATTGCCCAAAAAGCAAAATTTTGGGAAAAAAGTCATTTTGGGTCACTGGACATATTCCATTTTCATAAAATCAAAATGCTTCATTTCTATTCCAACTTTTTAAATTTTACATTAGATTCTAACTTACAATACTAAATGTAAATGAAAACTCATTTTGAAACAAAAAATCCAAATGTTCTCTTCAGAAAATGTCATAATGTTTCACTTTGAGTTTCTGTTTCAAAATGAAATTTCCTCAAAATTGACATGTTCCCATAGAAAGTTTCCATTTCAATAAAATGGCATTTTCTGATGGAAAAACATTCCATCAAATGTTTTGACCAGCTCTACTTTTTAAAATGGGCAATTAGGGCCAGATCCTTCAGTTTTTATTCTGGAAAACTTCAAATAGATTCTTTGATACTTTTCCAAAATAAAGATTAATAGTTCATGTCCATGGTATGTGACATGCAAGTTCCAAGATGCAGAACTTAGGTGCCATTTGGTAGGCATGTTCTGGCTGGGGGTGGGAGGGGGGAGGGGGAAGTGATAATGGAAGGAGAGGGAGGGCCTGAGTTGCGATTTCACATGTGGAGTTTAGTCAGAAAAACCAGCAGCAGTAAGTTACCCAGGTGAGAGATCGAAGGGGAGATTTTGTTTATTTGAGGGAGGGGGTTGCATCTCAGACAATAATACCAACATGTCAAAAAGGCATCAGAGAACAAACCTCCTAGAACACTTTTCTAACCCGGCTCCACCCCTTCATATCCTCCACACCCTCAATCAACCATTCTCCCAGAAAAAAAGCCTAAGGAAACAGGTGCATTTTACAGCACATCCTGAAGGCCATCAGCTCTGGGATCTGGCAAAACCAAGGCTAGTAAATGAATTTCAAAGCGAAGAACCCCTCCCTGTTGTATTAATTTCGATGGAATATGGGCCAAAGATGTTAACATAATTCAGTTACTGTCTAATATCAAACAGTGTTAAACGAAGTCTGGAGTTGGGTATACAGAGACCTCAGCCTGCTTAGGACTATGACAAACACATCATTAAAAATCCTTTTTCATCTTGTATTAAAAATACAGAAAATACGGAAAAACAGTTAAAGCGTTTGAAATGTAAACTATTAAGTAAGGCTTCCATTTTAATAACATCCCGTGTTCCCTTTCCCTTTAGCTGGAGAGAGTTTTAGAAGGATCCCCACCCCCCTTGTTTGACAGTCTCTTCAATGGTAATAACTATCCTTTTGAATAAAAGAGAACAAGTTGGTGTAAGCTGGAGCTGTTGCTGCTGCTGTTAGTCCAATCCCATTTCATTTCAGGTGGTGTTAGGGATTCCGCTGGAGATGGTGAGGGTGGCAATGTTATCGGGGTACCTCTCTCTGGCCCCAGCTGGCCAAGACAGCCCTCAGGATTAAGACAATAAAGCTCTAGGGTCCCAGGAGATGGTGGGGGTGGCATCCATGATGGTGAAGCATGCTCCAGTAACCTCCGTCTGTTCTTCTCTATTTTCCTTCTGAAGTATCTTTCTTTAAGGACCCACAAAGGGAATGGTGGTGGGATAGCCCAGTGCTTAATTTGTGCCAGGACAGTGCCCTGACACCTTTAGGCTTGATGGTTCACAGCCCTGGCACCTCTGGGCTTGCTGTGTCAGTTATGAAAGTAAAAAAAATTGCTTGAGCTCCAGCACCTAGTTGCAGAGGCCCTGGCCCTTCTTTCATTGAAAATTAAGCATTGGTATAGGCCATCCCCTGATTATTTTGTCCATTTAACTTTCTTAACAATAAGACCATCCTTCCTTTTCCTGCAGTCCCCTGGCTCTCAGCCCCTGGGTGGCACTTTCCAACTTTACATCAAACGGGGCAGGAGTCCTTCACTACACACCCGATTCATTCCCTAAGTACCATATATCCTGTGCACTGCACAAGGCAGAGGTCCAGCAGGAAAACACAGTATGTGATCTTATAAGTGGAGACTGCATCAATACATAAGCATAAAGGGGCTGAACTAAGGTTGCTCAGGAAATTTTAATACTGACATTTTCTAAGTTTTGAGTGCTTGACTTCACACGTTTAACATTCTTTTGATATATTTCTTTTTGTTTGTTTTATTGCAACTTCCTAGGTTTTTAAAAGAAGCAAACTGAAAAATTAGAAATTCCATCATTTGGAACTTTATTGACTCCCACATGGTTTAATCATCATTAGATTTAAAACCTTTAATCCGCCGCACAGATCTCTGCCACTTGAGGGGGGCTGTCAGGGGGCAGGGGTGTGGAGAGGGGTCAGGGCAGTCAGGGGACAGGGAGCGGGGGGGGGGGGGAGTTGGATGGGCCGGGGGTTCTGGGGAGGTCTATCAGGGGGCAGGGGTGTGGATAGGAGTCGGGGCAGTCAGGGGATAGGTAGGGGGTGGAGTTCTAGGGGGGCAGTTAGGGTGAGGGGGGTCTCAGGAGGAGGCAGTCAGGGACAAGGAGAAGGGAGGCTTAGATAGGGGGTGGAGTCCCGGGGGGGAGGTTAGGGGCAGGCGTCCCGGAGGGGGTGATCAGGGGACAAGGAGCAGGGGGCATTGGATGGGCTGGGGGTTCTGTGGGGGGCAGTCAGGGGGTGGGAAGTGGGAGGGAGTGGATGGGGGAGGGGCTACCCCGCCCCCATGGAGTGTCCTCTTTTTTGAAAGTTCAAATATGGTAACCCTAGACAATGGGTGTTGAGAGAGTGTATGTAAAACCGAACTCAATATTAACAGTGGAGCCCTGACCAACACCACCATAATGAGCTTTTACTACTGTTGTAAGGGCAAATCTCAATGCAGTCTTAATTATGGAGCCACAAGGTTGCTTCCATAATAAAATTTTGTAATATCTTTAACAGAATTAATTCACTTGACTCCTGCCATTATTTGCACCCTGAAAGAAATGGGGGAGGGATGAATTCCTACTGACTTGAAAGATTTTTAGGGATAACATATTATCAAATGCAGTCCCCTTCTTTTTCTTAATGAACCCATTTGGTTGAAAGATTGCTTTAAGGCATTCAGAAATGCTTTAAAAGCAGCAGGTTTTCACGTACATATGCCAAGTTGCAGCCAAGAGTGAAATTTTATAGCTCATTGCAAAAATAAGATCTGATTATGGAAAATCTGACATGCCCTTAATTATAGCAGCCTGAACGAACCCATTAAAATAAAGCACGCTGATAAAACGTTGGTGGCACAAAAGGCATTTCTGTAATATCATGTCAGAGCAATGCCGTTTGTACACTGTTTCAGAATTCCAGCAATCTTCGATTTTTAAGTCCCAATAATGGGATTATAACATTGGTAGCATTGGTTCAGAATGATGACAGGACATTGCACATCAGCTCAGGCTGTATTTGAATAAAGAGAATATAAGTGCCATTCAAAATCAGAGAGACTAGGTGTGTGAGGTAATAGGTTTTAGTGGGCCAACTTCTGTTGGTGAGAGAGACAAAATTTTGAGCTCCAAAGCTTCTCTCTCACCAACAGAAGTTGGTCCACTAAAACATATTACCTAACCTCCCTGCCTTGTGTCTCTAATCTCCTGGGACCAGCACATCTACAGCAATACTGCTTATTTAAAAAAAATCAAACTGTCCTAAGCTCTGGCCTTTCTATCTAAGATAGTTATCCCTCATTACCGTACCACACAATGCTTATCCTCACAACACCCCTGTGAGATTAGAAAGTACTAATATCTGCATTTACAGATGGGGAACGGAGGCACAGAGAGGTTAAATCACTTGCTCAAGGTAGCACAGGAAGGCTGCCGCAGAGCTGGGAACTGAACCCAGGTTCAACAGGGGTGTTGTAAGGATCCATACATTAAAGATTGTGCTCAGGTGCTATGATAATGAAGGCCATATAGGTATCTAAAATAGATAAAACATCCTCTTCTCCAACAGCGACAGCAGTGAGGGAGGCATTGGAGCTAACATCCACAAAGCCATCTCATTATCTACCTTCAAAACCCCACTCAACAAAAATCCTAATGATGGCTAGGCTGCGGGTGTTTTCAGGCCACTGCCCGTCATGCTGACCAGTACTGTCTTTGTTTCCTTGTATTCCCCTGTCTGTCTGTCTCCACCTGTTGCCTCTTGTCTTATACTTAGACGATAAGTTCTTTGGGGCAGGGACGGGGGCGGGGGTTTCTTCTGTTTTTGTACAGCACCTAGCACATTGGGGGTTCTGGTCCATGACTAGGGCTCCTAGACACTATGCTAATACAAATAATAATTATTAACTATTAATAAAAATAATAGTTCTCCAGCTACTGAAGACTCCTCCAACAGGGATCTCGCAGGAGGTTTCCACGCCCTTTGTGCCACCCAGGGGCTGAGAGAATGGTTCAGCCTTTTTAGCAAAAGAAATCAACTGCTTTTAAAAATGTCTGTCCCTTCAATCGAAATGGCTTGTAACCTGTCCTTTTGATTTCCATGTTCTAACATAAGCATGTAACTTCTCATTTAAAATCCACTGCTACTCCAACACTCTTTACTTTTATGGTGTATCACTCTAAAGCTGAACGGTTTTTAACAGAAAAACCACCCTTCTTAAATTTGAAATCGTCATAGTTAGCGCTCTTACTCCCCCTAGTGGTTTAATTTATTTCCAGTGAATCTATAGAAACATTAAAAAAAATCATAATCAAATATTGTTGAAAGCTTTGGCCCTAATATAACCTGCTGCAGATTTGCTTTTACACATGCATGTGTTTATAATTTGATTAATAAAAAATATTTAAGACGTAAAAGGATCTGACATTCCAGCAGATTTAAACCCATACACAGAATGAAATGTGACTCTGATTCCACCATCAAATAGGCAACATTTCTTGGTTTTTGATGGAATTTATGGCACCAAGCAGCTTGAAATCTGATTACTCATGTAAATTGCGTCCGATCATTTCCCTATGTGGAAAACATTGTGTAAGAGACAGGAAATTCTATAAGCTTCCCCAAACAGTCTCCACCAGATTGTTTAATCAGACAGAGATGGTGTTGGCCACCCTGCAGATAAGACCCCACAGCACACAGATCCACATCAAGCTCGGGGGATCTGCCAGAGAGCCCTGTGCTGCATCCCTGCCCCCTGCAGTTCTCAGCATGGCTTCAGTGGGTTCAGTATCCTGACTGTCTCTTTTGGCCCCAGAACTTCCCTACAGGAGAGGCTCCACAGCACAGAGGGGCTGCCTCAGAATTAGCATCACAGCAGGAAAATACTCTCAATACCAAGAGGCTCCCCTCCTTTGCCAGTCTCCACAGACATCACTGGGGATAATCAAGTTATATTTGCCTACAGATGCCACCACTAGGCCAAAGCAGTGCAATTCGAGATCCTTGCTGCTGATGTAGAGAAGGCAAATAGCCTCCAAAAAGGGAAGTGTTTGATTTAAAAATAGGAGGAATGTGTCAGAAGGAAGTGCTGCTGCTGCCCTATGCTACTATCCAATAATGTCATTTACACTTGCAGTGTTTTCTTAAAAATGTCAGATATTTCACACATATTTAAGTTGTTCTAGGAATGTTATTCCTCCTATTGAAATAAACGAGGAAAATTATATTTCTAGTGTTTAAACTTTTTTTTTTTTCATTTAGGGCAAATTCCCTTCTCAGCTCTGAGTAGTGAATAGGTTGAGAAAGTCTGTTGATTCAACATCTGCACAATTCCTATTAATGCTGAAGAGAGTAGTGCCCATACACAGAAACCAGAATAATAGATTCCAAATCCACTTTGGGGATTCCCTTAACTCTGCAGTGGAATTAAATATCAAAGCCCAAAGTGACCATCAGTAATTAGCACAAACCAAAATCCCAGATCCAAACACCCACAAACTCTGAAGACGTTCAGATCCAGATTCAAACTTTGACTCATACCATCTCTAGAGATTATACATGCAGCATTAATATCATTTGGATGCCACGAGACAGCAGAAAACCACAAACATTGTTGATATCCCAGCTCTGCGGGATCTATTCAAATTGGATTTTGATCTTTCCCTCTCACATTCAGCCATAACATGGACCTGACTAGGGAACTTAAGCTGGGAAGCAATATGCATTTTTTTTCCACAATGTAGAGAGAGCCCCAACTGTGAACTCCCCCTTTCTGTAGAAGGGGGAACAAGCCAAATCCAAGCAAATCTCTACCTTCCCCAAACAGCTGTTTCTTTCTAGGATAGGCCTAGAGATAGGGACATATGATTTTACTGTTGAGTCCCTGCGGCTAATCTGCGACATTTACGCCTGGGGGAATTCTGCACCAAAAAACTTTAAAATTCTGCAAAATTCTGCATATTTATTTGTCAAAATAATACAATATAATCACAGCAATTCCACTTATTTTTTGTAATTTATTTAAACTACCATACAGAAAAAATCAAAATAACTGTTCAGCATTTCCTAAACATATGAAAGTTAAATTACAAATACTTGGTAACCAATACCCTGCATTCCAGTTATAATCCTGGATTATCATTTAAATTACATTACAGAACACCAAACACCAAAATAAAAGTAAAGTAGAATATAATTTTAAATTGCTCAGACTTTCATATATGAAAGTCACACCGTTTTGCTAATCATTGTCCTGCATTTTTTTAAATGGGTAAGTAAAATAGATCTCAAGCTGAGATCCTCATTGTGCCACTCTGACACAGGAAAAAAACAAGAAAGCACATAAGATCTTCCTAGCTTTCTTGTTTTTTCCTGTTTTCCTACATTGCCAGCCAGAGAATGACTTCATAGCCTGGTTGTTAGGTCATTTACTGGGAGGTGGGCTACTCAGAGTTCAGTCCCTCTCCTCCAATGACTCTTTAATTGTACCCGGCTCTCCTACATCCCAGGTGAATGCTCTAATCACTAAGCTAAAAGTTATAAGGTGGACAGCGGTGGCACCGCCTCCTCTAGCTGTTTTGTGTGGAATGAAGCAGGTGCCTAACTCATTAGGTGCCTAAGCCTCCTGACCAGGAGAGGGTTCCTGGCTGTGGGTTGAAAGCAGAGAGAGGCACCTAACTGCAGCCCAGATTTAGGCTCCTATCCATGAGGGAGGGACAGGGTTTAGGACACAACCCTCTCGTCAGTATCTCTGATTGGCTAGCTTAGATGGCTTCCTGCCTAGCCTGCTGGCTTTTGTGGATCACAGTCTAAGATGCCTATCTCTCCCCATGCATTGTATAGGGAATCTAGGTGCCTAACTCAGGCTTTGTCAAGCACAATGTCATTCCTGTGATTTTCTAGGTGTCTCAGGGTTAGGTGTTACAATGCTCAACATCACAGCACCTCAGTCCCTTTGTGGATCTGGGCCATAGTTCCTTGTTCCTGGTATGACATTCCTGTTGATGAGATTTCACTCTGTGTTTGTAGTGCCTAATGTACATCTTATTACAGAGAGCACGGTGATGAATGAGTGATGTGGTTTTAATTATGTAACCCTTCTGCCAGTCAGAGTTGGCAGCAACAAGGGACGGGTTCAGTATCTAGAGTTCCTTTTTAACAATACAATACAAAACTGGCTTGAGCCCCCACCCAGTGACCTGAGGCAATAGTTCCCCTCTCACAAGCACAGAGTCTGAGTGTATCAAAAAAACTTTTAATAAAAGGAGGGAAGTAACTCAGCATTAATTTGGGAAAACACCACAAACTGCATAGACTGCGTAGACTGTCGGTCCTTCATCAGTTAAGACTGAGCCGATCACAACATGTCTTCCAATCTTCTCTCGTTCTGGCCATCCTTTACTATGTTTGTCCATATCTCCTTGTTAAGAAATCATCCCACCTCTTTGGAGGCCGACCACATGGCCGTTTCAGTTCTCGTGGATATCACTCAGATATAGCTGCAGTCCATCTGTTGTCAGTGAGTCGGGCCACATGTCCTGCCTACTGCATTTTGCTGAGCCTGCTTTCGACAACATCTCGGACTCCAGACTGCTGCCTAATTATTTCTAGGTTGCTGTTCATCCAGGTTTCGCCACAGTCGATATGTTATTGTTTTGGTGAACAACTTACAGACATGCGAAAGCAGGCAGATCGGGCAATAGTTCTTTAGATTTTCTTGATCGCCTTTCTTATGCAGCAAGATGGTATTGGACTCTTTCCAACTGGACAGTATCTTCTGGATTTCCAGGTAATGGCTGAACCTTTGGGCGAGAGCTCTCCAGAGTTCCTGACCTTCCTCCTTAAGCACTTCTGCTGTCAGACTGTCCTTGCCTGGAGCCTTCCCTTCTTTCATTTGATGGACTGCATGACGGACTTTGCTGATGAGAACTAGGAATATTCCTTTTTTATGATGAATCTGACTCCTCCAACTGTCCTCGTGCCTTCTCCTTTCCCTAGAATGACCGTGCTTCCATCCCTCCAGCTGACCTCCATCTCCGTCTTTCGTCATGCTTTGCAACACCCAGCATATCGCAGGCTGTTTTTGCCTTTTCCTCCATGAGATGGTTTATCGATTCCTCCCTCGTCAGTGTTCTGCAGTTATAAGTGCACACTGAGAGAGTTGTCCGGTTTCCTTTTGGCAACCTGGCACCTGAGATTCTTTTCAGCCTCTTGTCTATCGAATGCATCACTGCCTCCGGAATGGGGAATCGAGGGAAGTGCTGAGAACTGCAACTTGGTTTTCTGTGTTGTTTTAGCCATTATTTTAAGCCACTCGCTGGCTGGGCTGTCAGTGGCACGTTTACCTCCTCAACTTAGCTAGCTTACAGCCTCAGAAACCACAAACAGGGTTCCTAAACATAGACCATAAGCAGAAGACCCATCCCCAAGTAAGTTGGGCAATGTCCTTTTGCCCTCAGGTTCTTAAGTTCAGCAATCCAAAAGTCCCTTTAATGTGCCCATCCGATCTCTGCCCCCCACTCACAGTTGCTGTCTTTGGTCAGTGCAGACCCAGAGTTCAGAGATACAACTGCAGGGTTCGCTTCCCACCCTGGTTGGGGGGGAGGGTAAGGAGGCACCTTACATGCTCTGCTGTTCAGGTACTCACTTGCCACTCCTCTCTGCCAGTCACCCTGTTGACCGATCACCATGCCTCTCTGTGGGGCTATGCTCTGGCCCTCTTTGCCAGACACCTTGACAATCACTACACCTCTCCACCAGCCGCATTGCATTTCTCCAGTATCCACCCTGCCAGCCGCTTGCCCACCACTTAACACAGCTCTCAGTGATTTCAGCTGTTAGTGGGGGGAGCCTTACTGCTGCTGTACACTGGGTAGTCTCTTGCATTAGAGACACTGTCCCAAAGCAGATCTAATACTCAGACCTCTAAGTATCAGTGATTTCAGCTCTACAGTGAGTAATAAGAGTCTCAACTGAGTCTAAAGTAGCTTTTTTATTATACAGTGAAAAGAGAACAGCTCAAAAAGTGTCTGTAACCCTTAAGCAGGGCCCACAACTCTAGGTACAAGCACCTATCCCCAACCTCTGTCCATTCACTGGGCTTTGGAACCTATGTCTCCTGCTTAGCGAGAGCCATTTAATTGAGGGTGAGTCCCTCCATAGGGCTATGCCAAGTTCTATTTTGCTGCCCTCAATTCACACAACAAGGATAACAACCCTTTATTATTCCTGCCCCAATAACAAGGAGACTGGGAATCCAACACCAGCCAAAAGTGACCATTTGGGCAAGCAGTCCCATCATGCTGAGCACCTAGGCAGGGTGGGTGTGCCCATGCAAACAAGATTAGCTCCTGAAGTCCTCTTCCACAGCTCATCACTAGATGTCAGCAGAGAGCTCATTCAAACTCTGCTTACAATTGAAATAGCCATGAAGACCTGGTTCGATTCAACTTTTCAACTTTTCATTTCAAACAAAAGAATATTTGCCTGAAAACTGAAATTTTTGATTTTTTCATCAGAAAAGCAGACACTTTCTGCATTTTTATTTATATCAAAAACACAATTCGCCATCACAAAAAGGATTTGATGGAATTTTTTTTCAACCAGCCCTTAAGCTATATTTTGTATCTGTTTCTCTTACATGGAATTGAGCTCCCCCCCCCCCCCCGTTTCTAAGCTAAACCCTATGCCAATCCAAGTAGGGCTCTCTGCAGGAGCCAGAGAGATGGTCTCTGCCTCCCTAACAGCTGCAGAAGACCAGAAGCAGCAGAGCGAACAATAGGAGTGGCAGAGTAAATATCGGTAAATGTGAGCCAGTTGCAGCAGTGGCACAGCTCCATGGGGTGGGAGGTGAACTCATGTGAATGTACTTCTGAACTTGAGGTCTTTGCTGACCAAGGACAGCAACGGTGCAGTGGAGGGAGAGGGGAGTAGTGTGTCAAAGGAACGTTTGTTTGCTAGACTTTCACCCCACAAGGTGAGAAATTAGGCAAAGGACACTGCCCGATGTACTCCAGGATGGGTATTTATTTTGCTTATGGTCACATGCTTTAGAATCGTGGTTGTGGTGTTTTCCCAAAGTAATGCAGGGTTCCTTTCTCTTTTTATTAAAAGTGTTATTTGCTATGCACAGACTCAGCGCTTGTGAGTGGGGAAGTATTGCCTCTTAGAAGCACCCTGGGGTGCTGCTTAATTTTCCCAGATTCTGGGTGGGGGCTTGAGATGATTCTGTTTTGTATTAAGAGGAACCCTTAGATATTGAATGTGGCCCTTGTAGCTGCCAACTCCACCAGGCAGAAGGGTTACACAGTTGCTAGCTAAAGGCAGAAATGTAAGTGACCTTCCTCCCCTTAAATAGCCTGTTTTCCACTTACATAGACAATAAAACAAACCTCTTAAAACATAGCGTTACATACATGACACATGCATTACATAGGAATGACACATACATTACATTATTGGGGAATACTCATATGAGTATTCCACAATAATTTACTGGACAGTTATGGGCTTGAGTCCAGTAAAAAAATCAAAAACAATCAAGAATGAGAAAGCTCAAAGGATCACAGAGACATTTTTTGATGCATATCAGATCACCCCAATTGTGCAATTCTGGTCTCCCATGTTTGAGAGAGATTAATTCAAACTGGAACAGGTGCACAGAAGGGTTACTAAGATGAGGAGAAGAATGGAAAACCTACCTTATGAAGGTGACTCAAAGAGCTTGGCTTGCTTAGCCTAACCAAAAGATAGCTGTGGGGAGAGGATAAGTTTATGGAGGGGATAGTATAATGAGACTGCCTACAATGGCATGTGGCCCATCAGTGACTGCCAGTAGCAAAAATCCGCAACTGCTGGATACGGGACACTAGATGGGAAGCCCTCTGAGTTACTACAGAGAATTCTTTCCCAGGTGTCAGGCTGTGGGGTCTTGCCCACATGCTCAGGGTCTAACTGATCGCCATATTTGGGTCTGGAAAGAATTTTCCCCTGGTCAGATTGACAGAGACCCTGGGGATTTTTTGCCTTTCTCTGCAGCCTGGGGCACAGGTCACTTGCAGCTTTATACGAGTGTAAATGGTGAAGTCTCTGTAACTTGAAGCCTTTAAACCATGATTTGAAGACTTAAGCAACTCAGCCAGAGGTTAGGAGTCTGGAGTGGGTGAGACTGTGTGTCCTGCAATCTGGGGTAAAGTGTCCTCCCACCCCCGATTTCTGCTTGGCCTGCTGGGTTTGCGGGGAGGGGGTGGAGGGGGGAGGAGAGGAGCTCTCTCCTTCTCCCGCTGTGCCTGCCTCCTGGCACACTTGGCCTCTGTCCCTGCAGCCGGACCCAGGCAGGGAGCAGGACCAGCCACTTCTCACGCCTGCCACTCCAGGTCGCTGCTCTGTGCGGCAGAGCAGCTGCCTGAGAGTCTGGCTGGGGAGGGGCCTGGGTCCAGCTGCCGGGCAAGATGAAGTCCCCTCTCCTCCCCCTGGTATGTTTCTGGCTTGCTTGACCCCTATCCCCGCCAGCTGGGCCAGGAGTGCATCAGCCACTTTGTTAGGCTTGGTCCACACTAACCCCCCACTTCGGACTAAGGTACGCAAATTCAGCTACGTTAATAACAGATTTATTAGAGCATAAGCTTTCGTGGACTACAGCCCACTTCTTCGGATGCATATAGAATGGAACATATATCGAGGAGAATCTCAACATATGTTCCATTCTATATGCATCCGAAGAAGTGGGCTGTAGTCCACGAAAGCTTATGCTCTAATAAATCTGTTAGTCTCTAAGGTGCCACAAGTACTCCTGTTCTTTTTGCGGATACAGACTAACACGGCTGCTACTCTGAAACCTACGTTAATAACGTAGCTGAATTCGAAGTACCTTAGTCCGAACTTACCGTGGGTCCAGACACGGCAGGCAGGCTCCCCCGTCGATGCCGCATACTCCTCTCGCTGAGCTGGAGTACCGGCGTAGACGGCGAGCACTTCCGGGATCGATCTGGGATCGATTTATCGCATCTAGACAAGACACGATAAATCGATCCCAGAAGATCGATCACTTACATCCGGACCAGGAAGTAAGTATAGACGTACCCTTTGTTAGAGGCTCCTGAAATGTGTTGCATTTCAAAATCAAAGTCTTGAAGAGCTAAACTCCACTGAAGAAGTTTTTTGTTAGTCTCTTCGACTAAGGACAGTGTCTTCTCAGGATGGGTGGCTGTTCACCTCCCAGTTTGGCAGTGATGAGACCAAAGAAACGTATTTTCTGCTTTGTCTCCTAGAAGCAGAAGGCAAAAATACCTCATGGTACACTGGGCTAAGGGAGAATCCTTCCCAGGCTCAGGAAACCTGCTCAGAGGCCCCCTAGGCTTAAAGGAAACCCTTCCATTCTGCTTGGCCTGTCCAGAAGCTGTTTTTCTACAGAGTGGGGAAACCTCAGACACATTTCCTGATTTCTAGCTCCTTACCAATTGAAAGGGTTTGAGATTAAATATCTGCTCATACCTAGTCCAGGAAAAATGAGCTCAGCCAGGTGCAAATAAGACAGGAGGGGAAACATTTGCAGGGGTACTATAAAATAAACTTGTAACCGCTCTTTTACTTGCTGGAACGCTGTGGTGGCATCCCTTCTTGTAAATAACAGGCACAGCAGGGTTCAGTATGGATCAGTAGTTGCATAGCTCCTACTTCAAGACACAGTTAGGTGCTACAATAGTGACAATTGGTCAGTCGGAGCTGGATTCATTGACTTTAATGGGACTACTCACATGCTTAAAGTTAAGCATGCACTTAAGCACTTTACTGGCTCAGCATCTGGCAGGCTCAAGCCATAAATGGTGCTCTTGCTGTATCTATATGGGACCATTGTCTGAGCCTAGGGTTACATAAGTGATTAAATCAAAATCCTGGCCTCTTGCGGTATGTCTATAGTGCAGTAAAACATGTGCAGCTGGTCCCTGTCAACTGACTTGGGCTGCAGGACTATACAATTGCTGTGTAGATGTCAGATTTTGGGCTCTGAGGCCCCCTGAGGTCATTAACTTCCTCTGGCACTTTTTGTAAGATGGGGTGGCTTGAGCCCTGCGACCTAGTTAAGTTCCAAGGTAAACATGTACCACCTACCTAACCTTCAGCCACAACTGGATAGGATATTCTTCACTTCCTGTTCTAAATTATTGTGTAGTTCTACTGCTTCCATACCTGAGGGTAGCTGCATTTCAGTGGCTGCTAAAGAGACATCCTTATACTTCTTTCACCCATTTCCCAGGGAGGTTTGTAAAATATAATTAATATTTGTAAAGTGCTTTGGGATCTTTGTAAGAAAGAGGTTACAGGAATCATAAATAGTCATCAATAATTATCAAGTATCTGTATCATTATCTTTAGCATTCTGGATAGCCATGTGCAATACTGCATACAGACCTTTAATTCTAACAAAGAAAAGAAAGGAACACATTAACTTGAGCAATGTTGTTTTATTGTACTGCCCGCTATATATCGTAAGTATATTAGCTCCAAGGAATGTGAATAGTCCATAAGTGTTATAGCTTGTGTGTGTAACAGATTTTATTAGCTACATTACCCTCCTTATCAATACATACAGGAAAGGCAGAAAAACAGCCTGGCTTTACTGGAGCTCTGTCTGATCAAGGAGTACTTGCATTCCATGGGCAGAGCATTTAATAGGGTTGGAAGAGGTAAGACTCTAAAAGTTACAGGACAAGTAAACCCCAGTTATCCAACCTCTGATTATCCAAATTTGGTTATGCTCTCCACATCCGAAATTCCTTTATTCAAAACTGATTATCTGAACGCTTCAGATGTCTCCTAAGACAAATGTACAGTATAATCATAATTGTGAGTTCCTATTCTACGTGTGTGTAAAGGGCCACCAGGCACTACTTACTTAATAATAAGTAAACCAAATAAAATGTAAATTAACTAAATAAAAATGTGTTTGGATGGTTTTCTTCCTATTACACTTTTCTCCCTTGCACACACGCTTTGCTCTGATGGAGGGTAATACCATGTTTAGTCACACTCATGTACACATTTATTTACAAGAGATATTTATAGAGCAATTATGCTTATTTAATAAAGGAACTTAAATATAAACAAGATTAGAAATAAAATGCCATTTAATTTAGGTTTCCATCTTGAATTTCAGTTAGGCCCTGATCCTGCAAAGACTTACACACATGTTCGGCTTTATGCCTGGTGAGTAGCCCCAACATGAGTACCCATGTGTATAAAGTTGAGCCTATGCATAAGTCTTTGCAGGGTAGAGATGGTGTCCAGCTGCCTCTGCATAAAACATATTAATAGAAACCTCAGTACAGATAAAGTGCTGAAAAAACTGACTCAAATGAATGTTGCAAGTAGATTCTCCATGTCTTTCTGCTTTACATTAATTCCATCAAATGGCGAGCAAATAACATTAATGCATTAAAAATAGGTTGGGGGAAAAATCTGTGTAGAAAAATATTCTATTTATTATTTACAAAATGTTTTATATTTTGATTTCCTCTCAGGTCCCTGTTTCTAATGTGCCAGTATGCAGACTCTGCCCTCCTTCCACCTGCCTCTCTTTCAAATGGTTTGACCTGCAATTCAGATCTTTCCTTTTTTTGTATTGACGTATTTGTATTTATTTACTCAGGGCCTGATTTTTCAGAGCCTGGTACTGAAGCCTTAGCACTCATAGCGTCCATTGACTTCAACAGGAGTTATTGGTACTCAGCACTTGGGAAAATCAGGCCCTCATTTATTTCACACTTCTGCAGGATGCTGGTCACTCTAATATCCAAATGCCAATTTTAGTAAACAACACTGGGACTGTGGTTTCCAGGTTTTCTGAATGTTGGATCATTTAATGGCTTTACTGCTAGACTGTGTTTCAGATTCTCCTCCTGATTCTGCATTCCTTGCACACCCAAAACTCACACTGAAGTCAGTTGGAGTTTGGGTATGCAAGGAATGCAGGATCAGGTTTTCTATGCAGTGATGGAATACAATGACATTGTTAGAAATGCCAGCACATTCCTATTACCATCTCATATACCTGATCTGTCCCTAATGATTTGTTGGTGGCTGCATCAGGGATGGTGGACAGCATGTGAGTTGTGTTTTGCCCTATATACAAAGTACATTAGGCAGCAAAGAGTTAGTATAAAAACACTGTTTAGATTGGGTAGAGGAAAGGGGAGACTCTTCTGTCTGAGAATTCTGGAGCAGCTTATTTGAATGGAAAAGAGCTGAGTGCAGTGCATTTCCAGGGAGGAAAAATAGAGGACACATAAGCAACTCACTGTAAATGCTGCCACACAAAAGCAGCTATAATGAACCACAGTGTTTTTTAATTAGGTGCAAAACAGTCCTCAGAACCTCTTCTCTGGAGGGGCTGGCATCAACCTCTTGGCATCCAGGGTTCTCCATCCTTTTGTATGACTCTTCAACTCTATTTAAAAACAAACAATAAATAAAAATAAAGCAAGTGATACATTCTATAACAACAAACTGCCATGAAATGAAAAGGTGTATCTGACTCTGAAAATGCACTGGCTGCAGAAAAATTCTAGAACGAAGCCAAGAATTAAATACATTGCAGCGTGCCACAAGGCACAACAACAAACCATGACCAGTTATTTATGAAGATGGGATTCACAATATGCACACTCACCGCCAAACCATGTTCCTGAGACAAAACAATCTGCTCATTGCAGGAGATGCTCCTCTCCCCAGGTCTGTTTGTTTTGCAATGGAGGAATACCATAACCCCAGCACAGGCTCCTTTTTCTCTGATCTGATTTCAGCTAGGAGCTTGTTGTTCCTGTGAGACAACTTTCTCACACCTTCCATTTATCTTCCTCCCTGCTGCATATGCAAACAGTACTATGAAAACCTTGCTGCTTGGTCCGCAAGCAATCAATTCTTATAAAACATGGCTCTTCCACAACTAGCCTCTCAGGGGTATGTCAGCAGTGAAGGAGGTTGTTTTCTTTACTCCTACAAAACTGATCATTTCAAAACCACTCAGGCTTCTACCTGAAGGACCAATAGAGCAAGATTCTGAAGTCGGTCCCAAATCCAGGTTGACTGTATCTAATGAATAGTAATAACTAAGGGCCATATCTAAAGCAAGATATTGTACAGAGATTACAGCCAACGGCATAATAGAGGGAAAGCCAAACGGTATCATACCACCCTTCCCCCACACACATCACACACTCCCCTGCTCTTTGTCAGATCCTACTGCATGAAGTGTGTGGGGCTCGGGCTCTGTGTTTGCAAAGGAGTGTGGCGGAGTGTGGTTTAGGTCAAAATTGGGAGGATGGTTATTCTACCTGGCATTATACACCTCCAGATATGTGGAGGCTCCTGAGGACGTTCCCATGGAAGCTATTGTGGAGTACTGCAGTATTAAGCTCCTCCTCATTTCCCAGCTCCGCAACTTCTATGCCACCAAAGCCCCAGGGAAAATGAGTGCTACCAAAAAGCTACTGGCAGACTAGCTGAAAACGAAGCTGTGCTGCCAGTGTAAAGAGGGTCCTGGAGAGTGACACAGCTCCATGTAGATACCCAGAGATTTGAACAGATTTCTGGATATCTAATATCTAAGTAATATTTAAGGTGATGCCCCCTTTCCACTACACTATAGTGAAATCCTCTGGAATAACACCTACAGAACTCTGTTTTGTGAGTAACTTATTTCTTCCCCCAGGAGAAAAGATTATCTCAACCCAAGCCAATAGGCTAGTCTTTGGCACAGATAATGAACGTATGTAATATAGTTAACCAGAAAGAAAGTCTAATTAGCTCTCTCAGGCTGGGATGGAAAAATGCTTCTGCCAGTGTTATACTTTTCCCTGTAGTGTTTGGATTCTCCTTCCAGAGTTTTTTTTAGTTTATGATCATATATAATTAATGGAGCATAAAACATGATTTTTACAATTTGGTGAAAACAGTGAGATTTGTACGGTCTCTTAATACATCATTGTCAAGGTCAATTTTAGGTTTATAAAATCTAGCTTAGCCCCCAAAATCAGATATACCTCTACCCCGATATAATGCTGCCCTCGGGAGCCAAAAAATCTTACCGCGCTATAGGTGAAACCGTGTTATATCGAACTTGCTTTGATCCCCTGGAGCGCTGCTTTACCGCGTTATATCCAAATTCGTGTTATATCGGGTCGCGTTGTATCGGGGTAGAGGTGTAATTAAATTCTGAGAAGTTCTATAACTTTTTTATGAAAATGGTCAACATTACACACCCATAGAATTTTCCAAAAAAAGAGCTTAAGTTAAATTCTGTAATGAATAATGAGTTTTCAACCTTATGAAATACTTCTGCATATTCACAGTTATTCTGTTAATACCACAGATCATGGTGATGTTGAAAATGTAGTCTTTCATGTGAGATCTAAAACCAAGGTTCTGGCTTCTTGTAGCCGTCAAAAATGGGAGTAATTACTAGAGATGGGCCAAAACTCTACCTTCACTATGAATTTCTTTGAACTTGGGGGAGTAAGGAAGTTGAGTAACAGGACAGTCTAGGCATATGGAAATCCTGGCCCCAATGGAGTAAATGGGAGTTTTGCTACTGATTTTAATTGGGTGAGGATTCCATCTCTGGCCTTATTCATTATTAAGACATACTTTTGGCGAAACAAACTGTTAGCTTCTAGCTCAGTTTCCTCCTCCGTTTTCTCCAGCCCCCGTCCCTGTAGTCTCCGGATCCGCTCCTCAGGACTAACTGTCAAAAGCAGGACAAGATCGGGTTTGAGCAGGTCCTCAGGCCACTGGTACACCTCATGGTGAGTTGGAGGAAGATTTTGCACTTTTCCACTTATTTCAGTGGCAATTGCATAGGCAGCAGTGCTGTGCCAATACCTGTCAGGAAAAGATATAGGAGTGGGATGCATACATGACCATTTAAAAAAATTAACATTATAAAACCTCCTAATAGAAGGAACTACTTACGTAAAAGAAATCAGTACCCTCTAATAATGCTAGCCTAATACACAGTCACAATGCGTGGGGGACCATGAGGATTTTGTACCCATAAATAATTGATCAAAGTAATAAAACAAAATGTCTAATTATTATTTGTTACTGTTAAATAAAACATTAGAAAGAGGCTATGTATTGGGCAAACAGTTCTCTAACTATCTCCAATAAAATCCAAGCTTGCACCAAAAAACAGCAAGTTCCTATTTTCTGAGCCAGACCAAAATCAGAAACATTC
The DNA here is from genome assembly GCF_011386835.1 of Chrysemys picta bellii. NCBI lineage: Eukaryota > Metazoa > Chordata > Testudines > Emydidae > Chrysemys > Chrysemys picta. The sequence continues at coordinate 35,765,153 of NC_088793.1, read as the reverse complement.
ACTTTTATTTTTCCAAATCCAAACCCAAAACATATTTTGTGGATACTAATCATCCTGCTTAATGCTTAGGTGATGCAACAAATTTGGTAGGGAATGTGCAGTTCAGTCCTTAACCACATGTAAAAGAATGTGAACAGAACGGGAGCTTTATTAAAAAATCATCAGGGGGCTGGGGCACATGATTTACGAGGGAACTGGGCTTGTTTAGTCTGCAGAAGAGAAGAGTGAGGGGGGATTTGATAGCAGCCTTCAACTATCTGAGGGGGGGTTCAGAGAGGATGGAGCTCGGCTGTTCTCAGTGGTGGCAGATGACAGAACAAGGAGCAATGGTCTCAAGTTGCAGTGGGAGAGGTCTAGGTTGGATATTAGGAAACACTATTTCACTAGGAGGGTGGTGAAGCACTGGAATGGGTTACCTAGGGAGGTGGTGATATCTCCATCCTTAGAGGTTTTTAAGGCCCGGCTTGACAAAGCGCTGGCTGGGATGATTTAGTTGGTGTTAGTCCTGCTTTGAGCAGGGGGTTGGACTAGATGACGTCCTGAGGTCTCGTCCAATCCTAATCGTCTATGATTCTATGATCAGGAAGTTTTGTTTGACAGCTGCTTCCATTAGGACACCAAATAACTATTAACACTTTTTTTCAGGTAACAGATCAGTTGGTTTACCTGATTATGGTTATTTTTCCAATATGTAGATGCGTTGGGTATCTGAACTCACACCTATGTCTCCTTCATTAATAAAAATACACATACTTGCATAAATACATGTCATGAAAACGGGAAGAAAAATATGAAGACATATAAACAAAAGCAAAAAAGTTAGACAGATTGAGCCTTATTTTCAGAGTTGCTGAGTAACCACAGTTTCCAGTTGTGTGTGCTCAGTACATCTAAAATAGACCCCTTAGGGTCTGATTTTTGAAAGAGCTCAGAACAAGATTTTCAAATGTTCAGCACCCAGCAGTTCCCACTGTGACACTTATAGCCAGATTTTCTAAAGAGATCAATCACATTGGCTGCTGAGCTTCTTGGAAAATCTAGCCACTTATTTTGGTTCTTAGATGTGGGATGAGCTCCTTGAAAAATCTGGATCTTAATACCTAATAAAAAGTAAGAAAAGAAAAATCCAAGGCAGGAAGAAATGAATAGCAAACCAGTGAAGCATATAAACTGCAACATACAAGACTCATGAAATGAAACATGGAAGAAAGTGTAATAAATGCTCCCAGAATCCTCTTTCGCAGTTGAGTCATGTCAAGCCATGTTCTCATCATTCATTCAGTATGGCCACACCAATTTGACACCATCCCAACAATCCCACATTCGATATTCAATTACCAAAGATAATTGTAATATCGCATCAATCATACCTGCAATTTGTACACTATTAGATCATGTGTCTCCTTTTCTGGTTTTTATAAAACGTAAAGCATTATCTTACGATTTTTAGTAGCAAAATACAACTCAATTTTATAAGTTTTTCGCAAAGCTTGCTTTTTTTTTTTTTTATATTGCTTACACATTTTGGTATTTAAAACAGAAGCATATAGAGCAGAGGTTCCCAAACTTATTTGGCCTACCGCCCCCTTTTCAGAAAAAAAATTACTCAGCGCCCCCCTGGAAATCTACCTTCTTTAAGCGAACAAACAGAAAGATGCAGTGACAAATTGGTGTTCTTTTATGTATCTATATTTCTACCTACGTCCTACAATATAGTAAAGAAAGATGTGTTATTAGAATATCGCCCACGACATCAGGTATACAGTGGTTTTTGCGTAAGATGGCAAAAGACAACCAAACTAAAATACTAATGAAACTAATAAACTGGGTTTTGTTCTTTGCTCAGCATTAGATATATGTATTTGATATTAAATTGTCAAATATCAAACTATATTTATCAAGAAATAATTAATTAAAAAATAATCAATATGCAATTAAAAATCAGTTAATAGTTTTAATTTAGTTTGCCCTTATTTAAATAATTGTTCCTTATTAACACACGCCTTATTTACCAATTAACACAGATGATTCGATAGATATAAATAAATGTTAATATTTAACAGTTTTTTTACGATTTCATTCCCGTTTTTGTTAATATTGTAATAAAAAATATGACAAATATATTGACTGTACACTTCAAATAGTACTGTACCAACACAAGCCTGCTACGATTTTATTATTAGTAAGCACTAGAGACACAAACGTACGGTAGATATGTAAGAAAATGTATAAAAATACTGACGTGTAAATTGCTGTTTTATTGAAACAACAATAATACAATTTGCTTTGTATGTGATCCGTAATCGGTAAAGATCGAAGGTATTGAATATGAATAAAAAATTTTAAATACTTATTGCACTATTGTTAACTGCTTTTTACACAATTAAGAAACAATCTAAATTAGATTTCATACATGTCGCCTATTTATAGTATCGTATTGTAAACAAGTCATTACACGCACATATTCCTGCCGATGCATGCTGGACTTCCCGACAATGCGCGACACGCTCGCCTGCCAACACTTGCTTGTTAAGAGCTGTTGGCGGACTTGACACCTGATCGGTTATAATTTGTGAATTTATTTGGAAAATAAAGTAATCACTACAACTTTAACTCTATGTTACACAATAGATGAAACATGTACGAATGGTTTTTCAAAATTTTCTTATATTCTTTCTTTATGCTTCCACCACCCCCTTATTTTTATTCAACGCCCCCCAATTGCACCCGAGGCTACTACTGCCCCCCTGGATCATTCCAGCGCCCCCCAGGGGGTGGTATTGCCCACTTTGGGAACCTCTGATATAGAGTAACACTGCAGTTTTACAAATTCAAAATAACATTGCCCATTTAACTCCATGTTATGCTGCTACTTGACATACAACATCATACCAAGCACACCTCTGAGGTCTTATTTTTTCTATAGCTTTTTCAACAATTTTATACTTTCAAGCAAGCATACCTTTTAAAGATATTATCAGTCTAGCTGACTGTTCTACTTGGTCCAGTGTGCTTTGATTAGTTTGTATTTCCATATCCCAATCTGTATCATTTCACTTTATTTTCCTTCAATTTGGCGATGTTAATCTAGGGTGAGTCATAAAGGTTTTAGGTTTCAGAGGGGTAGCTGTGTTAGTCTGTATCAGCAAAAACAACGAGGAGTTCTTGTGGCACCTTAGAGACTAACAAATTTATTTGGGCATACGCTTTTGTGGGCTAAAACCCACTCCTCATTACCACTACAAAAGTGATTTTTCCTCCCTTCGTATTCTACTGTTAATTGAATTGTCTCATTAGACTGACTCCCCACTTGGCAAGGTAACTCCCATCTTTTCATGTACTATGTATATATACCTGCTACTGTATTTTCCACTCCATGCACCTGAAGAAGTGGATTCTAGCCCACGAAAGCTTATGCCCAAATAAATGTGTTAGTCTCTAAGGTGCCACAAGGACTCCTCGTTGTTTTTATAAAGGTTTTAGTTATCTGAGGGTGCCACTGATATTGTTCATACTGGAAATGAGTTGTATCTCCACGCGTACACCACATCCCTTGGTTTATAGGTCAGGTTATTATTACATTACCTTTTTCTTTTTGATACCAACATATATCTTGGTTTATTTTACATAATTCCCACCAACCCTTTTTTTTATTGTAAATTCATGATGAGGTTACCCCCTTTTTAATTTCAATTTCCTTCTGTGATTAAGGTGCCCTGTTTTTATTGGGCTCCTATTATTTGTTTCCATTTTAGTTTGGGTATTTACTATAATCCATTTCCTTTTGGTACTACAGTATTTTATAGTACCCTGTTTTATTTTCCAGGTGCTGGCATATATTACTTGGTACACGTTTTATTGTGAGTCTATGTGAGTTGTGACTGTTTTGCATAAATACTATGTGGTGCCTTAGTTTTCCTGCGTGTTGCATCAATGCTTAGGTAGTAGGAACAAGTGCATGTGACTTGCTAAGACCCTGGGGGGCAGGTAAGGCTACTCCAGTTGCCTGTATGTAAGCTATAGACAGTGTTCTTCGTAACCTAAAACCTAGGAGGTGGGATGCGACCAGGTGACACTATGACCGGGAAGTGAGCCAAAGACTAGGAGGAGGGGAAGTGGGCGTGTTGGAGGTTGGGTTGCTAGAAGCTGGGCAGTCTATGGTTGGGAGAGAGGTGGGGAATCCAAGATGGACTTGGCTAAAAGTTACCGATTCCTGTGCCAACAAGTCCGTTCCACTTTGTGTACCTGTTAATTAATAAACCCTCCGTTTTACAATGTTGGCTGAGAGTTACAGCTCTCTATGGAGTTGAAGCGCAGGACCCTTTGGCTTCCCCAGGAGCCACGCCCAGGTAGACTCATTGCGGGGATGCTAAATGCCCTGAGGTCAGACAGAGGAACACCAAGACCACTTAGGCTTTTTTGCCCCGGCAACAGTATGAGGGGAGGCATGCCTCACCAGGGTTTTGACCGCCTTTTTAGAGAGCAGTTTTAGAGCATTAGCTTGGTGACTCTATGACAGACTGTTGATTATCCACTCCTTAGGGACTAAGATTACAGAAATCTTAAATTTTGATTTGTTGTTACTAGGATTACAATCTGGAATTAACCATTTTATACATTTAGGAACATTGTGATGTTCTTGTGTTGATTTGGTTACATTAACTCATGTTTATCCTTCCATATATTACATATTGTCCCCATATGAAGTATGGCATTTTAAAGCACATTTATGTTAGGGTATTTTTGTTTGGACACTTTAAATACAGATTTATTATAATACCCCAGTAAACATGTATTGTGTGTGCACCAATTACATCTTCATTGACACATTTCCATATTCTCAGTGATGTTATACAATTTTACAGTTGATCCTATATTTATGACTGGAATTTGAGTTTCATTTTTAAACCAACCCCCTTGAATTATATATTCTTGGGGTGCTTTTTCCCCGATGGTGTTGGTATGTGTAAGGGGTTTTTTCTGTGGTGTATATGGGTCCCACAATTCCCCAGTTTTGGTATTAATTGCTTGGGATACTTTGGCCCCTAATGCATATGAACCATTTGTTACACTTGAGCTCCCTAAACACCTTTTGTTAGTTAAGAGGGAATATAACTACTAAAACATGTTTTCCTGTAGTTTCTTGCCATCCTTTTGTTAATATCTTGGATGTTAATCCCAGTACCAACACAGAAATACATGCCTTACTTGGTACATGAAATGTCCACATTCCCTGAGTGTTTTTCATGGTCACAAAGGGAAAGGCAGATTCTGTTACCATAGGGTGCCTGATTTCCCCATCTTCCACATTCTTTCTTCTTATCATCCCCTTTACTGGGTTTAGCAATTTGATATTCCTTTACTGAGTTGTGGAGAGTTTTTGTACTGGAAAATCAGTTACCTGGATAGAAATTTGTTTTATTCCCTTTTACTTTGTTTTCTTTTAGCCTTTTTTCTCCCTTTGATCCTAGTGAAATAAATGCTGTTAGAGTAAACATTATCAGGGAAACAACTCTAACATGACTTTTGTACGGGACTTTCTTTGCAGCGGTTGGATTCAAGTTGTTGCCCACAGTGAGGTTTACTCTGGCTAGGCATTTGATTAAATCTGCACCGTTATCTATCCCAATACACCTCTACCCCGCTATAACACGGTCCTCGGGAGCCAAAAAATCTCACCGCCTTATAGGTGAGACTGCGTTATATCGGGTTCAGTCTGGTACGGCGTATCGGCAAGAGCTGTATGCGGTGCCGGACTGGACCGGCTTCCCCGGCGGGGATTTAAAGGGCCCGGTGCTCCAGCTGCTGTGGGGAGCCCCGGTCCCTTTAAATCACCGCCGGAGTTCTGGTAGTGGGGATCGGACGGGGATTTAAAGGGCCTGGGGCACCACATGAATTTTGATATAACGCGGTAAAGCAGCGGGGCTCGGGTGGTACTTTAAAGGGCCCAGGGCTCCCTGCTGCTTTACTGTGTTATATCCGAATTCGTGTTATATCAGGTCGTGTTCTATCAGGGTAGAGGTGTACTTAAATTTAGAATTTCCAAAAGATTTTTTTAAAACTTTCCCCTCCTCAGAGAATTAAGCCTGGAGGCTGCTTTCAGATTTTGAGATTTTCCTATACTGATAGTATATCAAAAGCAGGAAGCCTACTACACAACCAGTGAGGCCACTGGGTGATTAAGGTCTCTTTAGCACCTTGGAACACCCAAGAAGAATAAAGCCAATATAGAAGAACTAAAAAAATGTGCATTCATGTTTACAGTTCAGAAATTATAGTAAAGATTAGTTTACTAGAATTCTTTGAGAGGATTAACAAGGATATAGACCTGGTGATTTAGTGAATATAGTGTACTCAGATCTTCAGAAAGTCTTTGAATCCTTACCAAAGGTTTTTAGGCAAGGTGAGTGGTTATAGGAGAAAAGAGAAAGTCCTTTATGGATCAATAACTGGTTAAAAGATAAGAGACAAAAGGCAAGAATAACTGGTTAGTTTTTAGAATGGAGAGAGGTAAAAAGTGGCGTTTCCAGGGATCTGTACTGGGAAAAGGCAGAACTGTTAAATGATCTATATATTAAAAAGGCAAACAATGAAGTGGCAAAAATTTGCAGATGATACAAAACTTCAAGATAGTCAAGTCCAAAACAGACTTTAAAGCGTTGCAAAGGGATTTTACAAAACTGGGTGACAAAGCAGATGAAATTCAATGCTGACAAATGCAAAGTAATGCACGTTGAATAACATAGAATATCAGGGTTGGAAGGGACCTCAGGAAGTCATCTAGTCCAACCCCCTGCTCAAAGCAGGACCAATCCCCAACTAAATCTCTAAATGGCCCTCTCAAGGATTGAACTCACAACCCTGGGTTTAGCAGGCCAATGCTCAAACCACTGAGCTATCAAAAACATAATTCCAACTATACATACAGTATAAAAGAATGGGGTCTAAATTAGTTGCTACCACCCAAAAAAAAAAAAAAAAAAAAAAAAAAAAAAAAAAGGTCTGGAATCATTGCGTATAGATCCCTAAAAACATTCACTTAATGTGCAACAGCCATAACTGGAAAAAAAATAGCACAGAAAAAAAAGTAACAAAAATAAACAGGGGTCTGGAACAACTCTATATGAAAAGATTAAGACTGGGATTTTCCAGCTTGGAAAAAAGATAACTAAAGGGGGAATACAATAGAGGTTTATGAAATCCTGACAGTTGTTGAGAAAGTAAATAAGAAAGTGTTATTTACTTCTTTTTTTTTTTTAATAGCACAAGAACTAGGGGTTACCAATTAAGATTGCTAAGCGGCAGGTTTAAAATAAACAAAAGGAAATAAATTCATAGAGGCTAATAACATAGCAAAGAAACAAATAACAAATTCAGCACAGAGAACCATTTAGCCCTGGCTACTGCTCTGGTCATTATAGTTGGAAGGTTGGCTACATCAGGAGTAGATTTACAATTATATTTTTATAATATAATCATTGGATGTCATCTGCCATCCGGTTTCGGTACAAGCCAGATTGGGGAGTTGCAGGGGCTGTGACACTTTACTACTACCCCTCGTGCTTTTAGATCCTGCAACAGGCCCTTTTTTTTTTTTTTTTTTTTAAATGTGGGGAACAGCTTCTGCTGGATAGGAATACTGAGGAGCTGGCTTTACACATTTTTCCCCCCACTATCTTTACCACTGCCTTTTCTTTCTAGCCCAAACCATGAGAAATTCCCTTATCCACTTTTTGTCTGGCAGTGCCACAGCTGCCATAGCTTTACAGGCTCACTTTCTTAATCCTTCTGAAATCACCTTGTTATTTACAATCTCTTTCTTCAGAACCAGCCTTTCTGCCAACTTAATCATTCACTTTTCCTATTGTACCATATCTACTTTTTAATATAGCTGTTACAAACCACTGTATTTATTTAAAATTTAGCTTGATCTACTACCCACGGAAGGTGTTTTAATACTTAAAGTTGCCTTTGCTCCTGTATTAATTAATGCCAGCAACCATTATATGTTTCTGTCTGTCCCCTCTTCCACGTAAGATTTACCATTTATGTGGGGCTGTAATTTGGCTACTAACATTTACTGTTGGGGACAGGGGTTGCTAAGGGCGAGGCATTTTTACTGAAATTTGGAGTCAACCTGACAGGGAGCTGCCAGTTTCATCTGAGCCAATTCTGGGGATAACAAGCCATAAGAAATCACCAGCAGATCTTCTGTACCTGTTCCCACGGTCTCAACAGCCTTAACTCCTGATTGCAGCATTGACTGTGATCTAGTCCTTGCCATCAAATCACTTAAAGCAGCTAGCAAAGTCTCCAGAGGTTGCCCATCCAAACGGGCCATATCTGCCCCTCTTTCCTGAAGTTGAGCCTATACCTGAGCTCGCAATGATCCCCCACTAAACACTCCATATCTCCTACCATGCCTTCCTCAGCCTTGTCCTATTTAATTGCAACTACAATGTCTCATATCAGTGTGGTTGGATCCATTATAGCCTGCTTGACTGCTGTAGGAAGCCTCACTAATCACTTTCCGAGAAGAACTACCTGCACCACTTAGTACCCTTTCTGCCTCCCGAGCTGCTTTAATCAATTCAACCTGATTTCAATCCATCCAGGATCCTATGAACACCTTAATAGGTTCCCTTAAACCATCAAAGAACAAATCTGTCAGCTGTTTTTCCTCGATTTCAACCAGAGAGCATACCAACAACAACCTAGTACAATAAGCTAGAACAGATTCTCCTTCCTCTTGATGTATCAACAAAGCCATCCTTCTTAATTCAGAGGGGGTCAGAAAGTATCAGCCTACCTTCTGGATAACACTGTCTCTGTCCCCTTTGTTTAACTCTGCCTCAATTTCTGCCCACAAAGCCATTCCTTCCATAGGGCCAGCACAAGTTATTACCAGTTCTCTTAAATCTTCAAGATTCCAACAGCCAAGACAAACATGTTTTCTTAGTCAAAGAGTCCATTTGTTTATCCAGTTCCTATTTTTTAGTTTCAGTCAGAGGACAATTTACTTCCTCTAGTATTTGCCGTGAAGGCTGAGGCGTTTTTGCTATCACTACTGGCTGGGCTTCCGGAGGCCCTGGAAGGGGCTCCTCTTCCTCTTCCACCTGTATATTTATTCTTTCCAGACATGTTTGTGTTAAAGCTGTTATCTGCTGAGCCTTGGTTACATTTTGTGCTACAGCAGTTTGCAAGTCACGTGTCAGGCTTTCATTCTGCAATTTTAGTTTTTCCAATTCTTGTTCCAAACTTTCTTGCACAACATCTCGCTGACGTTCCAAAACATCTCGCTCCTTTACAAATTTATCTACAGCACAATACATAGCACAGATGACATGTGTTGCTGTTTGGGCTTTCTCAGGAGTGTAACCTTTTCGATACATCAACAGCAAGTTGTCCAAAACTTTCTCATGCAGTATGGGGACTGCATCAGCCAGACATGGATCAGACCCCAAGCTTTTAAACACCTGTCTTAACAAACACTCAACAACCACACTCGGAGGCTTTGGGGCGTTCCCCTTGTCCTCCGGTTCGACGACCTTTCCCTGTCTGCATTTGCAAAACATCATCGACTCCGAGAATGGTCAATACAACCCCACTCACCGGTATACTTCTCTCTCTTCGTACTGTAATTAATATAAGTCAGAACTGATTCAGAACAATATTTAAATTAGTCGGTTAACACCAATGATTCAGGATACCAAGCTCTTAACAGGCAACCAGTTCAGAAGCAGTTTCATTCAGTTTAAAGACCCCATTCACTTAAACATGACAGCAAACCATCCTCTGCTACCAAATGCTGACAACAGGGGGCGCTACTACTCCTGAAATTGATCTTTATTGGCTCCTGGCAGAGGAGATTACTGTCATACCAGTGAAAAAGGTCCACAGTAATTATTTTCAATGCACAGCAGTTTATTGAGAAGCAATTACACAAGCGGTGAAGGATTATATCAAGCACATAGCTCTTAATGTCTAACATAGGAGTTATACATTCCCCTTAATGAATCTCTTTTTCACAAACACACACAAACAGGCCCTGCGCTAGCCTCACACAGTTCCTGCTTGGCAAACAGAGAAGGCGATTACCAATTTTATAGACGGCTTCTTCTCTCCAGGTCTGTTCTTCTCAGCCCTCTGGTCTGTCTCGGAGTCCCTCCAGGCAAGGCCTCGGTTGCCTTGAGACCCCTCTGGTTCACAGTCCTATTTGAGGCCATGGAGCAGAGTTTTGGCTATTCTGTCTAGCAGCGTTGCTTCTTTAAGTGTTAATTAAGGAATCCCAACAGTAATTTAATTTGCTTGGTTTTTATACTCTTTTTCCTCAAAGGAGTCAGGTGTCTTAAAAGCATGCCCAGTGAGCATGTGGTTACTAATTTTTACCTAATTAATACTTTAAAAGGAGACTGCAGAGTGGTGGCAACTGAAAATTACCCCACATTCACTCCCTTATCAATCATTCACTTCAGTCCCTTGTGTGATGTCCTTCAACAGGGACGAGATGCCCCAGTCAGCCCATGCTCCACTCCAGATGTTCTACACGTGTTGTTTGCTTTCAAGTGGACATATTTGCTGACTCAAAGATCAGTATTGATCATACACGCTGCATGGAGCCAGTCAGTTTCACCTCTGGCATCTGCCTGATAGTATGAGAAGGATTCTGCTCCCAGAACCCTCTTTCACAGTTCAGTCATGTCAAGCCATGTTCTCACCATTCATTCAGAATGGCCACACCAATTTGTCACCATCTCAACAAAAAGAGTACTCATATTTTTAACAGGAGAACTGAGGAAATAACATTTCTTGATTATGCTAATGAACTAGTAAATTGGACAAATTAGGGGATTTAGAGGACTCCTCTCCACCTGCACTGCTATCTTTTCATCTCTGTAGGGCTAAGTGTGTTTTAAATTCAGTCATTTCATAAGAATATAAGAATGGCCATATTGCATCAGACCAATGGTCCATCTAGTCTAGTATCCTGTCTTCCAACAGTGGCTGTTGCCAGATGCTTCAGAGGGACTGAACAGAACAGAGCAAGTTTTCAAGGGATCCATCTCCTGTCATCCAGCTTCTAGCAGTCAGAGGTCTAGGGACACCCAGAGCATGAGATTGCATCCCTGACCATCTTGGCTAATAGCCATGGATGGACCTATCTTCTATGAACTTATCTAATTCTTGTTTGAACCCAGTTATGCTTTTTGCCTTCACAACAATCCCTGCCAATGAGTTCCACAGGTTGACTGTGCATTGTGTGAAGAAGTGCTTCCTCATGTTTGTTTTAAACCTGCTGCCTATTAATTTAATTGGGTCACCACATAACACAAGAATCAGGGAAGAGGTGAATAACACTTTCTTATTCACTTTCTACACATCATTCATGATTTTATAGACCTCTATCATATCCCCCTCAGTCATTTCTTCTCCAAGCTGAACACTCCCAGTCTTCTAAATCTCTCGTCACATGGAAGCTGTTCCATACCCCTAATCATTTTTGATGCCCTACTCTGTACTTTTTCTTATTTTAATATATTTTTTGAGATGGTGCAACTAAAACTGTAAGATGTATTCAAAGTGTGGGCATACCATGGATTTATATAGTGGCATTATCATATTTTCTGCCTTATTATCTATCCCTTTCCTAATGGTTCCTAAAGTTAGCTTTTTTGACTGCCACTGCAAACTGAGCAGATGTTTTCAGAGAACTACCCATAATGACTCCGAAATCTCTTTATTGAGTGGTAACAGCTAATTTATACACCCATCATTTTGTATGTATAGTTGGGATTATGTTTTCCAGTGTGCATTACTTTTGCATTTATCAACACTGAATTTCATTTGCCATTTTCTTGCCCTGTTTCGTGACATCTCATCTCAGATGAGGCCTCACCAATGTCAAATAGAGGGGAATGATCATGTCCCTTATCTTCTGGCAATGCCCCTACTTATACAGCCCAAAATGCAGTTAGCCTTCTTGGCAACAAGGGCACATTGTTGACTCATATCCAGCTTCTCGTCCACTTGTAACTCTTCGCAGTCAGCTTTGGATTTAACTCTCTTGAGTAATTTTGTAACATCTGCAAATTTTACTACTGGTTTACCCCTTTTTTCCAGATCATTTATGAATATATGGAACAGCACTGATCCTACTACCGACACTCGGGGGACCCCATTATTTACCTCTCTCCACTGTGAAAACTAACTTTATTCTTAACCTTTGTTTTCTATCTTTTAACCAATTACTGATCCCTGAGAGATCTTCCCTTATCCCTAACTCCTTTCTTTGTTTAAGAGCCTTTGGTGATGAACCTTGTCAAAGGCTTTTTGAAAGTCAACATACACTGTAACCGCTGGATCTCCCTTGTCCGTATGTTTGCTGACAGCCTCAAAGAATTCTAGTAGATTGATGCAGATTAATTTCCCTTTATAAAAGATGTGTTGTCTCTTCTCCATCATATTGTGTTCATCTATGTGTCTGATAGCTCTGTTCTTTACTGTAGTTTGAACCAATTTGCCTGGTACTGAAGTTAGGCTTACCGACCTGTAATTGCCAGGATTGCCTCTGGAGCCTTTTTTAAAAATCCTAAATACCTCCTCCAAACGCCATCAAATCATCCATGAATTGGGACCCTGCAGTTCTGTCCGTCTAACTGGCGATATGTGTGGAACTGAAAGCATTTCAGAGAATGCTACCATGATGGTCCTGGAATTTCATATCTTACCTGGAAGCCTAAATTTGGCCTCCACAACCTCTCCTCTACCTTTTCCTATGTTATTGGTACCTACATGTACCATAACCACTGGCTCCTCCCAAAACCCGCACATAAATCTATCTAGGTGTTTCAAGAGATCCGCAACCTTTGTATCTTCAATTTACACTCATCTGAAACATCCCTACAGCCAGCTGCAATTGGCAGTCTGCACTCTCTTTAGGTTTGTTGCAAATAGGTAGTAGTGTATTAAGGAATCTTGCACAGTACTTGCCTGCGCTATGCCTGGCTGTTCGAGAACTGGACTTTTAGCCATTTGCAACACAGCAGCATCACCACACACAGTAACGGAACTGCTTTGGTATTTACAGCATCGTCTTTTGAGACATACAGCTGCTATAATAATCTGGTTGTTGTGCTTCGTGACTCAAGTTGATGCTGATGACGGCATTACTGTGGCTAAAAAGGCCAATGCTTGAGTGGCAGTCCTTTCCACATGAAGCGCATAGGTAGCTCGATGCTGAGGAAGAGATTACAATCTGTGCCTGCTGAGTCCACCACTGTTTACAACGCAGCCTCTGTGCCTCAAGATCCATACGGCGGTTAATCTTGAACTGGGAACCTCATTGTTTACTATTGCTCACCACCGTGATCCATCTGTTGCTGATGACTCATAGCTGTCAATTTCAATGCTGCACTGTTTCAAGTTATGCTTCCTCCACTGGCTTATACAAGCTGGTGAGAAGTGCATTCACAGTGTGTCCTTGAAGTGTTTCTTCTGGCCATCTTGTACGCAGTTCAGTTCACCAAACTGCAACTACTTTGACATTCTAGTGTCATCCAGCCTCAATACGTGACCATAACTGTGATGAGATAAGCATGGCTTCAGTCCCTGTGGAGTGACTACATTACAGAACTTCATTACTGGTAACTTTATCATGCTGTTTGATGCAGAATATGTCACGCAGATGTCATAAACGGAACTCTTCTAGAAGCTTAATATGCTGTAGCAGGTCAACACTGATATAAATTGGACAGCACAACTGCTTTTTAGACTTAACTTGGTTTGAAGCTTAATATGTTGCTGCCAGACTCTGCCTGAAAATCTGTCAAATGATTAACTAGCTTTGTTGAAATGACTTGTCAGCTCCTTATCTATAGTAACATCATTTCACAATGTATTGCCAAGATAACAGAAGTCTGTAACAGCATTTCGCTCTGTGTTGCTGATGGTGACTGTTTGTTTCACGTAGGGTTTCCCTGGCACAGGTTGATACACGACCTCTATCTTTTTCAGATTGTCAGCCTGTACCTTTCTGCAGACTCTGCGAATCTGTCCGTAATCAACTGAATCTCTTCTAAAGTATGTGCCTCTAGAACACAGTCATTGGCACACAGCACCTCATGAACAATTGCCTCAAAGACCTTCACAGAGCAAGCCTGCTCAGATTAAATAATTTTCCAGAGGATCGGAAATGTATCCCGATACCAGCGTTCAGGTCTCCTATAGCATCACTGAGCATTGCTGCACACAAGAAATTTTACAAGGGAGGACCATTTACGCAGCACTGTTTTTAATATCTTTAGTGATAGAAAATGGGTCAGCCAGAACACCATCTAAGCAGACTTTTTTGAGCATGCCATCATGAACTAGCCTCAGAATGTTGGTGAATTTTTCTGGACAACCAAGCTTATGTAATAGCCCATAGCCCAGGACAGCTGTTGATGTCAAATGCTTTAGTCAGGTCAATAAAGACGGCATAAAGGTCCTATTTCTGTCCTCTGCATTTCTCCTGCATCTGATGGCCTACAAATATCATAATATGCCTGGTTGAAGATAATACTATCAAGCTGCCTTTTTCATATGCACTTAAACCACCAACCAGCATTAAGTAGAAATACATAAATATTTTCCAGGCTACCACCAAAGTAATGCTAAAGACAAGAAAGGTAACTCAGGTAGCTTTACTTGTCACATTGAAAGACTGGATGTCACATTCAAACAACAGGAAAATATTCTTTACAAACCTGTCTACAACTACAGGTGACTCGGTGGATGCTTTTGCGATTTCTGAAGCAACAATGTAGTTGCCCAGAGCATAAAATGCCCTCCTGATGAGTGTCGGTTCATCATCAAAAGTCTTCCGCCATCGGCTGATACAAGCTGGGGGTGACCTTAAGAGAAGTGCATTCAGTGAGTCCTTAACCGACTGGGTTACAGTTGTTTTGCCTGCAGTTAACATACAAATAAAAACAAATAAAAAAATCTTTAGACATATAGCATGGCACATCATAACAATTAGCTTTAATTTTTAAAAATACAAAAAAAAAGTTCTTATCCTTTAAGCTGGAAAACACATTTAGATATATTTATCTAGTATCTTACTACGTATCTTGACTGTGTTGTTATAGGATAGGGTTTTGACTATGTCACAGTAGGCTTCTATCTGACTATTCGAGTTCTTATCACAGTTTCTATGTAGTACCCATAAGAGTATATCAGTTATATTTGCTGGCGGGGTTATCTTTACCTGCACCCTGTCTCTTTAAGGATTTGGAGCTCTGCTGAAGAGATCAAAGGGAATATAGCAGTGACACAAGAAGTGATCCCAGGAGGGTTGTTGTATGTTGTGCTCCAGTGAGATTGAGCTGGTGTGGGACTTGTCCAAGGTGTGTTTGTTTATATTATAAAACCCCCATTTAAAACACTCCTGCTTTGGAAATGTAATACCTAGTCAAAGAGTCATTCCCCCTTTTGCCTAGCCTGACTCTATTGCCCTTTAGGCCATCTACTCATATGGTAACTTCTCTACATTTCAATTTCAATAACTTTATTGACATGGCAGGGTACACCGATGTTGCCGAATTAATTCCTGGTATAATTCTGTTCACTTCAGTGGAGTGACACCACGATGAATTTTGCTCCCTGTTTAGGGTGGTTCCCTACAACTGAAAATGCAGAAGGCACAGATCTTCAGAGGCATTTACAATGCTGTTCTGGGAAAAGCAATTAATGGTTGCTCAAAAGTACCTTGATTCTCCTCTTCTCCAAGAGACTAAGGGTTGCACTGTGCACAACGGCTCTTGTTTCCAATATTCGACTTTGCCTATCTAAGTGCTCTTCCAATGACATTAGTAGGAAATTTGCACCTGAAGTGAAAAATTACTTTGGAGTTGAGATGCAAATCTGGGAGGAGAATTTTGATCTTTGTGACTTGCTCTTCTGGACTCTGCCAACCACTTCTGAAGTCTTATTTTTGAACATCTCATGAGCCTTAAGCATGCACAGAAGTCACATCAGACATTATTTTAACAATTATTCAGTTGTGATTCTATATTCACATTATGCACCTACCTGTTGCATCTAATCCTTCAATAACTATGACAGGAAATTCTCCCTTTTTTGAATGCTTGGGGCATTTATCCACTAGATCAAGGACAGCTGTGGCTTCAGGGATTAACGATGTGCACTGTAATGAATGTAACACTGATTACTCAACAAGCAATCTGGTACACAGGTATTTTTCAAAAGACCATATTTAACTGGAAAGGGTACAGTTTAATACAGAAGGACAATACAATTTTAAGACAGACACAAGAATCAAACTCTTTGATTTGAACAATCCCAATCTTTGGTCCAGATGTGGTGATTCTGCTCTATTTCTTCTTGAAAATAAGGATATGTTTAAAAAAAAACAAGGAAGAAGAAGACAGTAAGGAAAGGTGGAGTAAACTCCTCAGGTGTAAGGGTTGCTAAAGTTACTCTGAAAAATTATCTGAAAGCAATGGAGGTATCACTTTAGATAGGACTTCATTAATCATTTACTAAAAGTAACCTGTTTATGTACTTGTAACTTGTTATTACACTCAAGTACTTAAATGAGGAAGTTTTGCTTATTGGCTAGGGTACTGTACTGGGACTCAGGAGACCTGGCTTTGCCATTAGCCTGCTGGGTGACCTTGGGCATGTCACTTCACTGTTCTGTGCCTCAGTTTCCCCTTCTGTAAAATGAGGATAGTCACATATACCTCATTTGTAAAGCACTTTGAGATCTACTGATGAAAAGTGCTAGGTATTATGATCCAACAGCCTTCGGGCCTGTGCCTGATTTCATGTAAGCTGGTGTCATTCAGAAGTAATGTCCACTTAAGTCAGTAGAACGACTCTGGGGTGTCTCAGGCCCCATCACGTCTACACAAAAAATAAGCCCCTGGGGAAAGTAGGATGCAGCATCCCAGGTGGGAGACTCCTTGCTAAGCAGGCCCAGGGCACAGGGGTTAAGAAAGGAAAATAGATCATGTACCTGATCCCCCTCACTTAGGCCAATGTCAATACGAAGTTGGCGGTGGCGGGACTGCACTGCGAGAAAGAACCAGGTGCAGAGCCCCGGGGGAGCTGAGTAGGTGCAATCAGGCTGAGCTTCATTTCCCTCTGAACGGCCGCTGCCCGGGATCTTACCTGCTCCACCACGCTGCGGGCGGCCTCCAGGGAGTGGAACACGGCGGCGTGGCGAAGGCCGGGCACTGCGGGGTGCAGCGGCGGCTCCTCGACGGCCACCACTCGGGCTCTGCGGAGCAGCTCTCTGCCGCCCGGCCCTCGCAGGGCCCACAGGCACTGCCACAGCTCGCCCAGCTCGCCCGCCTCGTACACGCCCAGCGGCGGCGGCAGCTCGCCCAGGCCCCGCAGCAGTTCCTCCAGGGCGCGCTCGGTCTCCGGGCCTCCCTGCGGGTCCTGGATGAGGAAGCCCTTCTCCAGCGCAGCCTGCGCCCCGTAGCAGAGGAGCCCCAGGACCCGGCATCTCCCGAACGGCCCCTGCCTCAGCCTCTGCTGCAAACGCCGGTGCAGCCTGGCCGCCGGGACGCTAGGGGTGGCGGGGACGCAGAGGGAATAGCACCTCCCCGGAGCGGGCACAAAGCAGCGGGGCTCGGGGCGACCGCTGCCGCTTGCGCCCTCGCTGCCGCTGAGGGTGAAGCAGACCAGGTCCGAGCCGGGCCCCTCCACAGCGAAGCACGGTCGGGCCTGTCCGGAGCAGCCCGCGGGAGGCGCAGCCATGGCGGAAAGCGAGCGGGGCAGCAGCGTGAGCCGGGCCAGCCGGCTGGGATGCAGCATCCCGCCGCAGCTACCCGGAGAAACAAAACCGAGCCAGCGCCAAGGACCCGCCGCCCCCTCGTGGCACGTGCGGGGAAAGGGAAACCCGATAAGGCAACGCGCGGGGAAACGAAAGCGATCGGGTGGTTTGTTAGCCGCCCAGCCCTCCAGCTATCACCAGGGCTTGGACTGGAGCTGAAAACCGCACGCACTGCTGTCACTTGAGCTGCAGGGCCAGGTTTTCTAGCCAGCAGCGGCAGCAGGTTCTTCTGCAGAGCAGCCACTACAGAGAAACCGAGCCCTCTTGCTGCTGCTGGGAAACCACACAAAACAAAAGGGGGCGGGGGACTGGGAGGCTATAACTATCTGTTTGCACATTAGGTGATGACGGCATTTTTGACAACAAGCAGTTGTGAGGAAAGAAACGAAACTCGTCGTCTAGGTTGCAAGGGATTTGGAGTCCCGTGTTTGCAGAGGGAGTGTTTATGTCCCCACTCAGCTCAAAGGTCTGACTGCATTGCTTGCCAAGGTGCCCCCGTCACACGCCCTTAACCGCGCAGCCAACTTTTTTTCAGTCCACTTGGAATACAGTGCAGCAGCCAGAAAGCAAGTATTTTAATAGGGCTACATACAATGTTTCCTTATTGCAGCAGCTCAAAACATCAGACGCACAGCTCTCATATCTTATCAGGTGTGCAAGCCAAGCTCTTCTTGTAAAAAAGAAACTTACAGACGCCAAGGAAAGAGGATATCAGCCACCCAAATAGCCCAGTAATAATGACTATGTGAAAATCACCTTGAGGAAACCTTCCAAAGGTTTGTTGAGTTATCATCACAAATGGAAAAGTGAAGGGGAGGACTAGCATCCTATCAGGATTATCGTTATCTGGTTCTGCTTCGTCCATTTTTCAATAGGAACATGGAGATGGAAATGAAATCTGCAGGCAGCCCTCATCTCTTCAGCAGTTTATCCTCCATTCCTAGTCAGGAGCTCTGTATATGATGGCACGATAGATTTCTATGGAAATGGCTATGTAAATCTTGCAGATCATACTGGCTGACTTCACTGCGTGGGGATTTTAAATAGCAAGAGCATATCAACACTTAAAATATACTGTTTCCTTGAAAATGTCGCTAGCAATAAAACATTGGGGCAAAAAGTATACAGTACATAAGGGGCCTACTTTTGTCAGCCGAAAGCAATGGCAAAGCTCGTATTGACTGCGGTGAGAGCACAGTTGGATCCAAACAGTCTCTAAATAGAATGAACTGCTTTGAAGCCATAAACACTGTTTAACTGGCCAGTTAAGGCAGGTTTACAGCACCTTTGTATTATCAGAGCAGCACAACACTGCCAGACCCTAATATGACCCTGTACTTTTTGTCTTCAGTGTCTTGAACACTATAGTTATGGACTTAACTACATTGGAAGTAAAACTTTAAATAAAGGAGAATAGGCAGGAGCCATTGCAGAGGCACTCCCTGTTTCTTTAACAACTTTCCATTTAACAGATAGCTATGGATACAGCTAAACTTGCTTTAGTCAATTTTAGCATTCATCTACTTTGAAATAGGAACCAGAAGCACTCAAAGTGGGTTCAAGAGTTATCTAGTTTTATGACAGCTTCTGTAAGTAACTTTGTCTGAAATAATGTTTTCTAACAATTGGTGAATCACAAGAGAACTCATGCCTTCTTCAGAAACAAGAAAGTAATGAAGTTATTTGTAGATTTCTTTAGAGTAAACTTTTATGCTCTCGATGCCTATGTTAGGGCATGTCTACATTATGAAATTAGGTCGACTTTATAGAAGTCAATTTTTAGTAACGGATTTTATATAGTCGATCGTGCATGTCCCCACTAAGCGCATTAGGTCGGCGGAGTGCGTCCTCAATACCGTGGTTAGCATCAACTCACAGAGTGGTGCACTGTGGGTAGCTATCACACAGTCCCCGCTGCCCATTGGAATTCTGGGTTAAGCTCCCACTGCCTGATGGGGCAAAAACATTGTTGCGGATGGTTTTGGGTACATGTCGGCAGTCTCCCCTTCCTCCCTTCCTCCTTGAAAGCAACGGCAAACAATCATTTTGTGCCAATTTTGAACAGCTAGACACCAGGGCAGTTAGAAGAGCATACTGAGGCATGCTGCGCATCAGAGAGGCTTTGAAAAACAGTTTCATGACTGACCTGGCTATAGTGTGACAGTTGTGTGTGTTTGTCCTTGACGCAAAGCCGCTCTCTTTGGTGAATGTACTTCCCTGGAAGCCAATCCCCCTCCCCTCCTTCGACCACATCTGGCACAGGAAATAAAGTCCTTATTGTTCTGAATCCATTCATTATTTATTAAAAATAACTTGTGTTCACTGACAATGCCGACTAGTAAAAGGTAGCCTGGGTGTACAGAGGGATTGATAACGGGGTGGACTGAGGGAGGAAGGAAGGACAAGGCCCCATTGCTTATTGTAACTACACTACAAATCAAAGCTGTTTGAATGACAGCCATCTGTTGCTTGGGCCATCCCCTGGAGTTGAATGGCAGGGTGCCCGGAGCCTCCCCCCTGCATTCTTGGGAATCTGGGTGAGGAGGATATGGAACTTGGCGAGGAGGGCAGGCGGTTATACAATGGATGCAGCAGGGTCTGTACTCTAGTTGCCTTTCCTGCAGCTCCACCAGATGCCTTATCATGTCCGTTTGCTCCCCCATTAACCTCAGCATCTCCTCCTGTGTGTTCTGATCATGCTCACTGTATGCTTTCCTGACCTCTGCCATCAAATGCCTCCATGCATTCAGCTGTGCCCTGTCAGTGCAGGAGGACTGCATGAGCTCGGAAAACATGTCATCGCGAGTGCATTTTTTTCGCCTTCTAATCTGCGATAACCTCAGGGACGGAGTTGATGTGGGGAGCATAGAAGCATTTGCAGCTGCAGGGGGGAAAAAAGGAGAGTAGACTTTTAAGAAGATACATTTCTGAGAACAAAAGGGAGACTCTTTCACAGTGAATCAAGCAGACAGCACATGTGCTTTAGGTACAAGGTCGCATTTTGCCTTTTATATTGGGCGCATGGGTGACACATCACACATGGCTGGGTAACAGAATTCGGTTTCCAGGCAGCCATGATAAGCCAAAGGGTACGCGGGGTTGGCTTCTTCCACGTTCATAACATGTGGGAATGGTTTCAAACTGCAGCACCCTCCTTTCCCATAGCAACCAATGTCGGCTGTGTTTGCCCTTTAAAAGGAGGGGCTGCAGTTGCCGTTTAAAAGGAGGGGCTGCAGTTTTGGGGTAGATGTGCAGCACTCCTTCCCTCACCACCACCCCACGTGGCTATTCTCCAGGTTCTAATGTGTTGGGGATCACCAGACAGAGGGGATTACTGTTCCCTTACAAAACTTCCCCTATTTCAACCAGGTGACTATGAATGATAGCACTCTCCTGAGGCTGACACAGAAAGATAAAGACCGAATATTGCATGAATGTGGCCAAGACCCAGGACCATTCACTGCCATATTTTGTGCTACAATGATTCCAGACCACTTGCTACTGGGTTGGCGCGGTAAAGTGTCCTACCGTGGAGGACAAAATAAGGCAGTCCTCCCCAGAAACCTTCTGCAAAGGCTTTCAGAGTACCTCCAGGAGAGCTTCATGGAGATGTCCCTGGAGGATTCCCACTCCATCCCCAGAAACGTTAACAGACTTTTCCAGTAGCTGTACTGGCTGCGAATGCATCCCAATTGTTCAGGGCAAATCAAACGTTAAACACAATTGATCTTAACCACTGTAGTGTCGTTACAAATATGCACTCAACAGAGATGCCTTCTCCGCCTTCAGGGTCCGGGAACAATAGGCCCTGGGAGGGTATTGGCTACAGGGTGAGGAAAAGGTCCTGGCTGCCGGGAGAACAGATTCTTTGCTTGCCTGCTACGCATTCTCCTCCTCCTCTTCCTCATCCACAAAATCCTCGTCCATGTTGCATGAGGCTGCCACCTTGCAGGTGTGCACAGAGAGTGTTGGGGTACTGGTAGGGTGGCATACAGCTGATCATAGAAGCGGTATGTCTGGGGCTCTGACCTGGAATGACCATTTGCCTCCTTTGTCTTTTGGTAGGCTTGCCTGAGCAACTTAATTTTCACATGGTAGGGCACTGCTGTGCATCCCTGGTGTAGCCTCTCTCCACCATGCCCTGTGCAATTTTGGCATATATATCAGCATTTCTTCTGCTGGATCGGAGTTCTGCCTGCACAGATTCTTCTCCCCATACTGCAATCAGATCCAGTGTCTCCCATTTGCTCCATGCTGGAGCTCGTTTGCGATTCTGGGACTGCATGGTCACCTGTGCTGCTGAGCTCGCCGTGCTGACCAAACTGGAAAAGAAATTGAAAAGTTCCCAGGGATAGCTCCCGGAGGCCAATACCATCGAATTGCACAGCGCTGCGTCTGCAGTACCCCAAATTCAACCCCGGAAGGTCGATTTTAGCGCTATTTCCCTTACCAGGGAGGAGTACAGCAGTCGATTTTAAGAACCCTTTAGGTCAGCGGAATGGCGTTGGTTGTGTAGATGCATTCATTATAAAATCGACCTAATGCGGCTAAATTTGACCTAACCTCGTTGTGTAGACCAGGCCTTAGCTTTAAGTACTGACAAAGCTCAGTGTCAGGGAAATAAGGCACCCTCCCCCCCGCTCCCGCCTCCGCCTCTTTCCCGGGGAAACAGCATGTACTGCTTTGTCCTGGTTTAAGAAGCCTAACAATACAAGGGACTTGAAGCTGCATAAAGTGACAACCCTGACCTGGGGGAGGGAGTCACATACTCAATCCAAGAACTGACATGAGCTTGTGACCAAGAGAGACAGGCCTTGTGAAATAAACACAAGAATGGCCATACTGGGTCAGACCACTGATCTATCTAGCCCAGTATCCAGTCTGCCAGTGGTCAGTGCCAGATGTTTCAAAGGGAAATACTCAACCTGCCAAAGTCTCTGTGTGGAAGATAGATGACCATCTGGTAAACTAGACATGGATATAAGCTATTCATTGTTTTAAGGATATGCTTTTGCTAAAATGCTTTGGTTCCAAATAAATAGTACTTTGCTTTATGAGAGCTGACTGGTCACTGAATAACCTTGTCTTTGCCCCTCATGAGCTTATGACACTGCCTAAAAGGCCAATCCATGAAGGTGCTGATGCAATGAAAAGATGACAGTGAATGAAAATTAGCTATTGCTAATGGTTTTGAATCCAGCCAAGCCTGAGGGAAATATGTTTTCCTCCTTCCCTGAAATTATAGGAAAGAGAAGGATATATAGTCTCTATGAATCGAGCAAACGAGCAGCGCTCTGCTCACATATCTCAATTCTATGCAAACCCTCTTCCCATCCCTTAATTTTACAACACTCTTCAGCTGTATGCTCCATGCAGCACCCTTATCACAGCTTCTCAGCTGAGCCTGTTTACAACACGCAAGCAAAAAAACCAAGAGGCAGCAACTTTCCAGTTCTGCACTCTTTCTGCAATATGATAACATCACAGCATCATGGATGAGAGAAAGTTTGTAAAGCACTGCCAAGGAATTAAATGTATTGATTTTTTCTTTTAAGGGTCCTAATGGGATGTTGAAATGCTATTGTAATTTAAGGTTCAGGAACACAGAAGTCAACAAACAGAGATGAAAACAGGGGAGTTTGAGTAGGACTTTGATATTTGTTTTTTGTTTTTTTCCTTGACAGTAGCTTAGGTGGGAAGGCTATGCCAGATACCGAGGCAGCAGTGGTAGTGATCCAAGGTATGGAAAAGTTTCAGAGTAGCAGTGTTAGTCTGTATCCGCAAAAAGAAGAACAGGAGTACTTGTGGCACCTTAGAGACTAACAAATTTAGTCTCTAAGGTGCCACAAGTACTCCTGTTCTTCTTTTTAAGGTATGGAAAAGGCAATGAAGATGACAGGATGTGGAAGCTGCAGGATATGCATTATCTTTTAGCAGGTACGCAAAAAAGAGCTTTGTTTGTACGAAGTGCCGCCAAAGCTGAGGGAAGGGAAGATCTGAGGTTTGGAGATACAGGTGGAAATTATGGTTGAGTTTCAAAGGGGATTTGAGCAGAGGATGGAAAGAAGGCAAGCGGAGGCTGAAGGGAAAAGTCAAGACTCACAGATGCAAGCTGGACTGGAGAACTGTGAGGGTAGACTGATGCATGAAAAAGTGGCCAATGGAAGCACGTGACTACAAGAACCAGGCAGAGGAAAAGACCAGCTAGTGAAGGAGAAATAGAGCTCAGGAACAGGTTGGCTGAGTCGGACAATGAAGAAGGAGCACAGCAGGCAGTAATAGAAGAAAGAGAAAGGAAGAGAAGAGCAGCTACCCCTACAAGAAGAAGGGAAGAATCAATGGAGATAGCCAGAGTTCAGCGCCCCAGAAGGATCCCGATGACTCACAGAAGATTGTAAGGGAGAACAAAGGACAAGAGGACTTACAGCCAAAAAGAACAGGAGGAAGGCCAGAGAATCACACCAACACCAGTAAGAGACAGGTGTAGGTCTATGTGGCTGGTGACTCCCTGCTAAAAAGAACAGATGGGCCTATTATCAGAGTGGATTTGGAGAACAGAAGGGTGTGCTGTTTGCTGGGAGCTAAGATACAGGATGTGGACCTGAGGCTGAAGCATATCATAGTGGGAGCAGGAAAGAATCCACTGATTGTGCTTCTTGTGGCAACAAATGATACTGCTAGATTCTTGCTGGAATACAAGGGTGACTATGCCAGGCTGGGGAAGATGCGTAAAGAAATGTAGACTCAGGTGATCTTCAGTGGGATTCTACTTGTCCCTAGAGGAGGAGAACGAAGGTGAGACAAGATTATGATGATCAACAAATAGCTCAGGCAATGCTGCTGTAAGGAAGGCATTGGGATGTTTGACCAATGGGAGGCATGCATGGACAAAAGACTGATCTCATGGGTTGCATTCCACCTGAGTAGGGTGGATGGAGGATGGCACAAGTGATTAAAAGAGCTTTAAACTAGGAACTCAGGGGAAATGGTTGGGAGATGCTCATGTAATCTCCACGCCTGAGTCTAATATTGATAGGGAGGCAAATAAAGAAACAGAGAATACAGCAATGGAAAAAGAAACAGCAGTGGATAGGAGAATGGACATTAAGAAGAAACAGTGACAATACCAATGACACTAATAGTCAGGTAGGCAATACTGGCAGTACAATACTAAAAAGTTCTATAGTCATATACATAAGAAGAAAACAAGGAAAAAAGAAGTGGGACTGCTAAGAATTTAAGATGAGGTGGACTCTTGGAGATTAAAGATAATCTAGGCATGGCCCAGCATCTAAATGAATACTTTACCTCAGTTTTTAATAAGGATAATGAGAAGCTTAGGGGTAGTCACAGGATGGCTAATGGAAATGAGGATATGGAAGTAGAAATTATCACATCCAAGGTGGAAACCAAACTCAAACAGCTCAATGGAACTAAATTGGAGGGCCCAGATAATCTCCACCCAAGAATATTAAAGGAACTGCCACATGAATTTGCAAGCCCAATGGCAAGGATTTTTAATGAATCTGTAAACTCAGGGGTCGTACCCTATGACTGGAGGATTGCTAATATAGTTCCTATATTTAAGAAGGGGTGGGGGAGAGTGATCAGAGAAATTACAGGCCAGTTAGTTTGACCTCAATTATATGCAAGGTTTTGGAACAAATTTTAAAAGAGAAAGTAGTTAAGGACATAGAGATAAACGGTAATTGGGATAAAATACAACACGGTTTTACAAAAGGTAGATCATGCCAGACTAACCTGATCTCTTCCTTTGAAATGAGAACTGATTTTTTAGACAAAGGAAATGCAGTAGATCTAATCTACCTGGATTTCAGTAAGGCATTTGATACAGCTCCATATGGGAAATTATTAGTTAAATTGGAGAAGATGGGGATTAATTTGAGAATTGAAAGGTGGATAGGAAACTGGTTAAAGGGGAGACCACAATGGGTCATGCTGAAAGGTGAGCTTACCAGAGGAGTTCCTTAAGGTTCAGTCTTGGGACAATCTCATTTAACACTTTTATTACTGACCTTGGCACAAAAAGTGGGAGTGTGCTAATAAAATCTGCAGATGGCACAAAATTGAGAGGTACTGCCAATACAGAGGAGGACCAGAATATCATACAAGAAGATCTGGATGACCTTGAAAACTGGAGTAATAGAAATGGGATGAAATTTAATAGTGCAGAGTGCAAGGTTATGAACTTAGAGACTAACAACAAGAATTTTTGCTATATACTGGGGACTTACCAGTTGGAAGTGACAGAAGAGGAGAAAGACCTGTGAGTATTGGTTGATCACAGGATAACTAACTATGAGCTGCCAATGTGATGCAGCCGTGAAAAAGGCAAAAAGAGGTATTTCCAGTAGAGATAGGGAAGTGTTAGTACCATTATACAAAGCACTGGTGAGACCTCAACTGGAATACTGTGTGCAGTTCTCATCTCCTATGTTTAAGAAAGACAAATTCAAACTGGAACCAGCTCCCATGTATGTCTCAGGTACGCTGCATACTTGATTGGCTTTTCATCGGCAGATCTCATGCTCCGCTGCATCCAGATGGGCATCCAGGATGTAAGTGCTCACACCACCCATTCTGAGTTGGAACAGATGCACAGGTGCTTGCTCCTGTCCTCCTCATACAATACTGCTACTATTGCCACCGCTTCTGCAGTTTGTGCCGAATAGGGATTGACAGTTCCTTGCAGCACTTGCTGGGAAAAGGGCTGAAAAGCAGCGTACCCAGTCTTTGGGTTGCCATCCTGGTAATAGCGACTTCCATTGGCAGCCCAGATGGTTAACCCCTGCTCCTTTGCTTTACTGAAGCTGGGTTTGATCCAGAAAGGTGACACGATGACTAGGTCCGTTGCTGGAAGTGGGCACTCAAGTTTCTGGCATTTGGTCAGCAATGCATATAGTAGTATGCTCAAATAGGATGATCTCTGCACTGCGATGTCTCTATTCAGGAGGTTGCGGGTCCAGTTGGCCAAACGAGGGGATGACACCCTGCCCTCGTTCACATGACCAGAGAGGACGTACCTTACTGGGGTGTGGGAAGTTCTGAGGATGACAGGAGACATCCCTACCAGGTGCTCCCAGTGCCCAAACTATGGAGTACCTCCCTTTCGCAGGCACTGAACTACCTCTTGACTTCACTCACGACTCTGGAGCCATAAGCCACCAGCTGCAGCCCAGTCCCCTGATCCTGCAGGAGGACTGCGCTGATGCCACTATCAGATGTTCCCAGTTGCAAATAGTATGGACAGTTGGGTTTAGGGTAGGCTAAGGCCGGTGCTTTGGCCAGAGCCTGCTTCAGCATGGTGAAAGCCTGCTGATGGCTTTCCTCCCATTGCCACTCCTGCCCCTTCCAAAATAACTAGTATAGTGGCTTAGCGATCTCTGCGTACTTGTCAATAAACTCCCTGGAGAAACCAGTGAGCCCTAGGCTGGACCGGAGGGCCAATACATCACACGGGGCTGGGAGCTTACAGATCAGCTCCATGCGCTGCTGATCTGGCCTCCATCTCTCTGGACCCAGATGGATTCCCAGGTAAATTACAGTGTCCAGGGCTATCTGGGGTTTTGCTGGGTTTATAATAAAGCCCGTCTCCTGGATCTTCCCCAGGACCTCTTCCAATGCATCCAGGTTCTCTTCCCTGGTTGGGGTGGTGATCAGTATGTCGTCCACACAGCTCAGAGTACTGTACCAATTCCTCGGGGACTTCCACATGGCTGACACAAAATGATGGCAGATGGAAGGAGTGTTGTGTAGCCCCTGTGGAGCCCTGGTAAAAGTTAGTGGTCTGCCTTTATACATGAAGGCAAACTTGTGCATTGATGACTGGTGTAGAGGGATGCTAAATAAGGTGTTGGATAAGTCCAGGACCAAGAAGCACTTGGCGCCTGCTGAGATCGCTACCATGATCTCCTTGTATTTTGCCACTACTGGGGCCAGCCTGGGTGTAATTCGGTTGAGTTCCCGATAGTCGACAGTCAAGCCCTAAGTCTTCTGGTCCACCTTCAGATGGGCCAAATAGGAGAATTGCACAGACTCTCCGATTCTATGAGCGCCCCTTGCTGCAAAAGGGCCTTGATGGTTGGCTTCAGGCCTTCTGCAGCTGCGGCAGGGTATCAATATTGCTTTAATGGCCTTGGATCCGGGCCGTCCACCCGGACCTCAGCGTTGATTCTGCCACTCTGGAGTTTGTTGCTGGCAAATGCTCCAGAATACTTCTGAGCTATAGCAGACATGTCAGCTTCCCACTGGGGCTTCTCAACAATTTGAAATACCTCTTTCCACCCTACATGCTTACTGAGGAGCAAACATGCTAGCTATCTGGGAAACACTGTTCTGCTGTGAACCACACATAGTTTTAAGGGCCCAGCATAGGCCATGTAGCTTTGGACATGTAGCCATAAGAAGGCATGGCCACAACAAAGAAGACATGACTAGGTAACTATGATCTACTGAAAGTACATGCCTGGAAGGAAGGAAAAGCAAGGTGGGCTCTGTCTGGTTAAAAATATGTGGGTGTAGGTGCACAGCCCCTTTGGTCATGAGTAGAAGAGCCCCACTGAATCACTAAGAAACCAACCAGGAGTGTAATTTCAGTTGAATGCACACACCACAGAGAAGTCAGGGAATTGAGTAAGATGTAGCTTTTCTTATGCAGGAGAAATTTACAAAAGGATCCAGAAAAGGTGAAGGTTGACAAAGAGAAGCAAGGGGATTGCAGAAGAATATTACCATGAGAATACTTTCCAGAGGGATACCTGGACAAGCTGCTGTTTGTGTGCGTAGACAAATGAAGACAAGACTGTGAAGAACTTCAAAAAGATTCACAAAACTAAGTGATTGGGTAACAAAATGGCAAATGAAATTTAATGTGGATAAATGTAAAGTAATGCACATTGGGAAAAATAACCCCAACTATACATACAATATGATGGGGGCTAATTTAGCTACAACAAATCAGGAAAAAGATCTTGGCGACAGTCAAAAAAGCAAACAGGATGTTAGGAATCATTAAAAAGGGGATAGAGAATAAGAGGAAGAGTATCTTATTGCCCTTATATAAATCCCTGGTACGCCCATATCTTGAATACTGCATACGGATGTGGTCTCCTCATCTCAAAAAAGATATACGTGCATTAGAAAAGGTTCAGAGAAGGGCAACTAAAATTATTAGGGGTTTGGAACGGGTCCCATATGAGGAGAGATTAAAGAGGCTAGGACTTTTCAGCTTGGAAAAGAGGAGACTAAGGGGGGATATGATAGAAGTATATAAAATCATGAGTGATATGGAGAAAGTAAATAAGGAAAAGTTATTTGCTTGCTCCCATAATACAAGAACTAGGGGCCACCAAATGAAATTAATAGGCAGCAGGTTTAAAACAAATAAAAGGAAGTTCTTCTTCACACAGCACCCAGTCAACTTGTGGAACTCCTTGCCTGAGGAGGTTGTGAAGGCTAGGACTATAACAGTGTTTAAAAGAGAACTGGATAAATTCATGGAGGTTAAGTCCGTTAATGGCTATTAGCCAGGATGGGTAAGGAATGGTGTCCCTAGCCTCTGTTTGTCAGAGGGTGGAGATGGATGGCAGGGAGAGATCACTTGATCATTACCTGTTAGGTTCACTCCCTCTGGGGCACCTGGCATTGGCCACTGTCAGTAGACAGGATACTGGGCTAGATGGACCTTTGGTCTGACCCAGTACGGCTGTTCTTATGTTCTTATGTAAGACACTTTCCCATTGAGGAATAGACTAGTATGTTACACTTTCAAATAGGGCTGATAACCATGGATGCCATCATATGAGTTGCCTGCTTGCTCCTGGACCACTTATGCAAGCAGTTCTTGAATTGTTGTCTGTAGACTGCTGATGAACCATATAGCAGTTGCTGGTGGCTCAGGAGAGCTGTCTGGTCATATGTTGCTGGCTCTTCTTTATTTCCAGGGGGTAAATTGCATTAAAAGAAGCTAAAACTACATTAAATCCTTTTCTAATATTACTTGTTCATATCAGTAATTTCTGTTTTTCTCATAGGGATGTTATCTGGAACTAGTGGTAAGCCACGTGGTCAGGAATGGGATGAGACATGGTCCGTGAAATACCTATCTGGAACTGGTGTTTTTCTCTTTTGGAGCACTTGGTAGTAAACAGCATTCACATAGTGTTGTTCATCAGGAGACATCTCCCAAACCACCTTTGCTGAGGCTGTAAGGCAGATCACTGGGTACACAATACATGCATTATTCAAGTACCTTTTCTGGAACATATATTTACTTTGCAACTCTTTTTGTACACTCACCCGCCAGCTTGAACATAGCCAGACTTGATCTGAGACACTTTGTGTGCAAGGGTGTGATTCTTCCCCTGCAGGATATAAGTAACTTGCACTGAAGTCAATAGGGAGAGAATCAGGCCCCTGATGTTTAACATTGTCAAAAGTCCAGGTAGTTTTATGCCTTTTTTTTTTTTAGCCTTATATGCAGGAAAAGACTATTACAGTCGTTACTTGCAAAACACATTGTAGAGAAGTACACTATTCACAAAAGTACACTTGCATTTTTCCTGAATTGCTCATGCATCGGTGAATGTTTGAGCTGGAAGAATGTTTTGGTAACCAACATGCAAACAGGTACATCAAATACCTTGTTTTGTTTACCAGATCCAATATCCAATACTGTTACTGCTCCTACATGTAACATACATTTGAAGTAGGATTTGCTGAGGTCAGATATGCAAACTTGGATGTGTGTTTTGCTATGCTAGAGCTGTGAAGTATAGCCCTAGTAGGTAATTCTGGGTATATGGTCCAAACCCATATTCAGAAAATGTATTGGTGCTAAAAATGAAAAAATCTTTTGCAATTTTCATTTTACAAGCAGAGTGTAGAGAAGATTTTAGAAAATGATAATTTTTTGGCTAACTCTGATAGTCTTCTTATAGGACATTTACACTTTTAAACCCCCGCCCCCAGAAGTCAGTGAGCCTTTGTTTCAAATAAACATTAAGTGCTAGTAGATAATACGGCTCTGGAATTATTCACCGTCTGAACAAAATTCATCCAGCTTACTCCTAAACTTATGTATCCCCCTGAAAATTGTTTGCAGTATTGTAGCTATCTCAGTCCCAGGACATTAGCCAAACAAGGTGGGTGAGGTAAGTAATGGTCCAACTTCTCTGTGAAAATGTTAGCTGAGAGAAAAAATTAATGGTCTGGGAGCTCTAGTGGTGTGGGAAATTAAACAATCTGGCCCCAAGCAGGGTGACCAGATAGCAAGTGTGAAAAATTGGAACACTTTTTTTTTTTTTTTGGGGGGGGGGGGCACGTATTTGCATATATAAGACAAAGATCCTAAGATCTGGACATCCGGTCACCCTAACCCCAAGCATCAGCTCGAGACTGGCACACAGGTTGGGAGGTGGGGTGACTGGAAATTTTGTGCCACTTCTCCAAGCCTGAGGCTGCCCTGTCTTGGGCTGGTCCTCTGAGGCTGTATTAACTTGTGCCAGCTCTGAGCACACCCAGAGAGGGCCTTTGTAACAGACAGAAAATCCCCAGGCACGGGGGAGAGCAGGAGAGGTAGGAGCCCAGGCTGGAATGACCCTGCAGCACAGCGCCCAGCTGCTTTACAGCCCGAGGGCATCCCTCCCCTTATGGCTAGTTGTGAAGATACACACAGCTCGATCACACCTGCTGGCTGGAATGCGGTTTGCAGACACGCCATGTGTCGTAGGGGATGCCCTGGGGGCTTATGTCCGATGCAATCAGAGCGCGTGTAGGGTAGCTCTGCGGGAACCGCTCCGTTCGTGTGGATGGGAAGCAGGGCTATGACCAGCTGAAACCAGGAGTCGGGCATATTTCCCAAGCGCTGGTTTCGGAGCCTGGCGCAAACCTGTGCGGGGCAGGGGCCCAGAGTGGGGAGGGGGATGCACAGCAGGCAGCTGGAGCCAGGCAGGGAGTGGGAGTGGCCCGGTGTAAACGGGCTCGCCGCGGTCTCCACACACCCCTCGCCTGCTGCAGCCACCCGGAGCCAAGTTTCGCTTCTCCGTAAAGGAAACCGAAACTGCCCCCTTGCCTTCCCCAGCCAGCGGCGTCTGTCACATGCTCCCCGCTATTAAATGGAGCCCGCGCCCCTGCCCGGCGCTCCAGAGCGCTGCAGCCCAGCACCGCGATGCACCTGGCCGAGATGCGCAGCTTGCCCCAGGCGCTGGCGATGTTATTCCGGGTCCTCCAGGCGCAGCTGAGCGCCCTGTGGCTCTGCCTAGCGCCCTTCTCCTGCCGGCTCCGGGGGGCGCTGCTGCCGGGGAGGAGCCCCCCGCTGCTGGAGGAGGGCGCTGGGGCGCCGGATGGCGCCGAGGTGCCCACGGTCCCCACCAGCGTCAACTATCACTTCACCCGCCAGTGCAACTACCGCTGCGGCTTCTGCTTCCACACGGCCAAGACCTCCTTCGTGCTGCCCCTCGAGGAGGCCAGGAGGGGGCTGGCCATGCTCAAGGAGGCGGGTGAGTCTGCCCCATCGCTGGTCCTGGAACCTCCGGGGTGAACTCCGCTGCTGGGACCAAGGCTGTAGGCTGAGGGTATCCGCCTCCCGCCTGGCGAGGTCATCCAATTAGTGCAGCAAATACTCTGACATGGTCCAAATTGTGATTGATTGCTATTATTATTATTAATGATTAGGATTATTTTAAATTTATTATCCAAATGTTGAATTTTATGGGGAGCGGAATTGACAAAATCCCCCCTTTTGATCAAAATTTTCCCCAATTCTCTCTCCCTCCGCACCTTTCTCTGCTAGCCCTGAATTAAAGCTGTGACCCAGCAGAGTAGGTTCAGTCTCCAATTCTCTCCTTATTCAGTCATGTGCTGAAAAAATATTGAAAGTACAGTATGGGGGGGGGGGGACAAATTTGGAGCAGTGCTGCTATGTGGCATCTTCATAAAATGTAGCCAAAATTTCTCCCCCGTAAAAAAAATAAACCTCCTTTGCCATTTCAGACGAATAGGTTTAGTTTTGGTTCAACTAGGAGGGAGCTCAAACTGCACCTGAAAGTTACAATCTAGTTGCTGCCTTAAATGTGAAAAGATACAAAAACTGCAGTAGAGGCTGATATCATCTAAAAGTGGGGAGGCAAATCTGACTTGTAAAGGTCTGGTTTACAAGTAAAGAGGACTGATTATATTATTAGCCCACATTTTCAAAGCTTGAGTGCCTGAAGATAGCCTGCTAAATCCAAAAATAAAGTATCTAAATGTGGATTTAGGAGTACCTTTTCAGATACCCAGGTTTGAAAATATTGGCCTTATAATTTTAATGATTTGTAAATAATCTTCTATACAATAATGTGCATGGTACTTTACATCCTGAATAGAGACGAGGGGTGAAATCTTGGCTCCATTGAAGTCAATGGGAATTTCATATGTTTATGAAAATCATAGCAAAACTTTAGCAGAAAAAGGGGTTTCCCCTCTTCATACATATTTGAAACAGTTTATTGAACTCAATGGGAGCTCTATGGACTGTGGTTCACCATTAGTATATCTGTGCAAATCATCTGCATTCTTCTGTGCATATGTTGTGAGAAAAAGTTCCCAAAACTTAAATTGAGCCAATTTAAATAGTATTTCTCTTTTTTTGTCAAATACTAGGTATGGAAAAAATAAACTTTTCAGGAGGAGAGCCATTTCTGCAAGAGAGAGGAGAATTTGTGGGCAAATTGGTCCAGTTTTGCAAGCAGGAACTAAAACTGCAAAGTGTCAGCATTGTGAGCAATGGCAGCATGATTAGAGAACGATGGTTCAAGCGCTACGGTAAGAAAAAATGATGTATATGTTTAAAAAGATGCATGGGTTTCAGGAGTCTTCTCAATTCAACTTTATAGTAAGGTGTCTGACTGTGAATATTGTTGTTAATAATACATTTACAGTAAATTCAAACAAAACCAAATAAACTTACGTGTACTTTTAAATCGGAGGTATTTAGACTGACTTTAAATACATTAGCCCCAGGTGTCCCATGTCTGTGTAGAAGAGGGGTGTGTCACCTTTGAGATGCTCTCCAGTCCTCCCATGACCATGTGGAATCCTCTTTGATAGGGTTCCTCATGATGGGTTTTGAGGGTGTACTTGACGGTGGAAAGTGGCAGAGCTGGGCACTTAATGACTCTTTACTACAGACATTGAATATAATGTAATGTTTTGTCTATTTCAGGTGAATATCTAGATATTCTTGCAGTTTCCTGTGATAGTTTTGATGAGGAAGTCAATGTTTTAATTGGCCGTGGACAAGGAAACAAGAACCACATTGAGAATCTCCAAAGACTGAGAAAGTGGTGCCGAGATTATGCTGTGGCTTTTAAATTAAATTCAGTAATTAATAGATTTAATGTTGACGAAGATATGAACGAACAGATTGAGGCACTAAATCCTATCCGATGGAAGGTAAGTAAGAAATACAAGGCCACATGTTCTCTTCTCAGGGAAAGGGGAGAAGCAGGAAGGTAGGGTTGCCAGGCATCTGGTTTTTGACTGGAATGCCTGGTTGAAAAGGGACCCTGGCGGCTCCAGTCAGCACTGCTGACTGGGCCTATAAGAGTCTGGTCAGTGGCGCAGCAGGGCTAAAGCAGGCCTCCCATACTACAAACCCCTCGGCCCCAGCCTGGAGCCCCCTCCTGCAGCCCAAACCCTTCATCCCCAGCCCCACCCCAGAGCCTATACCCCCGCACCCAGAACCTCTCCCCCAGCCCCAAGCCTTCTCCCATACTATGAACGCCTTAGCCCCAGCCTGGAGCCCCCTCCTGCACACCAAACCCCTCATCCCTGGCCCCACCCCAGAGCCCACACCCCCAGCCGGAGCCCTCACCCCCGCCCATGCCCCAATCCCCTGCCCAAGCCCAGAGTCCCCTCTCACACCCTGAGCCCCTCATTTCTGTCCCCATCCCAGAACCCGCACCCCCAGGTCAAGCCCTCACTCATTCCTGCACCACAAACCTCTGCCCCAGCCCAGTGAAAATGAGTGAGGGTGGGGAAGAGCAAGCGATGGGGGGAGGGGGGTTGGAGGGAGTGGGGTCGGGGCCTCAGAAAAGGGGCGGGGCCTCAGAGAAGGGCGGGACAAAGGTGTTTGGTTTTGTGCAATTAGAAAGTTGGCAACCCTCCAGGAAGGGGGCATGGTGGAGCAGAGCTCTGCTATGCCTGATCTTCCAATTGGGTGAGATAGAGCTGTGGTTCTAATTGCTGATGGCACTTAGTATCAGGGATCTGTAACCGATTCCCAGACAGGCCACCTGCCTCACTGCATTTGAGTGACACTCAGATACTGTCGAGAATTTGCCCTTTCGTGTTATTTACAAGGAAATATTTTTTCACCATACAGAAGGCTGGTGATTTTGGGACATATAGGGAACGTCATGTTTTTTTATAGGAAAAAAAATTGAAAATGTCATATTATTTTGAAAAAAGGAAGAAGTCTGAATACACAATATTAATTATTATTAAGTATATTTTTCATTAGAAAAGTGTTAAATAGCTATCCTCATTAGTTTAAAATCTTGTAAGGCTAGCATGCTTTTAAATGTGCAAAGACACATGGAAGAGTCTTTCTCAATTGTTAGAGCCTGATCCTCCACTCTATTACACTAGTTTGCAGCATTTTAATTCAATTGAAATAAATGTAATTGAATTGGAATAAAACTGGTATAACAGAGTGGGGCATCAAGCAGTTTGATCTCTAGGAAAAAAACGATGAGAGAAATCTTGGCCCCACTGAAGTCAATGGCAAAACTCTCATTGACTTTAATGGGGCCAGGATTTCATCCTATTGGCGTCTCTCATTTAGGCTGGTTTTACACTCAGTGGTATGCTGGTGTCACTCCATGGACTTCACTGAAGATTCAGCCAGTTGAAACCACTGTGAAAAGAGAGACCCAGGCCCTCTCAGTCATAGTGGGGTTTATGTTTTGTTTTTTCCCATGGTAATTATGACAGATATACAACCTTCATCATGTACTTTCTGTCTTTCAGGTATTCCAATGCCTGCTCATTGAAGGAGAGAATACAGGTGAAGATGCACTGAGAGAAGCAGAGAAATTTATGATCAGTGATGAAGATTTTGAACGATTCCTAGATCGCCATAGAGAGATCTCATGTTTAGTACCAGAATCTAATCAGAAGGTAAAATGAAGCTATTCTTTGATAATTCTTTATGATCAGAAACTAGAAAATAGCATGGTAGCTAATGCTTTGCTTACTAATACTTTGCTTAGAAGTTAGACAATATAATTCCTTTAGCAGAAGTTAGACAATATAATTCCTTTAGCAGCTGGTTTTTTTTATATTTGGAGAATTTTAAAAAATATCTATTCCGTATGGAGTGAAAAGCACATAACACTGGGATACTTACAGTTATGGAGCCCAATTCCACCCCCATTGAAATCAGTGGGAATTTTACAATTGATTTCTATGGTAGCTGGACCAGGCAATGTTGGTGGTACTAAGGTAGATGGGGGCATTAAAAATACCAACAGAGTAACAGTAATAGGTTAGGTTTTCTAAGCGAAAACCTGCATAGTGAATTTAAAACAAAACAAAACAAAAAAGAATCCAGAGGAATTTAGTGCCAGATCACAACATTTAAGGATGGTCACATTTTAATTGATAAGTTTTTTAAAATTCGGATCCCAGTTTTCAAATGTGGATGCTTCAATAGGCCACATCCTTCCTTTTGAATTTCATATAATCATTTAAACATGTAAAATGGGTATTCACTGTACATATCTAAGTGCTGATGTGAACATCCAAGTAAGTGATTGGATATTTTTTAAAAGCACCTGAATCCATTTAAGCACCCATATTTCAATCTGATGCTTCAACCACACAAAAAATGGTAGTCAAGCAACAATTCGTTCTTTCATAAAAAGCCACCTTCATGGTTCTCTATCTGCTACTCACTAAGAGCATGATTCAAAGTTCATCGAAGTGAATGGAAAGACTCCAACTGATTCCAAAGGACTCTGGATCAGGCCCTAAGGGAATGGATACTTATTATGCCTATACCTTACTTCTCCCCTAACTTTCACTAAAAACATAGATTTTAGTTTGTCTAGTAATTTATAGTTTTTTCTATACTTTTACAGATGAGAGACTCATACCTCATTCTGGATGAATATGTAAGTTTTTGTTTGCTACTTAATGAGTTAATATTTGTCTATCAGTTAATATGGGCTATGCTATTATTCATGGTTTAGCAGGCTAAATTACAATTATTTCAGTTTAATGTTTACCCCTATACAGCACTTTCCACATGTTTCTGAAAGAATGGCCTGCTACCTGTGGATGCAAGGAAATTGTATTCATCATCATAAACATTTAGACAACTCAGACACAGGATCTGATCCTGCAAATGGACCTGAGTGAGCAGCTTCACAAGTGCATAGGGGTCCATCTGCATGCAACCAATTGCAGGATCAAGAACATAGTTTACACATCTGTTATATTTGATCCTCACTGTGAAGTTCAATTTGCAGAACTAATTTGTATGGGAATGTGTATTCTTTACCTATATGTAAACTAAGCAGGATATTTTCTAACTCTCTTTGTACCATCTTTTAGGAGAAAAAAAAGACCCTGGTCCTGCAAAGATTTACTCATGTGCTTAACTTTACACTTGCGAGTAGTTTCATTGGCTTCAGTGGAATTATTACTCACATGCATAGAGCTAACCATGTGTATGAGCCTTCGCAGGATTGGGGTTTAAGTTATTTAATTTTGTAGAAATACTCCACTTTTAGCTACTTTCTAATTTTCTTAATCTATGAATTTTCTAGATGCGTTTTCTGAACTGTAGAAATGGACGGAAAGAGCCTTCCAAATCTATCCTGGATGTAGGCGTAGAACATGCTATAAAATTCAGTGGATTTGATGAGAAGATGTTTCTGAATCGAGGAGGAAAATATGTGTGGAGTAAAGCAGATATGAAGCTAGAATGGTGACTCCAAGTATTTTTTTATTGCACATGTGCTTTGTAGTACTATAATAATAATAATTATTTTTGACATAAGTATTGTATGTTTGTTTCTTATTTTTATGCTTTATATATATGCCAAAGACCATTTTTAATTAAAAGTAGAGTAATGTTAATTGCAGAGAAAATAGTGTGTGTAACTTTAAATTTTAGCTTGCTTAAAACTAATCTTTTTGAAATTTAGATTGTTTTTATCTACTGTGTACTCAGGGATTGCTAAATAATGATTGAATTTAGATATAAGATGATCTCCCAAATCTAGTACTTACCTAGTCTCTTAAAATTCTTAAACTACACCTTCCACTATGGTAAAATATATTTTAAAAATATATGTAGTTCTAGGCATAAAGAGTATTGCATTAAATTAGAAAAAGTCATATAGGAAATAGTTTTAAAATAATAAATCAGTGACCCAGAAAAACAAAAACAACAAATGCAACATCATAATATATTTCTTTAATGACAAGTTAGACAGGTAGATTTCTTATCATGAAGCTTGTTCTGCCTAGTTCTTAAGAAATAATAAGTTACAATTCCAGGCTAGGTCACTAGGGGGCAAATCAGTAGTGCTTTGAAGACAATGCTGACATTTTCTTGAGTAAGAACTGTTGAATCGGGCTAGCTACCATAATATATGACTGAGGCATAAGCTAAATTAAGTTAAATGGAAACCAGTGCCAAGTGAAACATCCAATTGTCACTTTGCAAGCATTTATTTGTGAAAGTGCATATTTCCTCCAGTATTTGTAAATGTGATGCAGGGTGCAATTTTCTCGTGTTCACTAGAGAATGCTACTTTTGTTAGGGGAGAATATGAAATTTTTCCCAAAACATAATCATGTTTTTACCCTTGATGGTAAACATTATTTCACTGGAAACTGACAGTGTTTCTCATGGGAAACAATCTTTTGTTTTAATAAAAAGTATTCAAGGTGAAAACCAAATATTTTGCTTTGTACGTGAATCCACTCAAATCTTACTTTTTAAATGATTTTTTCCCCACATCCTGCTCTCGTGGGGAGCTCTATTAGAGAGAGTGGACAGAATTCTGTAATGCCTGCCTTGTGTTAAAGAAATGCTAGAGTTATTTGCTGTATATTTTGCTAAGCCAGGAAGTCAGAAACCACAAAGTTCACAAACCATATGTCTTCATTTAGAAGCCAGCTTGGCTTAGTAATCACCCTTATTTAGTAGCTGCACCAATAACATACAAGCTGTAAGTGAAACCAATAAAATTTAATAACAGCCACCTTTGATTTCAAGGGGTAGCATCAACTTGAAATATAGTAAACTCAAAAACACGAGTTAGAAGTAATTTCAGTTATTACACTTGTGCCTGAGCCGTCCCCCTCGCCCCCCCCCCCCCCCGCCGCCAATTGTGATGGTTTTACAGTTATGTTTTTCTACTTTTAAAAATGTTTTTTTCTCTTCCTAATTTTTTGTGTGAAAAACCCTACAAACAGGCAACTCACTGAGGACCCGATCCTGCAGACACTTATGTGTGAGTAAGTTTACTTATTCAGATAGTCCCATTGAACTTAGGCCTGGATCCTCAAAGATATTTTGGCTCCTAACTTCCATTGAAATCAGTGAGAGTTAGGTGCCTAACTATCTTTGAGGATATGGGCCTCAATGCTTATAGTTACTTACGTGCATAAGAGTTTGCAGCATCGGGCCACAGCATGTGTCAAATGCTAGTGTAAATAAATAATAGAGAAATATACATGTTTTCTCTAATTTCTTTCAATTATAGTAATTTTACTTCTTGTTTTAACAATAATAGGTAAAGTATTTTCGGAGAGAAATTAAACTTTTAATTTGACTCTTTAAAGCTGCAGCATTAGATGATTACAATGGTCCCTCTGGCCTTGGAATCTATGAAAGGGAGAAGTAATTAAATGTAATAGAAGCCACAGCTTCTAGATAGAGTTTTATGGTATTACACCCTGCTGAAAAAATGGGAGAATATTTTTAAATCGTAAATTTAGGTCTGTATTTTATTGTCCTAACCATAATGATGTAGAGCCCTTAAAGAACAAAAGAGTGCCGAGAGAATTCTACAATCATTACATTGTCTATACATAGATTTTTATTAATTTTTTTTTCTCAAGGCATTTTAACTTCTCCAGATAGAATTAAAAGGCTTGATCCCACAATCTTTAAATAAAATTCCCCATGACCTCAGTTGGAGTTTTCCCTAAGTAAAGACTGTGGGACAACACCCAAAGTATATACTTGTGTCCTTGAATATGATTTTTTCTTATGGCTAAAATCTTGGATCCAACATATATCCTTTGCAGCCAGGCTGTGAGCTGAGGAGTTGGAATTCTCTGTGATTTCTGGTCCAGCCCCAGCTTGAGGAATGGCTAGCGCTAGTGTCTCCTTGTATCATTAAATCCATCAGCCTACTGCTAACCCAAAATGCCTGCTGCGTAGCAGCATGCAGGGAGCCTCCTCAGGTATGAGCCACACACACAGAAGTATACAACCCCTATGCAGACCCTTTTAATCTTGCCACCCTTCCTGCCCCTCTGTGATTTTCACAAGAGAAATGCAACAGTTTTGCTACAGGAATAAAAGAGTTAGAGAGCAGAAGCTAAAAAGTGAATAGAAAAGCAACTAAAAAAATTCATACATTTAGAAACATTTGAAAAGAATGATAAAGAACCAAAATTTTCAGAGTGCTGTGAAGAGAGTTCTGATTTGTGTTCTTACTTTTCACATTCAGTCCTGTGGGATTTTCATTGTCTTTACTACAATATTAAATAAAATAAACCCAAACCCACTGTATGTGGTATTGCTTCAAAGGAGATGAAAATTGTCTGCACCAAGATACATCACAATGAGAACTTGCTTTAGTTTTTAA
The DNA here is from genome assembly GCF_011386835.1 of Chrysemys picta bellii. Lineage (NCBI taxonomy): Eukaryota > Metazoa > Chordata > Testudines > Emydidae > Chrysemys > Chrysemys picta. The sequence goes on along the minus strand of NC_088793.1, from coordinate 35,724,410 downwards.
GATACTTTGAAGGCCAAACCTTAGCAGTGAATAGACACTTTATACATTTTACAATTTAAGGTGCTTCTGAATGAAAAAATCCTTGTCGTTTAAAGTTTTAGGTTTTTGACTGTAATAAAATGAAGGGGTTTTATCCATAGCTATAAGTTTCAGTATTAATCTAGACTGATGTGTGCTATTTTTACATAGATACAGTATATAGATGTGGTTCCTATTAGAACAAATTGTATATTTTAGGCCCTGATCATTTAGACACGCACTTGACTTTAAATATGTGACTTTAGGTCTCAATCCTGGAAACATATATGTGCTTAACTTTACTAACATGAGTAGTCTCATGGTAGTTAAGAACAGGCATATGTGTTTGCAGGATCAGGCATTAGCTTGCACAGTAATTTTTTAGCACTTTTATTGCTTTTTATATTAGGAAAAGTGACAGGTAGAAAGAACTCAATGCACTTGAAGTCAGTAAGAATTTTTTCTGAGTAAGTAATGTAGGATATGCCCTATCTGATGTGCTTAGCTTTCATTATAAAGTGTAACTGTAATATTTTAGTGTGTTGCAGAAATATGATGTTGCATTTATTTATTATTACTACTGAATTTTTTAAAATGTTTTGTAAAAAGTTGATATTAATATATTGTGCATTGTAATAAAGTCTTTTAATTTTCTTAAATGTACCTATAGTTTATTTTTGTAACATATAACACAGAACCATATAATCTATCATATTCACAAGGAGTGTTCAATTTTGGAATCTAAGATCCTAGTCCAGCAACAGACTCTGTAAGACTGCCTTGACCATACAGAGCTGATTGCAGGATCTGGGGCTAAATGTAGATTCTTTTCTTACTGCAGTGCATTTGTTATGTGGGGCTGGGACACCAAAGATTTGGGTTATATTCCCAGTTTTGCCACCTTGGGCAAGTCATATCCTGTCTCTGTGTCTCAGTTTCCCCATCTATGAAATGGGAATAATGATACCAACCACCTTTGTAAGTCTTTTGAGATTTACTGACCAAAAGTGCCATGTAAGAGCTAGATATCAGTATTATATGGCTGAGTTGATCACTCCATGTTGTATGAACACAATTATGTTACATTGTATTGTCAACCTGACAGGCTATGTGGGGAACACAACTAGCTACACGTATTTGAAAGGCACAAATAGATAGAAGTGACAAAACCTGGTGGCTCCTAGGTGGGAGTAGTTGAAAGTGACACCTATACAGCAGTGGTTCCCAAACTGGGGTTTGTGAACCCTGGGGGTTCACGAAATGTTACAGGGGGTTCTTGGGGAAAAATTCCCTAATGACAGACAGAGCTGTCCTTAGGGACCACAGGCAGCACCGGGCCAGCAGCCCAGAGCCCCTAGACTTCTAAGAGCTAAGCAGATCAAAGCAAGCATATCTATCACACTCAGGAGATTTAAACTTCAAGACTCCTTATAAGAAATGGAAAGGGAGGTGGATATTTTTTGCTATTTTTAAAATTAAATAGGCAGCTAGTATTGTTATAAAAAATATTATGAAGAACAAGTTTAAGCTTTGTTGTAACATGCATTGTTTGCCTGGACTGCTCAAGACCTGAATGCTTGTGTAGGAGGAACTCTTTGAGTTGGCTTCTTAAATACCTTCATGCTGTTTCACATCTGATACTCCTTGAGGAAACATAGGAGCCTTGTTGTATAACAGGCTTATTCAAAGTGATACAAGCTAGTAAAGTGAGATCTTGGAAGAGTGTTGCCGTTTTCATAATGTAATAAAAATACTGTAATGATAAATAATAATTAATAATAAATAGTGTGTAATAAGCATGTCATAAAAACAAATTTCATATTTCCCAGATCACTGCTTTTACAGTTTATATTCAGGTAAAGGAGAAAATCCCTGGAAATATTCATTTTTAGGAGGGGGTTCACGAGACTAGACATTTTAGTGAAAGGGGTTCACAGGTTGTTAAAGTTTGGGAACCACTGCTATACAGCATCATCCACCCATCTTTGGGATACAGTGTAAGCTCCTGGACTGGCGGTCCAAAAGATTGAGACTTCATAGTTCTTAGGGTAGGCTTGTATGGCTGGCCTTACTATATTTTGCAATACTAACATTTTCCCTCCCAGTGGCAGGGATGTAGTCTAGTTGATTGAATGAAATATTTCCCATTTCTAATGTCTATGATTATCTGTTCCTGCCACTGTTCCTCTCTTGACTTGTGGAGAGAGAGAGAGAGAAACTGGCTATTATTTGATGTCCCTTCTAAAATAGGGTGACCAGACAGCAAATGTGAAAAATCCGGACGGGGGTGGGGGTAATAGGAGCCTATATAAGAAAAAGACCCAAAAATCGAGACTGTCCCTATAAAATTGGGACATCTGGTCACCCTATTCTAAAATCATCAAGGTTCCTCAATAAACTTTTCCTCCTGCTTCTCTAGCAGGCAAATCTAGTCCTTATCGTACATCTGTTTTTTCTAATTCTAATAGTCTCTGTTCAGCTGTTGAATGATTTGATGAACCAGGAAGAGAAAAAATGGTGCAGGAACCAAGCATTCAGATACGGGGTGCTGGCATAATATTTTATAGAGGGGGTGCTGATGACAGAAATCATGTATTTGGTGTTTGTTATTACCACTCCAAACCAGCAGCACCCATTGTTCAGCACCATAGTGAGGGAGGCAACCTAGTGACCGAGGATGTGGAAAAAGCTAATGTACTCAATGATTTTTTTGCCTCTGTCTTCACGCACAAGGTCAGCTCCCAGATTGCTGCACTGGGCAGTACAGCATGGGGAGAAGGTGACCAACCCTCTGTGGAGAAAGAAGTGGTTCGGGACTATTTAGAAAAACTGGACGTGCACAAGTCCATGGGGCCGGATGCGCTGCATCCGAGGGTGCTAAAGGAGTTGGCGGGTGAGATTATTGCAGAACCATTAGCCATTATTTTTGAAAACTCATGGCGATCGGGGGAGGTCCCAGATGACTGGAAAAAGGCTAATGTAGTGCCCATCTTTAAAAAAGGGAAGAAAGAAGATCCGGGGAACTACAGGCCAGTCAGCCTCACCTCAGTCCCTGGAAAAATCATGGAGCAGGTCCTCAAGGAATCAATTATGAAACATTTAGAGGAGAGGAAAGTGATCAGGAACAGTCAGCATGGATTCACGAAGGGGAAGTCATGCCTGACTAACCTAATTGCCTTCTATGATGAGATAACTGGCTCTGTGGATGAGGGGAAAGCAGTGGATGTGTTATTCCTTGACTTTAGCAAAGCTTTTGATACAGTCTCCCACAATATTCTTGCCGCCAAGTTAAAGAAGTATGGGCTGGATGAATGGACTGTAAGGTGGATAGAAAGCTGGCTAGATCGTCGGGTTCAACGGGTAGTGATCAATGGCTCCATGTCTAGTTGGCAGCCGGTTTCAAGCGGAGTGCCCCAAGGGTCGGTCCTGGGGCCGGTTTTGTTTAATATCTTTATTAATGATCTGGAGGATGGTGTGGACTGCACTCTCAGCAAGTTTGCAGATGACACTAAACTAGGAGGCGTGGTAGATACACTAGAGGGTAGGGATCGGATACAGAGGGACCTAGACAAATTAGAGGATTGGGCCGAAAAAAACCTGATGAGGTTCAACAAGGACAAGTGCAGAGTCCTGCACTTAGGACGGAAGAATCCCATGCACTGCTACAGACTAGGGACCGAATGGCTAGGTAGCAGTTCTGCAGAAAAGGACCTAGGGGTCACAGTGGACGAGAAGCTGGATATGAGTCAACAGTGTGCTCTTGTTGCCAAGAAGGCTAACAGCATTTTGGGCTGTATAAGTAGGGGCATTGCCAGCAGATCGAGGGACGTGATCGTTCCCCTTTATTCGACATTGGTGAGGCCTCATCTGGAATACTGTGTCCAGTTTTGGGCCCCACACTACAAGAAGGATGTGGAAAAATTGGAAAGAGTCCAGCGGAGGGCAACAAAAATGATTAGGGGTCTGGAGCACATGACTTATGAGGAGAGGCTGAGGGAACTGGGATTGTTTAGTCTCCAGAAGAGAAGAATGAGGGGGGGATTTGATAGCAGCCTTCAACTACCTGAAGGGGGGTTCCAAAGAGGATGGAGCTCGGCTGTTCTCAGTGGTGGCAGATGACAGAACAAGGAGCAATGGTCTCAAGTTGCAGTGGGGGAGGTCCAGGTTGGATATCAGGAAAAACTATTTCACTAGGAGGGTGGTGAAGCACTGGAATGCGTTACCTAGGGAGGTGGTGGAGTCTCCTTCCTTGGAGGTTTTTAAGGCCCGGCTTGACAAAGCCCTGGCTGGGATGATTTAGCTGGGAATTGGTCCTGCTTTGAGCAGGGGGTTGGACTAGATGACCTCTTGAGGTCCCTTCCAACTCTGATATTCTATGATTCTATGACCACTGTTCAGCAGCACCACTGTTCAGAGACCCAGGGAATGGTAACGTAGGTCACTTTGAATTAGGGCAGTTTTAAAAGTGGGAGACAGGGTATGCCTCACCAGCCTTGCTGGCAAAAGGGAAACACGTCCCAAACGGCCTCCAAACAAGCCCCGCAGCAGGGAGGCTGCCTCCACAGGAGGGAGACTTGTGGGGGAGGATGCATCTCGCTAGTTGTAGTGGGAGCGTGGGGTCTGCAGAGGGCGCCCACGTGCGCGTGCTGGAAACCTAGCGGCCGCTTCCAGGCAGCCAGTCAGCGGCTGCAAAACCACTGAAGCTTAATGGCGTCTTTGTGCTTAGATTAGCTGCTCCCTCCCCCCTCCGCACCTGGAAAGCCCCGAGCGGCGCACACTTGGCTGCGCGGCTCACGGGGCAGGGGACTGGGCTCGGAGCAATGCCCGACGCGCGGCCGCCGCCCTGCCCAGGCTGCTAAGCGTGCGGTGCATGGTCCATGCAAGCGGCCGCAGGAGCCGCGCAGGCTGCAGGGCGCAGGAGGCGCCCGCTTTGGGGAGGCAGCCGGCGCAGGCACGGAGGCGACAGCAGCATCTCTTCTTCCCCGCCGAGGCTGCAGCGGCAGACGGGTAAGGGGCGGCAGCATCCTGGGTATCCCGCTATCGCTCCAAAGGCGGGGAGGTGGCGTGAACGTGGCGGTGGTACTTAGGCCAGTGGGACCAGGTTCGGACCCAGCCGCGCGGGGTGTGTTACGGGGGTGAGGGGTGTCAGAGCTCTAGGGCCGCCCCAGGTGGGGTTGTAGATTAGGCCACTGTGTGATGTCAGGGCCCAGCACCCAGAGGATACGTGGGGGATCTGGGTCTCTCCTGCCCTCTTTTGCTCCACACCCGCGGTGAATGAATGGCAGCAAGCCACGGCGTCTTCGGGCTATTTCGTGCCCCAGCAGCAATCGCGCAGGAGAGCGGCAAGAGTGCACTGTGTGTGTGTGACTTCCCCACTGCAGCCTCCTGTCCCAGCAGCACTGGCGCCCACCCTTCTTGTGACTGAGCTGAATTGCTGCTACTGCCTGCGGTCCTATTTGTCCAGCCCCCTACCCCACCCCCTGCATCTCTTGCCCTAGAAGCAGGCAGGTGTGGGGCGGAGGCTGGGGTTTGCACAAGCCCAGCAGCAGGGGGAAGATGCAGTCGGGCGCTGCCGCCTCTGTCACTTTGCTATCCCGATTCCACACGGCTTGTTAGCGAGGAAGCAGCAGCGAGACAATCTCTCAGGCTAATCCTTTCGAGCGACAGATTTTCTGCAGGAAAAAAAGGCAAGAGCTGTCGACTCTTGGCCCGGCCTGGAGTTGTGAAGTGTGGTGGTGGAGGCGGGGTGGCTGTCGGGAGGGTGGGGGGGGGGCTAGGGGCTTTTTTTTTTTTTGGTGTGGGTAGGGGGCTGGGTGGTGACCCCTCCACCCCTCTGATCCCTTTGTGTTGTGTCCAGCTTTCTCTTATACAGGGAGGAGGTTTTCTTTTGCTTCCCCAGCCTTCTCCACCTGTGTCTAGTGCAGGTGGGTTGTGATCATCTGAACAATTTGCCTTTGTGCTGCAAAGTGGGGGTGCAGGTTTCTTGTAGGGAGCTGGTGCCGAAGCTTAACAACCCCAGAATGGGCAGAGAGCCTCAAATTATGGTGGAAAGAAGAAACAGAGTTCCTGTGTGTCTGTGTGGCCACCTCCTCAAGGGAACAAAAAACTGGCAGAGGGCACACTCCAGCCCCGGCTCTCTAATCCAAGCCATGACAGCTCCACTCACTGTGAACTTGGCTGCTGCTATTCTTGGTGTCTATGTTTTAAACAAAGCCTTGTGAAAGGGCCCGCAGGAAACCCATCCTGTGTCACCAGGGCAGTTAGTGATTGCATTAGGGAGAGCTGGTTGTAGGTTGAGTGGGGGAGGGAAGAAATGAGGCTGCCTAGTGTATTGTGCCGTGCTCCTCTGCTCCCCTTTTGTCCGTGGCTGTTCAACTATGCTTTCTTTCTGTGCTGGACGGTACCCAGGACACCGTTAGTTAATGTTGTAGGTTACCATAGGGTGTTTCAAATCCACTTACATAAAGGGCTCTATTTTAGTCTACACACCCTCGATACAAGTATGAGCTCCTGTTACTGGTTTGGTTTTTTTTTTTTTTTTTTTTAACGAGTAATTCAAAATAAATGTTTCTCCTTTTGTACAACAAGTCTCAAAGAACTATGAAGGGCTTTTGACTTTTCTTTGCTAGAAATGGTATTATTTCAGTTTAAAGAACCTCTGGCAATGGCTGTTCAATTCTAGAGACATTACCAAACTATAACAGCTATTATGAAAGATATACCATAATAAATGAGGAAATATTGCTACTGATGGTATAGCTCACAGAGGCTATTTACAGGAACTGTAACTAAAAAAACGCTGATCATACTCCGTACTTATTAACACTCGTATATCTTCTGTGATATGATGCTTAGAGAGGAACTAAACCATTTCAGAACAATTCTGAATCTTGAAGTAAGGAGAGACACCTATTACTGAATAGTGATTGGAACAAGTCTCTTATGGAGAATGAATAAGCATGAATCCTCCTGAGATATGGACAGCAGTCTCTTTTTAGCCAACATTTTAGGGGGGAAAAGGTTTGGCTGGTTTTGGGTTATAAAAGTGGAAAAAAGCGGTTTCTGAATTTTCCCCCCCACTGGTACAAAAGTGAAACTGTCATTGATCTTATCAACACAGGAATAATAAGTAACCAGATCGTAAATACCCTGATTTTTCTGAAAGGCTTAGCACCCTCAAATTCCTTTGAAAAAGGCTGGCACTATATCAGTATATGTAGTACTTGCCTATGGACCATTGAATTGAGGAGAGATGATGAGGGATGAAAACAGACATTAGACATTTTAATTTCCACCATATCCCTAGATGATCAGTCACTTCCTTTTGTGAAACAAATTGTTTGAGCTTTACAATGATAATTTATGAATGATGGACTTATTTTTGGTTTGTTTACATGGTGAAATGATTTGTTTGTAAGAGTTATGGCTTCATTTGATGGCAGGAGAGAGATCCCTTGATCATTACCTGTTAGGTTCACTCCCTCTGGGGCACCTGGCATTGGCTACTGTTGGCAGACAGGATACTGGGCTGGATGGACCTTTGGTCTGACCCAGTATGGCGATTCTTATGTTCCCAGACTGGCTAGCAGTAGTGCTTTGGAGATGAGATAAAGAAAGGGACAAATCTTTCTTTCTTTGAGGACAATGAGTTTTGCTACTGATTTCAATGGGAAAAAAATTAGGCCAGAAGTGTATGTCTGGTTCATGCTTTATTTCACCTTTAGGTTACTTCCAGGACATTGGTGACACTTTCTTACATATGTATCTTTGTATTCTATTATGCCAATGTTAATGTGTAATTTGACATATTCACTAGTCTAAACTACAGGTCACGATGAATATATTTACAGTAACAAAACATACCACGTGCGTACATGTGTGTGTGTCTCTTTATATATACACACACACACTGCCAGATTGTACATTAGTTGTAGTTACTGCCACAATAAGTGTGAGGCTGATAAACTTTGATTTGAAGCTAATAAAAGATGTTTTCATTGTGTTCGGACAGTTTGGTAGTAGATGATCTTTTCCCCACACCAACGCTGGTAGTTATTGGGGTAGATTGTCTCCATGTTTTGTATTGTTAGGTACCCATAGACTTTTGGGTATGAGGCACCCTATTAATACTGTTAATTATGTCCACTTTTAAGCTTAAAATATACAAAACATATATTGTAAGGGAGCCATCTGGAGAATTGGCTTTTATTACTACTTTTTCTAAAATCTTTTCCTGTATCAGATTCTGTGGTTGTAAGAAGTGTTCATAATGTAATACAAGATTTGACATCTATCCCCCCAACTAAACTCTCAGCCTTGTACTGTTGACTTAAGCATCAGTTTTGGCTGCACAAAACATATGTTGGTAAGAATGGTGCTAGTGTACCTGGCGTTATCTAGAAAAGGCCCACAGACCTTTCTTGGCCTGGGAGAGGCCTTCTCCTTTGGACTTCTCAGTGCTGATCCATTGCAAAAACTAACCTTGATCCTACAAATGGATCCCCACAAGCAGACCCTTCCGCCCTCATGGATCTGATTGCAAATTTAGGGCCTAAGTGTGTTCCATAAGCTATTAAATTTCTTACCATCATGTAAATTAGGATGCAGTATTAATAGTGTATGTGTGGTTTCTTGCCCACATTGTTTTCAGTTTCCTTTTATAACTCTCAAACTGCACAAACCAGTTATCACCTAGCACAACACTTACTCAGTTTCAGTGGTTTAATAATTCTGTATACTACTTGGCCTATTGTCAATTGCTGTTTTTATAAACAGGCTGTGTCTCTAACTAGCTGTGCAGAAGTGAGTCAGTGGTGTGGTGTTCATCTCCCTGAGAGCTGGTGAGATCCTTTCTGAAGGAGGACAGACTAGATGATCATAACTAGATGATCCCTTAAACATCCTTAAAAGCTATGACCTTGGTACAGCTTTTGGATACATGGTAGCCATGCTGCATTCACATTGCACCAGTAATGGGAGTGGTTCCCTGCTTCTGGAAGCCATTTACATGAATTCATGTTAACTATGCCACAACCCTTCAGCATACACTGTCTGTGAATGCTGGAGCAGTCAGAGAATTCTTGCAGAATGCAGACTTTCAGCTAGCCGCTTTAAGTGTTTGCAGATAGTGAACTTTCTAATCACATCAGAGTTGCCTGAGGGGTCATGTTTTAAAGATCTGCTGGGAAATCAGGAAGGAAAAGAGAGAGGTAGTGAGAAAAATAAAATAATGTGTAGCCATGAAGAGAGGAAGGCATCCGAGGACCAGGTTGGTCCTGGGCTCTAGAGAGGCAGCCGCAATTGCCGCATCCCTTCTATGACATCACTTCTATATTGTTACTAGAAAATGGGATCCATGATATATGAGGGATAGTCACTTGCTGGGAATCTTATTCATTGAGCTCTTTAGTTATGCTGTCCTGTGGGCACCACCGCAGCAGTTAAATGTGACCATCTCCATCATCCAATAGAAACATGTACTAAATACTCCATCATAAGTTACTAAATAACTATTTCCTCCCCTCCAGTTTTCTATGTACCACATAAAGGAACTTCCCTCCAGTAGTCCCCTACCCAAGTGCCAGGGAGAAAAGATGGGGCCTTTCAGTGTGTCTGGAAGATGATCCGATCTGAACTCTGGTAGACCAAGGGGGAAGCAAGTGCAGGTCTCTCTCTTCTGTACTGAGGGGAGCTCCAGTTTGAGAGCCTCCCCTGACCACAGTGTTCTGGCTGTACTGCACATGGAGAGAAACAGACTCTTAGGCTACTAGGTCCCAAACCACTTCAGTCTTTAAAGGTTAAATCAACACGTTGAGTTCCTATGGAAACTTGCTGGCAGCCAATTCACACCTGAAGCACTGGGGTTATGTGCTGCCAGCACAAAACTCTACTCAGAAAATTAGCCAATGCATTCAGTAACATCTTCAGTTCCTGTGGTCTCAAAAAGTAACCCTGGTAGAGTACATCACACACAGTCCTCTGATCTTGAAGTGATAAGGGCATGGATAACGTATAGCAAGGTCCGTGTCCTGTACCCCGTGAAGACTGTCACCATCTGATCTAGGTGGAGCTCAGCTCTCAGATTTCATCCACGCCTCTGTCTCTATCAGACACTAAGTAATTTGCATGAGCAGGATTGGTTGAGTTAGAGACAAAAAAACAGTTTGTTGTCTGTATGCTGAAGACTTCCTAATCTGTCTCTTCCCTAAACTCATGATGGCCTTAAATACTCATTGAGCAGGAGAGGTACGTGAGGATGAATTAAGCAGGGGAGCATGTAGCCTGGCACAAATCCACTGTGGGTCCACCAGTAGCTGTCACAACATTAGGATGCTCCCACTCATGATTTCTGCCTTTGCTGTTTACCAGACACTGTCATCCATGCTGCAGCTGCCAGTTGGCAGTGAGGAGCAGTAGAGAGAATACCATGGGAATCTCCGTCATCCCCAGTTACTAGTCTTGTAGTCCACTTTTATTGGCCCTCTGTCAGCTCCCTTCCTACTAGATGCGCTGTTGGCATTGGTGGAGTTAGCAGCACACCCCTGTAAGCAATTCCATCCTGCCCAGTAGCGCCTTTCCTAATGACACTCCACATCATCCTGAGTAAGGAGTTGTGTGGCATTATCCTTCTGAACAGAATACCCTGGAAATGTGTTGTCTCCAGATACAAGCGATGCAGATGAAATCAGTATTATTGGACAACCTGCACCACATCCTCTGGGTGCCCCTGATTCCAGACTGTCAATACAACCCAGTCAAACAGTGCAAACAGATGTTATTTCTCTATGGCAGTCTACTGTCCTTTGAGACTAGCAGAAGTGCCAAGATGTGCTGATGAAGCTATCTATGCTAGTGCTGATGTTAGGGATATCGTCTTGAATCTTGCCTGGTGTCTAAATGTAGCTTTTTGGCAGACCAAATTCTCCATCCTCCCTGAGTGTAACTACTTCCCAATACCACATACATATGACTGGTGAAGATAGTTAATACATTTTTTATGTGCGGCTGCTGCTTAATGCAGTGGAGAGGCCTGTTGCCAGAGCCTTGCCACAGAGGCAATTACAGGAGCTGAACAAGAATCAGTTCAAACGCTCTGCAGCTACAACCAGGTGTGTAAGTTACTTTGCATATGCTGAGAGAATTAAACTCTGCATCTAGCAAATAAATCCTAGGTCTTGTCTACAAATTTTATAGCACTGTAACTATGACAGTTTAGAAACTGATGCTGTTAACACAGTGCAGTCCTTTAGTGTGAGCTCAGTTTTGCAGGTATAAGGATGCTTATGTCAGTATAGCTTATTCCCATGAAGTACTATAGTCTAGTTTTTCAAGACATGATGCCTTCAAATAAGGCTTGCATGGCCCCAAAAGGAAAAGGGTTGTTTTCTAACATTCTTTTAATACTATGTTTCCTGTTACCTTTTCCTGAGAGAGTCAATGCCCTGGCAATTCTTGTTTTGTTTTTCTCCAAGTCTTCCACCTGACATTAAGAGTTCACTCCTCTAGTCAGAAGTCTGAATCAATGCCATATGACTTGAGACAATCCAACTATCTAACGCAGTTTGAACTTTTGTCATTACCAACATCAAAGGGTTTACATTCAGTCCATACAGTTTAAGGAACAATGCAAAAAACTTTTCTCAAATAAATTAGAATGATATGGTAATTTCCTTTTATTTTTCACCTTTTTGTGACTATTCCGAGTGTTGAAAAAGAAGCTAATTATTTAACTGCTAACTAAGCTTTAATCTGAACATTGTATCATTCCGAGTCAGAGTGATGATCCAAAAACACTTTATAAAATAACAGAGGAGAAAAAAGTGGCTGTTTTCCCACCTAGGTATATTATAATAGAGGGTACAGTATTTACCCCTCCCCCACCCCACACCTCTTGCCTTTGCTGATGTGGGCATTTGTAATATTGTTTTTCTGAAACCCAGACAGAATTCTCTTTGTAGCTTTCTCACTTGAAGGTTAGTCCCTGAATCTGGAACATGGTTCTGCTTAGTGTTCTTTCTCTACTCCTGAATTCAGTTTGTTGTATTTCCCTCTTTTAAACTCTATGCGCTCATTTGCACAAACAAGATGATTGGTCTATGGCCCTGTCATTTCCACAGCTCAGTCTCACACACTGGCATCTATTGAATACTAATTTTTTTTTTTTTTGCTTTCATTATTTTTTAACATTAATTTGGTAACAAATGAAGGAAGAAGCTGGTAAAGCATTCATGCATTTCCAGTCGTGTATCCACAGCATTCAGGGTAAACTTCCCTGCCCCATTTCATCTGGACTTGTTCGGATTGCTAATGTAGGGCCAAATCTTGTCTGGACTTAATCTGCATAACCCCACTGATTAATTGGTGTAGATGAGGAAGGGTGTAGCACAAACTTGAGTAATGTCATACTGGATATCTTCTTTAATTAGAGGGAGGGCAAGTGATCCATATTTAACTGTTCTTAATCTTTCCTTGTAAATCAGTCTCTCCAACTTGCTTACTAGTTTTTTCCTCTTCTCTGATCTCCTTAACATTTGTTAATATCTCCTCCTAAGATGCCCAGGAATTCCAAGAGCAATCATATTCTAACTCGAAGTATTAGGTTATGGTTAAGGATACGATTCTGTCATGGAAGTCACGGATTCCATGACTTTTTGGGACCTTTGTGACTTCTTCTGGGGCAGGGCTGGAGCAGTTGTTAGCCCTGGGACTCTCGGAGCAGCGGCCCCAGGACTGAAGCAGCAGCTGGGGTTGGGTCAGCCCCTCTCGGGTGGGGGTAGCAGTGGTCAGCCCCTGCTGCAGGAACAGCTGCAAGCCCCTGGCTGTGCTCTATTTGTCCCCCCTCCCCCCCCTGTATTTTTAGTAAAAATCAGGGACAGGTCGCAGGCTTCCATGAATTTTTGTTTATTGCCCGTGACCTGTCCCTGACTTTTACTAAAAATACCTGTGACAGAATCTCAACCTTATTTATGGTTGTACTAGCCATGGTTAGGCAGTGACTGGAAAAGCATTCTGCCTTTGGGGGGACTTAGAGAGTGAGAATGCCTCTGTGGGTACTGAGGCATGGTGGACAAACACAGGAGAGGAAATGTGGTCAAGTGGGTAGGGCATTAGCCTGTCCCTTGAGACACCTGGGTTGGATTCCATACTTTGCCACAGGCTGCCTGTGTGACCTTGAGCATATCACTTAGTCTCTCTCTATCTCATTTTCCCCATCTGTAAATTGGGATAATAATACTTCCCTAGATCATCGGGCTGTTGTGAGGATAAATGCATTAAAAGCTGTAAGGCACTGAGATATTACATTAATGAAGGCATGTGTCAACTTCTTCTCCCTTAAGAGAGTGGCATGTGTTGCCCAGTACAGTCAATGTGGTGGAAGGGTCATGAGTAGTGTTCCACCCATCCGTGCTCCTTTTGCTGTCTAGTACTAGTGGAAGTGCTATGGATCCATCTTTTTCCTCTTGGGGAGAGCAAGTTTCTGGGTGCTCGCACTCGGGTGCTCAAGGGAGGTGGGCATTCCTTTTGACCTGGGCAAGAGCTGCCAAAATGTGGCCCAAATAATTTTGCTATCCCACTCCTCATTATCTTGTTACCATTACAAGTGTTAGGTATAGCAACCGATATCCACCTCTTCTTCCCTTTTTATGGACTTGATTCTCCACTACCATGCATCTTATGAAATCATTTAAACATGTGCAAAGTGAGAGTAAGACTCTACCAAGCCAGAGCACACATGTGACACCCACTTGCACAGGATTAAGTGGCTGAGAATCCTCCCTCCAGGTTTCAGTAAAATTCTCTAAGCTCTTAATCGTCATTTAGGAGAAAAATTCTAGTTGCTCTTGCTTGTTACGCACTCTCCTTGCATCTCTGAAAAGACACTTTTAGCACAATAACAACCCACTTCTGAGTCGTTCTCTTTTGTTTCAGGATGGCATTCTATTTAAAACAAACTTGTTGGAAGACTAGTTTCATAGGGAGCAATGCAGTGTAACTGGAGTGCACGTTAAATGTTTTAGGTTAAAATTAAGCTATGACAAATCCTTAGAAGACATGTAAGTCTAAAGAGTGCGATCTTCTTAGCAAATTGTCAGTTAGTGCTAAATATTTTCCCCAGTCATTTAACATTTCCATTAACTCCTCAAACAGTTGAAGCTCAAAGATTTGAATGAAGCTTAACACATCTGGTTGGTGTTCCCTTCTTTTGATTTAGGCTAGCTACTATTAAACATTATTTTATTTCCTGACAGTTCTTCTTGTTAATAGTAAATGGATTCTCCAGGGTGGATCTTGTTACCCAGAAAGTATTGTTTTTGCTTAGTCTCTTTTGCAGGCTGCCACAGTGTTGGCCTCCAAGCCAACACTGATCTGCTTTCTTTGCCTTTGTCCTGCGTGGTCAGCATTGTGTCGAATTGTCTGAGCCAAAGACAACAGTTCTTGTCAGCCAGTAAGAGGAAGAGGCAAATCGTTGGGTCAGGGACAGTGCAACCAGCGGACATTAATAATAGCAGTGCCCCGTTTCCCTGACAGGCAAAGCTGGCACTGGTAGCCGTTTGGGAGGATGAAGGAGTAGGAGGGTCATTCAGGATCTCTGCTTTTCTCTCTTTCTCTGAATTTATTTTTATTTCCTCCTTTGAATTCCCATGTTGGGCTGACCCATTCTTCCGGCTGAGGAGGGCTGAGTGTGTCTGTCTGAATTCAGTTGATTCCAGTCTTGACCTATTAAAGAGGAGAGAGAGAGTTTTGTATTGTGCTGCCGCTGAGAGAATGGCAGTACCATTTAAAAATTCATTAATGAGATGACGGAGTGGACTTGTGGAAGAAAAGGCGTAATTAGAGAATATGCATCTGTACTTATCGCAGATGGAGCTAGCTATAGTTAACATTTAAGTCCCGATGCTCTCCTGAATGTTAGGGAATTGATTCATTTGTTCATGTATGATACACCTGTCAGGCAGCAGTAACATGGGAAGCATCCAGTCACCATAGCCTTACTAATATTTATGACACATGTTAATGTGTTTTTTAGCTGAGTTCGATATGCACTATTTTTTTGGTGACTGAGTAAATTCTTGTTCTTTTCCAACAAACATTCATTTATCTTTATGGTCAAAACTGGTTTAAGGAGGTACATTTAGAGGAAACATCTGTTCAGTAGACCTCTGTCAAGTCACTTACAGTCCCAAGCTTTAAAGGAAGGATGGTCCAGTGGTTGAGACACTATCCTAGGGCTTGGAGGAGACTGTATCCATCTGTAAAAATGGGGATAATAGCACTTCCCTGTCATATAAGGGGTTGAGAGTATAAATCCATTAAAGTTTATGAGGTGCTCAGATACTAGGGTGGTGGAGGCCATATATGTACGTACCTTAGATACATCTCATTTAAAGATTTCTGATAGGAAATATCCTTTGGGCTCTAATTTTTGTGGTCCCCTCACTGGCTTTGTAGCATAACTAGCAAACACTAATCCCAGTTCTTTATTGACACATACAAATCATGGACATATCTGTAAAAACTATATAGTCCCGAACTGCTCCAGGAACAATGATCCTGTATTTTTCACTGTCTTATGTCTTGTGTATTGTGTAGTCATCTGCACCAATGCAAGATGTGTGTAGACCACTAGCAAATGAGAATAGTCCACTCACTCACACCAGCAGTAGCTTTACACCCACTTTGCACAAATGTGGATGACACACATGGTGTAAGAAAGTGGAAAATTGGGGCCCAAAGTTTATCCAATGCAAAAGGGCCACATAAAGAAAGGTATCTTGTACCCTTTTAAAAGCTAGAAAACAATAACTACGGGGGGCGGAGGGGGGAGAGAGGAAGGTGCCAGAGGTGATGTCTGCCTCCAAGCTCTACTGTAGCAGTGTTTTTGGGGTGGTGATTGAAGGGGGAGAGAGCTACTTCTCCCCTCATATGCTTGGAGACAGCAGAATCGTGGTGGGGAAGAGGTGTGTGTGTGTGTGTGTGTGTGTGTGTGTGTGTGTGTGTGTGTGTGTGTGTGTGTGTGTGTGTGTGTGTGTGTGTGTGTGTGTGTGTGTGTGTGTGTGTGTGTGAAAGCCACTGTCCTCCATGAAGGACAGCTTTCTCCTTAGTGTTTTCAATTAGGAGAGGATCCTCCTCCAGGTTGCTTCATTCACTTCAGTGGAGCTACTCTGATTCACACCAATGAAGACCTGGACCTATGGGCCCATTTGAATTATCCACGCTTTTCTCTCCCACTTTCACCTTCCTTCTAAAACTATCCCACTGTTTGTATGGTAGAAAATTGCCTTTCAGTTTCCCTTGCTAAAATATATCTCAGCTCTTATTTCCCATTAGTGGGTGAGCCCCCCTTTTGAACGTAATGTTTTATTTACAAAAGGTACCGTATAAACTCGTTCATTAGCCTGTTCATTTATAAGCCGACCCCCCCCCCCCAGATGGTTAGGTAAAAGTAGCAAAAACTGTATGACTTTCATAAGCTGACCCTATATTTCAGGGATTGGCAAACTTTGGCTCCAGGCTGTAAGGATAAACCGCTGGGGGGTTGGGACGTTTTGTTTACTTGGAGCGTCTGCAGGCATGGAGCCCCTCAGCTCCCTATGGCTGCAGTTCGTCGTTCCCAGCCAATGGGAGCTGCGGGAAGTGGTGCCACTTCCTGCAGCTCCCATTGGCTGGGAACGGCGAACCGCGGCCATAGGGAGCTGAGGGGCTCCATGCCTGCAGATGTTCCAGGTAAACAAAACGACAATGTATTAGATATTCAATTCAATGATTCCATAGAGTTTAAAATCATCGAATTTTGGTGTATACCCGTTTTATAAGCCGACCCCCCGCTCTTTGATGTGTCACTTTTTTACCAAAAATATTCAGCTTATTAACGAGTATATACAGTATATTTGTGATGTTAAGAACTAGGCTTTGCTTGTTTCCTGCTAAAAACAGTAAAGGGTATAAATGAGTTAAGAAAATACGTGGCTTCTATTTAATTTATTTATATTTAAGATGGAACTCCTTGAATACCAAGATCAGGATGCTCAATGTACATATGTATAAGTAGTTGTGGAAGAGATGATCACAATAACTGTATCTGCTGCTGTAGCACCAATGAATACTTAAGGGTTCCAAACAAAAATGGAGAATTAACTGTCCCTTTAATCACAAAGAGTGTTCCAGTCATTTAATTTTAATATGGCTTCAGTGGTGGAACTCTGTGTAGGGATCAGAAAATGTTTCCTGAGTTGCCTGAGAACTCTTCCAAATATTGTGTTCCCATATGTTCTTTAAAGTAGCTGCATCTCCAACAAAAACAAACAAAAAAGCTCTCTCCCTCCCCCCCCCTTCCCTTTCTTGTATTTTCATTCATCAGTCCTGGACATTGAAATAAGGAGAGTGGGACTGTTTGAAGATGAAGGGTTATTTAATTAGATTATTTCAATAAGGTACTTTATCTGCTATTCTTGACGCTTGGGAATGTTAACTAAGCTATGCTATTTTCTTAGCTTCATTACAAATTCCTCAGCAATCAAAGAATGATGTGTGTGTAGTGTGTTTTCCCCTAACACAATGTGTTTTGACAGATGTCTTCTATTCTGGGTATATACTACATAAGCAAAGCACATACTGTAAATACAAAAGGAATGGCTGCAAGGCAATCTGTCTGAATAGGAACAAGAACACTGGACATCTGATGCATGTTAAAAATTCACACTGTATTATCTAAGATACAAGGACTTTATACACATGTGTAAACAGCATATCCTCCCAGGGGCATATGATGGAATGATAGAGAGATAGGGATCTTTTCTTCATCTGGGGCTGTCCAGTGTTCCTCACAATGGTTGATCCAAGGTTAATTGGGGCCTTTGGTTGCTATCATGGTATAGATATATAACAGCAGACTATGCAGAGCAGGGTCAAAACTGATTTAAAATTACCCCATTTGTAACTGTCTGATCTGATGATTATGGACTGGAGGGGCAGGATGCCTCAGAACTCTGATTACTTCCCTCCACTTTTCTGCCTCCTCCTTTTGCCTTTCCCTGTCCCAGTCCTTTCTTTGGCTATATAGGACTGGAAAGCACTGTTTTCAGAACTCACTAATATCGCACCTTAATTGCCTAATAAACGAGTTCATTGTTTTGGCAATTGGAAATATTCTCCTTTTCTGCTTCCCACAGTCGGCTCCAGGTTAGGCACTCTGCCATCCAATTGTTCCTTGTCCAAATAGCCTAGGGAACAAGGAACCAGGATCATCACCAGTACTTAGTACCTGTAGTATGTCTTCATTCTTAACTGGCCATCATGCTAATTTAAGCTTTGAATATATCCTCTACCTTCCAAAAATACCCAAACAATCATTAATTTAGAGTTAATATTGTTAAACTGCATATTTTGCCATATCCAACTACACAACGAAGGAAATTAGCAATTAAGCTTTCCAATATTCCATCACTACTTACCCATCCCTTTTATTACTCAACCTCAGTTACCTCCTGCCACCATCCACAGCTCTCACCCCCCCATCCTTAACTTGAGGAACCCATCACTTGGGCCATGTTGAAGTGTTTTGATGGTTAACTTAGGGCATGTCTAAACTTACTAGTAGATCGGCACTGCTGCAATCGATTTAGGGTTTGGTAAAGACACGCTAAATCAATGGGAGAGCACTCTCCCATCAATTTGTGTACTCCACCTCCCCAAGAAGTGTAAGGGAAGTAAACGGGAGACGCTCTCCCGTCGACACAGCGCAGTGTAGTCACCATGGTAAGTGGGTCTAACTATTTCGACTTCAGTTAATTCGACTTAAGTTATTCACGTAACTGAAGTTGCGTAATTTAGATCGATTTACCGCGGTAGTGTAGACCAGCCCTTGCTGTTGAAGTGGCTCATATAAATGAGTTATGCATGTAGTTAGTGGAGGTGTGCGTACATTATGGGAGATATTGTGTCAGATTGCAAAGGGTGGCTGAGAGAGACTTTTTTTCTGTAACATTCATAGAATCATAGAATATCAGGATTGGAAGGGACCTCAAGATGTCATCTAGTCCAACCCCCTGGTCAAAGCAGGACCTAATCCCCAACTAAATCATCCCAGCCAGGGCTTTGTCAAGCCTGACTTTAAAAACCTCTAAGGAAGGAGATTCCACCTCCCTAGGTAACCCATTCCAGTGCTTCACCACCCTCCTAGTGAAAAAGTTTTTTCTAATATCCAACCTAAACCTCCCCCACTGCAACTTGAGACCATTACTCCTTGTTCTGAAAAGGTGTGTGAGGCAGAGGTCACTCCGAATCTGAAATCAGCCCACCAAGCAACAATGATATTTTGCTATTGTACAGAAACTTCCACTTGAGGATCTCAGAGCATTTTGTAAATGTAATTGATTGAATCTTTCTGATGCCCATTGGAGATGGGCAGTTATCCTCTCTTACAGATGAGGAAACCAAGGCACAGAGGTTAAGGCCAGAATGTAAATGTTGGTGTTTCACTTGCGACATCTAGGGCTTGATTATCAGCACCCACAACTCCAAGTAAAATAAGCAGTCGCTTCATGTGCTCAACACGTTTTGAAAATCAGGCCTGAGGCGTGTCTGTTTGGTCACCCAAAATTAATTGAAACTTAAAACCGTAGACCTAAGTGTATTGCTGAATGGCACACAGGAAGTCTGTAGCAGAATAGGAAATAAAACCTACATTATTCAACTCCCACCTCTGTCATAAATACACTGTCCTCTGCTGATGAATGCAATGTCTTTGCTGAAGACAGTTATTTAGTATAAAAAGGAGGGGGGGGGAAGGGAGCACCAAGTGTTTAGAATGCATTAGTTCTGCAGTTGCATTCAGGGGCCGACCAATCTAAATACTGAAGCTGCAAGGGGTGAGTATATTTCAAAGGGAGACCATGTTCCACCATGTGCTGCCTCTTGCTTGACCACATGATCCAATGGCACTCTGCAAGTAACTGAGCCACGTTTCTTGTCTTAAGTTCCCTGTAAGCTGTGCAGCCATGCAGCAGGCTGTCAAGGGTCGCACAGGTGGGGAGAGGCGCCTCTGCCCCGGCCCAGCTCTGCCAGAACTGTTGTGGCCAGGGAGAAGCACCTCTTGCTGGCCCCGACTGCTGTGGCAAGAGAGGGCTGGGGGGAGTCCTCTCTCCCTGCCGCAGCCCTGGGGCACCTTGCACCCCAACCCTCTACCCCATCCCTGAGTCCCCTCCCGAACCCCTCATCCCCGGCCCCAGCCCAGAGCCTTCACCCCAGCCAGAGCCCTCATCCCCCCCCAACCCTCTGCCCTAGCCCTGAGCCCCCTCCCATACCCCAAGCCCCTCATCCCCCTGCACCTCAACCCTCTTCCCCAGCCATGAGCCCCCTCCCACAGTCCAAACCCCTTGGCTCCACCCCCACCACACATCACCTCCATATTGGTGCACATAACAAAATTCATTCTGCATATGGATGTAAAAAATTAGAGGGAACACTGTTCTTGTGTGTTTTTGTTTTTTTCTCAACAGCTGCAATTGGGACCTTAAAAAACCTTGTAAGGTGACAGCATATGGTCACTTATCCAAAACTTTCACCATAAATCAGTGGCTCTCAGCCTTTCCAGACACTGTACCCCTTTCAAGCGTCTGATTTGTCTTGTGTACCCGCAAGTTTCACCTCACTTAAAAACTACTTGCTTACAAAATCAGACAGAAAAATACAGAAGTGTCAGAGTACACTACTACTGAAAAATTGCTTATTTTCTCATTTTTACCATATAATTATAATATAAATCAATTGGAATATAAACAGTGTATTTACACTTCAGTGTATAGCAGTATAAACACGTCATTGTATAAAATTTTAGTTTGTACTGACTTTGCTAGTGCTTTTTCTGTAGACTGTTGTAAAACTAGGCAAATATCTAACTGAGTTGATGTACCCCCTGGAAGACCTCTGTGTACCCCCAGTGGTGCACGTACCCCTGGTTGAGAACCACTCCCATAAACAGTGCAAAAAGGCCAATTTAGGACATGAAGGAAGTGCAGACATGGAAAAAGAAGTAGTTTGGGTCTAAGTCTCCCAATCTTTAAACAGGCAAAAGTCCCACTGACATCAACAAAATTATGAATGCTCTTCTTCCATACCAGCACTGCCTCACCATTCCCACCGACTAGCTTATGCACTGCCCGTGTCTGATTTGGATATAGTCACGGATCTGCTCCTCTAACAATGCCAGTGCTAAAAACTCTTCCGCATAAATGGTCTCTGGTTGAACAGGAGTTACCCTTGTATCTCCCAGCAACCCAGCCAGCATTTTGTGTGAGTTAAGCTCCCAATATGTTGAAGCCCTTATTGTTCTTTCTGTTTAAGGACTGCAGGAGCGTGGGCCCCGAATATTTAAAAGGAGACCATGAAGATTCTTCTTTTCAATTTTTCCCCCCTTCATATGTTTAATAATAACTGTGCTGTATGTACATCTCCTAGTCTTCAACCTCTGATTTTCCCTTATTAATGACTATTAGAAAGAGGCTGTATTAATAACAATGTAGAATTATAGATTAGGCTGACAGCCTCTTAAACACACGTTTAGTGTTTTAAATGGAGAGCTGCTTTTAGCTGCATTTCTAAATGGTGAAAGAGAGACTTGATGTAAAACAGCTCATACAATTTCTATTGTGTTGCCCATGCTGTACCACTTGGCATTTTCCTTCAAATATTAGTTAAATTCTTTTAATGTTTTGCCTTCAAGCACTTAGTTACCAAACCATCTGAGAAAATCAGTTTTCTGTTTAGCGTTGGGCTCTTAACAAACCTGAGATGGGCATTCTGCATGTTTCCTTGCAAAGCAGCTGATATTTGCTCAACTCTGCGGCAGTCAGGAAAAGGAATGACAAAATCAGAAGCATATTCAAAGCCTTCTTACGCAGGAAAATGTCAAGGGCTGATTTCATTATTTTAAGGATGGTGCTCAAACATTTATTCTTTGCAAGCAAAAAACAAAGACAGGAAAGCCACTGTTCATTCAAACTTCTTAGTGCTAGGTGTGTCACAGATTAAGGGGAAAAATCATTTGCTACGAAGTGCTTAATTGTCTGTGCTTTGCTATTGTGCATAGTAGAGTAAAACCAGTTCTAAATGCAACCAGCCATTTTCAGGAGTCTAGAAGAAAAGCATTTTTCTTCTGTCTGCACCCATGAGAATGTAGGGAGTTCTAACTGTTGCTACATTCAAGGAAAAGCTATTAATTATACCTCCTGACATATCATGTTGTGGCAGTAGTGTATTTCTCTACTCCCAATATGCACAAGCTCAGGTACACCTATTTTGAGATATTAATGTAAATGGATCCATTAAACGATCTTTGAGCTTTTCTGTCCTTGTGGTTTTTATAAACATAAAGCACCCCCCCTTCTGATCTGACAAAAAGCACCTTATTGTCATTAATCAGCGAGATGAGTAACCGTGCTGTACTTGTACTTGCTGTTGTACTCGCTGTCAGAGTAAACATTATTCAGTTAATGCTGGGAGATATTGAGCAAGGATTTAGAGAGGCAGAGGGTGGGTGGAATTTTCAAAAATGCTCCTTGTCAGCTTAAATCAGGTACCATTCAAGTCAACTGGAGTCTTACCTTTGATTTGAATGGGAGCAGAGGTTTGAATGTCCCACCCTAATATTGTATTTGATACCTCATCAATCATAGAATATCAGGGTTGGAAGGACCTCAGGAGGTCATCTAGTCCAACCCCCTACTCAAAGAAGGACTAATCCCCAGCCAGATTTTTGCCCCAGATCCCTAAACGGCCCCCTCAAGGATTGAACTCACAACCTTGGGTTTAGCAGGCCAATGCTCAAACCACTGAGCTATCCTCCCCCCGTCCCTTGTGTCCGTGCATATATGCGAGCTTGTAAAACATGCTTTAGGTATCAGGAGGACAGTCAAGCCATATACAGTCCCTACACGTAATGGGATTTTGTTTTGTTTTGTTTTTAAGAGTCGCGATGGAAAAGTACAGTATATACTCGTTCGTAAGCCGAATATATTTGGTAAAAAAGTGACGCATCAAAGAGTGGGGGTCGGCTTCTAAACGGGTCTACACCAAAATCTGATGATTTTTAACTCTATGGATTAATTGAATTGAATATCTAATACAATGTTGTTTTGTTTACCTGGAGCGTGTGCAGGCATGGAGCCCCTCAGCTCCAAGTGGCCGCGGTTTGCCGTTCCCAGCCAATGGGAGCTGCGGGAAGTGGTGCCACTTCCTGCAGCTCCCATTGACTGGGGACGGCGAACCGCGGCCACTTGGAGCTGAGGGGCTCCATGCCTGCACACGCTCCAGGTAAACAAAACATCCCGACCTGCTAGTGGCTTATCCTGACAGCCGGGAGCCAAAGTTTACCAACCCCTGAAATATAGGGTCGGCTTATGAAAGGCTCATACAGTTTTTTGCCATTTTTACCTAACCATCTTGAGGGCTTGGCTTATAAACGAACAGGCTAATGAATGAGTATAAACGGTTGCCATAACTATAAAGGGAAGAGTAACAGCCCTCCTGTGTACCATACTATAATCCCTCCTGGCCAGAGACACCAAAATCCTTTTACCTGTAAAGGGTTAAGATGCTCAGGTAACCTGTCTGACACCTGACCCAAAGGACCAATAAGGGGACAAGATACTTTTAAATCCTGGGGGGGAAGGCTTTTGTTTGTGCTCTTTGGTTTGGTGAGTGTTCGCTCTTGGGACTAAGAGGGACCAGACATCAATCCATGCTCTCCAAATCTTTCTGAACAAGTCTCTCATATTTCAAACTTGTAAGTACAGCCAGGCAAGGCGTGTTAGTTTTATCTTTGTTTTCTCAACTTGTAAATGTACCTTTTGCTAGAGTGTTTATCTCTGTTTGCTGTAGCTTTGAACTTAAGGCTAGAGGTGGATCCTCTGGGCTCTTTGAATCTGTTTACCCTGTAAAGTTATTTTCCATCCTGATTTTACAGAGATGATTTTTACCTTTCTTTCTTTAATTAAAAGCCTTCTTTTTAAGAACCTGATTGATTTTTCCTTGTTTTAAGACCCAAAGAGATTGATCTGGACTCACCAGGAATTGGTGAAAGGGGGTGGGGGGAATGATTAATTCCTCCTTGTTTTAAGTTCCAAGGGGTTTTTGGATCAGTGTTCACCAGCGAATTGGTGGAAAGTCTCTCAAGGCTACCCTAAAGTTCAGAGTGGGGAAGGAGCCTTTACAACGGTAGTTAACTATTCTGTATCTCCGTACTGAGGACTGGGGAGGAGGAAGTTTCCAGCTATACGAGCATGTTGTGGATGCAAAGCAGTCATCTTTAGAACAAGTTCCAAAATTTTAATACTTTTAAATGGTCATCTTGTTTCATAAGCCATGTCATTAAATTAAGGAAACCCAACATTTTCTTGTGTCTGGATATAAATTTACTTCAAGGACAGATTTTCGAGCGTCACCACCAAGGGATGACTTTTATGGTTGCAGTTTGCGTATGAAACCTCTCTTCTCAAACTGAATGCAAGTACTCACTGCAAAGCAATCAATCCTGTTGTGAGAGGCTACCGGTGTGGTGCTTCTGCTTTCTCCTGTTGATATCACTCGGCTGCGTGCGTGTGTTCCCTCTGTGTGCTGCCCCAGCTCTGCGCAGATAGCTGACACAGCAGACCCGACGAGAATCCCCAATAACCACAGAGTCTACTAAGATACAAAGGCACCTCGGCCAGGTTTATTGCGATCTCGGACACAATTGCAGTTCCCTGTAGGTTTCTGAGCCTCAATCAGGGCATACTACGAGAAAAGTGCCTCTTGGCAAGGACCCGGCTCAGTGGCGGGACTTTCCACTGCCCCCGTGGCCGGACAAAGACACCACCCCAGGGACACATTCTTATACACAAGTACAAACAAATTACACATCACTCCTGACGTATTGAGGTGCAACCCCTCTACGTAGCAAGGTACAACCCCTCTATGCAGTAAGGGGCCGCCTCGCACCCTGTACCTGTTGGTTCGATCAAAACATCTCTATCCATCATTTTACCCTTTTGCCCCTGTCATTGGGATGGGTCGGTCTGTTCCATGTTATCTGTGGAATGTTCCCGTATGGTATGTCTTGGTACCATGTTTATACTATAACTATGCTAAATGAATATGTATTTCTGCAACATCAGCCCTTTCCTTGCCAACTTCTGTGAGCAGGGCCTGCCTTTTGCTCACAGCTTAACTTTGCTTTCTATGCTAGCAAAGCCTTGACCATTACTTTAGTTTGGTTCAGGCCTCATACTGGGCCTTCATTAGGCCTTTACTATGTTGCCTTCACTTACTACAAATCCAATGATGTCTTTTAAAAATAATGCTGCTGGATAACTCTGTACGTGGTAAGTAGCTTGTATTGGAAATGAAACTAGAGCTGCTGGCAACTGATCTGCCCCGAATTCACTCTTTCCTCCACCCTGCCATCTCGTTTTATTCAGTAAAATGCTCAGGAAATAGATTAATTTTGCTCAATACTGAGCAAAGTTATTCAGTTGTCATGTAATGGCTACTGCAATCGCGTTGATAAATGAATGGAAAGTTTGTTTCTGTTCATTGTAGCTTTTGTACACGAAGCGTCTCTGTATTCTGTATGGAGATGCTACTTTGGATCCTATACAATATCCTATAAATCACAGTCACCAGTACTGGAGCTATAGTATACCAGTAAGAGGTATTCCCCCCACCCTCTCTTTGGAATTATAAGCACACTGCAACCCCAAAAGTATGTTCTGTGTGAGGACACTTGCCCTTTCCACACAGATATTAATACAGCCTGTACTAAAAAGTGAAGACATGGAAAAAGGGTTAATGGTGTTAATTTTAGATTATTTTGCTGAGAGCAACAGTGCCACAATGTCATAATTTAAAGGCTCTTTGACCACAGGGAACAGCTAGTTCTAGTTTTGTACTTGTAATCTCAATAAAGTTTGACCCTTATTTTCCAGCCTTTCATACTCTGTTGATCCAAATTCCTAGACTGGTTGGCTCTTTCTCATAGGTTCCCCGTGACTGACAAAGGCGAGAGTGTTGTGCTAGGAAATTGCATTATCTGTCTTGAAAACATTTGGCCTGTGCACAGACAGACTCAGTTTCTAATGCAACCATTCTTTTGTAAGAATTTTATGCCAATAGGATTTAGAAGGAGGTTTTTAGTGGTGGGTTTTACTGACTGTTTGGAAATGCTGGTGTGTTAGACTTCTTTATAAAAATCAAAAACATATATGCCAAGTTACATTGGAGAAGAAAATCTGACAGAATCTGTGTTTTAATTAAGGTGCTTTAAAATTAAAGGCTCTGTCTCTACCAAAATGAGCAGAAGATAACAAAATGTGCATTCCAGTTAATCATGTGCTCTGGACTCCACTATGAAGAGAGATTTGATTTGGTGGTGTCATTTGGCTAGCTGCAAAGTACAGTTGCATGTTGGTATCTAAAGTGAGTCGTTTTAGCTTAAGTTTTTCACATCTTCAGAGCAACCTGCCTGATTTTATATGTGCTGCTCAGTTTAAAAATAATGTTACATAATAAATGCATTCTCATTTTTAAGTAGCACTAAAGCTATACTCCAAATAAGAAATTAGGAAAGTTACAAAAGTTAATTTCCTTTTAATGGTAGACACACATCTGTACATATTATGAAGTTGCTGCTGTTGATACACACAACAGTTGTGTACACTGTTGACTAAAAGCTATAGGTTGCACGTGGTCATCTCAGTGTACCCTGATACTTTTAGTGCCTTCTAGTATAAGTAATGAAATGTACTGTTTATCAACAATTGTAGTTTATAATTGAGATTAGAATTAAAAAAATGCTACATTATTGTTAGCCTCACACACACCTATATGCAGAAAGTAGATAAAATTGCTGAGTTCTTCACCCCCCAGCCTTGCAATTAATGTTTTTGGCTCCTTCCCACTCTGCAGTCTGTGGCATCTCTGTGTTCACACATCTTCTAGCAATAATATTTGAAAAGGCTTTATGTTTATATGTGTTCTTTTCCTATAATAGTTGTAGAGTGGTAGCTTTTTGGTAATTCTAGTTGCTCAAAATATACACTTCCCCTTCCAAGTCCTGATATCGACTTAGCCCCAGAGAGTGAAATCATGTTCTATTTTGCTGTATTTAAGCAAGTTAAATAATCTTGTGCAATCAAAATGTTGTAACAGTTTCTTCATTTTGTGGAGTTTGTGGGTTTTACATAACAAGTTGGGGGTTTAGTGAGGAAACACTTCTTTCGGGTGAATTTTAAAAATATTGTTTGGTTGCAGTGCTCTTTGAAATGTTTTCATCAGCAGTTTTCTTTTTGATCACGGCATTGTTTTTCAGCAATGAAAATTTTCATTTTAAAAAGGTGGGTTTTTTTTTTACTTTTCTAATGGGGAAAAGGGAAGGAGAAAAGAAAAGGAGGGGGGGGAAATAAAACAATGAAATTAAAGTTTTGAATTTAAAAAATGAAAGTTTTCATTTTTGTTTTCAATGTTTTTGTTAACTAAAGGAGAAATTTAATGCAAAACAAACAAAAAAATCATTAGTTTGTGAAATTTCCCATGGAAGTTCCACTGTCAGCCAACCAATTTAAACTTAATTCTTCTCACTTGTCATCTAGCTCATCTTATACATCCTAGTTATTGATCTGATTTGCAGCAAATATATTCGTTAACTAAAGCTGCACTACAGCTGTAGCGGTGCAGTGAAGACATTTGCTATAGCAACAGAGGGATTTTTCTGTCACTGTTATAAATTCACCTCTTGGAGAGGTGGTAGCTAGGTTGACAGAAGAATTCCTCTATCACATGAGTTTTTTCTTAGGGTAACTAAAGTGCATGGGGTATCCTGAGGTAAAAGCTTAGTGAAGACAAAACACTTTAGTTTAACCATGAGGTAAATACCCCGAGGTAAAAGCTTAGTGAAGACAAAACACTTTAGTTTAACCATGAGGTAAAGTCACTGAGGTTAACACCAGCTGAAGGTATAGGGCTGATGCTGGAAGTTTATATCCTGGTATAACGGAAGTGCCCCGTCTTCACTGTGTTCTTACCTTGGAATAGCCCTGAGTTGGTTGTGTTTTTTTTTTTTTTTTTTTTTTAAAGAACCTTTTTAGTGGTGAAGAAAAGACATCAGATATTGGTCTGTGTGGATATGCGTATACTGCAATTAAAACCTCATGACTGGCCCATGCCAGCTGATTCAGGCTTGTGGGGCTTGACCTAAGGGGCTGTTTAATTGTGGTGTAGATAGATGCTTGGGCTGAAGCACAGGCTCTAGGACCCTGCAAGGTAGGGGGATCCTAGAGCTTGGGGTGCAGCCCTAGCCTGAATGTCTACACTGCAATTAAACAGCCCCTTAGTCTGAGTCAGTTGGCACAGACCAGCCGTGGGTGTCTAATTACAGTGTAGACATACTCTTTGTACAGCTGTCAGGATGAGTTTGCAAGTTGTGGCTTGATACTAAATCTTTTCCTACTACCTGCCTACTTTATTCATTGTCACTATAACTGTTTGTTCCATTGGGATTCTCCTGAAGGGCTACTGAGATCTAGGATATGTTGGCAAGGGTCTGTATTGGAAATATTCATGGTATGTGGATGATCAAAGGGTTATCTTGAGAGAGTTGCGTACCAGATTGAAATGTAGCATGCACAGTTTAGCCTTTAATATGGAAAGCACTAAATAGTCATTGGATGGAAAGAAGATATGTGTTAACATCTAGTTTCCCTACCTGGCTGCCAGCAGCAAACAAGAACCCTCCATTCTATCAATATGATATTTAGATGTTCACAGACCTTCCTGATATCTCAGAGAGCATCTGCGTGCTCCTGACCTCTCCTCATCCTGAACAGTTCTTTGGAGCGGCTGCTTCAGAGAAACCATCGGAGAGGTAGCTTAGTCCTTCCTCCAAGTAAGAAAAACCCACACATCAGTTTACTAAAAGGAAGGAATCCCTCCTATGATGCTCTGATGATGGCCTCATACAGCAAAGTGTGACTCTTTGCTGCACTCGTTTTATTCACAATTTATATTCACTTATTCTAATGACTGTACTGTGATGATACCATATTCTTCATGGAGATTGTTTTGCTCTGTATCTTGATTGTACTTTACACAGTAGAGAAAAGCCTTTGGAGAAAAACTGACATACATATACTGCCAGATGGTATTCTTGAATTTGACAAGATGCTTCCATGCTATTGCAGCAGCTTGGGCATACAAGTGGGCTGACTGCAGAGCCTGTAGGATGTTGAAAGACTGGTTCACTCTTTGTTTAAGGGCTGATCCTGCCCTATAGAAACTGAGTTTGGTAAATTTATGGAGGGGATGATTTGATGGGGCTGCCTACAATGGCATGTGGCCCATTGGTGACTGCCAGTAGCTAAAATCCCCAACTGCTGGAGACGGGACACTAGATGGGGAGGGCTCTGAGTTACTACAGAGAATTCTTTCCCATGTATCTGCCTGGTGGGTCTTGCCCACCTGCTCAGGGTCTAACTGATCGCCATATTTGGGATTGGGAAGGAATTTTCCCCAGGTCAGATTTGGGTTGGTTTTTTTTTTGCCTTCCTCTGCAGCATGGGTATGGGTCACTTGCAAGTTTAAACTAGTGTAAATGGTGAATTTTCTGTAACTTGAAGTCTTTAAACCATGATTTGAGGACTTCAGTGACTTAACCAGAGATTAGGGGGTCTATTAAAGGATGGGATGGGTGAGGTTCTGTTGGCTGTAATGTGCAGGAGGGGAGATTAGATTATCACTATGGTCCCTTCTGACCTTATGAGTCTATAAACACTGGTCAAAGCTGCTCATGTGAAATGTTGTCAGAACATGGTATTACTGAAATTTTGCTCATTCAGATGGCATATATCACATTGGTAGGGGCTCGTTCACCTGCACATCTACCAATGTGATATATGCCATCATGTGCCAGCAATGCCCCTCTGCCATGTACATTGGCCAAACCGGACAGTCTCTACGCAAAAGAATTAATGGACACAAATCTGACATCAGGAATCATAATACTCAAAAACTAGTGGGAGAACACTTTAACCTGTCTGGTCATTCAATGACAGACCTGCGGGTGGCTATATTACAACAGAAAAACTTCAAAAACAGACTCCAAGGAGAGACTGCTGAGCTGGAATTGATATGCAAACTACACACAATCAACTCAGGATTGAATAAGGACTGGGAATGGCTGAGCCATTACAAACATTGAATCTATCTCCCCTTGTAAGTATTCTCACACTTCTTATCAAACTGTCTGTACTGGGCTATCTTGATTATCACTTCAAAAGTTTTTTTTTTTTTCTCTTACTTAATTGGCCTCTCAGAGTTGGTAAGACAACTCCCACCTGTTTATGCTCTCTGTATGTGTGTATATATATCTCCTCAATATTTATTCCACTCTGTATGCATCCGAAGAAGTGGGTTGTAGTCCACGAAAGCTTATGCTCTAATAAATTTGTTAGTCTCTAAGGTGCCACAAGTACTCCTTTTCCTGAACAATGTGGGTATTCCAAACATAGCTCTCTCTCTATATAACCTCCTACATTAGGGGACGGATGGAGTCATACAGCTCAGAGCTAGTTAATATCTCTCTTCTTGTCCACAAAATATGAGTCTATAATGGACAATAAAGCCATTAACTATGAATGAAAGCTTGGAAGTCAGTTGAATTACTATATATACAGCAGAACCTCAAAGATATGGACTGACCAGTGAACTGACACCATGTGGAACCAGAAGTAATCAATCAGGCAGCAGCAGAGACAAACAATCCAGCAAATACAATACTGCAGGGGTTCTCAACCTTTTTCTTTCTGAAGCCCTCCTCCAATATACTATAAAAACTCCAGGGCTAGCAGGGGATGGGCTTGTGGCTTCAGCCACAAGGAGGAGGCTCCGGGCTTCAGCCATGGGGGTGTTGGGGCTGCAGCCACAGAGTGGGAGGGGTCCAGGCGTAGGGGCTTGGGGCTTCTGACCCTCGGGAGCACTGGGGCTTAGGACTTTAGACCTGGGGCCTATAGCTCCGTTCCTGACATCAGCCCTGCGCGGGGTGGGGAGGGGGGAAGAGGGGCAGGGCTCAGGCCTTTAGCTATGGGGGGAGCACCAAGGCTTCTTGTGGTTCTGCTCCTGGTTTCAGCCCTGGTGCACCCCCACCCCTGGCTGAAACCAAGAGCAGAGCTGTGGGGAGCCCCGAAGCCCCCTGCGGAGCTGCAGAGCTGAAGCCCCGAGCCACAGCACTCCCCCTGAGTCTAAAAGCCCTGGGTGCCGGTGCTCCTGAGGGTCAGAAACCCCGAACCCCCCTGCTCGGAGCCCTGGGGCCCTGAGAGTCAGAAGCCCTGACCACACCCCTCCTGCTCAGAGCTGCAGCCCCAACCTACCCACCCATGTGGCTGAAGTCCATAATGTCTTATGCAGAGTTACGAATATTTCAGAGTTACAAACAACCTCCATTTGTGAGGTGTCCATAACTCTAAGGTTCTACTGTACTGCAGTTGACATTAGAATGTAGACGACAGATGTAACCATTAAAGCTTTTTAAATAGCTGCAGCGATGCACTTTGCTGTAGCAGAGGGAATCAAAACCTCCACTACTGTGCTTTGGCTTTGCTTCAGATACTGCCGCGAAGGTCACTTCTTTTAAGAAAGCCTTAGTGATAGCTGGGGCAGTGTAGCATAATGGCAATTATTGATAAATTGTACAGTATTAATAGTTTAGTTCCAGTAACAAACACATACACACATTTGTTGTTTGATTTTTCCTCTTTTTATTAAAAATTACTTAAACCTTGGGTAATGTAGTGAAGAGTATGAAGAGTACAGAAAAGTTCCTTTGTTTTAGTTTCCTGTATTCTGATATGGAAACTTTGATAATTGATGGGTAAATTGGGATTCTGAAGCGTGTAAGTATAACCTGCCTACACAGGTCAAATGGCTTATTTATGGTCTCTAAAAGGAAGGAAGAACCATCTTGCAGGGGTGTTAGAACTCGTTCTGTGGTGAGGGCCAAAGTACCTTTTTTAAATTTATAGTCTGTGGGCCAGAACTACAAAAATAGAGCTATGTGCTACCCATAGTCCACAGCAGCTGCCCCTCAGATAATGAAGGAAAGTTTGTACAAAAATTGAGGGTAGGATATTGTGACAGTGTACCCCATAAGGCTTTATGGGGAGGGGGTGCTTATAAATGTATGTATGACATAACTGGAATATGTTTTATGCTGCCTGTGCCATGTAACATATCTCCGTAAGGGTTGTGATCTACTATATCTATTCATCCTATTTGTGCGTATATATCATTTTCTACTCGAGCTTAAGAATATGGGCTGTATGCTTGCCTGATTTCTAAGTAAGCTTTGTGAGGCATTTGGTCAGCTTCTTTAGGAAGGAATTTGCCAGGTTAAGTACCTGATCAGGAGACACTTAGGGAACAATGCATCTTGGAATGCTCCAATCCACATGAGAAGTCTTCCTGGAGACATGCAAGATGCCATGTGGACAATGCAAAGACTGAGTCGTGCAGGGGCATGTGACTTGCCCAGGTGACTCCAAAACTCCATCTTGGAGCTGGGCTTTGGAGAGGAGGGAGGTCTCCACCCACAAGAGAGAGTCTACTTAAACCTGTGGGAGACCCCTCCATTTTGTCTTCAGCTAGCTAAAGAAGGAGCCTCTCCACCCCCCCCAGGATACTTGAAGGAGACTGAAACAAAGGACAGTAACTGCAGGGGGTGTGAGTGATTGCTGGACCCAGGCTAAAAGGAGATTAGCCTGTAAAAGGGAGCACTCTGGAACTGGTGAGGAAATTATCTGTATTCAGTTTGATTAGGCATAGATTTGCGCATTTTATTTTATTTTGCTTGGTGACTTACTTTGTTCTGTCTGTTACTACTTTGAACCACTTAAATCCTACTGTCTGTATTTAATAAAATCACTTTCTATTTAGTAATTCACTCAGAGTTTGTATTAATACCTGGGGGAGCAAACAACTGTGCATATCTCTCTATCAGTGTTATAGAGGGCGAACAATTTATGAGTTTGCCCTGCATAAGCTTTATACAGGGCAAAACGGATTTATCTGGGTTTAGACCCCATTGGGAGTTGGGCATTTGAGTGCTAAAGACAAGCGCACTACTGCGAGCTGTTTTCAGGTAAACTTGCAGCTTTGGGACAGGAGATTCAGACCCTGGATCTGTGTGTGGAGCCAAACAGGAGTGTCTGGCTCAGCAAGACAGGGTGCTGGAGTCCTGAGCTGGCAGGGAAAACAGGAGCAGGGGTAGTCTTTGCACATCGGGTGGCAGCTCCCAAGGGGGTTTCTGTGATCTAACCCGTCACAGTGGCGTAGTCTAGCAGGATCTGTGCACAGTTGATTGCTTTGAGATACTGGTAGTGATTTTAAGTGAGTTTTAAGTGTGGTGGCTGGAGAACAGACAAAGTGGTTACTGGTTTGTTATTTTCTGTTTGCTTATTTCGGGCAAGGGAAGTAGGGACAGAAAAGGAAGCTCTCTGGTAACTAAGAATCCCCTGAGCTGAGTGCATCTCAGTTTCAGTGAACTGCAGAGGGGTTGTGGCCCAGCACAAGAAAGCAAGACAATGAGTACCAGTGATCTCAATTCCAGTGAACTGCAGAGTGGTTGTAGCCCAGCACAAGAAAGCAGGACAATGAGTACCAGTGACGCTGCTATTAAACTAAAGCTGGCCAGGTTGGAAGCAAAAGAGAGAGAAAGTGAACATAAGAGACGGCTGGAACTAAGACAATTAGAAATTAGTGCCATGGAGGCAGAACATGCAAGGGAAGAGGCTGCCCACAAGAGAGCTATGGAGGTCGAGGCAGCGAGGGCGGAGGCAGAGGCAGCGAGAGTGGAGGCAGAGGCAGCGAGGGAGGCAGTGAGGGCGGCAGCGAGAGTGGAGGCAGAGGCAGCGAGAGAGGCAGCGAGGGCGGAGGCAGAGGCAGCTGCCCACGAGAGGGCTATGGAGGCCCAGAGGGAGGCCCGGAAGCATGAACTGGCTGTTATGGAGTCAAAGAGACGAAACCCTCCCCCTGCTGGCTCCACTTCCCCGAAAATCCATAAATGGGAGCGGCTATGTCCACAGTATGATGAGTCCAGCGATATTGCCGAATATTTCATCACCTTTGAGAGACTGTGCACCCTCCATGCCATCCCTGAAGATCAGAAGATGACCACATTGATAGCAAAATTGACTGGCAGAGCTCTGGACATATTCAATAAGATGCCTATTGATGATGCTTCAAACTATGGTAAATTTAAAGAACTGGTTTTGAAACAGTTTCAGGTTACACCTGAAACCTACAGGGTTAAATTCAGGAGCCTTAAGAGGGGATCTGGATTAAGTAATGTGGCTTATGCCAATGAAATGAGAGATTTGGTAGATAAATGGGTGCGGGGGAGAGGCATTACCAGCTTTGAAGGGATGTGTGATCTAGTTACTCAGGAACATTTCCTGAATATGTGCAGTGATGAGGTAAAACAGTATTTGTGGGACAAAAAGGTAAATGCAGTGGGTGAATTAGCTGAGTATGCTGACTCTTATGAACAAGCCCAAGCTGCAATCAAACACAAACCACTGGCAGAAGGGTATAAGGTTGGGGGAAAGCAGAATCACCGTTTTACCCCTGGGTCTGGGAAAAAAGAGGCTGGGCGGTCACCTCCCCATTCCCCTGGTACTCGACCCAAATTCCCTGTGCAAGCAGAGGAGCCCAAGAGGTGCTATCATTGTAAGTCCACTGAGCACCTGAGGAATAAGTGTCCCTTACTGAGTGAAGCTGCGGCTTCTCAGAGCCAGGCTGTGGCCTCTTTCCACACAGGATTTGTAAAGCTTGCTTCCACACAACCCAGCAATGAGCATATGCATGCTGTTAAATTGAATGGTCAAATGCTTCTTGGATTAAGGGACACGGGTGCTGAGATTTCTGTGGTCAGGAGGGACCTAATCCAGGAGAAGGATCTGTTGCCAGGTAAAATGGCAGAATTAGAGCTGGTCGGGGGTTACAAAGTCCTTGCACCTTTAGCTAAAGTACACATGCAAACTCGGGATTTGCAGGCTGAGCTGACTGTTGCAACGGTGGCACACAATTTTGCACCGTTTCTACTGGGGAATGATTTCTTTAGTGTGGCAGAATCTGTCCCAGGGTTGGTTAGCAGTGAGAAGGAATCTTGTGCTAAAAGCCCCAGAGAGGGGGGTGAAGTCACACGGACTGCTGGGGGAATAGGAGAGTGTCTCTTAGGTTCCTCTGCAGCAGTAAAGGATGCAGCTTCGGGGGCAGGGCTGGTTGTGGCCAGTTCCTGTAGCCCTGGGGCTCAAGGGAAGTTCCAGAGGGAGGAGCTGGATGAAGCCAGCTCCTGTCCCCTAATCATCTCCCCTGGGGAGGGGGATGTACCACCTTGTAGCAAGGAGGCCACCACAGCTGCTGACTGCCAGGAAGTTGCAGGTCAGCAGGGGGCTGGGCCTGCCCTGGGGTGCACAGAGGCGTGTGTCCCAAAGGTGGAAGTTGGGGTCCTGGGGACCGCTGTGGTGGGAACAGGCCCCAAGGACTCTATAGCTGAGTGCCAGCCCAACCCGAGTGGAAGGGGAGGGATTTTGCTGGCCAGCGAGAGGTCTGTCGTAGCTGGTAGCTGTGAGTCCACAGCTGGGGCAGGATCACCTTCCCTTTCAGGGGACACAAGAGTGTCGGACCCAGAGGGGAGATCAAAGAGGGAAGCCCAGATGGAAGGTCAGGGGGGGCCAGAGAGTCCACCCACCTTCTGTGGGGAGGGGCTTTCCCAGGAGGAGGGTGAAAAGTCTGCATTCGAAATGCCAGCCCCCTCTCCTGTGGATCAGGTTTTAAGGGAAACCTGGGGGTCAGGCCTCCAGGATGAGGGGGTCTATCCAGCTGACCCATTGGAAACAGAAAGTGGGGTGCCCAAAGGGGTCCAGAGCACCCCAGGGAAAGCTGCTGTTCTTGCTACACTTGCAAGAGATAAAACTCTCTCTCCAAGACAGGGGAGGGGAAATCTCTTCATGGGAGGAACGTCACAAGGGAGTGGGGCCCAGCCCAGAGAAACTCCAGAGGGAGGGGCCGAGGACAAGTATGGTTGTAGTACACCCTTTCCTGGCCAAAGACCCAAGCACATGCCCGAACTAGAAGTCTTCCCC
The DNA here is from genome assembly GCF_011386835.1 of Chrysemys picta bellii. NCBI lineage: Eukaryota > Metazoa > Chordata > Testudines > Emydidae > Chrysemys > Chrysemys picta. Next base: position 35,688,228 of record NC_088793.1, on the reverse strand, counting down.
AAAGAGGCAGAGGAATCTGCATCAGAGGGTCTACCAGAGGGCACAGAGAACTGGGAAAATGCAATGGGTGCTAAACAAGTCAAATTGAGTGAACGAAGCCTGTCCACTGTAGATTTGCTGTTAACCTTGTGTCTTTTGCTAATTCACCTATGGGATAAAACAAAAGAATTCACACTAGTGGTAAACCCTTTAAAGATGTGGAACATATCTGATTTATGGAATAAGCTGTTATACATGCTGGGGATGGTGACAGGAGAGCCCCACCAGCATGTTACTTTACAGCCCATACCCGTAAAAAGCAGCAAAAGCATAACAGGCCTATGCTGCTGTGTAGAAGGGGAAACTGAGGCACACCGCCTCATGGCTTTGGTGGCTAAATGCCAAGATACCTCCACGTTAACGAGTATTGCTGCCTGCATTCTGTTAGCAATACTACATCCCTACCTGTTTGCAAGCATCTGGGGACCAGGAACCGCAAAACGGGCTAGAACCCCCAGGAGTGACACCATATGGTTTCAAGGTACTGAAAGGAAGTGTGACCAGAAACAAACAGAAATTTTACAGGTACTGCCTCCGCCATGGACAGTGTCCAAGTCTCTGGCAGTAAGTTCAGGGGGAGGGTGTGACAGTGTACCCCATAAGGCTTTATGGGGAGGGGGTGCTTATAAATGTATGTATGACATAACTGGAATATGTTTTATGCTGCCTGTGCCATGTAACATATCTCCGTAAGGGTTGTGATCTACTATATCTATTCATCCTATTTGTGCGTATATATCATTTTCTACTCGAGCTTAAGAATATGGGCTGTATGCTTGCCTGATTTCTAAGTAAGCTTTGTGAGGCATTTGGTCAGCTTCTTTAGGAAGGAATTTGCCAGGTTAAGTACCTGATCAGGAGACACTTAGGGAACAATGCATCTTGGAATGCTCCAATCCACATGAGAAGTCTTCCTGGAGACATGCAAGATGCCATGTGGACAATGCAAAGACTGAGTCGTGCAGGGGCATGTGACTTGCCCAGGTGACTCCAAAACTCCATCTTGGAGCTGGGCTTTGGAGAGGAGGGAGGTCTCCACCCACAAGAGAGAGTCTACTTAAACCTGTGGGAGACCCCTACATTTTGTCTTCAGCTAGCTAAAGAAGGAGCCTCTCCACCCCCCCCAGGATACTTGAAGGAGACTGAAACAAAGGACAGTAACTGCAGGGGGTGTGAGTGATTGCTGGACCCAGGCTAAAAGGAGATTAGCCTGTAAAAGGGAGCACTCTGGAACTGGTGAGGAAATTATCTGTATTCAGTTTGATTAGGCATAGATTTGCGCATTTTATTTTATTTTGCTTGGTGACTTACTTTGTTCTGTCTGTTACTACTTTGAACCACTTAAATCCTACTGTCTGTATTTAATAAAATCACTTTCTATTTAGTAATTCACTCAGAGTTTGTATTAATACCTGGGGGAGCAAACAACTGTGCATAACTCTCTATCAGTGTTATAGAGGGCGAACAATTTATGAGTTTGCCCTGCATAAGCTTTATACAGGGCAAAACGGATTTATCTGGGTTTAGACCCCATTGGGAGTTGGGCATTTGAGTGCTAAAGACAAGCGCACTACTGCGAGCTGTTTTCAGGTAAACTTGCAGCTTTGGGACAGGAGATTCAGACCCTGGATCTGTGTGTGGAGCCAAACAGGAGTGTCTGGCTCAGCAAGACAGGGTGCTGGAGTCCTGAGCTGGCAGGGAAAACAGGAGCAGGGGTAGTCTTTGCACATCGGGTGGCAGCTCCCAAGGGGGTTTCTGTGATCTAACCCGTCACAGATATGGCCTTTATATAGTAGCTAAACTTTTCATTAATAAAATTATACTAGGCCCCTTTAGAACCACCACTCCATCTCATTTTTTCTTACTTGGCTTTTTGCACATTTGTGCAAACAATTGTGGCATTGCACTACTTAGGATGTGTCTACACTACAGTCTTAAGTCGACATATGTTAGGTCGACTTACAGCCACACAGTAATTACTGCGGTGGCTGATGTCCACACTATCCTCCTCCTGTCAGTAGTGTGTGTCCTCACCAGTAGTGCTTCCACCAACTGAAGAGGGGCAGCGTGGGGGGCTGAGAGCCAAGGCTCTCAGCTCTGCGCAGCTCCCTGCCAGGAGCCCAGCTAGCCCCTGGGTTTCTTGCCTCCCTGCTCCCAGCTGGGAGTGGGGGCAGGGCAGGCACCTGGGGCTTCTCACTTCCAGCAGGGAGATGCGAGCGCAGAGTCCAGTCAGCTTCCGTGCTTCTGGCAGAGAACCAAGAGCCTGGGTGGCAGCCCCGCTTGGAGCAGAGACCAGCAGCAACCCAGCTGGAGACAAGGCAGCCAACAGCCAATGTAAGGGATGCAATGTCTACACAGACACTGTCGACCTAACTACACCGCATAAGCCCTATGCCTCTTGTGGAGCAGGAGTTGTTATATCGGTGTAGTAGGGCACTTGCATTGGCAGGAGCAAGGCTGTAGTGTAGACATTGATGTAGTTAGGTTGATATAAGCTGCCTTATGTTGACCTAACTCTGTAGTGTAGACCAAGCATTAGATGCACAGTAGTGCACCTAAATTATTTAAAATTCTAGCTCTGAAAGTATCAGAGGGGTAGCCATGTTAGTCTGTATCCACAAAAACGACGAGGAGTCCATTGGCACCTTAAAGACTAACAGATTTATTTGGGCATAAGCTTTCATGGGTAAAAAACCCCACTTCTTCAGATGCATGGAGTGGAAATTACAAAAACAGGCACAAATATTGAGATGAATAGGGGCAGATTGCATCTCTGGGGTTTTGTTTCAGCCTGTCTCCAGACAAATGAAGGAAAAACAGCATTGGTTTACTGTTAGTTCAGATTAAGTTTTTCTCAGAATCGTAGGGCTATCAATTTACTTGTTTGTTTTCTTTTAATGAAAGTTTATATCAGGGGTCGGCAACGTTTGGCACGCGGCTCGCCAGGGTAAGCACATCCCGTGCTGCTTCCCGCCGCCCCCATTGGCCCGGGATGGCGAACCACGGCCAGTGGGGGCCGCGATCGGCCGAACCTGCCGCATCAGCAGGTAAATAAATTGGCCCAGCCCACCAGGGTGCTTACCCTGGTGAGCCGCGTGCCAAACGTTGCCGACCCCTGGTTTATATTCTCCAGAATCAAAACCTCTCATTCAGGCCAGGTAAATGTCTGATTTGTGAGAGGGTGTCATGTATGATGCTAGGTGTCTGAATAGTGTGGTCTAGGGTGTGTGTGAGAGGGCATTTTTATTCTATTCTGAGGGGACTATGAAGAGTTAATGGGAAAGATGTTGTATAATCCAGTTTCATTGCCTGCTTCTCTACATGTGAGGTGGGAAGAGGGAGCATAGGGAAGCGACCATTGTTGGCACAAGCCTCTCCATTGGGGGAGCAGAAACAGCAGCACCCTGGTGCTGGAATGGGGGCAGTGTAAGAAATGGGAAGAAGAGATGCCAGGGAAGCTATTGTATATCTGAGGTGTGGCTTCTGATGTGCATAGAGAAGGGTTAGATGCTCCTAGATGCTCCCACATGCTTACCAATCCCTCCATTGGTTGGTCTCCTTATATGCTGATGCATCAGGATGCATTTATATAACCAATCCGGTTCTTGACCTCGTGTGTGTGGAGAATCTGTACACATAGATAGAGAACCATATTCATGGTAACACAAACTAACTTGTTTCCGTGGATCTTATGAAACTTCCTTTCCACCTTCTAGCCTGAGGATTAAGTTTACAAGCCGTGCTCATTTAATTTCCTTTATCACATCTGAACTCCTCCATCAGTAAATCAACTCCCCCTCTCCCAAGCAAAATCCATTCTGATGCCCTCCTCACATGCGCACACCCTAGTTACTATATCCTAGATTCGCCTCCCATCCCCAGATGATGCATATATATTGGGCTCCTCCTCCTCCAACCTCCCCCACTCATGAATTCTGGCTTTTCATCTTGCATGTCTCATTCCAGCCTCACCGGAAGCAGTGGGGAGTATGGCTTCCCCTCCAGCACAGGAATCACCCCTAGGAACTGGCTGCCCAAGTGTTCTGCATCTTGTTCAGGAAAGGAGCCCCAAGCCTCAGCCCTGCTCCTCCAGCCTTAGCCACCATCTTCTGGTCAGGAGGTTACTTTATAGCTGTTACTCACACATAGAACTTGAACTTGACCCTTTACTGAGTCCTTATCGTCAAGGCACTCCTTAGCCTGGGCCCATGATATCTTAAATGTTATTTAAAGTTCTGGGAGGAAGACAGTGGGCTATAAACTCGGCACTTTCGGGCACAGTGGAACTTTCTACCACAAGAGTAAAGTTCATCTCTGCGGGGGCTGAGCTTACTAGGGTGCCGGTCACGGTGTGGGATGAACTGCCCAGAAACTATGAAACATCACAAACCTAATCACCTTCTGCAACAAATGCAAAACACGTATCTTGACCTTGTCTTCTTTAATGTAAACACAGAGCAGCATGCATATTAAGAAAAACAAAACACTCCAAACACAATCCTACCAAAACAAAACATTCCACTGCGCACACAGCTCTCCTGAGGAGAGGATGAGACAGCAAACCACATGTGATAGATGTGTAGTCATGTTGTTTAGTGCACTGCTGGAAGGTGCTCAGATACTGTTGGAATTATTATTATTTACACAGGGTATTACCATGATGCTAACTTGACCATGAATTCCTTTGTTAAATCCAGAGGTTGAATGGTATTTATACAGTTGCTCTAAACATGCCTAAAGAGCCTAAATAATAAGCAATTTACCACATCTAAACAATAACAAAATATTTATAAGCTTTTGATCAAGATACTGACAAACCCAAGGGTGCTTAGACCCATATTGGTTGGCTCCAACTTTGTCAGGCGGGTATTAGCAATGAAGCCTTTACGAGTTTACTTTTTTATATCCTTTAACAAACAAGTGATGTCATTGCCAATTATCGGACCTTAGCTAAGGCCAGATGAGGAAGTTTCTTATATAGCCAATTATTTACTGCACCTGGTACCCAATTAACCATGTTTTATTTCTATCACTTCAGCCCAAACCTTAAATAAGAGAACACTGATATTTCAAAGGGTAAGTACAAATTTAACACAACTCCTCTTCTTTCTCATTATCTCATTCTTTTCGGTCACATACTTTGGGCCTATTGCACATGCAAATATCTCAGCTCCATTTAAAACCACCGTTTATCAAAATGTAATATGGGCCTACATGCCTACAGGTATTATGGTGATGAGTTTGGTATAACAGCTTATATAGACTAGAATAGACCCTCTTCCCTCTTTAACGAATGAACCCTCAGTTCTCCCCACCCTTAATAAATTCTGAGCCCTTCCCAGAAACACATGAATTCTGGACTCCACCCACATCCAATAAGTCAATCCCCAGAACACATCATTTCAGAGCTTTAATGCTCTTGCCACTGCTGCTTCCACTGCCACTGTCCCAGGCACTAGGAGGTCTTTCTCCTCCTGGCGCCGCCGCCTCCTCCTCCCTAATGGGGAGCTCTGCTGTTTGCTCCACTTCTGGAAAATCAGCAGCCATTTTGCCCTTTCGTCCCTTCCTGTTAAAGTAGCAGAGGCATTTGCATCTCTCTGCCTTTGAATTTCCCCATCCCCTCCAGGGAAGAAGCCAGTGACTACTCAGTCTGTTCACTCAGGCACGTTTTTTTCTCACGGTGTGAGCAGATGACTGGGTTGTATCGATTATTTCTGGCTTCCCTTTGTGGGGAGAACAAAGAAGAAATTGGGGAACCTTTAGCAGTGAGATATTTCCTCTCCAGCACTTTCGTTTCACTAATAAAACAGCAGTTTAGGAAAATCTCAGGGGTTCTTTCTTTGTGAGAATTTTGCACGTATGTAAATACTAAAATCAGACTTGATTTTTACCAAAGTACTTGGAAGGCTCCTATCTTCCTTCTGTCTGAACACCTACTTCCTCCACCTCTGGTTGGGGCAGACAAGTTGAGTTCTGGGATCAATTCAGAAGTATGGTATTCATGGTATAGATCCTCTTTATAGACTATAATAGCAGTATTTTAAATGCAGTTTCTATTAATAGTCTCCTAGATTGCTAGGTGGAATAAAATCAACCAAAAGACAGCAGTCAGATTGAGTTTGTTGCTAGAAATGACCAAAAACAACCCACAAACGCTAATTTAAGTAACAGAATGTAATTCAGGTTGTTTAATGTACAAACTCTAGAGTGAGTGCTCTTGAAAATCAGGTCCTAAGTTTAACTTTCAGATGGTAAGTCAGACCAGCATGACAACTGTTTCACTGCCATGTTTATATTAAGAAAACGGTGGTCATTAAAGTAAATAGTAGAGAGCAATAATTAGAGTTTACCAAAAAAAGTTTCATTTCTCGGTACAGTGGATATTCTTTAAATAGAAGTCCCTGTCCCAAGAGCTGGTTTTGTTTTACCACATGACTCAGGTCAGGCTCCAGAGGATGGCCTCATCTGTGATCTCTCCAAAAGTTGAAGAGAGGGCAGAACTCTGTGGTTTAGGTTTTGGTTTGATTTGGGAAATCATGAGTTGAACTTGGAAAGATTCCTATTATCTAAAATATTCAGCAAACAGTCTCTTGAACATGTACAATATCTTAAACAGCAATTTTTGAATAGAGACTTGAATAATAAGTTTTTGTTGAACTACTTTTTATTGTTATTGTTTATTATTTATTTAATTATTGAAATAATGCTGAGTGGGCATGATCACTCCTATTTATGTCTTACAAAATCCAGGACTCAAAATTGTTCAAACAAGTACTATTTCAGAGATCTTCCTTTCCAACTAACCTTAGAGTAAAAGACTGTCTGCTAGTTTAACCAAATAAAGATCAAGATTGGCGCATTCTCTGTAGTAGAGAATTCAGTTTGCAGTGATGCTGTTAAATTAGTTTTACTGTTTTATAATTTTATTTGTATTGCAGTCATGCCAAGAGGCTGGGGACCCATTGTGTTAGGTGCTGTAGAAACATATAACAGAAAGACAGTCCCTGTCCAGAAGCGCTTCCAATCTAAGTCTAAGACCAGAGGAAATAGGTGGATATGAGAAAAAGATTGGGGGTGGAGGTGGAGGTGCATGGGAGAGAACAAGGGAATAGTGACAGTCATGAACAGTGGAATAAGAATCAGCCACAGTAAATTAGCTTCATAATTGTCAAGTGTTGGGCATTGTAGCAGAGTGAGCTTTAAGAAGAGGTTTAAAGGATAATGTAGTGGCCTTATGGACCTTTATGGGGAGCATCTTCCATGCATGTGGGGTGGTATGGGAGGATGCACAATGGTACTTCTCAGTGCTTTAAATTTGGGTATTAATTTTTTTGTAACCAATAAAATGGCTAAATCTGGCAATGACAGTTCCCTGATCTCAAATCAAAACTCCCTTTAAAATTGGATGTTGATGACCCAAACAAGCATGGTGGGTCCTTACCATTGTGAACTTTGTAAAAGTACTTTATTTAACTAAATCCTTTCAAAGATGATGGGCATGAGACTTAAACTCGCCTAAAAATATTTTTCCTCCTAATGCTTAAATAAGTCTCATCAGACCTGCAATTAACTGCAGCACAGCTGAACTTTTAGCTTCCTTGCTGGGAAACTAACAATGAGTCATGAGTAAACACATGCGCACCCTCTCTCTGCTCTGCATGCTCCATATCAAAAAGTAGGTAGAGCATTGAAATCTGCTGAGGATTCCAGTTCTAAACCATGTCTACTTAGAATTACAGAGCAGGCAGGTCGAGTGTATGGACTTAGCAAAGTGCACTTGTGTGTAGGACCACAAACCAACACAAGGCTAGTCTAGCTACCTGCGCTAGTACACCTCATGTAGCATGATTATCATGCCAGGACTTTGAAAGCCTGCTTTTTAAACTGCATGTTCTCAGTGCTTAGATTCAACAATTATCAGCTGCAGTTGATTCCCATCTTTTAAACAGCCTGCCCTTTAGGATGAATTGTGTGTGTGTGTGTGTGTGTGTGTGTGTGTGTGTGTGTGTGTGTGTGTGTGTGGAGGCGGTGTGAGGGGGAGGAGGCTATATCTACATTGCACACACTGGTGGTGGTGTGGAGAGTACATGTAGCTACACGCCTCATTGAAAAGCAGGCTGCATCCACATGCTGTATGTAGCTTGTCATTACTATAAAGGGAAGGGTAACAGCCCTCCTGTGTACAATACCATAAAATCCCTCCTGGCCAGAGACTCCAAAATCCTTTTACCTGTAAAGGGTTAAGAAGCTCAGGTAACCTGGCTGACACCTGACCCAAAGGACCAATCAGGGGACAAGATACTTTCAAATCTTTGTTTTGGGGGTTGTTCGCTCTTGGGACTAAGAGGGACCAGACATCAATCCATGCTCTCCAAATCTTCTGAACAAATCTCTCATATTTCAAACTTGTAAGTAACAGCCAGGCAAGGCATGTTAGGTTTATCTTTGTTTTCTCAACTTGTAAATGTACCTTTTGCTAGAGTGTTTATCTCTGTTTGCTGTAACTTTGAACTTAAGGCTAGAAGGGGGTTCCTCTGGGCTCTTTGAATCTGATTACCCTGTAAAGTTATTTTCCATCCTGATTTTACAGAGATGATTTTTACCTTTCTTTCTTTAATTAAAAGCCTTCTTTTTAAGGACCTGATTGATTTTTCCTTGTTTTAAGATCCAAGGGGGTTGGATCTGGACTCACCAGGAATTGGTAGGGGGAATGGTTAATTTCTCCTTGTTTTAAGATCCAAGGGTTTGGATCGGTGTTCACTAGGCAATTGGTGAAGAAGTCTCTCAAGGCTACCCAGGGAAGGGAGTTAGCACTTGGGAGTGGTGGCAGCAAAACCAGATCTAAGCTGGTAATTCAGTTTAGAGGTTCTCATGCAGGTCCCCCACATCTGTCCCCTAAAGTTCGGAGTGGGGAAGGAACCTTGACATAGCTGCATGCCGCAGTGAAAGGCTCTGACAGGGCAAGGAGGATGCAGTGGGGAAAGGCTCTGGCAGGGGGAGGCAGCAGGAGCTGCCAGAGCCTTTCCGCATTGCATCTCCCCCCTGTCAGAGTCTTTCCCTGCAGCAGAGAAATACCCTGGCAATGGGACACTGCACTGCTAAAAATAGCAGTGTAGGTGGCGGAGGTACAACTTGGGCATGTAGGGTGCATACCCTAGGGGTTCAGGGTGGTGTTACTTGTCTAAGCAGTGTCTCACCGTCTACACTACTGTTTATACCCATGCTAGAGTTGCGTACAATATATGTACTCTCCGTGTCTCTGTAAAGGGTGTGCAGTGTAGATGTACCGTGTGTATGCGCGCGTGTAAGTAGTTGACTGTCTTCTAAAATAACGGATACAGACTAATATGGCTACCATTCTGAAACCTGACTGTCTTCTGTTGACCTCTAGTCTTTCTAATAACCTATGACATGTTGTAGGAGAATATGCTATGCAAGATAATACACTTTCACATTTCTTAAATTGACAAACTTTCAGCTTCATAAGAACATAAGAATGGCTGTACTGGGTCAGACCAAAGGTCAGTCCAGCCCAGTATCTTGTCTACCGACAGTGGCCAATGCCAGGTGCCCTAGAGGGAGTGAACCTAGCAGGTAATGATCAAATGATCTCTCTCCTACTGTCCATCGCCACCCTCTGACAAACAGAGGCTAGGGACACCATTCCGTACCCATCCTAGCTAATAGCCATTAATGGACTTAACCTCCATGAATTTATCCAGTTCTCTTTTAAACCCTGTTATAATTGTACCCTTCACAAACTCCTCAGGCAAGGAGTTCCACAAGTTGACTGTGCACTCCGTGAAGAAGAACTTCCTTTTATTTGTTTTAAACCTGCTGCCCATTAATTTCATTTGGTGGCCCCTAGTTCTTATATTATGGGAACACGTAAATAACTTTTTCTTATTCCCTTTCTCCACATCACTCATGATTTTATATACCTCTATCATATCCCCCTTAGTCTCCTCTTTTCCAAGCTGAAAAGTCCTAGCCTCTTTAATCTCTTCTCATATGGGACCCGTTCCAAACCCTTAATCATTTTAGTTGCCCTTCTCTGAACCTTTTCTAATGCCAGTATATCTTTTTTGAGATGAGGAGACCCACATCTGTATGCAGTATTCAAGATGTGGGCGTACCATGGATTTGTATAAGAGCAATAAGATATTCTCCGTCTTTTTCTCTATCCCCTTTTTAATGATTCCTAACATCCTGTTTGCTTTTTTGACTGCTGCTGCACTGTGTGTGGACGTTTTCAAAGAACTAGTCACGATGACTCCAAGATCTTTTTCCTGATTAGTTGTAGCTAAATTAGCCCCCATCATATTGTATGTATAGTTGGGGTTATTTTTTCCAATGTACATTACTTTACATTTATCCACATTAAATTTCATTTGCCATTTTGTTGCCCAATCTCTTAGTTTTGTGAGATCTTTTTGAAGTTCTTCACAGTCTGCTTTGGTCTTAACTATCTTGAGCAGTTTAGTATCATCTGCAAACTTTGCCACCTCACTCTTTACCCCTTTGTCCAGGTCATTTATAAATAAGTTGAATAGGATTGGTCCGAGGACTGACCCTTGGGGAACTCCACTAGTTACCCCTCTCCATTCTGAAAATTTACAATTTATTCCTACACTTTCTTCCCTGTCTTTTAACCAGTTCTCAGTCCATGAAAGGATCTTCCCTCTTATCCCATGACAACTTAATTTACGCAAGATCCTTTGGTGAGGGACCTTATCAAAGGCTTTCTGGAAATCTAAGTACACTATGTCCACTGGATCCCCCTTGTCCACATGTTTGTTGGCTCCTTCAAAGAACTCTAATAGATTAGTAAGACATGCTTTCCCCTTACAGAAACCATGTTGACTTTTGCCCAACAATTTATGTTCTTCTATGTGCCTGACAATTTTATTCTTTACGATTGTTTCAACCAATTTGCCTGATACTGACGTTAGACTTACCAGTCAGTAATTGCTGGGATCACCTCTAGAGCCCTTTTTAAATATTGGGGTTACATTAGCTATCTTCCAATCATTGGGTACAGAAGCTGATTTAAAGGACAGGTTACAAACCATGGTTAGTAGTTCTGCAATTTCACATTTGAGTTCTTTCAGAACTCTTGGGTGAATGCCATCTGGTCCTGGTGACTTGTTAGTGTTAAGTTTATCAATTAATTCCAAAACCTCCTCTAGTGACACCTCAATCTGTGACAATTCCTCAGATTTGTGACCTATAAAAGCCTGTTCAGGTTTGGGAATCTCCCTAACATCCTCAGCCATGAAGACTGAAGCAAAGAATTCATTTAGTTTCTCCACAATGACTTTATTGTCTTTAAGCGCTCCTTTTATATCTCGATCATTCAGGGCCCCACTGGTTGTTTAGCAGGCTTCTTGCTTCTGATGTACTTAAAAATCTTATTCTGTACTGTTTATATATTTTCATTAATAGCTGATTCAATATTTTTATTTTGTTCATATAACTCAAAAGTCAAATATTCCAAAATAATAATAGCAAAACAAAGAAAATAACCTCTTTCATCTCCGAAAAGGAACAAACTTATCTGCCCCTGCTTACCAAAAAAGAGACACAGGCAGGACAGACCACATATAAATGCACAACAGCCAATTGTAGATGCAGTTGTGATTTTTGTCAGTGAGGGAAACCAAGCTGTACTTTAACCACAAGAACATCTGCTTTTATTATGCTTAATAATTGGGTAGGGAAAACCAAAATGAAACTGAAAGGAGGAACACTAATGGCCAGACCCAACTCCTACTGATTTTAATAGAATTGGGATCCTAATTGCAAAGCAGTGTAGTGAAGATTCCCATATAACTAGGCTTTCAATTTGGTGAATGTGTGCAAAGTAATCTTTTTATAAAGTGTCTGTCTTTTCCCTTGTTGATGTTTATAAGGATCTTTTGAGCAGGGGAGATTAGGAAGACAAAAGAACAATGTCACCAAATGTGCTTGGGCTCATTCTTTTCCTTCCCCTTGCTTTCTCCTCAGTGCGCATGCCCATGTTTGATTGTTGCCTTTTCAGTTTCAGTCTTGCTACCACTGCTCTACATAGATACCTCTTGCATGGTGTCACAGTTCAGGGCAACTGCACCTGTATTTCCCCTTTAGTGATCCAGCAGGAGCACTCACTCTCAGCCTTCCAGCCTCCTAGCTGTTGCCTTTCTTGGGAGGAGAGCTGCATCCCTCTCCTTTGTGACCAGTGTATTTCCAGGCTGAAGTTCCCTGTCTTGACTGTGTTATTCCCAGCAAAAGACAGTCTGCCTAAGCAGGCTTACTTCACTTCTCCCCTCTGAACCCGTTTAAAACCAGGCTATTTATTCAAAAATGCTTTCTTTGGCCACATGTACACTACAGCACTTACAGCAGGGTGCTGATGCAGCTGCGCTGCTGTAGCGTTTGTGGTGGAGATGCTCTAAGTCTCTCCTGTCGGCTTAATTACTTCACTTCCCATGAGAGGCGGTAGCAGCTCTTCCTCCGGCATAACTGTCTACGCTGGCGCTTAGGTTGGTATAATTTATGTTGCTCAGGGGTGTGGATTATTCACACCTTTGAGTGATGTAAATTGTAATGAAGTAAGTTGTAGCATAGACAAGGTCTTGGTCTGTTGGTCCCTGGAGAATCCAAACTGGGGCTATGTCTACACTAGCACTTTTGTTAGTAAAACTTTTTTCGGTCAGGGGTGTGAAAAATATACCCCCTGACTGACATGAGTTTCACCGACAGAAGCGCCGGTGTGGACAGCGCTATGTCGGCAGGAGTCACTGCCAGTGCTTGTTGGGGGTGGTTTAATTATGCCAATGGGAGAGCTCTCTCCCGTTGGCATAGAGCGGCTACGTGGGAGACCTTACAGCGGCGCAGCTGCAGCGGCACAGCTGTGCTACTGTAAGGTCTATAGGGTAGACACAGCCTAAGTCTTTGAACTGCCCTCCTGTAACAGGTGATCAGACAAAAGGTGTCCGCCCTCAGGAAAAGCTTCAAAGGCTGAGTCCCTAAGTGGAGGTTTGCAATGCCCACGTCCCCAGTACTTCCTAGGAATTGCACTTCACAGGCTTTGTCCCAAAAGATCAGTCATGTCTGCTGTGTTGTTCAGCATAGTTTTTTGAAAGTCACATTATCTCCCAGAGATTGCATTAACCCTTCGGCCTCCTAAAGAAGTTCCACACAAACCCAACCCACCATACATGGTGAGAATAGTACACAAAATTTACATTTTCAATAAAATTGACCCCTAAAGTATTGAATGTAATTCAATAAGGTTTAACTTAAATTCACAAGGTTTGCCCAGGATATTGCAGGATACTGTCATGCGTGGCTTCTGACGGTGCTTCCTGTCTCAGCAATGAAATAGTGAAGCTGACTATACTTAGAGTTGTCACATGCACAAATGGAAGAAGTAGAGAAAAGTATTTTATCTAACCTATTATATTAAGATTAGTTACAGTACCGTATCTACTTATATGGCCCCTGTGACAGGTTCAGTCACAGAGACCCCCTTGGGACTGTCACCTGATGTGCTGGGTTTACCTCTGAGCCCATTTTCCCTGCCAGCTTGGGACTCCAGAATCCTGTCTTGTTGAGCTAGACACGCTACTCCGCTGCAACACAGACCCAAGGTCTGAACCACGCCCCACCAAAGCTGCAGACTTCAACCAAAACTGCTCAGCAGGTTTCCTATCTCCAGCACCCAGACACCCAGCTCCCAATGGGATCCAAACCTCAAATAAATCCGTTTTACTCTGCATAAAACGTATATATGGTAAACTCATAAATTGTCCACCCCCTATAATACCGATAGAAAGATATGCACAGCTGTTTGCTCCCCCAGGTATTAATCACTTACTCTGGGTTAATTAATAAACAAAAGTGATGTTAAGTATAAAAAAGTAGGATTTAAGTGGTTTCAAGTAATAACAGACAGAACAAAGTAAGTTACCAAGCAAAATAAAACAAAACATGCAAATCTAAGCCTAATACATTTAAGAAACTGAATACAGGTAAATCTCACCCTCAGAGATGTTCCAATAAGCTTCTTTCACAGGCTAGACTCCTCCTTAGTCTGGGCCCAATCCTTTCCCCTGGTACAGTTCTTATTAGTTCCAGCTCAGGTGGTAACTAGGGGATTTCTTATAACTGGCAGCCCCCTTTGTTCTGTTCCACCCCCTTTTGTAGCTTTGGCACAAGGCGGGAATCTTTTGTCTCTCTGGGTCCCCACCTGTCCTTCTAAATGGAAAGGCACCAGGTTTAAGATGGATTCCTGTACCAGGTGACATGGTCATATCTCCTGTGAGACCCCAGCCTACATTCTTTCTGGCCTGACTCACAGGAACACAGGAAGGCTTACAAGTAAATAAAGCCATTTACAAGCAATTGTTCTAGTTAATGGGAGCTATCAAGATCCTAAGCTACCATCAATGGCCCACACTTTGCATAATTACAGTAGGACCTCAGAGTAATACTTCATATTTCTAGTTTTAGATACAAGAATGATACATACGTACAAATAGGAGGAATATATTCAGTAGGTTATAATCTTTGTTACGATACCTTACAAGAGACCTTTTGCATAAAGCATATTCCAGTTACATTATATTCACACTCAGAAGCATATTTCCATAAACATATGGAGTGCAACGTCACAGTCCCCATCACTGTAGTACCTGGAACATCTCACAACCTTTGATGTATTTATCCTCACAACTCCCTGTGAAGCAGGGGAAGAGGTGTTCTCTGTTTTACAGAGGGTAACTGTGATACTGAAAGACTAGGTCACTGGCCCGGAGGTCACACGCTGTGTCTGGTGGATCAGGAATTGAACCCTGTCCCCCACAGCTCAGGTTAGCACTCTAACCACTGGACCCTTCCTCTCTAATGTTAGTGGTTACTTGTACCAGGGTAGGTACAAAACTTTCAGCTGACAGTGTTTCCTGAAAGTCAGATATCTTTTTCAAGGCTTATTGCTGAGGGCTAAACAGCTTGTCCAAGACCAGCCAGCTAAAGATGAGGGAGGATGCCAGATAAACCAAACTTTTAACTATCAAAGGGCAAAGGAATTTAATGCCCTGTGATAAATTAAAGGGGGGGGGTTGCTCCCTTTTATGGACACCCAGACAGCCAGTTAGCTATAAAGTCCCTCTTGGTGGCTGTTCTCTGCTTGCTTTACCTGTAAAGGGTTAAAAAAAGTCCCCCAGGTGAAGGAAAGGGAGTGGCACCTGACCAAAAGAGCCAGTGGGAAGGCTAGAACTTTTTAAAATGGGGAAAAAAACTTCCCCTTTGTCTCTGTGGTTGTTCTCCGGGAAAGAGGGGAACATGGGGCAGTTATGCTATGAGAAGCTTTAAGCCAGGTATGATCATAAATCATCAGGTTATACCTAGAATACTTATTTGGAACCCCCAGATGTGTAAGTAGATCAGGAATGTTTAGAAAGACGCAATTAGGTTTATTTCTGTTTATTTCTTATGGCTAGTGGACTCCTCTGCGCTAACCCCAGATGCTTTTGTTTGCTTGTAACCTTTAAGCTGAACCCCCAAGAAAGCTATTTTGGGTGCTTAATTTTTGGAATTGCTCTTTTAAAATTTAGCAAAAATCTAAGTTCCAGATGTATTTCCTTTCTTTTTTAAGACCAGGATTGGATTTTTGGTATCCTAAGAGGTTTGTGCATATGTTGTTTAATTAGCTGGTGGCAACAGCTAATTTCTGTTGTTTTCTTTCTCGTGTGTGTGTGTGTGTGTGTGTGTGTGTGTGTGTGTGTGTGTGTGTGTGTGTAAGGGCTTGAGGGTACCCCACAGGAAGGAATTCCCAAGTGCGCCTTCCTGGGCTTCAAAACGGGTTTTGCATTTGGGTGGTGGCAGCATTTATCAAGCCAAGGTCAGAGAGAAGCTGTAACCTTGGGAGTTTAAGACAAGCCTGAAGTGGCCAGTACTAATTTTTAAAATTATTGCGGGCCCCCACCTTCTGCACTCGAAGTGCCAGAGTGGGGAATCAGCCTTGACATGCCTAGTTAAAGTTTTTCCCAGAGACAACTGTGTCCTGGAGCTGGCAATGGCTACTGCAAATTATCTACCTGCATTGTGACTGCATTCAGTGTAGGAGTTGTAGCTGTATTGAATGATTTAATTGGTGGACACAGTAGATGCGGCAGGTTGGTTAGAGGTGTGTTTGTGAGTTGAAGAGATGGGGATTACTTTGAGGAGCATCACAACTGGGATTATGGTATGAGGAGATCAGGGTTTGTGCCCACGCCATGTGTGTAAGGAAAGGAAAGGGGACCATGTGTTCCCTGAGGAGCTAGTTTACATAATTTTATTGCAAAGTTGTACAGGTTGTCCTAAGGCACTTTTTTGGGGGGGGGTCCTTATATTAGGAATTCTCAGTAGCGAGGTGGCATATGAGAGGAGTCTGTGGGTTTGTTGATGGATAAGGGAATGTATAGTTTACATGGTATCCTGGGGGTAGAGAGTGAAGCGGCTGTTAGATTTTACAAGTGTGGCCTCAGAGTGCGCCACCAACTCCTGCTGGTGGCCGCACTGACACTTTTTCCTAAAATACTCAGTTAACTTTAGGAAAAACAAATAAATATGCATGTATACACGCCCAGTTCATTGTAATTTATTTATGTAGGGTTTTTTTTGCGTACTCAATAATAAAAAAATGCTGTGAAAAGTGATATTTGTATGTTTAATATCACTTTTCACCGCAAGTTCTGGCAAGTTAAGATCTGGATGGAGAGGTGGTTGGGGGGTGAAGCAGCAGAGGCCAGGGATGATGGATGGATGATGGCCCTGCCATCGTGTGGTTGGGTCTGTGGATTGGTGCCTAGAGCTGGGGGTCAGTGCCTTGGGCCAGCACCCACTGGAGCCCAGGGTCGGTGCCTGCAGCTGCATGGCCAGTGCTGGGAATTGGCACTCAGGGCCAAGGATTAGGACCAGCTGCCATGCAGCTGGGGGTTGGCACCTGGAGCCGGCACCTGCTGCGTTGTGACCAGGGCCAGGGATCGGGGTCCGCGCCTACTGCTGCACAGCCAGGGCTAGGAGTCTGCGTCCTGGGCCAGCACCCACCGGAGCCTAATGCTGTGCGACCAGGACTGGAGGTCGGCGTCCAGGGCCAGCCCTGTCTACACTGGCGCTTTACAGCGCTGAAACTTGCTGCACTTGGCGGGGGGGTTAATACCCCTGAGTGAGAAAGTTGCAGTGCTGTAAAGTGCCAGTGTAGACAAGCCCTGGGGCTCAGACCTCCCCAGAAAGACAAGCTGAGAATGGGCTCTCATGAGGGGAACATGGGAGGCAGGGACCCCAGATCATGGCATACACATGGGGGCAGAGAGTGGAGATCAGATGTCCAGAGAGGCAAGGCATGTCCTCTCCAGAACCTGGCTCACATAAGGGGGGGACATAGAGCGGGGGGGTCAGATCTCCACTGATGGGCAGGGGTCCCCCAGATCCTGAAACACAGATGAGGGGGTAGGGAATGGGGTTCAGACATCTCCAGAGAGGCAAATCCCCTCCTTATCTCAGCTCGCATGAAGTGGGACAGGGAACAAAGCTCATGCATTCCCCCCTTGAGCATTAGGACCCAGATCCTGACACGCACAGGGGCAGGGAGTGGGGCTCAGAAACCCCTGGAGGCAGCACCCCAAGATCCCAGCTCACAAGTGGGATGGGGACAGGGGCTCATATCCCTAAGATCCTGGCGCACACACTGAAGGGGAAAATGTGGATCTGACAGGTACCTCTGCCCCTATTCTCCCCCAGTTCCACTGCCACTCAACCCCATGTGTCCCTTACCTGAGACCCCGAACCATTCTCACCACCCCTATCACCCAGTCCCATTTATCCTCCTACCTTCCATGCAGCCTCAAACTCCTCACACTTATTTCCCCACTTCTCTACCCCTAAAATGCCCCTCCCCTGCCAGCAAGCATTCAGTTATCTTTTACAAATACATTCCCCCAAAATAAATCCCCCTTACAGAGACAGGTTTTTGCATTATGCCATCCACCCTTTCCCAAATTTCTGGGACTCTCTTTAACTGAAGCTATGGCTACACTACAAGGCTTTTAGCGACATGGCTTCTGCTGTTACAGCTGCGCCGCTAAAAGGCACGCAATGTAGCTGCTGTTTGTTGGCAGGAGAGAGCTCTCCTGCCAACAAAAAGCTTCCACCCCCTACGAGTGGCAACGGCTTTGTCGGCAGGAGAGCGCTCCTGCTGACAAAGCGCTGTCCACACTGGTGCTTTTCATCAGTAAAACTTTTGTCGTTCAGGGGGGAGTTTTTTTTTTAATGCCCCTGAACAACAAAAGTTTTGCTGACAAAGTGCCAGTGTAGACAACGCCTGACACTGTCAAGTTCAAGGGACTAATGCTTATCCCCTTGAACTATCCATCTGGTGTGGAACTTTGAAGGCTAGCAGTCCTGTTAACTCCTCTGTGTGGACATGCTAAATATAATCAGTTAGGTACCCATTAGGCTCATGAGTCTTAGCGTGCCTAAGTGGAGAAGCAAAATCTGTTTCAAAGAAGGCTTTAATTTGATTTTTCCCAAAGGTCTGGTGGGTGCCATGCACTCTCTTAGGGTAACCCTGGGCCCTGGCTTGATCTCTATCTGTGAGCAAAAATAGGTTGCCAGAATCTATCAACTTCAAAAAAGCTGTTTTTTTGAGAGAGACTGTGTCTGGAGAACCCATTGATCAAATAGCCCTGAATGTGGATCCTAACTGCCCTGTGCCCCTATGAGACACACCAAATTTCGAAGCAGTCCAGATAACCGTGTGGCTTTTAGAGCACTTAGAAGAGCCAAGCTTTAAACGGAAAGCTGGTTTTAACCTCAACTATAGGAGAGCGACAGATAATAGTGGTTTGACTACAATATCTGTAATCTGTCTGGCTGTTCTGTCATACGGTGACAGCATTTTAGCAAGACAACTATTTAAGGCCTTTCTGCCAGTAATAATGTGTAATTTCAGTTGTCCAAGTATAGACTGGTTGAATGTCTCATGGTTTAGAGAGGAAGTTTCTTGATACTCTACCAAAAGCAATTTCTCCTTGGAACATGTAATTCTGAAACATGCAAAAGGAGATTTGGGACCAAACGCCAGTCTGTTCTGGGGGCCAGTGTGGCTGAGTCATTAACAGTGCCATAATAGAATTCAAATTCACACTAGTGGACTAACAAAGGGAAAACAAAATTCTCAGGACTATTCCCTGAAGGGAAGATTCCTTCCAGAGCAGTCTTCTGGTGGGACAGTCTGACTTTCCCCATATGGCGAAGGCAGGACGACATAACCTGCGACACATAATTGACTGATACACCCAGCGATTTTGAATGCCATTGTTGTGCAAGTCTTTGAATGTGAGGCTGAGAAACTGGAACTGGACTCAGAAAAGGAGAAAGATGACTAATGAAGTAAGAGGAATTGGAGGATGACATGATCAGCGTGGGAAAGAATTTTAGCAGCAGCACTTTGTGCAGGGAAGATGATAAGGAAGAGAAATGGATCAACTTTAGAGAGGGTATATAGAAAAATAAGTCACAGGATGGGGTGGGGACAAGAACGTGAGTTCCATGTTTGGTTTCTCTCGGAGTCTGCAAGCTTGGGTTGCTGGAAGAACAGTGAAGTTACCGTAGGTGATGGAGATGAGAGGCAGAAGCAGTGGTTTGGCCATGTTATACATGGAATAATCCCTGATATCATCTAGCAAGAGATGTGAAAGAGACATTTGGAGAGGGGGAAATAAGCAATGGATGAGGTGGTAAATTTGGCAATCTTCAGCCTAAAGAGAGTAACTGAAACTGAAGGAGCAGCTGATGTCACTGACAATGCTAGCTGCCCCACAGGGAGCATGTCTGGGCAGGATCCCTCATTCAGTAAGGGGCCCACACTTTCCTTGACTTTCTTCTTGTTGCTAACATACCTGAAGAAACCCTTCTTGTTACTCTTAACATCTCTTGCTAGCTGCTACTCCAAGTGTGATTTGGCCTTCCTGATTTCACTCCTGCACGCCTGAGCAATATTTTTATACTCCTCCCTGGTCATTTGTCCAATCTTCCACTTCTTGTAAGCTTCTTTTTTGCGTTTAAGATCAGCAAGGATTTCACTGTTTAGCCAAGCTGGTCGCCTGCCATATTTACTATTCTTTCTACACATCGGGATGGTTTGTTCCTGCAACTGCAATAAGGATTCTTTAAAATACAGCCAGCTCTCCTGGACCCCTTTGCCCTTCATGTTATTCTCCCACGGGATCCTGCCTATCTGTTCCCTGAGGGAGTCAAAGTCTGCTTTTCTGAAGACCAGGGTCCGTATTCTGCTGTTCTCCTTTCTTCCTTGTGTCAGGATCCTGAACTTGACCATCTCATGGTCACTGCCTCCCAGGTTCCCGTCCACTTTTGCTTCCCCTACTAATTCTTCCCTGTTTGTGAGCAGCAGGTCAAGAAAAGCTCTGCCCCTCGTTGGTTCCTCCAGCACTTGCACCAGGAAATTGTCCCCTACACTTTCCAAAAACTTCCTGGATTGTCTGTGCACCTCTGTATTGCTCTCCCAGCAGATATCAAGGTGATTAAAGTCTCCCATGAGAACCAGGGCCTGCGATCTAGCAACTTCTGCTAGTTGTCAGAAGAAAGCCTCGTCCACCTCATCCCCCTGGTCTAGTGGTCTATAGCAGACTCCAACCACGACATCACCCTTGTTGCTCACACTTCTCAACTTTATCCAGAGACTCTCAGGTTTTTCTGCAGTTTCATACCGGAGCTCTGAGCAGTCATACTCCTCTCTTACATACAACACAACTCCCCCACCTTTTCTGCCCTGCCTGTCCTTGGCGTGCTTAGTCAAAGATAGTGGTTCAGAAAGATGCTCCTTCCGATAAGGTGCTGCAAGGATTTTGGCTGCAGTTAGCAAGGGGAATTGAGAAAGTCTGGGTACCCACAGGAGTGGCAGGAATTGGAGACCACAGGTTACAGCCAAATTAATAGGGTTTCTGCTTGCTGTGGTTAAGGTTATTTTCTGCTGCAGAAGTATCCACTTTAAGAGAATATGAAGCATCTGAAGCTGTTTAAGTTGTCACCCACATTATTAATATCTCCATGCAACTATTATGTGGGCTTCATTGCTAGAACTCAAGTAGCAGAAAATGAAGATTTTTTAAAAATGTACTTTGAATCTTTCAGCTGAGGTTTTTAAAGTCCCTTTACACACATTGAGTAAGTTTCACTATACCTCTGGTAGTTAAGTATTTTCATTCTGTTTTAGACATCGGGAAACTGAGCAAAAAGGGTTAAATTACTTTTCCAAGGTGACAGAGGAAATCTGAGCCAAGACTACATCTCAGGACTCCAAACCCTTTCCTTTGCACACTTTTGTGTTTTTTGAATAAGGGTCTGTCATGTCTTTAAATATATTGCCTAGCTTCAAGCTTCCCAGGTTTTCCTCTTCTTGCCAACTGAGGAAAAACACAGAACTCAGATTTAGAGCTATTTGGGCATTGTGTATGCATGGCAGTTACTTCCTAAGAGCCTGAAATTGACAAGAAGAAAGTCCTTGTCATATGTTACAGTTTGAAACTGTTGCTTGGTAGGTTATTGTTATAATACAGGAACGCTGCTCCTTGTAAATCCAGGGGCCAAGAGGAAATAGGAGGAAGCAGAAAAGAGGGGAGGAAAATATACTCCAGGAAAGACGGGAGAGGGAATAGAGAGGCAGATTTTCAACAGGGCATGCTTAGTAGAAAATTCCTGAACCCAAAATGACAACTAAAACTGGAGCCCTTGTATCTCAAAGAGCATGGGGGACTTGTCCATGTCCCCATCCCTGTGACTGCCACCACCACAAGCACACCCAAAAATCAGGATATGTAATGTCCTCTGTGTCAGTACGTTGTCTCACAGAGTTTTGATTTTGGTGCAATTTTGAGTCCTTTACTATGTCTCTCTTATTTAACTTAGATTGTAAATGCCTCAGGCCAGGAACTGGCTTTTTATTATGTATTGGATCAGTGTCTAGTTCAGTGGGGTTCTGGTCTATAATTTGAGAGAGGTAAGGTGCTACATCAGTACAGATAATAAATAATATCTGCTGGCTATTTCTACTCAATTGGAACTTGGTTTTTTAAGTACAACTTGAGCTTTCTTTGTAAACCAATGAGCTATAACTGTGTGCCTTTTTTGTCACGACTTTGAATGTGAATCATGTTTTCAAGGCTGGTGGCTATAAACAGTAGAAAACCTTTATAAATATGAAAGCTTAGTGTAATTGCCTCCTTTTATGTGATAGAAACATAATCCTACCACACTCAGCTGGGAAAATAGTTCAGAAACAACAATCAGAACTTGTGTTTTAAATATATATATATAATATATTAAAAAAAAAGGAAGCAAGATGTTTCTCTTTTACTTGGAAGAATGTTTCCAGATTGTTGCCGATGATTTCTTGAGCATCTGCTGAGATGTTTATTCATATCTTAACTCCCTTCAGGAAAAATTACATCATTCTGCTTTGATTTATATTCGACTCTCAGCAGAGTTCAGTCTCATGCTACTAATAGTTGGGCCAAGCCTCCTTGTTTCTGTGGTCATTACACTGGCTCCATTAATTTTGAATTTCTGCTCCTGATCTGAAAGGTTTATTACTGCAGGTTGCTGTCTCTATGGTGGAGCCATTTGTTTATAGATTATTGGTTAGCTAATTATAGCATTATTAAATGTAAAATCTAATAGGTCATGGCTGCTGTTTGATATGCATCACAGAGCTTGGAAAGCTTCTGAGGCACTGAGACAGTTCTTGTGGTACTCAGGACTGTGAGTCAACTTGTTACCCCCTTCCACTAGCCAGGGGAGTCTTGCTTGTGGTAGCTGGGTGTCAGCTCCCTCATGTTGCCAGTCCTTCAGCCAGTCAAGCACTTATGCCAGCTCTTCTTTCCCCTTGCAGGTTAACAACAGGTGCACCTCAGTCCCCTTGAATTGCTCCCTTGTGAGATCCAGCCCCTGACACTGGCTACTCACAGAAATTCCAGTGCCTCTGCCCCCAAGGGGCAGTGTACCCGAGTTTACCAGTTTTGCCTTAAACCACTGCCCCTATAAACCACACAGCACTTGTGAGCACTTCTTATAAGACAAAAGTAGGTTTATTTAAGAAAGAATAAAGATTTACCTAGAAGTGAGAGAAAGTGGTGGAAACAACTGGTGGTTACAGCCCAAAACAAAATAATAAAATGTAAACTTGGGTCTACTCTTATCACTGGTTGCCTTTCCTATCTAATAAAGTAGGCTACACCCACCCCCACCCCCACCAACGTTCAGTCCATTACAGAGCTGTCTGGTTTCACAACAACCAGGATCCAAATGTTCATGAAAGCATTCCCTCTCCCGCCTGTGGTATTCCTCCTTGAATGGATGGATACACAGCCTTTCCCTAATCTGTGTTTATACTGAAAACTGTCTTTTGTTTCTACTCACAGGCAAGGAGCACCCCTGCCTTGTTCCAGAGTTTCTTTTCTACTTTAAAGTGGGTTTGATTTTTTTTTTTTTGTCGTCATCTCTGACAGTTTTCTATTTACTGTTCTAGGATGTGGCCAGGGTAGACAATAGAACCTTGTGATACCTTGCCCTCTAACTAGGGTTGGATGACCACTCCCTCTTGGTTGAATGGGTCGTCTCCAAGACATATTCTCCCGGTGACTAATTTGTACTCCAATTTATAAAGCATACTTTCAGTATAAATACATTACTCCATAAATATTACCTGCATATACATCTTACAATGATTTTCAATCTTGACAAGCCATGAGCTTTCTGTAGATGTTATTATTCCTGGATAAATATCCTGTAAGGTGTGTTTCATGCAGTGAGTTTGTCAGGGCTGAGGTGAGAGCTCTTTGCAAATAAACTTAGACCCTCTTGCTAGTATTTTATACTGTGACCCAATAATCATAATTGTGAAGTCCCTATTGGACTTCAAGGAGTCTCTGGCACTTCTCCCTTTTTGAGGTGAAAAGCTGTGTTTTAGGGTAGGGTTTCTCAGGTATGGGTTGCTTGGGGAAGAGAGGGGAGGACATTTGGGTAGAGGGAATGTCCGTGTTGTGCCATTCTTTCTATGGTGAAAAGGCCTTTTTGTAAAAGGTTTTGTGGTGTTTCCTGAAGTCTGTCTTCTGGAAGACTGTTCCATAGCCAGATCCCCTCAACAGAGAAGGCAGTGTCTGCAGCTCTCCTGCCTTTTGTCCTGGGCTTTTTTGAACTGCACGTTGTCCCAGAGGAATGCAGCTGCCACAGTGGTTTGTAGATTGAAATTCAGTTTTTAGTGTAGCTAGGGTTTGAGCTATTCATTGTTGTGATGAATAGGGCCAAGACCTTAAATGGCTATCAATAGCTGGCTGGGAGCCGGGGATTTGAGCACAGGTCTGATGAGCTTACAGCAGCCTGAGCCAGGGAGAAGGGGCCAACTGCATTCTGTATCAGCTGGAGCCTATGCATCATCTCTTCCCTTAGCTTCAAATACAGTAAGTTATAGTAATCCACCTGGAGGTGGCCCATGCATGGATCACTGGCCAGGTCCTCGTCCAGGAGAAAGAGAGAACGTTTCTTAGTGAGTTGGAGGAGAAGGAAGGTATTTTTAAACAGTGGTACCTGGTTGTCCAAGCTTAGAGAAAATGAAACCAGGCTCTGAGGCTCCACACCACACCTCTTTGATAAAGGGGGTACTGTGTGTCTCCAGTTGGAGGTGGAGGATAGTGTCTAAGTTCTTCAAAGCAGTATGTCCCTCCTGACCAGTATCACTTCAATCTTGCCTGGGTTCAGCTTGAGCCAGCTATTCTTCATCCCAAGGCTGATCTCTCATAGGCACGTGGATTTCTTAGTGGTGGCCGTCCTTTCATTAGTAGAGAATGCGTCATGCAGTAGCTCCAACTGAATGATGAGCTTGATAGAGAAATTACTGGGTGGGGTTCTGTTGCCTGTGTTACGCAGGGTCCCTTCTGATCTCAATCTGTGAATAAGGTAGCTGGTTGGGGGCCTCTTGCATATTGTTGGCAGCTGAGCCCAGGGAGTCTCACTATCTCTCCCAGTGAGAAGGGTGATTGTCTGGGTTAGGGTTTTCACAGAGAAGGAGCAGTTCCCCATTATCTCTCTCTCTGATAACCTTTCTAGCCGTAGGTTTATTTGAAAAAATGGAGGAGTGGGGGGAGCACCAATGAACTTTTTGGACAGTGCCCTGGTGTTCAGCCCAGGACCCACACTCAGCTGGTGGTTGCTGGGGATGGTGCAGGGATTTTTATCAGGGAGCTATCCCAGGCCACTGCATTCTTCTCCCTCCCTTTCTGCCCATTACACACTCACTCACTCACTCTCTCACACTCACTCACTCACTCACTCTGAATAACAGCTGTGAAACAAGCCAGAACCTTGTTTCTTGCATACTGCTGTTGCATGGCAGAGCTATAAGAAGCAGCACAGGCCTGGAGCTGTATGTAGACTCAGGAAGATGCATAAAGGCCAGAAAAAGTGTGTTGTTTCCCTAATGACTTTTTATTTATTTCTTTATTTGCATAAATGGGTGGTGTACAATAAATCACAGGATCTTTCACTTACCAGGGCTTGCTTCCTACACACTGGGGTAGTAGGCCACATGCATCAAGCTTTTGGGATAGTCTTTCTAAAGACTTCTTTGGCACATTTATTTGTACACATGTCAATCAAAACTGGAGGGCAGTATTGCAGAAATTTTAAGTCTGCATTTATTTTATTTTTTATATTTGTCTACATAATGTCTCTTCTTTTTTGTTCTGATGTGTTTGAGGGAGGGGACTTTTATAGTTTCATAGTTAGTAGGTGCTTTCCATTATAATCCCAATTTTTAAATCTTTTCCCCAGCCGTGCCATAACTAAACCAATGTGCATGAAATCTTGCATGTCTCAATTTGTGCTAGGATAATATTAACCTCAAATGTCTCAGAAAAAAAATTAGACAAATGGCATGTGAGAATCAAGCACTCAAAAAATTAGATCTTCACTTCTTGAATGTTTTCCTAACTCTCTCTTTGGCTTGTTGTATCTCCAATATAGTTTATACTCGAAGCTTCACACTTTTGTTTTGTTAGGCTCAAAGGGTCGGTCCAGTGCATTACAGGTGAGAGCGAGTCTCTCATCCAAGTAGATAGACTTGTGCTAGAAACGCTTTCACTAATACACTAAAAATAGCTATGTAGTCGTTCTGGCACTGGCAGAGATGGGTTAGTCACCAAACCTTCGACCCACTCTCTCCCTTGGCTCCAAGCTCAGGTAGCAATCCCAAGCCTCTGCTGAGTTAAGTATAGAATTGGCAGAACTAACGAGGAATTGGAATTATTGGAATTGCTCATTTATGAGCATACATTTGATATAGGTGGTATTACTGAAACCTGGTGGTATGATTTGCACTGTTGTTAGAATGTTAAAATCAGTGGTTAAAACCTATTTACAAAGGATCGAATGGGCAAAATGGGATGGGGAGTGACACTCCGTCAAAAATGGCATTACCTCTTTCTGAGTTGCTCGTAACTCAGAAGAAAATTATCTTGAATGCTTATGGATTAGTATTTGACCACTGCTGGAATACTCTGTCCAGTTCTGATATCCACAATTCAAGAAGGATTTTGATAAATTGGAGAGGGTTCAGAGAAGTGCAACGGGAATGATTGAAGAATTAGAAAACATGCCTTATGATAGATTGAGCTCCTTGAGTCTATATAGTTTAACAAAGAGAAGGGTAAGGTGTGACTTGATTACAGTCTATAAGTGTCTACATAGGGAACAAATATTTAATAATTGACTCTTCAGTCTAGCAAAGATATGACATGATCCAATGGCTGGAAGTTGAAGCTAGACAAATTCGGACTGGAATTAAAGTGTAAGTTATTAACAGTGAGAGTAATTAACCATTGGAACAATTTACCAAGGATTATGGTGGATTTTCCATCACTGACAATTTTTAAATCAAGATGGGATGTTTTTTTCTAAAACATTGGCTCTAGGAACTATTTTGGGGAAGTTCTATGGCCTGGGCTATACAGGAGGTCAGAATAGATAACAGTGGTCCCTTCTGGCCTTGGAATCTATATGGGTAATGGTGAAAGAATCAGGCTTTCACTTTTTGGAAGCAATTTATGTGCACATTAGGTGCTCAAAATAGGAAGAATGCCTGGTCACCTTGGGCAAGTGTGACACAGGCTATGTCTACACAGGGATTAAAAAACCCCACACCTGGCATGGAGCAGCTAACTTGGGCTCGCAGGACTCAGTCTCCAGGGCTGAAAAAAATTGCAGTGTAGATGCTTGTGTTGGAGCCCGAGCTCTGGGACCCTGCAAGGGTGGAGCATCCCAGAATTCGGGCTCCAGATGGAGCCCAAGCATCTATGTTGTGATTTTTTTCAGCCTCACAGCCCGAACCCAAGTCAGCTGACCCAGGCCAGCGGTGGCTGTGCTGAGGGTCTTTCATCCCCGTGTAGAGATATCCACAGAAACTCCTTGATCAAAGGTTCCCTGTTCTTTTGTAAACAACTCTCATCTCACACCAGACAAACTTACGACCCCAAACATGTCTTGCAGGGTATATATCCATCATTGTAACCTAAGATGTCTACAGAAAGCTTGTAACTTGATGTTTTGGTGATGGCCCATTCATGCAGGAGGGAATTGTCACCCCTCCCTATTTAGCCGGTGATGTAATACAAGGCTCAATTGTCTAGCCTTGCTCCATCCTAAGACTATCAATGGAAAACCATCAGAGAGAAATGCAAAAAATTGAAACCACTTGGAGGTGAAAAGGAATCATTGCATTAGACAGAGGTTCACCCTGTCACTGAAAAAGCCCTTTGTCTTTATTCATAATAACAGAGGAGGGGGAAAGACCATCTAAATCCTTTCACATCTTGGGGAGCAGGAATGGATCACAGAAACCCCCTTGGGAGCTGCCACCTAATGTACCAAGACTACTTCTATTCCTGTTTTCCCTGCCAGCTCAGGACTCCAGCACCCTGTCTTGCTGAGCCAGACACTCCCGTTTGCTCCAACAGAGACCCTGGGTCTGAATAACTTGCCCCAAAGCTGCAAGTTTACTTGAAAACAGCTCACAGAAGTGTGCTTGTCTTTGGCACTCAGATGCCCAACTCCCAGTGGGGTCTAAACCCAAATAAATCCGTTTTACCCTGTATAAAGCTTATGCAGAGTAAACTCATAAATTGTTCGCCCTCTATAACACTGGTAGAGAGATATGCACAGTTGTTTGCTCCCCCAGGTATTAATACATACTCTGAGTTAATTACTAAGTAGAAAGTGATTTTATTAAATACAGAAAGTAGGATTTAAGTGGTTCCAAGTAGTAACAGACAGAACAAAGAAAGTCACAAAGTAAAATAAAATAAAATGCACAAATCTATGTCTAATCAAACTGAATACAGATAATCTCACCCTCAGAGATGCTTCAGTAAGTTTTTTTTTTTTTTTTTTTTTTTTTTCTCAGACTGGACACCTTCCAGGCCTGGGCACAATTCTTTCCCCTGGTACAGCTCTTGTTCCAGCTTAGGTGGTAGCTAGGGGATTCTTCATGATGGCGTCTCTCCTCACTTTGTTCTCTTCCACCCCTTTATATATCTTTTGCATAAGGCGGGAACCCTTTATCCCTCTGGGTTCCCACCACACCACCACTGGAAAAGCACCAGGTTAAAGATGGATTCCAGTTCAGGTGACATGATCACATGTCACTGCAAGACTTCATTACCCACTTGCCAGCACACATATATACAGGAAGACTAACAGGTAAACACAGCCATCTGCAGACAATGGTCCTGGTTAATGTGAGTCATCAAGGTTCCAAACCACCATTAATGGCCCACACTTTGCATAATTACAATAGGCCCTCAGAGTTATATTTAATATTTCTAGTTTTAGATACAAGAGTTATACATTTATACAAATAGGATGATCACACTCAGTAGATTATAAGCTTTGTAATGATACCTTACAAGAGACCTTTTGCATGAAGCATATTCCAGTTACATTATATTCACTTCTTATGTTTTTATAAAACCATATAGACTGCACAACGTCACAGAATGTTCTCATGGAAAAATTGGATCCTGGTTCCTGTGGAGCCAGTCAGCTATGTAACAGACTGAATTTTGGAGGGCGTGGGGCGGAGAGAGAACCTATTTGATTAAACAGGAAAAGTAACTATGAAGAACCAAGTTAATGTTTTATGGTTTGTTTTGTATTTTAATCATTTGTTTTCATCACTCTGTTTTGTTTCTATTTAGCTCTCTATTCTTTCTTAAATAAACCTATGTTTGTTTTATTATAATAACTCACAAGTCCTGTGTGTTATATGGGAGAGGGGTGTGTGTGTGTGTGTGTGTGTGTTAAGATAAAACTAGTAAATTGGGGTATATTGCTCCTTTGCGAACAGAGGATCTGGTGTTTCCGTGATTAGCCAGTGTTAGGCACTGCATATCCTAGGGCACTGCTTCCCAAACTTTAACAACCTGTGAACCCCTTTCACTAAAATGGCTAGTCTTGCGAACCCCCTCCTAAAAATGAATATTTCCAGGGATTTTCTCCTTTACCTGAGTATAAACTGTAAAAGCAGTGATCTTGGAAATATGAAATTTGTTTTTATGACATGCTTATTACACACTATTTATTATTAATTATTATTTATCATTACAGTATTTTTATGACATTATGAAAACAGCAACACTCTTCCAAGATCTCACTTTTGTAGCTTGTATCACTTTGAATAAGCCTGTTATACAACCAGGCTCCTATGTTTCATCAAGGAGTATCAGATGTGAAACAGCATGAAGGTATTTAAGAAGCCAACTCAAAGAGTTCTTCCTACACAAGCATTCAGGTCTTGAGCAGTCCAGGCAAACAATGCATGTTACAACAAAGCTTAAACTTGTTCTTCATAATAATTTTTAAAACAATACTAGCTGCCTATTTAATTTTAAAAATAGCAAAAAAATATCCACCTCCCTTTCCATTTCTTATAAGGAGTCTTGAAGTTTAAATCTCCTGAGTGTGATAGATATGCTTGCTTTGATCTGCTTAGCTCTTAGAAGTCCAGGGGCTCCGGGCTGCTGGCCCAGTGCTGCCTGGGGTCCGTAGGGACAGCTCTGTCCGCCATTAGGGAATTTTTCCCCAAGAACCCCAGTAACATTTTGTGAACCTCCAGCGTTCACGAACCCCAGTTTGGGAACCACTGTCCTAGGGGAATGATTCAAAAGGAGTCGAGGACTAGGGTTCACCTATTGTTAATCTGCATGGCAAAGATAGGGCTGGCATAGCCCAGAGGAGAGTGCTTGAGTGGCCGAAGTCTGGTGGGGTTAGGGAGCTGACACCCAGTTACCACAGGCAAGACTCCCTCACACTGGGGACAGGGAGTAACAAGGTGACTCCTGGTCCTGGGTGCCCTGAGAACCATCCCAGCAAGTTTTTTACAAAGGTACTTAAATGCTGCTGATGCAGATAGGTGTCAGGTTTGGAAACCCCAGTAACCTGAGCAGGGTAAGTACCTAAGTCCCATTGAAATCAAATCTGGCCATCTGCCTCAGTACCCCAATGATAGAATGGGGATAATAGTACTTCCTGCCTTGCAGGGGTCTTGGGGTGATAAAGATTCTGAGGAGGCCAGATACTACTGTGATGGGGGTGAGGAAGGCATGTAAGTTTCTAGGATAGCTATCATTCCTGAGTCGCATGTCTGCTTTTATAGGCTTACAGTCCACAGCAGATGGATGCAAAGATGGTATAATTCTTTATTTTATTTAGAGTTTTTAAATAACCCAGTCAGAAGTCTCCTGGCGCGGGCGCACGCGCACACACACACACACACACACACACACACACACACACACACACACACACACACACAATTAAAATCAATAATTTTAAACAAATAAATTTACAGATTACCTCTGTGCTTTGAAGAGTTCTTCCAGGTGTCAGCAGTACAACTCTACTTCAAATCCCTGGAACAGCCTGGTGAAACAGATGAAGGGAGCATTACATCCAGGTTATGGTGGACCAAAGAGGGAAGTAAAATTCAGAGTCCAGGAGCCCTCACTGATGACAACGCTACAACCACCCTCCCTGTTGTAAACCAGTGTCCGTCTAACTTAAACACCTTGGCTGGCAGTTACGGACGGGCATAGAATCATGTGAGGAATGAAGCAGTTTCAAATATAGGGAGGATCGAAACAATTTAGGCCTTTGTAAGTCAAAGCCATTAACTAAAACTTCACCCAGAAGTCAGTTGTCAGTGAGTGCAGATCACACAGCACAGGCGTAATGTTCTCCATACAGAAAATCCTGCTTTATAAACGGCATCTTTTTTTCTGCACCTAGAAGTGATATTTGGAACAGTTTAATGTGCATTACAGCAGTCTGACAGAGAGAGAATAATAGCAAGGGCCACTTTAATGAAAAAGGACATCAGTGATAAGAACCACACTTTAAGGGCCTGATTCATATCCTATTTAAATCAATGGGGTTATTTCCATTGACTTCAATGGGAGCTGGATGAGATCCTGTGTTAATAAGGTTTCAGAGTAGCAGCCGTGTTAGTCTGTATCCGCAAAAAGAAGAACAGGAGGACTTGTGGCACCTTAGAGACTAAGCTTATGCTCTAATAAATTTGTTAGTCTCTAAGGTGCCACAAGTCCTCCTGTTCTTCTTTTTGTGTTAATAAGTAGTGTCAAGCACAGTCACAGTGTGGGATGACTCATTAAAGGCAGAGGGCTTAGCCCTACTTGTGACTGACTAGCTGCCTCCCAGGTAATGGGTCTGAGACCAGGGTTCAGGCTGGCAGGTTACCTGGTCCTTAGACAAAAGGCCATTAAGCTGCTCAGCTGTGAGAGAGATCCTGTAGAAGACCCTGGGTCAAGGTAAAGGAGCTGGAAAAAGGCCAGGCAACAGAACCCAATTTATCTGTTTGATTTGTGTTGGACTGTTTTGAGAAATAAACCCACCCCTATAAAAAGAGCCTGAAATTTTGCTGCTGTGGGAGCTTTATTTGTAGCACTGGCTGGTGAGTTGGCCCACCAATATAAATACACCTGTAGTTCAATATAATCCATTATACTACCCTGAAATCATATTTTTTTTCCAGTTAGTCATATGGAACATTACAATTGCTGTCAATGCAGTGCTATGTAGATAGTAGATAATGTTTTCATCCTTCACTACAGTGACGATGTACTTTAGAAATTCTTATTTCATTAATTATTTGAGATTTATGCAGGTGGGCATCCGCTTCATTCCTCCCTCATTCCATACACAATCCCCTCTGCTTTTTAGAGATCTTGAAACATTATGGCTTATTTTATCAGTAAATTAATATTGCCATTTATCTTCACATAACAAGTAGAAAGAATTGCCCAAAGGCAAGGAGTGCTACAGAAAGCCATTTTATCTTCATTATGTTGCTTTGGGTCATTGGGTGTTGCATAGAAATAATGAAAGTAAATATTAGGTTGGATGAGAGGGTGTTTTTCTCCCTTCTGAATGTAAATACATTGGTGTTTAAATAGTCATGCTACATGAACAGAACTCTAAAGAGTCAGTGAGTCACTCTTGGGACTGATTTCATTTCCAGGTAGCGATGTGCAGAGCATGGTTGGTAATTTACACAATCAGATAGCTGTGAGGCAGCTTACTGATTATATGTGAGGGGATAGCTCTGAATAGCTTCTGGATCACTCAGTAAAGTGAATACATCACTGCTCATGATGATCTCTTTTCCCAGCATTCAATATAAGGCTATTCCAGAAGAGGAAATGTCATGCTGGCATGTCTTACAAATTCACTGCCCAATGATGTGGACCAAATTTTGCTCAGATGTGTGCATGAAACTGCCATCAACTGCAGTAGAAATCTGGAGGTGAATTTTAAGATCAAGGTGTACTCTTGTTTTCAACCCACCTTATGAGGGTTTAATTATGCAAACTACTGTTAATACCTGAGAAGCTCTCATGCACCACATACTGAATTGACAATTCACAGTACATGTATAATGGTCTAAATTTGCAATGGGATAAAATCTATTCAGTGGGTGGAGCATACTACACTGGGTAAAAGGCATTACTCCTGTGCATTTGAAATATATTTACAGGGTCATTTTCTAGGAATCCCAACTCAACCAGCAGGTATTTAGGCACCCAGCAACAGATGACCAACTGCTTAGACTTTTCTTGTCCTTACTGTAAGCAACATTCTGTGTCACTAAAAGACATAGGAACACACTCTGAAATCTTAAATTGTCTGTAGCTAGGATCCCCTTGAAGAATTACTTTGGTGAATGGATCTTGACAGAACATGCTTTTGTCTCTGCTTCTGTTGTTTTTGGTAGCTGAATTATCTTATTACGTGTAGGGATATTTTGCTGTGGTGATTTGTTATTTATATTGTGGTATTTTCCCAAATGTGCCAAGCAAGCACAAAGAAGGCCGCAGCTTGTACCCTGAAGAGCTTAATATCCTGTACTTCCCAACAGAAAAAAAAGACAACGCTGGATTGGAAAAAAAATTTCCACTAACAAGTAGACAGGTTTCTTTGCTCGTGGTTTTACACCACAGATAAATGTGGATATTTTCTTACCAGTGGGTGCCAGATTTCCTTACTAAGAATATGATAGTAAGAACTTGGCAGAGATTCAAGTTGCAATGGGTAATCATTTTGGAAGCTTTGGATTAAGATTGTAGAAGACCAAGAGAAAGATGTAAAGACAAATACTCTCATATGTCTGTTTGTAAAATGATGAGAAGTCAAGTGTGAAATGCTGTAATATATTGAGAAACTGAAATTAATACTTGGTTAAAAAATGCCATTAAGTAGTAGTGATTCTTGAAATGACTATGAGAACAACTAACTGGTTTATAAATGCACTTGATGTTTATCATCAATTGTTGTGGGTCCTGTTGTCTCGGGCTGAAGGCTGGTATGTCAAAGGTGCTCTAAGCAAGCCTATAGTGGCACCCTCTGCCTGCCATCTGAACCTTGTCAAATTCTGCTTACTTTTATCTTTAGAGTCCCACTGAATTGAAGAGGCCATCAGTTAAATAACAATTGTATTAAGTAACCCATTTCTGCTGGACCCCTAGGGTGCTTGCTTGAGACAGCTGTCATAGTGTCACAGAGGAATAGCTGAGGGAGAAGAGATGTCCCCACATGAGATGACAATACAAAGGAAGACCATTCAATCCAGTTATAGCTGCTATCACAGTAAGACTGTGTGGAAGGACACAATGGACAGACAAGTGTGGGGGGTGGAATTGTCCCCAGGCCCATGCACCCTAGTGACTAACCTCAGATTTGCATAACATAGATTTTGCATGGATTGGTGTATTTATTTGAGGTTTTAGTTTGAATTGTATAAACACCCATCCCTTCTGCGTGGGCTGGAAATGTCACAACAATCTATGGCATTTTGGTCTTCCTGAGCCATGAAAGTCCATCCTAACTCACGTACATCTCTTTTCCCCACTGCCTGCTGTCTCATACTTCCTTCTATCTGTTACCATAAGCAACATATGCCAGTGAACAAGAGCCTAAATTTGCCTAGTGAAGTGCATTCTTAAGTGGTGCCAATACAAACACAGAAATATGTATGTGATCATTCAAGCTCAAGTGCTTCGTGGAACGGTGTGTAAATGTAAACAATACCAGGTAAATTAGGGTTTGGTGTGGAGAAATCACTTTTGCTGATGTTTATTTTTCTCTAATGCATAAGTGGGGATAAACAATAAGGAAACTGGCTAAAATTATTCGAAACTTTGGTTTGAGGCACCTGGAAATGTCCAAACTCAAAGAGAAAGTGTGTCAAGTCAGATTGCACAGCACACCTCATGCATTGTGACTTTGAGCCATTATGTCATGCAGTCCTCCAGTACTTTTGTATCTTCTTTGAAACAGCATGTCAGTGCTCAGAGGTAGCAATCCAGATTGTTTTTTCTCCCCCCATTGGCTACATCAGTTTTCACTAAAAATAAATATGATGGGATACTGCTTTTTGTGCCCTTCTCTCCACTTTAAAAGGGCATTTTCTAGTGGGTTAGAGATTGTAAGGTTATGTCTGTGTGACTGCTGGGAGCAAGCCTCCCAGCCCGGGTAGACAGACTTGTTCTAGCGCCACTTGAGCTAGCACACTAAAAATAGCAGGGTGGACATTGCAGCTCAGGTGGCAGCTCAGGCTGACCAGGGTCTCGCTCAGGTGACTAGCCGCAACATCCACACTGCTATTTTTAGTGTGGTAGCTGGGCTGGGAGACTCGCTCCCAGCTGCAGTGTAGACAGAGCCTAAGTAAGCTTCCCTAACAGACGGAGGGCTAACATCAAAAGTTCTGCTCTCTTCAGTGAGTTTGTAAACTTTCGGGGAATCGTATCTGCAGTGTAGCAAATATGAACAGACTTGTATCAACTGTAAACATTTCTTTGAACGCTGTATGTAGGTTGTTTTGGGACAAAAAAGACACCTCCTGCTTGAGTTTCTATCTAAGCCTTTATACCAAGTTTTGCAGAGTGCTAAAATCCGAGTTTCAGCTTCTGATACTTATTGAAGCTCTGGAGGTGTTGGGAAATCCACAGATACAGAGTAAGATACATCCATGTGCCTCCTGCCTGGTTAAAGCCAGTGTAGAAGAGTTATGGTCATTTTTGGAGCAGTCAGTGCTTCCCTGAGGGAAGACAAAGTACTGGCATTTCTTGCAAAAAGTAATGTAGATACTTGCTCAAGAAACCATTTTCTAATGTAGATAATCTCTCCAGTTCTGTCAGCCTTCTATGGAGCTCTCATTTTTTGGAAGGTTAACTAACTTCCTTGATATGGTGAAACACTCTCAGCAGTATCTGGAGTCCTCAGGTCTTTGAGCTGAGGTACTTTTGTTGAGTGTATACTCTGAGCAGGTATGTTTTCTTTCTGGATAATAATAGGCAACTGTTTGTCTGACCTAAGCTCTGTGTCCTGTGGGGTTCCACAGGGTCTTATTTGTCCAACCTGCATGCAGGGGGAATTAGTGAGGCAGTGTGGGTCTCAGTGTGGTCAGTATCCTGATGACATCTAGCTTTACATTCCAGTCTCATCTAAGTGAGTGCGAAGTGACCGTACCCAGTATCTAATGGAGACTGGGGCATGGATGAGGACTAGCCCATTCTGATTCTCTCTCTAAAATCACTCTAAAATTAAACCAGTGAAGTGATCAGCCTGCTGCTGGTACTAGGAACAAAAATATCTGCAAATATTGGTTCTTGCAATGCAGTGCATCTTTAGGAGTGGGCATAGTGAATATTGAGCAATTCACAAAGGTGATTCCTATCAGGAATGTCTGTTCTTCAGGCATCCCTGTGCCTCAGCCTCTGCTACAGAACCTCTACTGTAACGATGACCAGATGCTCTTAATGGAAACAACACCCAACTTCAAATGGTTTCTCTGCCTGTCTCTTTGGATAGATCATAATTTGCATCATATTCAGCTCTAATAATGCAGCGCAGAGGCAGTGCACGTATCCCGAGAGGGGAGAACCAGGCTTTTCTTTTTAAATAAGCACTTTCAGAGAGGGATTTACCTCAGCCAGGAGAACAGGTGAATGCAACTTGGTGCCTTTTGAAGCATGAATTAAAGAGGAAAAATGAGGGTGTCCGGGGCAGTACTGTTGTGAAAAATAATGCTCATGTGCATTTGATAGCCCTCACTTTGTTAATTTTTCAACCATATGAGTGTCGCTTTATGGATCAGGGTCTGCAGCTGAACAGCATAAGCAGCACATCACAGCTATACACAAAAGCCTTGTGGAATTTGCAGTTAATTACTACTTTTCTGTGACTTAACAATGGCTGAACTGAAATATTGTTTGTTTGCCTCTGATCGTTTCTGCCATGAGCAAAGCCTTTTCCAAAGTAAGTACATTAACACTTCCTGGAATTTCCAAGTTCTTTAGCCAGAAAATAGATAAAGCCATGAAAGCCTATCCTGTGCTACCTCACCACTGTGCTTGAACACTGGCCTGGAAGATCTCCTCTAAGGACGAAGAGGGTTATTTAGTCCTTGGTCTTTCGAGGTATTTGATAGAGGTGCCAGTGAGAAGCAATTATTTGTGGGTTTTTTTGGTTAACTGCTCACTGAGAATTGGATAGAGCCACACATTCGTTTAATACATGCCACCAGAGCTAATTGCTCCAGATTTTTGGTCACTGCCCAAATGGATCAGAATTAAATGAATGACCTACAAGTGAACTTTTATGACTGAGTTATAAACTCATGCAGTTAATTGAAATTCTGGCACTGTTGCACTGTGGTGCTATGCTTGTTCATTCATGGAAGGCCAGAGCTGAATCCCCTTGAAGCTTGTGGAAAGATTCCAGGGCCAGATTTAAAATTTAAGTATGTAGGCGCCTAAAGATATAGTTAGCCACCTAGTGAGATTGCGTTAAACAAGTTAGGCATCGAACTCCCACTGACTTCAATGGGGCTTAGGCACCTAACTTTCTTAGGTTCTCTTGTAAATCCCATTAGGCACTTAAATGCCTTTGTAAATCTGGCCCCCAGTGACTTCAGTGAGCTTTGTATCAGGCCCTTATGTGGGATGGAGGATCAAATGAGGGTGAAAGGAAGCTGATATACCGTGTGGAAGAAAGATGAGGGCAGAATTGTGGGCTGGAAGGGGGGTGGTTGGAGTTTAGTGTGTAACTTCCAGCAAAGAGAAATCTGCAACTAATGGGATGTTTCCTTGCCTACTATCCCCATGATCACTTTGCTTGTATGTTACATCCCTTTTCCGCACTTGTCACCTATCCTTTGTCTATCTAGATCCTATGTTCTCTCAGGTGTGGGGCTGTATCTTTGAGATGCACATAATACAGTACGTTGTACATTACCGCAGTACACATCATAATAATAATAATTTACTGTGTTTAATTTCCTAACAGTTAATAGACAGCAGTGGATATGGAAAATAAGGCCTTGCACTGCCCAGGAATGTAGTAAGGTTGTGATGGAAGTGTTTTATTTTTTCACGTTTGTTGTTGTTTTTTTCAGACTGCTCTGCAATGACTACAGCAAGATACAGGCCTACCTGGGACTTGGTACTTGACCCTTTGGTGTCCTGTAAACTCTGTCTTGGGGAATATCCCGTGGAACAGATGACAACAATAGCACAATGCCAATGCATCTTCTGTACTCTGGTTGGTTTGCTTTTTTATTATATGTGTGTATAAAAAATATAGCCTGATTATATCTCAGGGTCAGGATGAGGCATTGTTTTTTATGTTGACTTTAGTAGAGTACAATTCACTCAAAAGTGTTGGAACTGCAGAAGGTCCCCAAAGCATTGGAAGCGCAACAATGCCATGGCACCCCTGCACTCTGGGTAGGCACACAGGGTCCTGTGCAACTCCCACTCTGAAAATCTCCCAGAGCCAGGCTCACGTATCCCAGTGTGGAGGATGAATGTGGCTTACAGGGTGGCCAGTGACAGGAGAGGAATTATCTGGTACATCTGCAGTCACACACAGGTTCAGTGGTCACAAATCCTTGTGTAATAGGTGTGTCAGGATTATATACCCTATTATAGCCAAGGAGCTGGAATTCTGTCTGTGGAAAGGCTACAGAGCTGCCCCATGCCCTGTTTGTGATTGGGAGGGAGGACATTCTGGTTTCTCTCATCCTGTTTTTTCAGGCTTTGTGTGACTTTCATCTTCTTTTATATGTAAAAAGTGAAAAATCAAGGAGTTACAGGTTATCTGTCAAACATGTTTGTTTTGTTTTTCTTAATTTGTGTGAGCAGCAGTTAGAGCCTTTGAACTGAGAATTAAGATCTGTGCTGCACGTTTTAACCTAGAGCTAGCAACTAATTTTATGCCCCACCTAAAAAGGGGGGGAAGCAATTGGGATAATCAAGCAGTATTTCACTGTGGATGTTTACCTCCTTGACCACTTTACTCAGACATTATAAACTATCCTCTTTCCTTTTGTCTGTTGTTTGGATCAGAGGCCAGGCACTCGTTTGTGTTTGGAAAGTACGTGGCACGTTATAGGTGCTTATGTCAACAAATAATAAATAACTCCAGTTTTGTAACAGCTCTGTATCAGCACTGCCTTATTGCATGAGTAGGTGCCTTGGATGAGAGAGGGGAAAGAGCATAGTGACAGTTAAATACAGGATATTGTATGTTTGTAGTTGTCATGAGCATTTAAATGTGATACTTAGCAAGCACCGTCATCCAAACTCTATACAGAAATCAACTGATTAATGCTCTCAGAGCTGCTGTGAAGCAGGTTAGTTGACATCCCCATTTTATAGATGGAGAAGCTGAAGCAGAAGGGCTAAGGGAGCGGAGAGGGAAAGGGAAAGAACTTGGAGGTGTCTGTTGTTTAGCAGCAGTGTTTCAAACAGATATCAGAGCACCCTATAAACAGCCGCATTGATTTTTTTTTTTTTACATTGAACATTCTAAAAATAACATATCATCAAAACACCCTGTTCATTAAAGTCACTTACTATTTATTATTACAGCCTTCCTGCTCCAGTGTTGGCTCAAGGAGTGGAAACTAGTCTCTTCCATTCCTCTCATTTGCTGCTGCTTCTACATGCTCTATTTTGTTAAGATCAACTGTTTCTGCTGTCCCTATTAAGGGTTCTTCTTGAAGTTTCCTCTTGGGTGCCCTCGTTTCTTCACACTAGTTCGTTTCCATTTGATGACTTCATGTGAGTGTCTGTGCGTTGGCATGTGGAGTACATGCCCCAAACATGTCCAGCGCTTCCTTGTGATTCTGGTGGAGACGAGCCGCTGCTTGGTGATTCTTGGATCTCTTCGTTGATGATGAGGTCTTTCTAGCCAATGCCTAAAATCTTTAATAGGCACTTATTTTCAAACGCTTCCAGTTTTCTGTCTACCATTTTGGTAGCTCTTGTAGTTGTATACTAGCACTGAGATTATGTTTGAGCTGAAAAATTTCAGTTTTGTTCTGGTGCTGTGAATCTTTTATTTCCATATGATGTTGAGTTTAGTGAATGCTGTGGATGCATTTTCTATCCTTGATGTCACTTCTTCAAGTCCTCCTTAATATCATAATTCCATGATTTCGAATTGGGGAAAAAAAAAGAGTGAGACACCTGGGACAGATACCATGCCCATTCAGTTAAAAATAAGAATTGCTTCATTATGCCTTTGTTTAGGGAGTGATTGGTCAAGCAGGCAAAAGGGTATGAAATAATTTCATGCAAAACCAGTCTGTGTTGCCCATAGCATAGTTTTTATATTCACAGCTAGGTTTTGCACATCTTTATTCCCTAAATCAGCTGTTGGATATTTTAGTTTCATTTCACTGTAACTTCCAAATGGTAGCCCAGAGGAGAACTGCCACACCAGGTATGTTTCCCTGACACGATCCCTAGCGTTGCTCACTTTTTCCATTCTTCCTGGTAGAATATCATTATTGCTTTCTATTTCTAGATGAATCATTAGGAAGTGTTGATAAACTGTGCCCTAGGAACAGTTTAAGTAAACTTAACATGGAGACATTAACTTAGTGTCTCCAATTCAATCAGGTACATTAATCAGTTTTTAGAATTAGTATTTGTTTTTCCTCAATAGTCTGCTCAACACGGTGCATTACAGAAAAACCTAAACAGTCTATCTTTCTCGATACTTACATGGCCCTCAAAGCAGTAGTGTTTGAGGACCTCAGAAACATGAATGCATTTATTCTTGCAATCTCCCTGTGATATAGGGAAATAATATTATCCCCCTTGTAGTGATGGGGAATTGAGGTAGCCTGACTTCCCCGAGGGTTAGACAGGAAGTCTGGGGCAAAGCTGGGAATTCAACCGAGAATTCATGAATGCCTGAAACACAAAGCCTCAGTCCCTGCCTTGAAGTGTTTACAGTTTAATAAATTACATTGAAGACTGCAATTGATTTTACCAAGGGCCAAATCCTAAACCTATTGAAATCAGTGGAAAGGCTTCCATTGACTTCATCGGTCTTTGGATTAGGCCCTAAATACAGTGGACCAGCTAATCCATTGTACAAATCCTCCAGTGTCAGTTAAAATACACCAGCAAAATGTTTAACTCAATATGTGTTTAAGCTCTTGACAGACCAGTGCATGCAAAGTTTTTGTTCAAGTGCTATGACGGAAATACAGAATAAGAATGAAAAAAATATTATAGCACATTGGTTAAAAATGTGAATGGTATTTTTGTGATGATTTTCTCTGTGTTAGTTCTAGAGTCACTTTCTAGCCTACTATATATATATAGAGAGAGAGCAAGAATATTTTACTCTGAAAGCAGTCTTTCAGTGCGGTACCATCAGAATGGATGCAGAACTTGGATCAATGTACAGATTTGCACAGACAGAAATATTATAGCGTTGAGGAATCTTTGCCCTCTGTATGACCCCAGAAGTGCTAGTGTCAGAATCTCATGAAGGATTATCTCCTCCCCACATTAACACAATACCACAACATTGCTATTTGGAAAGATAGAATGCGGGTATTGTTTCCTTTTGCATACTGGCTGACTTGCCAATGAATTGAATGGAGCCAATTATGCCTTATCAGCAGAGGAGTGGCAAAGACACTACAATTTCCCATCATAGTATATTTAGCCAATTGTGATTGCTTTTACAGTATTCCATTATGGGTTTTATCAGTGTGATTGTTAATGCACATACAATGACTGTGAGCTCTCTCTCTAAATGTTGTGTACACAGTGAAATCCATTGGGAATATTTCAGCTGCTGTGTTGTGTGCTACAGTTGCAAAAATCTAGGGAACGTGAGGAAAATAAACTACAGTACCTGCTGTTAATATCCTTTTTGAGTGTTGATCACAAGAAAAGCTATTATCTTTGTCCTCCTGGAAGCCAAACTATGTCTAAGCTATTATCACTTTTAAAGTTAAATTGCATTTATGTTGGCATCTGTATTCAAACTGCAGATTTTTAAAGTCATTGTACTGTCTTTTTTTTATTAATCACTTTCACCAGTGAAAGTTAGCGAACAGCAGATCACTCATACAGTGCTAAGTCTTCACTGCAATGTACAATCCTATTTTTGGGGGTGTGGTGGCTCAATTAATAGTCACCTATCACTGGGAGAATAAATCCATACATTTTTCTTTTAAAACTAGCACCTAAACACTGTTCTTATGAGCACCATAATCCTACTTTGTTTGGGATCAAAGTGCGTCAAGGGCCTCAAATTTTTGCTCTAAGAATATTTGCATGCAAATCTTTTGTTTGATTTGATTGTTGGGCCAAAACCCTTCAGTCATTACTTAGTCCTTCGTCAGGCTTTGGCTTGACTGGATAACAGAATGGGTTGGCTAGCAGGTTCTAAACCTCAGGACTGAAATATTGGCCCCATTGAAGTAAAAGGCAAAACTCCCATAGACTTCAGTGGGTCCAGGATTCACCCATAATGTAGCCAAGGCCAGTTGTAATTTTAGAACCTATCAACTGGTAAAGCTAACATCCCTGGGGGGGGCTAGGCTTCAACTCAACCAGCTTAGCACATGCTAAGATACAATTGCCTCCTCTATGCTCAAGGTTTAGAATGTGCTAGCTAGTGTGTTCTGAATAACACCTTTCATACTCAAGACAAACCCTTGGGCAAAGCTCACATTGGTTTTCTCATTGTTTAAAACTTTTCTGTTCTTAGAATCATAGAATGTCAGGATTGGAAGGGACCTCAGGAGGCCATCTAGTCCAACCCCCTGCTCAAAGCAGGACCAATCCCCAGACAGATTTTTGCCCCAAATCCCTAAATGCCCCCCTCAAGGTTTGAACTCACAACCCCCTGGGTTTAGGAGGCCAATGCTCAAACCACTGAGCCATCTCTCTCCCCCTCCCCCTGTGTGTCTTCTAGAGGAGTCTTTTGTGACATAGAACCACAAGTCACAGATGTTAGTTTTCTTCCTTTGTCTCCC
Organism: Chrysemys picta bellii; assembly: GCF_011386835.1. Classification (NCBI taxonomy): domain Eukaryota; kingdom Metazoa; phylum Chordata; order Testudines; family Emydidae; genus Chrysemys; species Chrysemys picta. The sequence goes on along the minus strand of NC_088793.1, from coordinate 35,645,234 downwards.
CATGGGGCAAATGTTTGGGGAACTTTTTTTTAAATGAAATCCATCTTTTGTACACTGTGCTATCTTTTTATAGCTGCACAGACGAGGTCAAAGAAGCATGTGTGGCATTTGCAACAGAAAATGGTGAGGTTTGAGGGGGTGCTTAGACCCTGCAAGAGTTTGTTCTACAGCCTTGGACAACATCCCAGAAAGTTCTGCCTTCTGCACTGAGCTTCACCCTTGTGGACAGCTCCTTTGGGCCTGAGGAATGCAGATGCCGACCACAGCCCTCATCCTGCAGATCTCACTAATCTTTTAGGAATCTTAGACTCTTTCTTTCTTTGTTGATTTCTCAGTCGATTAGATAGAACCATATGAAACAGTCTTTCGCTCTGGCCTACGTGTGGATAGTCTCCACCAGCTATTACTGAGCCCCTTTCACCAAGAGTACAATCTGCCTCCCTTTTGGCTTTCCTGATTCCACCAGCAGCCTGAGTAATTCAGGTCATTGCTTTATTTAGGCTCCTTTTTGTTGTTGCAACTTAAGATACTTACCTTGTAACGGTAGGGTCTCCCTTTCCTTCCTATACCTAGCTTTCTTGATCTTCTGTTAGCTGTCAGTGGTCACTTTCCTCTACCATCATGATTGGAACAGAGCACTCAGAACTGCTTAGGTCTTGAGTTGGGAGACAAGCAAGAGAGACTTAATTATCTTGTTCTCCCTCATTCCAAGGCTACAGCTCTCCTCCTCTCTTCCCCCCCCCCCCCCCCAATGCAGACTGAACAAAGAACAGTGTGGAGTGACCAGGTAAGGTTGGCTTCCTTCCCAGTTAGGCACTGGTTTATCTCTGGTTGCCGGGGGAAACCTGCCTTCGGGAGACATCTCCCTGCTGTGAGACAGCACTGTTCTAAAGCAGGGCTCTTCGTCCCCTCCACAGAAAGGAGCTATCCTGATCATTTTAAAGTATGGGGTTTTTTAAAAGATTTTTCCTTGTGAATATTCACAAGAATTAGTAACTTTTTAACAGGCATGTTGTTTCCCCATCCCCACTAGCTCTTGGCAAAATACCAGAACTTGCTACTCACAGTCATTGGACCTTTTTGAACAAACCTTTTGTTTGTATTAACTCAGAATTGCTCTTCACCATTCCATTGTAATGCATCGAGCCCTTTCACTAAACAAATACGAACACTCTTTAGGCAAGGTGAATAAAGCAGACTTGTAGCAGTGGAGTTATGTTTGTATAGTGTCTAGCACAATCAGTTCCTGATCCATGACGGGGGCTCTGAGGTGCTACCACAATAATAATAATAATAATTAATAAAAAATAATGAAGTAGCCTAATCCTAGAGGAATGAATTTGCAGCTGGGAATCGTGGACTCCTGACTTGCTGTCAGGCCTTGGTCCAGTCAGTTCACCTCATTCTTTGCTATCATGTTGCAAAATGAGGTTAATACTTATCTTCATCATTTGGATGTCATGAAAACTAGTGGGTTGGAATATGTAAAGTGAAGGCCAGTCATTTCCTGCAGCTATACATTTCTCCAACACCTAGAGCATTCATCCTATTCTGTCTCAAGAAATCTTCCTCAAACTGCATCATAAGGGAATATGTATTCTGTTTGTATAACAAGGGTTTTAGAATTCCTTCCTACATATGGGGTTGTTGAAAACAGACTAAAACGTTTATTTTAAAGTTTTTAAATGTAGTTTATATGAATCAAAATAAATTGTTAGCCATCATCTTGAACTATTATATATATTTTCTTCAACAAAAGCCTCAAACCCTTTTATTTACTATTGCTTTGGAAAAGTTGCAGTTTTCTTCCCTTCTTTTAAAATAGAAGTGCTGAAAAAGTAAATATAAGAGCAGCTGATGAATTGCTACAGTGGCCTTGGATTCTGGCTTTGAAATACTGTTGCTGGTGATTCACAGTACTGAGCAGTGTTGTTAATGAGTTTGTGGCAGTCTCATGTCATAATTCTGACTGACAACAATTTTCAGAAGAGGGCTAGAGCACGATTCATGGGGACCTGGGACCAGCCTGACCAAGTCTCCCAGAATGTCAGGGAGACTTCAGTTTCCTGACTCCTGATTTAATAATGCTATCTCCCACATAAAAACTACACTACCCAAAACCATACGTGTCATCCACACATGCAAGCCAGTGAGAGAGACTGAGGCGTGTTTGTGCGACACACAAGATTGTGAGTAATGTAGTTGACTTCTGCTCAGCTTTTGCTTTTGCCAGTGGGAGTGTGGGGCTTGCCGGCCAATGGCAGGGTGGGGGGATAGATTTGAAGTGTGGGGATGCAGTGGTGTGTGAGAGCCTAGGCAGCACAAGGTGAGTGAACTGGGGCTGGTCAGTAAGTCAGGGATGGGGGTCATTCTCCCCAAGGCCTTGGCTGTAGCAGGGAGGGTAAAAAGTCTGACTCACCCTGGGACTCAGTGCAGCGGGGGGAAGGGGTTGAGTATCAGTTGTATGGGAGGACGGGGAGTCCATGCCCTGTTCTCCCCAGGCTTTTGGATGCAGCAGCAGAGGGATTGGGGAGGGAGTGGGCCCATGCTTTTCTATTCTACCTCAAACACCGTACTGAGAGCGCACATCTTTTCCCCTTTCCTTGGGTATAATTGCGGCCCTACCGCCCCAAACACCACCTATGGCTGAGCTTATTATAGCCTTGGCGGGGAGGAGTGAGTTGCAATTCTGCTCACCTCGCTGTGTGTCCTTTGGAGTACAAGGCACTGGGTGGGGGGAGACTGAATGGGGTATCAGTGTGGGGGGAAAGGGGCTGTCAGTGGCGGTGTTAGTGGGACTTGTAGTGGAGTTGTTGGTGGGGTGGAGGGAGCAGTAGGGTTAACAATGGGGGTGGGGGAAGGGCTGGGTGGAAATTGGGGTTGGGAGTGGGGAGGGTTCCTGAAATTAATTTGAAAATGTAGGTGAATATGTCTGGAATTCGCATTTGGAAATGGGACACAGCAATGAGAGCATGACAGCACAGGGCCCAGTTCAGTTATTTGTTGCCAGAGCATGAGCATAGAGGATAGGCACCCTGGTTCATAGTACTTTCTCTCCAATCACACATAGTGTGACCAGAAAGAAACACATCACACAGCTCCCAGCTGTTGTATGTTGTCCTTCTGTACAAAGACAAGGTGCCTAGATACCAAGGCCCAAAATGTTGGTGGAACCTGGTCAGGTAGGTTGTAATGCACCACTGACTGTGTGGACGGACTATCCACGGTGTCCCAATAATACCTTATGGGGAATGCTGTAGAGCACTCTATTTAGAACTGCTTCAGAGTATGTGCCGGAATATTATCTATTTTCCATTATTATGGTTAGGCCCTTGGCCCCATGGTACTGTGCACAGTGCAGACACCCAAAGAAATATGGTCTCTGTGCTCATCTTCTGAGAAAACAAGTGATTTACGAGGGTGGGGGTGATGGGTGAAAATCAAATATGTAGAATTTTTGTATATGTAGATTCACTTGCAACTTCTGTCCTGATAATTATAAGTACATAAAATGCCAAATATCCCCATCTGCTCCTCCAGCCATTATAAACTGGCTGATTTCTTACAAGCATTACAATAAAGGTGAATCCTGAGAGTGGTAGTCTTACATATAGATCAGTTAGACCTTCCAAGGGCGGTGTTTCCCTTCCTCTTCTTACTTGAGATATTTGACTGGAAACAGGCTTTTGTTTTTGAGCTCATTTATTTCCTGCTTGTTGGTCCTAAACTGGCATGCTAATGATTTCCACAGCAATCAGTTATAATGTCTCAAAGGATTTTTAGCTTCAGCTCTAGTACATGTCTAATGCTGTAGAAGCCAACAGGGCTTCTCTTTAGAGAAATCTGTCTCTGCACAACCCCATCCTTGATGATGGAGCAAGAAGGATTGTACATGACTTTGACAGCCATGGTTTTAGGGCCACCTCCCTCTGCCCAAACTAGTGCAGAAATCCCTTAATGCAGTTGTTCTGCTCAGGGTAATAGGTTGCAGCAAGGCACAGCACAGAGGAACACTGTTATTCTCTGGATAGCGCGCACAGATATTCCCTGGGGGTGTTTGCTGCATCAGTGGGAAAAGGAACAGGCACATGACTAGGGCCCCACCAAATTCACGGTCCATTTTGGTCAATTTCACAGTCATAGGATTTTAAAAATAGTAAATTTCATGATTTCAGCTACTGAAATCTGAAATGTCACAGTATTGTAATTGTAGGGGTCCTCAACCAAAAAGGAGTTGGGGGGGGGTTGCAACGTTATTGTAGGGGGGGTTGCGGTACTGCTACCCTTACTTCTGCGCTGCAGCTGGCAGCAGTGCTGTCTTCAGAGCTGGGCAGCTGGAGAGTGGCGGCTACTGGCCAAAAGCCCAGCTCTAAAGGCAGAGCCGCCGCCAGCAGCAGTAAGGAAGCAAGGCATGGTATGGTATTGCTACCTTTACTTCTGTGCTGCTGCCTGCAGAGCTGGGCCCTCAGTCAGCAGTCACCATTCTCCGGCCGCCCAGCTCTGAAGGCAGCAGCGCAAAAGTAAGGGTGGCATGGTATGGTATTGCCACCCTTACTTCTGCACTGTTGCTGGTGGGACACTGCCTTCAGACCTGGGCACCTGGCCAGCAGCCGCCATTCTCCAGCCACCCAGCTCTGAAGGCAGCGCAGAAGGGTGGCAATACCGCGACCCCCCTGCAACTCCCTTTTGGGTCAGTACCCCCAATTTGAAAAACACTGGTCTCCACTGTGAAATCTGTATGGTGTAGGGTAAAAGCACACAAAAGATCAGATTTCACTGGGGGGAGACCAGATTTCGTGGTCCATGATGCGTTTTTCATGGCTGTGAATTTGGAAGTGCTTTACACATGACTAGTGGGGTTTATGACTATTTCGAAAAACCCCTGGATAATGGAAGAGCTTGGGCAGTACTTTAGTACAGTCCATGGACTATATTGGTAGCTCTGCCCCTACACTGTTTTTTTTTTTTTTTTTTTTTTTTTTTAATTAGTGAATTTGCACAACTGGAGGTCTGGTTGCTACTTCCCTTCCCTTGATTCCACTAGTTGAGGAGTAGTGTTAAGTTATAGCCAAGGTTTCATACAAGTCCTGCTGGCTAAAGCTGCGCAGTGGATCCACTGAATCAATGTGTCCCGAAGAGCTGTGACCACATCTGCTCCCTGGTTGGTGCCGCCTACTTTTTGGACCATATTGGGTTTTTGATGTTGGAATTGTGGGTATCTTCCTCCACTGGAGCCCCTCCTCTAAGCAGACCACTCAGTACTGAGGGACCTGTAGTGCTGGTTTATGCCAGCCAGCATAATTTGTCCACTCATTTGCATATTGTGGCTCCATTGTCACCCAGGAGGGAGGTTGCCTTGCTGACATGAAACATGGAATCAGGAAGACCTATGGGTGTTATGCATGTTCCTTGATGGTGTCTTCTGTGATCTCAATGCCACATATCAACTCAGACTAAGATGTGTACCTATCAAACAGCAGTGGCTTCTGTCCTTTTGTGTTGCTCTGAAACCAGGGCCTCCACAGAGAGACAGTGCTGGATGCTTTCAATGTGAAACAGAAATGATATATTGAAGGCAAATGGTGGTGTCATCATGTTATAAATGAGGATGTCAGGCACTGGAACAACTAGCCTCCAATGTCTTCCCAAGTGACTCAACGTCAGCTCAGGTAGCTTTGCCATTTGCGCCATATGCTGGAGTCCGTACCATCCCACCAGCTTTGTGTTGGATCCAACAAAAGATGGATGGAGAAGACCTTGCAGACAGCCACATGCACACTAGAGGGGTGTCATGGTTTCCGACCTCGCCCACTTTAGCCTTAATATAGAGTTCTGTCTCAAAGAACAGGTCTATAAAAATGATCATTTAAAAAAAGGAATAACTGGGATAAAGATCTGTCTAGCACACATCTGTCACCATAGTATCTAGGTGATCTATGGGAATGGATGCAGTAATATATTACTTGACTTGTTAGTAGACATATGGTCAATCACTGCTGTTTTAAGGCAGAATCCCTCCCACAGTCACTTCAGTTGCCTTTTACAAATCTCTCCATGATTAAATGTGCATAGTAAATTGCTTGTCAGCCAAGTAGGAATAGTGTGGTGCTAAGAAGAAATGTAACTAGATTTGTAGATGCCACAGAGCATCTTGCACACTGGAGAAGCAGTGATGGGGGAAGGGTGTATACTGGAGTTTCTCAAGGTTATTAAGCACCTTCTCTTTCAGGGATTACAGAGCAGCGGTCATGCTGGTAGCTTTGCTGCCAGCCTTTTACACAGTAGAGCCACACAGGCTATTAGACAGGAAAGAAGCTTAAAAACAGCAAACAAAGCTACCTTTTTGTATTTTCCTTGTATTTTGCTTTAGGAATACATTGCATACCATGTCCCAGCTCTGCTGTATAGTCAAAAGCCAGACACTGGGAGGTAGGTAAAACTGTCTACCAGTTTAACCACTTCATCTGCTAAACTGGCTGCGAAATTGAAATTGTCAGTCTGATATGATGATTAATGTTGCATAGGATATCTCACTATGTGTAGCAGCAAGGGCATAACTACAGCATTGCTGAGTATTCCTTAGAAAGGAATTTCTTCTCCCCAAATTATTTTTCTCTTATTTTACATGTGAGGATATGCAACAAAAATACATAGAATGATAGTTTTGTAAAGCAGAAGATCATCTTTCATAGTAAAACCACACAATTTTGTAAAATGTAACTATTGCAAAAAAAAAAATAACATTGTGTATCTGTTACTTCCATTTCTCATCTCTGTCTGTCTAAACCCATCACTGTAGCATTTGAGCAGCTGTCTAGTATCCTTTTACCAGAAGAGTTACACATGGCTCAGAATGTAGATTGGGAGCTATAACAAACCAAATGTAAACTGCTCTGAGACGCAGGACCTCACAAATTTCATTCTTTTACAAAGTTTAAGGCCAAAAGGGACTATTATGGTTATCTGGTTTGACCTCCTTCCTAACATAGAACTTAAAATGTCAACTAGTAATTCCTGCATCTAGCCCAACAAGCTCTGATTGAATTAGAGCATATATATTTTTAGAAAGATATCCAATCTTGATTTAAAGACTCCAGATAATAAAGAATGTGCATCACTTGACAATCAGTTTGAGTGATTAATCACCTTTACTTAAAACATTTCTCAGTGTCTTGTCTGAACTTTCCTTCCTGTTTCGGCTTTGGTTCTTCTTACCTTGTCCATGTTAGTATAGGCTCACTAATTTCTACTTTGCATAGGCCCTGATTCAGGAAAGCAGTTAAGTATCTCTGTAACTTTAAGTATATGTGTGACAGCGTTCACTCAGCAGGTGGTGCCTTCTTGTGGCTGCTGTGGGGATCAGCTCTTGCCTTATCTGGTGCTCTCCTCCCTCAATTACTTGAGCTGTGACCCATCTCTTTCTTCTCAACTGAGGCCTTCCTCTTCGTGACTTGGCCCTCCAGCCAGGTCACTGTATAGTTGTCCCCTTCTGGGGTAACCAAGTCTTTCCAGACCAGCTATCTGGTTAGCATCTTCAGTGAGCCTGTGCCACTTCCAGTGGCTGGTAGGGGAACCCCAGACCCATCCTCTACGCTGGGTTCCAGCCCAGCAGGGATCCTATAAAAAGCAGCCCAGGTCTGCACCGTCCTATCCCTTGCTGGTGTTTTCCTGGGCTTCTTCAGCTTCCTTTCTCCAACAACTCCTCTGTGGTTGACCATTCTTCCAGGGCTAGAACCCCAGGGCTTATTCTCCCGCTTGGGCTTTCTCCTCCCCTTCTCTCTGCTCCCAGACTCTCTCCCTGCAGCCTCTTTCTGCTGCAAACTTCCTGGCTTTATAATCCAGCCTACTCCTGCCCATCTGGGCTTCTTGTTCAGTTAGGCCTGGCTTTCCATCCAAGTGCAGCCAGGTTCCCTAACTGGCCCCTCAGGCCCACACTGACCTCTTCAGGCCTGTGTGGGAGTACACACCCCATCACATATATATTTAAAATTGTGGAAAATAAATTAAATTATTTACTTGCTATCAAAGTTAAGGGCAACTGTGCTTGTATTTCTCCCCTGTGGTCCAGCCAGGGCACCCATTCTAGGCTCCGGGCTCCTCAGCCATCACCTCTCTTGGGCAGAGACATGCAACCAGCGTTTTTCCGGGCTGCATAGTTCCCTGGCCACATTGTGAGTTCCCCAGCAAGTCAGACTGTCTAAATAGCTCTGCTTTGTTTTCTCCTCAGAGGTTATAAACAGTTTAATTGCCCACGGTTATAAGGTTACACAGTTTTTCTTAAGCAAGCACATTTATTTGTATGCTGAATGCATTACCGAGAAAACATATTAAAACAATAAAAGAACCTATACACATAAGTTTACCCCAAAGATCACCCCACTTCAATAAGGCTCTGGTAAGAGTCAGTCTTTCAAAACTCACTCGGGCTATTTTTATGTTAATTTCTTTGTGTACATTGCACTGTACCATATTGTACTAAATCTGTCCAAACTGACCTAAGAATGCAGTGATCCTTTTGTTTCAACTATTTGGGAGCTACCAGGGCATGTCTGACAGTTTTACAGTGCACTTCACTGGAGCTGGAGGCCAATGTGAAGCACCTTTTGAAGGGCATGCATTCTATTAATATGCTGAAAGCTGCTTTTAAGTAACGTTAGGACAAGTTGGTTTGCAAATGTGCAGCTCAGCTGCCCTTGAGGATAAAACTGCCCGCCCCCCCGCCATTCTGAAAAGCCCCTCAGTTTATCCCCAGAATCAGGTAGACCATCCAGGTGGCCAGCAGACACCGGGCAGTGATGAGAGCAGTGCCCCCAGCAACTGTGAAAACAGAGGAGACCGCTCCCTCTGCATCCTGCAACCATGTGAATGGCTGAACTAAGGGAGCTTCTTCAAAAAAAAATCATGTCAGCAGTGCTCCACCAAGCACAACAGCGACATTGTGACTCAGAAGTTTTTTGATGACTTGAAGCCAGATATGTGAGAAAAATTCAAAGAACCTGTGAATGAGATTTCCTCCATGTTGGAAAACCTAGGTTGGAAAGGGATTGGGACCAGAGGATTTATTATTTGTCATTACTTGAACAGCCTTCAATGTCTCGCTCGTATGGGTGGATTGGAAAATTGTGTTGGGAGGAGGAAAGTGAGGACAGAAGGGAGTGGAAAAGGCAGGGAAAATGGTAGTGTGTGCACATGTGCAGGGGAATGTGGAGGTCAGGAGCTGGGGGAAACTGGCCAGTACACTCTGGCTGCTTTACTCTCCCTTGCTGAGAAACAAAGGTATCTTGAATTATGAAGAACTTCTCTGAGCAGGACTTCCATCTCCTCAGATACTGATCAATGGAGACTAAAGAATTAATGTTTGTATAATCAATTCACAGTTGCCAAGTTTAACGCAGCCTCAATGACATGTTTAAATTTTGTTTGTTTATTTACAAGTTTTAAGTATTGTTAATAAGGACACATGACCAAGTAAATTCAGTGGAAATTGGTTTTTTTTTTTTAGATACAGATGATTCTTCTTAGTCCAGTTACAAGGGAAATAAAAATGCTGCTTAACATATTGGTTATTCACAAGAGCCTGCATATAGCAGGCTGATGCCTTTGTTACTTTCTCTCACCCATTCCAGCCAGTAGGCAGCTAATCTCAATTCCCCTTCCCTCCTAGGAGATTTGTTACACTGATCATTTTACAGGTCATTTTCAGTGATTGCACTCAAATAGCAATTCATGGATGGGTTTGTTTTTTTAATCACTTTATTCCTAGAAGAACAAAGGGGCAATCTTACAAAAGGTATAACAGGAGGAAAATCCTACAATAATTTTACTGGGATGGTTTAAAAGGGATAACATCAACGTTAATTACTGAGCTCTGGATTGTGAACTGGGCACATAATCTGTTTTGTGTTTCATTCCCTGTGTGGACATAGTGATGTGCTGATGCAATGGGGAATTTCTAACCGTGTTACCAGTTTTGGTTTTCTAATGCTGGTGGCACCTCATGCATTCACTTCCAGGCAGTGGGGGGAGGAGAGATCCACCCAAGAGGAGGGAGCTCACACTGCTTCTTCTTCAGCCCCAGGAGCCCCTGTTTTATGGGAAAGGGAATTTTGAACAGACAGCAAGAGCCTCGCCTGAAATAAAACCCCTATGGGACAGGACCTGGGACAGATTCTGCCTGACACTTACTGGCTTCAAGGCAGCAGCTGGATTCCTAAGCAGATGTAGCAGGAGAAGCACATTTTGGCTTGGCTGGTATTAAGCGTATGGGAAGCTCAATGATCAGTTAGTGGATAGAGAAGGCCCTGAGTATTGGACAAGGCACGGATGAGCTACTCCCTTCCCTAGAAGATGTTAGAAAAGGGAAACTATGTTTGACTGGCTTTGGCAAAGGTCCCAAACAGGGTGGTGAAGAGAATTGCCAAATTAATCATTAATGATGGTAAAGCGCACTGAGCTCGAAAAGTGTTCTTTTAAGTGCTAAGTGTTGTCATTAAATATATATGCTGTTTCATCGGAGTCTACGCTCGCCATTTACAGATGGGGGGGATGGGAAGAGCCAGCAATGGCACCGTGGTAGGACTGATGCCCCTGCCACTGGTGGTGCTGAGATCCACAGCCCAGGGCCCTGGTCTCACAGATTTCAGCTGTCTGTGGTAGTTGCCAGCCGTGCTCCCAGCAGCCCCAACCCCAGCAGAGCAGGAGACTGTAGAAACATTCCAGGAGCCAAGCATCTCCTGAGGTGAATCCCTCTCTTTGTTGCTTTTGTTCTGACAAAGGCAAGGAGATGGGCCTTAATAAACTGTCTGCAAAGATGCAGAGTTACCGTTGCTGTGGAAACAGTAACTTTTAAAAGTATCAGCTATTCAGTTTCTTTCTATTTTTCTCCAAGAAGCTGAGATATTGTTTCTTCTGGGAAAAAAAAAAACACAACACACCTCATAATGGGGAATCTGACAGAAGACTTTGTTGGGATATAAAGAGCTATATTGCCACCAATGGAGTAACACTCTGCAGTAGTTGAAATGATGATGTTGGGAGAAAGCGAGGATTTTGCCACAGTCAAGATGCAAGAGGAGGAAGTCAAAATATCAGTGTGGGATTAAGAACAAATCCTCACAAAGGAGCCATGCAGGCAGGCTTAAAGAATGCACAGTGTACATAGGGAAGACTGAAGGAGCAGAATATAAATGTGGATCTCTGCAGTTACTGGGTGCATTACATATGATGGTCTGATTAAGACTGGAGAAATTGTTCACACTCATTATTTCAGTTGAAAGCCAATTGAGAGTTCTTTAAAGTTTTATTTATTTATTTACTTGTGATTCTCCCCTGTAGAGCAGAGAGGGAGGTTTGAGTTGGTAATGTATTTCTAAGCATAACACGAGTCTACATGACTCATGTTATTTCTGGCACTAGGTTGGTTGGTTTAGCTGATTACCTCCAGCTTCTCAGATACTTACCACTGCACTGAAAATACTCCCTGATTTGAGGTGAAGTAAATAAGTAAAAGTGAGATGTCATATGTTGATGCTTAGGGTGCTTCTATCAGTTGGAAGATGGCAGGACTAAAGTGCTAATTGTAATGTTGGTATTTTGTTTCCATTGCCTAGAACTGGGGGGGGGGGGTTTTAGTAGTTTGAGCTTTACCTAGGCTCTCTGGAATCAGTGGTTTATATTCCAGCAGGGTTGACTCGGCCGTTCCCTGTTCCAAGGCAGATTGTGGGAAGATTGATGTGGTGGTAGCCCTCTCTTCCACATGGCACAGTGTGAGGGTGAGGTTGGGGAGGGGGCTGGATCTGGATCAAGCCTTTAACTCAAAAATTAAACACAGCCAGGTTTCAAAAATTTCTACCACTGGCCTATGGTTCTGACATCATAAATCAAGAAGGTGGCAGCTGGTAAGAGGGGAACTGAGGAGAGAGCCAGGGCAAGATGGCAGCTGAGGCGAAATAAGACTGGCTAAGGGCCAAAAAGAGAAGCCAGTACATCACATGGTATTGGCTTAATCTGATCCCTGTGTGGCTCTTTTCATAAGCGAAGAGGTTTGCCCTTTGCCCAAACCACCCCTTTCTCCCTCCAGTTGTGTGTTTTGCCATATACCACCCTTTTAGAGACCATAATTTCAATTCTGCTTTCTCTAAAGCTCAGTGGGATCCTTTGGGATGAAGATTACTATATATATGCAGCTTTATTATTTATTAATTTATAATTGTTTTATTGTGCAGGACATTCATATGGAAATAGCTATTCTTTTTTGAGTCCTCATTTGTGCATTCTTCCTTCACACTGAGAATGAAATATATCCTCACCAAGAAGTTCAGTTAGTTATTTTCTGTGTAATGGGAAACAAGCCAAATAACCTTTCCCATTCTGTTGTACTTGACAGATGACTGTTAATGGGTAGCTACTGCTTGGTAAGCTGTTATGGTTTCCGGTGATATAAATCTGAGGGATTTATGAAGACTGGTTAATCTAATTTTATCTTTTATTTTCCTAACATTCCATTTTACTTGCCTCTTATTTACTGTGTAATTTGTAATTGAGGCAGAGCTGTCTAATGAATAGAGCATGGAAATGTATTTCAGGAGATTTAGTTCCTGCCACTTATTTAGTTTAGTGTATAACTTTGGAAAGTCTCTGAATGTGTTTGTCTATTTCCCCAGTTGTGAAAAGGAGATAATATTTACCCACCTCTGTAAAGTGATTTTAAATCTTCAGATGAGCTAGTCAAAGCATGAATGATATGCAGAATAATTTATATTTGGAAGAATAGTTACACCCTCCTCTTTTACAGTGCCTGAAACAGTATGTGGAACTTTTGATCAAAGAAGGTCTAGAAACAGCAATTAGTTGCCCTGATGCTTCCTGCCCAAAACGAGGTCATCTACAAGAAAATGAGGTATATTTTTACTGCACGTTGGTTCTTTCAGTATATTCAGACGTGTCTTGCTCAGGGCATATTATAGCTGTTGTTTATTGTCAGCATATGATTTAATCATTTATAAAGGTTAAATGCTGGGTCTCCATTCATTTGGAATGCCTTGGATTATTGCTGTTCTAATTTGTAATTTCTCCTTTTTTATTTTAACAGATTGAGTGTATGGTTGCATCAGAAATCATGCAAAGGTACAAGAAGCTACAGTTTGAAAGAGGTACAGTATGAAATATCAGCCTTTACTCCAGACCAATGGCTGGCTTCCAAATCTATGGGAATAGTGTTACCCCCAGATTGATCCATGTCACAGAGATGAGACTGTGGTCCTGTGTGTGTTTATACAGTAGTGTTGGAGCCTTATATGATTTGTGAGTGGAAGAAAGCTCAAATTGTTTCTTCCTTTATCAGGTCCTGCTAGTGCGTGCATGTTGCCATGTACCATGTGATGGAAACTGAATTGCAGACAGAAAACTGCTGCATATTGTATTAATATGTTACTGAAAGGGGGAATTCTCTGGGCATCATGCACTTGTATGCTTTATATAGCACTAATGGTAGGATGGCAGTACCTAGGACTCTGTATAGAAATGCTGGGGTCCTCTATGGAGCCAGTCTAAGTTTGGATGCTGGAATCCTGCAAGATAATTAGTGTTTGCAGTATTATAGCTGTGTTGAGTCCCAGGGGAGCAGAGAGACAGGGTGGGTGAGGTAATATCTTTTTTTGGACCAAATTCGGTTGGTGGAAGAGAGATGCTTTCAAGCTACACAGAACTTTCTTCAGGTCTGGGGTAATTATTGGTGAGGCATAGTGATAGGTGCATCTTGTTGATTCTAATCTGAATATGAGGGATTTATGTGGCTTTCTAGGAGGCAAAGGGAACTTGAGTCTGGGTGGAATATCTTGAGAACCGCTAACACTAGGGGAGAGAACTTAGAATGAGGATTATGTTTGGTTATGGTTCTTTTAGCGACTGATCCAAAACCCATTGAATTCAATGGGACTATTTCCACTGACTTCAATGGGCTTTGGATCAGGCCCTGAATTACCAGTAAACCAGCCTCCAGGAAAACTAGATAATGTTCTTTTGTATTATTTTTATTTTTTTATTAATTTGTCATCTTTATTATGGCAGTGCCTACCAATCAACTTTAAATGGGGCCCCCTTGGGCTGGACGCTGTACAAACACTTCTGTTGAGCTGGGTGAGAACTTCACATGCCTACAAAATCTGAAATAAGCTCTGTTAACTGTATAAGTATAATTTTGTTCAATAAAATTTAAAATAGCCCCTCCCCTTCTCAGAGAGCGTTTTAATCCATATGTTAAAAGTGAACACTAACTTTGACTAACAAAGTTATTACAGACAATAAACGGGAAGGGATGCAGATCAGGGTAAGTAAAGAACACGTCAGAGATCATCATTCAGATTGGTCAGAATTCAAATCAGCAGAGCCTGATGCTATTCACCTCAGAGTGCTGACAGAATTAGCTGAAGAAATCTCCGAGCCACTGGCAATAATAATTGCAAACTCATGGATGACAGGAAGAGTTCCAGAAGCCTGGAGAAGGGCTAATGTAGTGCCCATCTTTAAAAAAGGGGAAAGGGAGGCATTGGGGACCTATAGACCAGTCAGCCTGACCTTGGTACCTGGGAAGGTATTAGAACAATGTATAGAATATTCAATTTGCAAATACCTGGTGGATGAAGGAGTAATCACTAGCAGCCAGCATGGATTTATAACAACAAATCATGCCAAACCAACTTGATTTCCTTCTTTTACAAGGTATCTGGTTTGGTGGATAGGGGGCATGCAATGGATATAATGTACCTGGACTTTAGCAAGGGTTTTGACATGGTCCCACCTGACGTTCTGATAAGTAAGCTGGAGAAATGCAGGCTTGGTAGAACTGCCATTAAGTGGATACATAATTGGTTAAACAACTGCAAACAAATAATAACTATTAATGGAATTATGTCAGATTGGAAGAGGTCTCAAGTGGGGTTTCACAAGGATCGGTTACAGGGCCACTCTTATTTCACATCTTTATTAATTACCTGTAGATGGGTATAGAGAGCATACTGATCAAATTTGCAGATGACACAAAGCGTTTGCAAACACTTTGAAGGGTAGAGCTAAAATTCAAAGGGATCTTGAGAAACTGGAGAACTGGGCTATATATGAAATTCAACAAAGACAAAGGTAAGGTACTACACTTAGAGAAGAAAAACAAATGCACAAATACAGAATGGGAAATAACTAGCTTGGCAGCCGCACTTCTGACAAGGATCTGGGAGTTGTGGTGGATCACAACCTCAACATGAGTCGTCAGTGCGATGCTGTGGCAAAAAAGGCAAATCCAATTTTTGGTTGCATTAACAGAGGCATAGCATGTAAGTCATGGGAGGTGATAGCACCATTCCACCCAGCGCGGGTTAGGCCTCAGCTGGAGTACTGTGTCCAGTTTTGGTCACTACTGTATAGAAAGGATGTAGAGAAACTGGAAAGGATCCAGAGGCAAACAACAAAGATGATCAAAGGGATGGAATGCAAGCCATATAAGCAAAGTCTGAATGAACTGGGGGTATGTTTAGTTTGGAAAATAAGAGATTAAGTGGAGACATGATAGCGGTCTTCAAATACTTGAAAGGCTGCCATAAAAAAGATTGGAGAAAAATTGATTTATTTTGAGGCAATGGATTTAAACTACAGCATAGCAGATTTAGATTAAATCTCAGGAAAAACTTCCTAACTGTAAGAACAGTAGGACAATGGAACAGACTGCCTTGGGAGGTTGTAGAAGCTCCTTCTCTGGAGGTTTTCACAAGGCTGGATAGCCATTTTATTGAATGGTTTAGACCCAACAAATCCTGCATCTTGGCACGGAGGTTAGACTACATGACCCTTGTGTTCTCTATGGTTCTGTGATTCTGTGAACAATGTAAAAGCAATTAGTTCGGGCAATCTCCAGAAGTGCAGTGTTAGGAAGGTAGGCCCACATTTGCAAAAGTGGTCTCTAATTTTAGATATCTGCTGCTGAATACATCTGCAAATCAGGCCATAAGTGTGCCAGACTGGGCAAACAAAACTGGAGGCCTCTTTTGAAAACAGCTGGTCTGATGAGCAATCTGAGCATGTGAGCATTCTTAAGCCGTATATAATTAAAAGACAATTCTGTAGCTGTCATTGATTCTGGTTATTTTATACTCTTTTGCAGAAGTGCTTTTGGATCCATGTCGGACTTGGTGTCCATCTTCTGCCTGCCAGGCAGTTTGCCAACTACAAGAATCAGGGCCTCAAAATCCCCAGCTGGTCCAATGCAAAGCTTGTGACATAGAGTTCTGCTCATCTTGTAAATCCAATTGGCATCCAGGACAAGGCTGTCAAGAGAATATGCCAATCACCTTCCTCCCAGGAGAAACAAGGTACAGTACTGTAACTTGCCCAGTGGCAGCAGCACACAGCTACTTGATGCGTAACAAGAGGAATATAACCTCATCTCCAGTCAAGAGGCCATTTTCTCCTGTTTGTTTTTTTTAAGCGATTGTCCTCAGCAGCCATTCCAATTCTTTTCTTTTAAGACACTGTGCTTGATACAGAGATGGATGGTGGTGGCTCCGTTGGTGGCTTGGCTGCCCCACCACCACCATGAGGGAGCAGGTGGAGCAAGCACAGAGGGACAACCAGGCTCCTGGCATCATCTGCAGCTCTGCTTGCCCATCCATCTGTTCCATCTGTTGTTCCATTGATGCCAATGACACATTCAGCCACCTCAGGTCCCCCTGACCCCCACTGTTGCTGCTGTTCCAGGGGCTTGAGGGTTGGTTGATTCTGGTTGGCTATTTTAGGAGGCCTCTGTCAGTTGCACCATGACTGCTGCTCTTCCAGGAGCGAGGGAGTGATTCTTGAGCCCTGTTTAAGGCAGCATTAGAAGACCAGTTAGCAATTTCCACAGGTAGAGAATGCAGCTGCCCACCTGAATAGGGCAGGTCACTGTGTGTACGTAACACCTGTGCTCAGGCTTCATCCCTGGTTCCCTGTTCACTTCCTGTACCAATTCAAGATGTTGGTCACGATCGTTAAAGCCATGAATGGTCTGGGACTTGGCTATTCTCAAGCCTGCCTCTCCCTCGCTATCTTGTAGTGACAGCTGACTGGCTAGGTTGCTCTTGTTCTCAATTCCTGGGTAAAACCCTACAGAGCCTGCAATGGGACTCTCAGCACCCCTAGATTTGGTACACGCTCTCACTCATGCTCGGCCAAGGCGCAAGTGTGGTGAGCTTCATGGCATGATACAGGACTTGTATGTTTTGCTCAGCATTTTGCTTGATTTGTGTTTCTTTTCTGTAGGTTTAGAACATTTGGCGGTTGTCCTTGCAACTTGCTGGCGACCATTGTCCCAGCAGCAGTTTGTGCCAGCACGTGCTGGGAATGACAAATGTAATTTGTGTGTTCAAAACATTTCCCCATGGTGTGGTTTTCACGGGTGTGTGTCTCCTCTGATCTATCGATCAGGAAGTAGTAACCAATCTGGAGTCAGGACTTTGTTCAGTCCCCTCCCCACCTCTCATCATCCTACAGGCTGGGAATCCTCCTCTGTTGTTCTCCTGCCTCCCATTGGAGTAGGTGCTGTCAACACCTTTGTCTGAGGCACCATCCTTTTTTCCAGACCTTACAGAGTCATAAAGCCTTCACTGAGCAGGTGGAGCTTGAAGACTCTTCCAGGAAATCAAGGAAGAAAAAATGCTTCTTGGATGCCCTCTCACTCCTGCTCCTTGACATGGACCCCCATTCCATGTGGTGTGAACCTCCACTTTTGTGTGATGGTACTGCAGGCAGGAGTGAGATTGAGAAGCAGCACTGTGAACTAGGTGTTTGCACTATGATTCAGCAGCTCCTTGCCAGCACTGGAGAGAGGGAATATGAGAGATAAGGCAATTTCCTGCAATATCTCTGGGGAGATCTTACTGTATGAAGTTTATGTATCGTTGTGAGCCAGGGATTGCATGTAATTCCCTGCGGGAGAGTGACCACATCTCCTCCAGGAACCAAGAACAGTAGGGGGTATGACGCAAGTTCACTCAGGTTGTAACACCTCCAGAAGGGGGCCAGCACTTGCAGAGGCTCGTATCTGATGGTTCAGACTGGATTCTCCAGAGATCAAGAGACAAAGAAAGGGATAAATACCCTGAGTTTAAACTGACTCAGGACCTTCTTTCTGATCCAGCAAATGGACAGGATCTACTGTTGAAATGGGGTGGGGCCAATCCTTCCTGGGAGGGTTTGGAAGGACTTTGGCCTACTGAGGCCCCACAAAACTGAGGGGTGACCCCTGGTAAGCTTTTAGCATGCATACAGGAACTTTTATTGGTTTTATATATTTTCTCTATAATGCTTTCACTGTAAGAATAAAGGTGTTTGTTTGTTATAAAGAGCTGTGTGGTAACTTATAGCTGGGGGCAATTCCTCTTTTCCTGTCCTTTGGAGAGAAAGCAGATGCTGGCCTGTTTAGGCAGTCTGGCTTGCTGGGGAAATCACAGTGTAGGCAGGGAACTGTGCAGCCTGGAGAAACCCTGGTTAGGATGGAGTCTACCCAAGAGAGTGACAGCTGAGGAACTGGGAGCTTTTAAGTAGGTGCTCTCAGTGGATCACAGAAGGGAACTGCAGATGCAGTTGCCCTGAACTGTGACAGAGGAGGCAAGCCTTGGAGGAACAGGGTATCCAGGTAAACCCAGTGGACTTTGGGTTGGAGGGGAGAGTCCTAGGAGAGGAGCCTCATGGAAGCAAGAGACGCTCAGTCTCTCCCTTTGCCTTCTCATCCAGGGAATCCCTAGGCCCGTGGGCCATAGCCTGGGTCAGCTGGGCATTGTCAGCCTCCCTGTTCTCCACATTGAGATCCTTTCTCCTTCTCCCATAAGAAACAAAAGAGGAGGAGAAAGGCAGATGGACTAGGCATGTAAAAACCTGACTCCAGATTGGTTCCCACGTGCTCTGCTGACAGCTGAGAGCATTGTACACACTGATGTCACCAGGTCACAGAAAACAATTGGTAGATGAGAGAAACGTGTTTTGTCTGGTAAGTGCATAGCTGTTCGATAGGCACTATAAAAATTAATTGTTGTACTAGAGCT
Source organism: Chrysemys picta bellii (assembly GCF_011386835.1). Classification (NCBI taxonomy): domain Eukaryota; kingdom Metazoa; phylum Chordata; order Testudines; family Emydidae; genus Chrysemys; species Chrysemys picta. The sequence goes on along the minus strand of NC_088793.1, from coordinate 35,626,170 downwards.
GCTTTCCGGGTACTTAACAACAAAACAAAACAAAAAAACGGATAACAAAACTAAAATGCAAACCCAGATTTTTTTCAATTAGGATGTTATTTTAGTTTCAAACATGCACGGGTACACACCTTATAAACTTCTGATGTCTTCCCACAGTTCTATGTATAAAATGGAAGATGATGATGCTCCCATCAAACGCTGTCCAAAGTGCAAAGTTTATATCGAGCGAGATGAGGGTTGTGCCCAAATGATGTGTAAAAACTGCAAACATGCCTTTTGCTGGTACTGTCTGGAATCTCTTGATGTGAGTATACACTGCGTGCTTCGGTGGACATTGTAAGCTTACAAGTTTGTTATGCTGACTTAAGACTGTCCTATGGATATCTTCACCAGCTGCTCTTTCACATTCTGTGTTTCTTCTGAACCTTTTGTAACACTACTGTTAGCACCTATTTCTCTGATAAAATGCATGGGCAAGGGCAGAGCTGGACCTTAGCTGGTTACTTGATGTTACTTGTGCACTTGATCTTATTTGCCCCACCTGAAGAGCTGTTCTGCTGTTCACCCTTTGCATAAATGAGATGGAAAGAAGTTAGTGTAATTTGAAATTGGATGAAAATTATTCTTCCTTTGCCATCTCCATGTGGCAGCTACGTAGTTTGTTTCTCACTTTGTGTTGAATACTGTACCATTTACACACAAATCAGACAGCTCCTTCCTAAAGAATTTATATTCTAAAGAGTGTTTGCAGGATGAATATATTTGTATTTCTTTCAGCTCTGCATGATAGTGTAAGGTAGCCCTAAATACAGAATCCCATGTAGAGTGTCAGTATTCATTTTAGTGCTGAACTTCAGTAGTGAGAGTTGTTTCTTGATGTTAATTTGTTTTGGTTATTCAGGACAAAGTAAGAGAAAAAGCCAGTGAATTGATGTATGAAGAACAAACAAGCCAATATCTTATTGTGCCCAAGCACTGGAGTATATACAATATGCTACATCTGTTTCCACATATTAGCCAAGGAAACGTTTTATTGCAAAGTGTAGTTAACAATGGCAGAGGAAGTGTTTCATGTCCCAAAAATGTTCCCTAACTATTCCGAATCCTGCAATTGTTATGTTTGAGTGCCTTACGGTTAAGTTTTAAATCATGGGTACTCCCATACTTAATTAAAATTAGAGGTCCCCTGTGCCTGCGTTGGTTGCTGTACTGAAGTGTGACCAATCCAGATCTATAGAACTGGGTAGATATCTGCCTTGGTTTGCTTTCCCAGCTGTAAAATAAGTGCCACATTTGAGAGGCTTGGGATCCAAGAAGTAGCTTTCCTCTTCCCATGTTCTATACCTAGCATGGCCAGTATTTTCAAATTCTGTTGCCTAAACTCCTATTTAGGCATTTAAATAAGCAGGTTCGTTTTCAGAAGTGATGAGCACTAACTACTCTATTGACTCCAATTGTGGGTGCACAGCACCTATGAAAACCAGTCTGTTTGCTTACAGTCAAGCACTTTAATAATCAGGTTTGAAAATGTTTTTATCCATATGATTTCACTTTTCTTTTCAGTTCATTCCCTGGTTAGAAGATAGAACTTTTTATTTCCTGAGAAAAAGGATTCTTAGCTGCACTTGAGACCCAGTAGCTCTGCTAGACAGGGAAATCCACATGATCTGATATCAAATAGGGAAAAGGAAGGGGGAGTACAATATTAACTTGATGTGCATGGAAATCTAAAAGACATGAAAATAGAGATATTAGTTCTTCATTTTTTGTTTATTACTGTTGTCGTCTTGCTGAAAGGTTCCCACAGTGCTTTACTCTGATCTGCATTGGCTTTTCCTCCAGGCATAGCACAATTCATTCTCTTTATTACCAACACGTGCTTTATTTGTATTATGTTCCATCTTATGAAATCACTTCCATAGTAACCCGGTGGGGAGCAACTCTGGGAAGGGCTGTTCAGCGCTGACCCATGCAAGAATACAAATCCAATTTCAGTTGGTTTTTCACTCTGAAACTTTTCTCTTCATATTCAGTGCTTTGCAGGGATCTTCAAACTTGCTCCCCTCTGTAATATTTTGTTATTTTGCTACCACTGTCTGCTCCATCTTGAAGGAAAAGAGACTCTCTATTAATTGCTAATGTTTCTGTTTAATGTTTCATAGGATGATTTTCTCCTTATACATTATGACAAAGGACCTTGTCGAAACAAGTTAGGTCACTCCAGGGCATCTGTTATCTGGCACAGAACACAAGTAGGTGCAGAGCTTTTTAAAACTTCATAAATGTTCACAGTAAAATGGTTTCTTTCTCTCTCTCTCTCTTTCTCTCTCAGTTGTATCTACAAAGAGATCAAATCAAGCATGTGAGTCAGTGTCTTAACCATTCAGTAGTTGAGGGAAGGGCATTGTGGTACAAGGATAGACATTAACAAGGGAATAACACGAAGTCAGGCTCCATCCTGGATTTTGACTCCTAACTGACATGTCTGGTTGAGGACTGGTTGAGTTTATTAGTGTAAAGTTGTCCCTGGTTTGCTGAGTCTGCATGGACACTAGGTTGATTCCCTCCTCTGGTGTCAGTCAAGCAGTAAAGAACCAATCACGAGCAAAGGATTTTTGTACCCTGCCCCACTTCTTCACCTGCTTCAGATTTCAGACTCTCCCTGTTTCACAGTGAAGCAGGCAACAGGCGTATCTCGCTGAGGTGCCCTCTGTTTTTTGCATCAGCTTCAAGAAATGTGGAGGATGCAGCATGTGACTTGGGGGCCTGGCAAGCCTGCAGGGGAAAAGTGGAGACAGTTCCTTGACCGTTAGAGGCCATTTCACAGTTGTCATGCTGGTGCTGGGTGTGAGCAGTGGGACTAGAACTTGGAACATCTGTGTTTCTAGCCCTGTGGTAATCCACTAGGCAGCTCAGCTGTTGTCCGCGCACTATCCTCTCTCTTCTTAGGGGAATGCTTCAGTGAAAGTAGCTTTTTTATTTGTATAAATAGAATAGAAAATATTTGAGACAAAATTGCATTAAAAGGATTTGTAAAATTGCCCCACATTTGCTGAAGTTTAGTGAACTCTAAAACAGGTGGATTTTGAATGAAAAGAACTCTTGTTACAAATAGAATGCCCATGTCTATTTCTTCTATCATTGTAATGATTGCTACATTGCACTATGGTGTAATTGGTCACATGACTGATGTTGCTAGCATTGCTAATTAGAAAAACCGAGGTGTCAAGAAATGTAGCACGAGCACCTGTTAATTGGATGACATACAAGAGCTGTTACACTCAATCCCAAATTTGGGGGACTTTTGATATTTTGATATTCTGAGAATTCCCATTGAAGCCAGGTTAGTGAGCACTGCGATTGCCAGTGTTTGCAGGATGTGGGCCCTTATGTTAAGCATTCTTGGAGTATTACCCAAGAGGAGCATAACATAATATCAAAGTGAAAGGCATGATGCTGTAATGCAAATGGTGTACTTCCCAGAGCAAAAATCACTTCTAGACATTACACATGCTAGGAAATAGCCTACTGTTCAATAGCAGCTGAGTCCACCCAGTGGAAAATGTATCACTGATTCTCACCAGACAACCTGTTGACCTGATCTTAAAAATCCTGGATAAATTCACTGACTGGCATATCTGAGCTGAGAGGAAAATGTAAGCTGGCCTCCTGTTTGATTGTAAAGAGCACTGTTTGCCAGTCTACTATATTGTTCAATTTTACCTTGGCTCTGCTCAGCTAATGGTGCCCCATAGTGCACACTGAGAAGATTGCACATGGCTACTTGGGTATGTGCTATCGCCAAAGATCAGTATGGGCCGCAGCTGCCCCTCAGTAGCATTTAAAGGAAGCTCAGGGAAGAATCTAGGCTTTGCTTTCACCCTTCAGTGTCAGCAGGTGCCCCAAAGACATTACGCGCAGATGCATCAGATTAGCTGCCTGTCTGACACAGGGATATGTGGGAAAAGGTACTTATAATGTGATAATTTAAAGTAATTGTCTTTGGCAAAAAATAAAAATATTAGGACAAAGAAATTTGAGATTGGTGTCTCTGGAGAGCCGCAGCTAAGCTTTTTATTTTAAAATAAGAATCCTTGTCTTGTCTAATATTACATAATAAAGCAGTGTGCACTTCACTCCTCAAACTTAATTTTGTTCAGCAGCGCCACCTGCTGAATTCAGTATTGATTTTCAGCCCTGGAATAAAAAATAGCTGGATAAAGGAAATTGCAAAAAGAAATCCACAGTGTTCAGGAAGAAAAATAGTCCCTGGTAGAGAAGGTATCAATAAGCCTGTTAATTTAGGTTTAGAGTATATTTTTTACACTATGGCAAATGAAATATTTGCCAATTAATCAGAATGTTTAGTATCTGACGAGAGCTGGGAGAAGAATGCCTAATGAATGCGATAGTAGTGTTATAGTTTGTATTACCGTAGTGCCTAGGGAGCCCTGGTATTCAAATTGCAATTGTTCATGAGCAGATGATGATTTTTCTCAGGTATTCATTATTCACAATTATTCTGTGAATAATTGTTGGTGGGTTTGTTGAATGACTTGCAGGCAGGTTGTTGCAAGCAGGCCTTCCAAAATCTACTCTCTCATTTGCTTAGGGCACGTAGGAAGCTTTCTCAGGCAATTAGCATCAATTTAAGAAAAACCTGTAACCTTCCAAATGTGAAATGAATGGAAACCAATGCAGAGTTGCCTCACTTAAGTGTGCAGTGTTTTTGCCGCTCAGAGAAGAGCCCAGCAACCCAACCCAAACCTGATGGGATCCAACTACAAGTGTTGGATTGGGGTTAGGTGGGTCAGAAAACAACCCAACCCAACCCTCTCAGGCTCAGGTTGGGTCAGGTAACCTCTGATTACCTTCTCCTGCCCGTGGGATCAGTGCAGCAGTAGCATGCCTCACTCCTGCTGGCCACCGCCAACTTGTTGCAGTGTGCGCGCTGCGGGATGAGTGCACCAGTAAGATGCAGTGCCTCTCGCTCCACAGAGCTCCCGGTGCATCAGGGAGCAGCGGCTGGCAGAAGTGGGGCTCACAACGGCCACACTGACCCAACCAGCTGGAGGCAGTCGCATCGGTGACAGATTTCCGGGGTTGGGGGAGGGAAGTGTTGGGGTTGGATTGTAAAACAACTCAACTTTCTCAGGCTCGGGTCAGAGAGATTGCGTCCAGGTCGGGCTTAAAAATTAGGCTCGAGCAGCCCTCTAGCTCCTAAGCTGTCGATTTCCACTACTGGTGTTGGGAAGGTTGCAGGCAGCAGTGAAACTCACGAGAAATCGGTCTCTGTTGCTGCTTGGGAATGCTCTGTGCCACAGCAGGCACTAGAGCTGTTTATGGAGAAGGGCTCATAAAAAGGAGGCTGTGGGAGGAAAAGAACCACCCACAACCTTGCAGCAGCCAGGAAGCTGAGGGAGAAGTAGACTATGGTGAGATCACCCTACCATTCTAGTAGCAGCCAGGAAGCTCAGGGGTTGGAGGAAAGAGTAGAAAGGAGGAGAGAAAATACTCCTCCCTTTCAGCAATCAGAAGGGAAAGATGGGGGATCAAATGTATTATGTACCTGCTAGCCAGAAGCTGATGCAAAGTTTGGCGCCTCAGAGCAAAGTCCCAGAGACTGCTCCTTGGTAGGAAAACCAACACCTTCCCCTTTTTCTATCAGCTGCGTGGGTGATTATATTGGGTTATTTAAGTGACAGAGGAAAGATAAAGGAACTCAAACTCTAGATATTTTGGCACAGGTAGTGCTTAGCAACCTCAGCTGTATAAAGATTTAAATCTTTCAAGGGAACTTTAAATGCATGGTTACTGCTTGCAAACAACATGTGACTACATTAAAATGTCAGTTAACATTTCATAAAACTACTTGTGTACTGATAGGTACTATAGAAATATCTAAGATGGCTTCACGCTGAATTTTAAATTGTTTGAGTCCAAATAGTTGCTCTCTGAAAGGAAAACAGTGTCCTTTCTTGAATACCTGTAAGAATCTGTCAGTGGAACTTCCCCAATATAAACATGTTTGCCCTCGGCAGCAGAATTCCTCAAACACCAGATGCTAGAGGCTCAAAATTCGCATTTTATCTAGCAAGAAAGAAAGGTAAAACTATCCACTTGCACTGAATAAGAGTGGGTAGGTGCAGGAGACATAGAAAAGCCATCCTTGTTTTTTTGTTCAGTGCAAATTAACATCTGCTTAATCTAGGGTGTGTGAACGCATGCATGTGTGCACTATTGAAATTTGTAGGTGACATGATGTGAATTCAGACTGATACAGGGGAAAAGACCATTGCAGTCTAGTAACTATTTTCTCAAGATTAGAGCCTGCTACCATTCTCCCATTCTGAAAATTAGTAATCACCTGTTAACTTAGTTATATAATGTAGTTAACTTAATGTAGTTATATACATTTTATTAAACACAAAAATCTTCTGTGATGTACAACTATGGTGAAATCCTGGCTCTATTGAAATCAGTGGGAGTCTTGCCATTGACTTGTCCCCTAGTGCATTGACTTTGTGTTGGAGCAGAATTTGAACCCTGCAGTGCCAATTGCAGTACTGACACATGTCATTTTTCCATTGTTTTTTCAGGTGGTGGGAATCTTTGCGGGATTTGGTCTACTGCTATTAGTGGCCTCGCCTTTCCTTTTACTTGCTACCCCATTTGTCCTTTGCTGCAAGTGCAAATGTAATAAAGGAGATGATGACCCTCTACCTACCTAGATCATGAGAAGATGGGACTCCTCACACACCTATTTTTTCCCCTTCTTGCACTTACATTGTTGTAGCCTTACTTCCCCCATCCTGCTTTTCTGTGACAGTGCCATGATTTCAGGAACTGTTGTTAGTACAGTTACATAGACCAAGTACTAATAGTCAGGTAAAGTAGTAGAAGGCAAGTCAGGTGTTTAGAGGATGTTGTGGAACAAACTAAGTGTCTGAAATTAAGAGATGAAGATACTCTAGATAAAAGTAATGGTTTCATGTTGCCCACAAAGGCTATATTGGTGGACTAGGAACGGTGCTATGTTACATCAGCAAAACAACCTAAAAATGAATCAAATCTAATTTTTTCACATATACATTTGCATCAAAATGAGATGTCTTATTCATATTCCTATTTGAGTCACCTATCATTTAAATGTGGCTTTAATATATCTGTTTATTACAACTGTGTTTTTATTAATATTGCAATGGCAAAAACCTCTTTAGTACTTATTTTTCCAAGGATAATGGAAATCAATAAGGTGCATATTGGCCATCATATGCCTTTCTTGAATTTTGGGAAGGGTACAGCTGGAATTGCTGCCTTCCAGGAATTTTAGGAAGTTTTACATGCTATTTGTTCAATTAAAAACTACATTTTAAAAATAAATATATGAAAGCTGCAAGATTGAGTGGTGTCACAAACCTGCTACCTAATCAAGATTCTTTTAAAAATGTATAGTTGGTATAGTCTTTTTCTGAATGGTTAATTTTTGCTGTTATTAAGGGGTCTGGTACACTTACAGGGCTACATAACTTCTAATCCAGGTATCTCAATCTTTTATTTATATATTAAAAAATCCTGATTAAACCAAATGTGTAAATATCTGTGCTATTGAATATTTGGAAGTTCAAGATAGCTCGCTTCTGTCTTAAAGGCAGGTATTGAAAAAAATTGCAGGACTTATTCTGCTTATCAGCAGATTCTCGACTCAGCAATGATTCCTGTCTTTATAATATATGAAAAGTACTAGACATCCTTATAGTTAGTAGTAAAAGCACCTGGGGTGTTTGTGAAAGTTCTATCTACCATTTACAATATATACTCCATTTTCCAGAGTTCATATCATATCAGATGTGCTGTTAGTAATCATACTGTGAGAAAACAAAACAAATTTCTCTTTAAGGATTAGTTTGTTTTGTTCCAACATTACCTTATGTGGCATCATTTTTATTTTCTTTTTCTTTTTTAATTTACAATGTTGTAAGTTTTCCAGGGTAGTAAAATGTCCAAATCAACATATTATTAATACACAGAAATTACTCTTCTGCTGTATTTTTTGGAAAACTGTAAGAGACCCCTTTGTAAATGCAGGCTTCAAAAACAGCAAAAGAATTTGACAAAAATGTAATGTAATGGCCCTGATCATGGAATGTGGTACACATGGGCAGATCTGTATCCAAGCGGAGCCCACTATTCTGCAGAGCATGCTAGTGGAAGTTAAACTGTATTTGAGAACATAAAGATATAATGGAGTAGGAAATGATGCAGTGATGTGTATATGTGCAAGTCAATGGGGCTCACCACCTAAGACATGGCAGGATCAAGGCCACAAAACATAACAGCAGTCTGACATAGCAAAAAAACTGTTTGTTCTGTTTGTTTTATGTTTAGTTTTAGTTTGCATATTTGAATAGAAATGTTGCAGGGTAAAATTTTTAAAAGCCCATTGACTTTCAGTGAGACGTAGACTCCTAAGGGCATAAATCACATTTGAAAATGGGAAATAGATTCCTAAATCACCTAGGTACTTTTGAAGATTTTCTCCTCTGTCCAACCTCAATATTCTTGATTTTAAAAAATATTAGTATTTTAAACTGGCTAAATGAGAAATGCTTGCAGGAGATCCAGAAATTATTTTTGTCTTAAGATGTTCAACCTTTTAAAGATGGCAATCTGATTGCAAGCCAGTGTTAGTTGTATGTTACGTCATTAGCTTTGTATTACAGAACTTTAGTGGTGAATTCCTGATATTGACTTTTTTTTTTTTTTTGCTTAGCTATTCAGAAATAATATGGGATGGCTGGATGGCTCACAAGAGCTTAACAATGGGATAGGCATACTTTAACTAGTCACCACTGGTCAGCCCTGGTTTCAGTGGCTAATGAGGTTGCAGTCTCAGTCCAGCTCCTCCTAGAGGATGATGTCCTTATCGCAAAAGACTGACCGAATTAGAAAAGCACCCTGATTCAGGATAGTACTTAACTCACATTGTCCTGAATCATCGTTTTGATGTATTTGATTAATAGGTATGTACCGCTGGATCAATAACTAGTTTCTCCAGATCTGAGGCATGTTGTCAAGGTACTGTGGGAAGGCTTGAATTCTGGCCCTTATTCTCCAATCCTGATCTGCACAGGACTGATCCAGTTGCAGCATCAGAGAACTAATTGTTCAGTGGGCAAAACAGACCCCAGGTTTCCTGGACTAGCAGTTCTGCATTCCACTTATGTGAGCACTAAGCAACACACAGTTTTCCTTTAAATCACAAATGGTTCTAATTGGCAGTTCCAGCCAAGAAACTGGTTTATAGGGGCCTATCAATATAGTATCTGAGGTATTGTGGCATAAAGATTAACCTCTACTTTGTCTTTCTTAGAAGTAGTCTTTTCAGATCAGGGGTGAAGCAGGGCAGTGTTGAGAATCTGTGATGCCCTTGATAGAGAACTTCACTCCCCACAGTTGTCACTGACATCTTTGCAGGGCACTAAATTTACTTCAAAATTAAAGGAAAAAATCCTACACTGCATTATAGATGTAAACATTTTTAAAAGGTTAGATTTCAATTGAGGATCACCATTAACACAGACACCAATGCCTGGGTTTATCTGATCATATCCAACATATATAGGACTGTGTCTGATCTCAGCATGCTTGGGTTCACTATAGTAGATTTCCAAGCTGTCAGCTGATACATCTTCTTGATGTTTGGGTAATAATGTGTGTATATTCACAAAGAATATGCTGTAATCACTTTCAGGCATGCTGAATATCATAACCTTACATCTTATTTTTAAATTTTACCACTACAGTTTTGTTTCCTAAGAGTGGATGTCTTCAGGAATCACTGATTTACAAGCTCTGTTGATGCAATGGCATTTACTATCCTGAATGTATTGTTTTAAACTCTGACATTACTGCCCCATAATAGTGGGTTTAAATATCCTCATGCCTTTGTTGCATTTCTAAGGAAAATATTTATAACAGATTTCAGACAATCTGTTATAAACCTTCATCTGAAAATTGAGATTAACTGCATGGTTTCTATTGTGTTTCATATCTATCCTACTGTTTACTTCATTTGCATTGCCTTAAATGCTGTTTTTAATGAAATTTAACAGAGCATATGGTTTGCATGTTCTATTGGGAAGGATGAGTTTCTAGTGGTTAGAGCAAAAGACAGAGTGGAGTCAGAACTCCAGGGTGGTTGTATTTTTCCCCTCTAGCTCTACCACTGACTTGGGGCTCAGGCCTGTTCCTACTGAAAAGAGTAGCAAAGCATTCTCTTTGACTTCAGTGGGTGCAGGATTGGGCCCTCACAGTGTTCTTGGACAAGTCACTTATCCTTCCTTTGTCTCAGTTTATCCATCTGTAAAATAGGTGGAACAATGCTCACCTACCTCACAGGGTTGTTGTGGGGCTTAATTATTTTTAAAGTTTTTTGAGATCCTCTGACAGGGGACATTAGATAAGTACTTAGCAGTGTTATTTTATGTTAATATTTCAGTTGTTTCTAACTACCTTAAGCATGGATCCTCATATTGTATCATGCAAAGTTCTATTTTTTTTTTCAGGCATCATAATCTTTCCTAGAATATTTATTTTAAAATCATGATGGATCACAAAGAAGAACTGAATGGCCCAGTTCTTAGCATAGAATTCATGACCTGACCTGCAGAAAATATTTAAAATTAAGATTCCTAAAATATTCTGTCTGATGAAGGACGAGGGGAACAATATTCCTAGATCAGAAGAGGATATTACACTTTGTGATTTTAAAATTTTGTGAGTAGGAAAGAAAAAGTGGGGTTTTGTGTATTTCTAGGTTCTCCCTTTCCTATTAAGGATATACATGTATTTAATAAAAAGCATTCTTCATCCCGATAATGTACAAAGCAACAGAGGGTCCTGTGGCACCTTTGAGACTAACAGAAGTACTGGGAGCATAAGCTTTCGTGGGTAAGAACCTCACTTCTTCAGATGCATCTGAATGCCTTTTAATGTTGTGTTTTGTACTTCAGATGCATCTGAAGAAGTGAGGTTCTTACCCACGAAAGCTTATGCTCCCAGTACTTCTGTTAGTCTCAAAGGTGCCACAGGACCCTCTGTTGCTTTTTACAGATTCAGACTAACACGGCTACCCCTCTGATACCTGATAATGTACAGTATGCATAAAGCTTCATGCCAGTTTGCTTTTTGAAACCAAACTCCATATGTTTCCTATATATATATATATATTCTAAAATCTTACAAAAATTGACAGAACATGGAAGTTGTCACACAGTGACATAAAAGATATCAAGGAAAGCCTGCATCAGTGCTTCTTTGCTAAGTAAAGCATGCTGTTTTGTTTAAAGCCCTGTGATCTTCATAATTGCTTTGATTTGTGTATCTCTCTTAAAGAATTCCAGGAACATTAGGTACAGGAACCTGCTACATAACTGAACCTTTCTTGCTTATTTTATTTGATAAATATGGATGTATTTTAATCTTGTATAGAGATACGCATGAAGGAGTCATGCATATGTATAAATGATGATGTATTTGACCAGTGTAAAAATAAGTTCTGTTTATGTATTTGAAATGTAAGTACTTTTTGTGCCACTAACACTGTGATGTATAAAAGAGCTGTTGAATGCCTTTTAATGTTGTGTTTTGTACTTTGAATCATACCGAAAGTTTAATTTGTAATTTCAATAGATATTTTAAAAGAATGTGTCTCCTGTGATTCTTCATAGTGGCTTGTAATTATTAATACACAATTAATACAATTAAAGAAAATTGAAATATTGTTACAATAGTTATTTATATCATCTACTCCTTCCATCAGAACAAAGATGAGAGAAAGCACTTACTATGGGTCCGATCCAGTGATCATTTCAGTCAATTGGAGTAGGCCTTAAATCGGTTAATTTGGTGCTCCAACCATCAGTTTGGAATACCTATTATTCAAAGCACCACAGGTTCAGGTCACAACAAAGTCAGCTCTGCCCATCACCTTCCCACGGTGGGTAGTTTGAGTTCCTGTCTATCCAGTGCCTGTGGTGTTTCACGCAATAACAAAAAATTGCCATACTGGGTCAGACTAATGGTCCATGTAGCCCAATATCCTGTCTTCTGACAGTGGTTGGTGCTAGATTCTTCAGAGGAAGTGAACAGAACAGGGCAATTTAACAAGTGCTGCATCTCCTGTCATCCAGTCCCAGCCTCTAGCAGTCAGAGGTCTAGGGACACCCAGAGCATGGGGTTGCATCCCTGACCATCTTGGCTAATAGCCATTGATGTCCTCCATGAACTTATCTAATTATTTTATGGGCCCAGTTACACTTTTGACCTTCAAAACATCCCCAGGCATTGAGTTCCATAAGTTGACTGTGCATTGTGTGAAGTACTTCCTTATGTTTGTTTTAAACCTGCTGCCTATTCATATCATTCCGTGACCCCTGCATCATGTGTTATGTGAAGGGATACACAACACATCCTTGTTCACTTTGTTCACACCACACATGATTTCATGGACCTCTATCATATCCCCCTTTAGTCATCTCTCCTCCAAGCTGAACAGTTGCAGTCTCTTTAATTTCTCCTAATATGGAAACTGTTCCAGACCCCTCATCATCTTTGTTGCACTTTTGTGTACTTTTTACAATTCTAATATATCTTTCTTGAGATGGGGTGACCAGAACTGCTGGAAGTATCCAAGGTGTGGACATACAATGGATTTACAGAGTGGCGTTATGATATTTTCTGTCTTTTTATCTCTCTCTCCTAATAGTTCCTAACATTTTGTTAGTTTTTTTGACTGCTGCTGCACATTGGGCAGATGTTTTCAGAGAACAATCCACAATGATTCCAAGATCTTTCTTGAGTGGTAACCGCTAATTTAGACCTCATCGTTTGTATGTATAGTTGGGATTATGTTTTCCAATGTGCATTATTTGCATTTATTAACATTACATTTAATTTGCCATTTTTGTGAGATTCCTTTGTAACTTCGCAGTCAGTTTTGGACTTAACAGTATCTTGAGTAATTTTGTATCATCTGCAAACTTTGCCACCTCACTGTTTACCCCTTTTTCTGATCATATTATGAATATGTTGAACAGTACTGGTCTCAGTACAGATCCTTGGGGAACTCTGCTGTTTATCTCTCTCCACTGTGAAAACCATTTATTCCTACCCTTTCCTACCTTTTAACCTGTTACTGATGCCTGAGAGGACCTTCCATCTTATCCCGTAACTCCTTTCCTTGGTGAGGAACCTTGTGAAAGGCTTTCTGAAAGTCCAAGTACACTATATCCACTGGATCACCCTTGACCCTTGTTGGCACCCTCAAAGAATTCTAATCTATTAGATTGGTGAGGCATGATTTCCCTTTACAAAAGCTGGGTTGATTCTTCCCCAACATAGCATATTCATCTGTGTCTGATAGTTCTGTTCTTTACTGTAGTTTCAACCAATTTGCCTGGTACTGAAGTTAGGCTTACTGGCCTGTAATTGCCAAAATTGCCTATAGAGCCTTTTTTTTAAAAAATCAGCATCATATTAGCTATCCTCCAGTCATCTGATATAAAGGCTTATTTAAGTGATAGGTTATATACTACAGTTAATAGGTTCAATTAACTATTTAATTTTAATTTGCAGTTTCAATTACTGTTTAATTTATTATTCACTTCCTCTGCTGAGACCTCAATCTGGGACAGTTCCTCAGATACATCATCTAAAAAGAATGGCTCAGGGAATCTCCCTCACATCCTCTGCAGTGAAGACCAATGCAAAGAATTCATGTCACTTCTCCACAATGGCCTTGTCTTCCTTGAAAGGTCCTTTGGCACCTCAATCATCCAGTGGCCCCACTGACTGTCTGGCAGGCATCCTGCTTCTCGTGGTTTTGTTTGTTTGTTTGTTTGTTTGTTTGTTTGTTTAAATGCTTTTAGTTTCTCTTTCTTTTGCTAGTTGCTTTTCAAATTCTTTTTTGGTCTGCTTAATTATACTTTTACACTTGACTTGCCTCAGTAGGATTTGACTAATTTTTAAAGGATGTCCTTTTGTCTCTAACCACCTTTTTTACTCTATTGTTTAGCTATGGTGGTGCTTTTTTGGCTCTCTGTTTTATAAAATAAAAAAAAATGTGGTATACATATATGAACCTCTATTGTGGTGTTTTTAAAAAGTTTCCATGCAGCTTGCAGGAATCTCTCTCACTTGTAGTGCCACTCCCGCACCAGCAAAACCTACTGTGTCATTCATTATATTTATTTATATTTATTTATATTTATATATATATAAAAATTTCCCTGCATTAATACATTACATTTTGCTTATGTTGCTAGTCAAAAGTTGGGGGAAATGCAATTCTCCTCTCTTGCACCTCATAAGATCTTTCTCACTGGACAAACTTTGTCTCCCATATCCATGAAAGTTACAGTGCCTGAATTTGTTAAAGAATTATATGTGCAATTACAGCAGTGTGCAGGGGAACTGGATGATTGTGTGTGCAAGTGGCCATTTATGCATCTAATGGGCTACTTGCACAGGAAATGGCCACTTGCACAGGCAGATACCTGATTTTATTGCATGCAAAACAGGGACACAACTTCTGTACATTTTAAAAGTTAAGTCCACAGGATGACTGCCCACTTAATTATTCCTTTCATCCTTCCTTTGTAGTTGAATGTGGCAACTGTTCGCACACAATCGGTTTAGATATTTCAGTCAAGCATTTGGGTAAATGGTTCTGTAAATATCACAGGGCTTCCTGAAATTATTATTCAGACTGTATTTCTAACACTTGCACAGTGTGGGAACAATCCTTATTCTCCGGTAATTCCACCTTCTGTTTCAGCAGAATATGGTTCATAATCAGGATTTGTTTTGCTAAGTAATTCCCTTTAGAGAAGAGGTTAAGTTTTCAGAGAAGTATGCAGCTTGCAATCAGATGTGCAGTCCAATTGTTCAGTCTCATGGGCGTTTCCACAATCACTATGCAGATTTCAATATACTCTGTTTTTAGAAGGATTTCCAGAGCTGTGCCTCTAATTGTGTGAATTCACTGCATCACAGAGAGAGCATGTGAAGTATTTTAACACAAACCTCAGGCAAGATGGCCAGTCTATCAGATTTGAGATTCATCTTAAAATGGCAGCCAGAGACTTATTTATACACACAACAGATACAGAGGTAGTGCAGGCTTCCCCAACACTAATCCAGAAACTTTAGGAACAAGAGAGTGGTTGCATTCTCCAAGCCCATTCTGTCCTTGACCTTTCTTCTGAGACTAAAGGATGCCAATTACACTAGCAGTTTTCATGAAGTTTTTACGGCAATTTGGATGAGACCAACAAACTCATTTTACTTAGGCAATAAAACAGCTGGTAGAAACTTTTGGTCACTTCTGACCTAGGCTTGATTTAAAATAGTAACTTTGAAAAGTGAGGTTATATTTTGATACCAGTTCCTTTAGCCACCCAGAGGCCACTTTGGGGGGACCTTAAAATCATGATTCTTATTTGGCTCTAGAACAAAGAGTGCCTCCTGAAAGATGCCACTTTTGTAGCACTCAGATGTTTTTGAATAATTTACTTAAAACAAACTACAGCCAGGTTATTCTGCTACTATGTTGTTTCCGAATTAGTTCCATCACTCTGTGTCTGTGTGATTTTCTATAATGAGTACACATGCCACATAGAGTTTTTAGATAAAGCAAATCAAACAAACTCACTTCATTGTTAGCTGCTATTTGTTTCCTATTTGAATAGAAACTTTTCAATCTCTTCTAGAAAATAGCTGAGAGGGAGTATTCCAGGCTTTCATTTGCTGCTCACACAAGAGGAACAATGTAAAACAACTTCTGCTAATTAGTTTCTTTTCTGGTTTCTTCAGATGTGATCTGTTTTTCAAAACCAAAATAAAATTCACACTTAAATCAATACAGAAGTACTAAAATGGGAAAATATTTCAGGAGAGAGGAGAGCCCCAGCATATACAGTCTGGCTGCTCAGGCTTCGTGCTGGTTTCCAGGATCTGAGTGAATATATCTAGGTATAACCCATATTTTTAGGGTATGTCTACACTACAATGGCACAGCTACGGTGCTGCAGCTGTGCCACTGTAGTGTAGATACTTCCTACACTGACGGAAGGGACTTTTCCCTTGATGTAGATAATCCACCTCTCCAAGAGGCACTTGCTAGGTCAATGGAATAATTCTTCTCTCAGTCTAACTGGGTCTACTTTGGGGGTTATGTTGACCTTTTACAGTGCACAGTGTGAGAAATTTTTCACAGCCCTGAGTGATGTAGCTGGGTCAACCTAAGTATAGGTGTAGACCAGACCACAGTTTTTCATTTTCATATACAACAAATTTTCTCTTTCTCACACTTGCATACACACACACACTCCATCTCTCTCATATACACACAATCTCTCTCTCTCTCTCACACACACTCACTCACACTCTCTCTCTCTTTCATCATTTGTGTATCTTCTAGCCTGCATAGCACACTTAGGTTAGCTGGAAGAGAGAGCCCTCTTTCCCAACTATAATTCTTTAGCACAACTAATCCAGTTTTTCCTAGTGCAATGTTAATTGTATGCAACAAATGTACTGAGACAGGTGTTATGACATTTTTTGAAATATTCTATATGATTTGAAAGAGGTACTGATTTCATTCCATTTGTAAAAGACCTTTTGTTACCCTTTTAGTGTTGGTAATTTCATTCTTGTTTACACTCCTTCCAACCGGAAGTTTGAGGAAGTGCAACTTGGTCTGAGTAAGGATCTTGTAGAATTGGATGCTCCAGGATGTCCAAAGCCCACTGAAATCAATTAGTCTTTCTATTGACTTCAGTTAGCTTTGAACTGGGCCTTAGGTGAGCAATAAATGACTACATGTTCCTCTTTGTACTCCCACAGATCTCCTGTAAGAGAGAAATATTTACTCGACAGGATTTTATCAAAAGTCATTTGCTTCAACTATCAGGACCTATTCTAATGTGGTAGAGTAGAACAGACTCACTTCAAAAATGACATATATAAAGGAGAGAGCATTGTCCATTCTGCCTAGAAGATTGCAGGCCTAAATTTCTCAAAGTAGTGTAAATTAAACTGCGGAGATCCAGAAATCAAACCTTGCTGCATTTTATTCTTGAAACTGATTAAAAACAAACAGATTATTTTTTTCTTCTGTCCCTTGAGCTGATGTTTTTGGGTTTTCGTGGGTGGGAGAAATGCTTGTGCTGCCTAAAAAGCCCAAGGTCCCATTATATTTCACGAATGACCCTGTCATTTTGTGGGATTACCCACAAGAGAAACACAAAGCACTTTGCAAAATTCCAACTTAAAATTGTCAAGGCAGAAGGACACAGTTCAGCAATTTTTTTTAATACTTCACTAATTGTTAGTGTGTTCATTTTTAAGAGCAGTAGAACTGTGCATAGCCGTAGGCCAAGTGAATGATACTTGAATAAGAAAAGAATAGGGTTAGGATTTCCTGATATAACGCAACCCGATATAACACGAATTCGGATAAAACGCAGTAAAGCAGTGCGCACTCTGGTGGATCAAAGCAAGTTCAATATAATGTGGTTTCACCTATAACGCAGTAAGATTTTTTGGCTTCTGAGGACAGCATTATATCGAGGTAGAGGTGTACACATTTAAAAGCCCAAATCTATAACTTGACTTTTGGTTGAAGTTTTCATTTTCATTGGTTCTGTTATGAGCCAGCAGGGTGCACTCTGTGAACACAATATTAAACCAAGTAAAAATAAAAAGTAAAAACCAAGTATTCCTTTGTCAATATTTGATATAAATACAGATGAATAAATCTCACTGAAAGCTCATACTCTTAAACCAGAGGTTCTAGCCTTAATTTGAATAAGGAGTGGCACAGAATTAATTGCAATGATGTAATATCTAAAAATAACAAAGTAATGATGGACATTGCCAGCTTGTACTGCAGCCACTCTCTCTCTCTCTCTCTCTCTCTGTATATTACAGTGTTCTTTGGTTGTGAAGAATAGATCATCCTTTTCAGAAAGCCACCAACTGAAACAAGAAATCACTACATTCTTTCGGGAAACTGAAGTAGGTATAGAGAAGTTTGGTGTCCACAGACAGCAGAAGAAAGATGCAGATAAAAAAGGTCTTTTCTACCTGATGGCCTGTTCAAAGGGCAGTGAACTAGTGCCAGATCTGAAAAAGCAGTTGGTCCAAAACAGTTTATGCATTGGCAAGTGCCTATATTGCAGAACTGACAGATCTCAGAACTCACAACAGAGAAATTATTCTCTTTTGCCTTCTCACCCACCCACCATCCCCAGCTTCAGTAGCTATGGTTCTAAATACAGATGTTCAGCAAAGACAATGCAACTGTTAAAATAATAATTTTCTCTCCATTTAGCAGTCACAACATGAAATTTGGCTGAGAAGTCAAGCTACTGTGGGTACCTGCTGTGAGTCCTTCTGCTTCACTTTTACTAGATCTATTTATACATCTTCCAGTGCTGGTGTCTCTTCTCCCAAAAATAGTCTATCTGAACAAGACAGACAGAGGAATAAACAAAAGAAAATGTTAGTTTCTTACACAACTTCAGGACATGAGAAAAAGTATCAAAATCTTGTCAATACCAAGGACACGTAACTTTTCTTAAATGTGCAATAACAATCTTCGGTGCTGCAATGTCCATGTACATGTCACGTGGGGACTGGTAAATGTCCACCATTCCAATAGTGGTGGGGAAGTTTCTGGATCTTATTAGGTGAAACCTGTTGGGACCCCTGTGAAGAAGAAGTTGTGCTTCTCTTTGGCTAAGGACCCCCTTCTTCCTTTGCATGATCTTCTTTGACAGAGCTCTCAAGTATTCTATGTTTCATGGGACACTGCTTTTAGGAATTTTCAGTGGTGCAGTGTGTCTCACCATCCTACCATTGCACTGCTTTCAGATATACTATCACCTGCCGCCCAACTGATGACTTCTCTTCCCGTTGCCTGCATAGCCAGCTATACCCAAGTGGTAGAGGATGGCATACAGAGAGAATGTGCCTACTCAAACTCGACTCCCGTCTGCAGCCTGTTTGGTGCCAGCTGTGACTCTTCCTTTTTCTTCTCCGCTCTCCCCCATCTGAGAGATGTGCTGCAGGACAGATGGACAGCTGCTGTCTCTGGACCAGTAACTTGTAGAAGCTACAGGACTTCCGGGGCTATGCTGAAGTTTTCTACTGCTTGAAGCAATTAAAAGCAGACAGGTAAGTGGAGACTGGACAGAATAGAATGAGAGATAGGGAAAGAGCAATGGAGAGATAAAATTGGGGGAAAGAAATGATATCCCCTACTGTATCATTGATTTCAAATTTCAGTGATCAGAACTGTCACACTTTTTGGGGGGTCTTTGCTATGCCAGTTTCTAATGTCTCCCTGAGACTGGGAGTCTGCAAGGCAGAGTAGGGAGGCCTTGTCAGGAAGTAAGCTGGAGTGGGTTACAACAGACCGATACCCAGATGGGCAGGGCCACTGGCTATGCAAAGCTAGCCTAGATCAGTGGCACTCAAACAATTTTTTTGCTGTTGCTGCAGAAATTCCCAGTAGCTGCAGTTTTGACAGTTAAAATATTATACTAGGGATAGTCTAGTCACTTGGTTACTTGGAAGTGCCAAGTAAATAAAATAATAAACCTTTTCAATGTAAAGAGTAATATGTACTATTAATAATACCACAAAAGTTACACAGTTATTCCTAAGTATATCGATTTAAAAAAAAGTTTGTAACAAAATTTCTCATGTCAAGCTCTGGAGTTCGTCATTGCACTGTATCGTTACCAAGGGCTATGTCATGAAACAATTGATTGCCTGGTTGAACAGAAAGCACTGAAGGTTTGACGAATTCACCATCTGAAAATGGTTTGCAGTGCTGCCAATGCAATAACTTGCCTTAAGGGTTGCTAGACGTAATTCATCCTTTCAGGAAGCAAAGTCCTTCAGTTTCTTTAGCTGTTGAACTATTTCACTTCTGGTTTTATGCAAGAGCTTTCTTATGGAGAAAATTGTCACCATAGTTTTTCTCTATTTCTGATTCATGAGTTTTATAATGACCCTGCGTGCCATACAATTTCATCTCACTAAGTTCTGTTTTACATATAGTACAAATCGCAATGGTTTTGGATGAATTGGTTCCAACAAAACTCAATACTTTTCTTCCCTCTCACTATTACATACCCTCTTTTCATTGCATTAGTCATGGCTCCCCTAGCAGAAAGTGGTACCAACATAAGTTGGTTGCTTCTGTGCTTCCTTTTTAGCAAACAAGTTTTGTATATCCATAGTAGCACATGAAAAATGTGAAGTTGCTATTGTGGTGGGGGCTGCCCTCGCTAGTGGTTCCTACCAACTGGAAACTTTGGGCTCGCTTCTGCTTCTCACACACACAGGCTGCTCCTTGGGACTGTCCCTGCCCTTGTGCTCCAGCTCTGGCTGGCTGTATCCCTGCTGTAGCAGCAGCTATAGCTACGTGCTGGGCCCCTACAGTCACTGCACCACCTGCATTCCCTGGCCAGCCTGAAAGACGTTTGGGATTCAGCCCCCCAGGAGCAGCACCATGCAACCTCTCCAGGTTCTGTCTGGCTCCTCCCCCTGCAAGCTGATTAGCCCAGAGTCCACCAGGTGGCCCTTGATTAGTGACACTCCCCTCCTCTAATGGGAGGCAAGGTGGGAAACAGGGAATTCTGGCCATTCAGAGCCCTGCCAGTGCCCCCTTGTCAATCAAGGCAAAAGGGGTGGGGAGAGAGGACTGGTTCCCTCTCACGGCCAGAGGCAGCAGTCCTGCTACACTATAATGAAACACAGCCAGGCTCAGCTTGGGCTTGAGCTGCTGCTGTTGCTGCAGGGAGCAGAGCCAGTGGCCATAGCAGGGAGCTTGGGCAAGGGCCTCTGGGACTCCAAAAGTCACGGTGGCTGCACCTGAAGTCCTTGAGGGCTGCGTTTGAGAATCGCTGGCCTAGAGACAGAGACTTCCAGCTTATTAATGGCCAAAGTGCATCCTAGGAAAGAGAAAGTGGTTGTGTACCAATGACACCATCACCTGTGCAAACATCCTGAACCCGTCTCAGTCTGGCTCCAGTCTAGTGAATGGAACTAAAGCAGCTCTGGTTGCACTGTGGGTAACCGTTTCATGGTCACAGATAGAGATGGAACAATGATTCTGATACTATGCTATCTGCTGGTCACATTGGTTGCTCACCCACGTGGGGCTGCTAACCAGCCTACTTGTCCTGGCAGGAGTCCAAGGAGTTTGGGAAGATTCTTTCATTCAGTCCTTTCTAATTGCTCCCAAAATGTCTGGAAGGTGGTGCTGCGCCTCCTCGTCAACGGCTAGAACTGCAGAGTCCATTAGGGGTCAGTCGCTACATTAGTCTCTCTGTACATCTATGTACAACCATTGGGGGAGATACTCAGTTGACAGTGGCAGTTATGCAATGATATGATGAAGACATGCAGCTGAATCCTTTTTATCCAGTTGCAGACACTTCTGTCTCAGGAATAAAACTGGGGGGGAGGGGAGTGCATGGAACAAAAAACATTGGTTTAAATTAAAGCCAGGCAAGACTGAAGAACTGTCAGTAGTAATAATACCCAGTTTTTTTTTCTCAGTAGATCTCAAAGCGCTTTACAAACGGAGCTAAGTATCATTCTTCCACCTGTGGCTAGGAAGAAGCTTGTTATCCCTTTTGGGTGAAGATCTGGCCATACTAATTTATGCATTTGTCCCCTTTGATTGGACATACTGCAACATTCTCTACCTCACCTCACACAAGAAACTCACAAAAACGCTGTAGCTAGTCCACAAGGCATTGGCCTATCTTATAAGTGTAGTGAGCTGAGAACTGTCTGCACCTCTCCCAGCATTCATTGTATTTTTAAAGCCTGTAAATCACTTGATATCCTGCAGTGAGAATCACTTGGTAAAAGAGAATAGCATCCCTAGTCAATGGAATTGATGTCACTATAGTCCCAGTTTGACCAGCAGTCATCTCCCATAATCATTAGGCTGAATCAGGTGAGTTGCCACTGATGCCCCAGTTTAACTCTACATTGTTATAGGGCCTTTCATTCCAAGGCACTTTACAAATTGGGTGCAGAGAATACTATGGAACTGCAGAAGGCTTGGGGATAGAAGGTGCAGTCAACTGATGTGCTGCACATTGCACAGCAGTGTTTGGGGAGGGGGAACAGCACCATGGGAGCAAACCACTCTTCTATACAGAAAGTATCACTGTCAGGGCCGTCCCTAGAGGGGGTGCGGGGCCTGAGACATAGGTGCTGATTTTCCTAATCTGCCGGGGGGGTGCTCCCCCCCAAGCTCTGCCCAGGCTCTGCCCCCACTCCACCCCTTCCCCCAAGGCCCTAACCCCGCCTTGCTTCTTCCCCACCCCGCCTCTTCCCCGCCCAGTTCCCTCCCCTGAGCGCACTGCATCCTTGCTGCTCCTCCCTGCCCCCAGTGCCTCTTGAGCCCGTGAAATATCTGATCCGTGGCAGGTGGTAGGCGCTGAGAGGGAGGAGAGGTGCTGATCAATGGGGTCTGCTGGCTGGCAGGAGGTGCTGGGGGGAGTGGGAGGTTCTGGTAGGGAGCTGCCATTGGCCGCTGGAGTGGGAGATTCTCATAGGGGCTGCCGGTGGCCGTTGCTCACCTCCTCACCTCCCCGCCTGCCTCCTGACCCTGTTCACCTTGAACTCCCCGCCTGCCTCCTCATGATTTTATCGAAGGGCCGAGGCCCCCAAAGCACGGGGCTTAGTCGCCCTGATTCGCCATACCCAAGGGACAGCTCTGATCACCGTCTCTTTAAAGTCCATGAACAGCAGCCAGCACTTGAGGGCCTGAATCTCAATTGCTCCTTTGGCCCCATTATGCTGCTTATAAATGGGCTGTAGAGCAGGCTGCTCTCCTCACTGAGTAACACTCCCTTCTTGGTACTCTCCCAATGATGTAGAGCTATTGCAGCCCCCAGCACAGGGGGTGTACAAGGGTGTGTCTGGAGGGCACTGTGTCCTGGCTAGTCTCAGCGACTGCAATCGCCCTTGGGGCAGATTTCAGCAGAGTAGAAATCAGAGCAGTTTCTAAAGGTGGGAGTGTTTACCAAACCTCACTTTATGGCAACAGAAACAGCCACAGAAAGATTAAATAAGCAATGTTTCCCAATTAATTTGTTTAACCAGCAAGATTTTTGAACATATGCCCTCACGCAGGCTAGCTGCTAAATTGATCATCTCTTGGGAAAATGTAAAAGGTGGGTGTTTTTGTGGTTTATTTTACTAAAATTGAGTTTTCTTGTCATTTTAAACACAACAAAACAAGCTCTTGAGTGAGACACAATGCCTTTCTGATTTTCTTTCAAACATGGTGTCATGGCAACAGGAAGAATTCAAAACTAATCATAATCCAGACAAGATGGCCTCTACTTATATTAGATGTTGGTTTTATCCTTGCCTTGTGATTTTATTTGTGCCAAAACAAGATCAATGGAATTCTTTGCTGCTAAGGATTTTGTTTTCCAGTGGGTAAGTCTTGTGGTCACTAATTTGAGCATGCAGCAAGCTGTCAATGGAAATTATGATTTAGAATAAGTAAGATTTTAAAAAAAGACACAAGGCAAAACAAGATTAAAAAGGAAAAGCAAGAAAAAGCAGGAAATGATTAAGATAAACTAATCTTGTTAAATTTTAGTTAACACTGTAGGTGAAACCAAAATATATGATCTTTAGCAAGAAAAGCACAAATGACAGCTACTGACAGTTTACCTAAGAGATTATTTTTGTATGCATACATAGCATTAGAACATGTTTCAGTTTAGAAATATTTGGTACTTTCTTTTGATTAGGTGATACTTTAGCCTCAAAAACAAATTGATATTGTGCAATGCAACCTTAAATCAAAACTCAATTTTTTGGACCATTAGAGGTGTTTCACTCATTCAACAAGTGGTTACTATGCTGCTCATCTTTCATATTGCTCCACAAAATATCAATTTGCTTTCAGAATTTATTTATGTTCTCTTCATCAGTGGCATTGCTTAAGATTCACATATTACATAGCTTGTTAGATGTGGGTTCCATGCAAAATCTAAGTGTTTTTCATTTTTAAAAAGGATTTTAAACCCTTTTTATGGTGAAGATAGCATTCTGTTACATTTGAAAACTAGCTCTGAATATCCGTCACACTGATTTGCCCTAACAGTGAGGGATTATTTACGGTTCCCCTTACCTGGGATCCTGTGAGCTTACCATGACTACCAGATCCTGCAGCTCACTACCAGTTTCTTAATGCCTTTTCTGAATGACAAAGCATTATTGCTAATCACAACTCTTCAGAACTCATGACCTGCAAAAATCATGAATATGATATAAAAATCATAGCATTTAAAAAAAATAATAATTTTTGGATTCCTTGTTTAGCTAGTTTTGTGTCACTAGGATTCATATTTTTAGGCTTTTCTCTACAACGAGAGCTAGAAACATATTATTTTATTAAATGAAAGCTGAGACTCTCATATAATCACCTGACTCCTGGAGCTGGGGCTTTTAAGAAAATCACCAAATGTCACAAGGCTTGTATTGCACATGTGCAATCCACAGAGAGTTATTTACTGAAATGTTATGGTGAAAAAATTCTAAATCAAAATAAATCTGAGAATATAATTAGCTGCTCAAAGAAAATTAATGAGCTGAAAAGCCACAAATTATTAAATAGATTATTCACTATAATTTATTTGCTCAGCTCAAATATTGGACCAACGCTATCCCTAAAGTTACTCCAATAAAAGCAATAGTTTTGAATTTATGCGAACCAGAAGCAAGCAACAGCATTACTCAGAACAGCCCTAGGAACTATATATATAGAGAGAGAATTTTAAAAAACCTTCCAAAATAAAGAAAAAACTGCTAGGCTATCATTAGCTGTTCTTCTGTCTTCAGGAATCTGAAACAGGGAAATAACTATTTTAATGAGATCTCACAGGTAACATATATTTTATGCATGTCATACAAGATATTGCTTAAGAAGATGGAATAGTTTAGAACTAGATTTTGACTTAAGAACCAGCCCTAAGCAGGAGGTGGTAAGTCAGCTGCACTAACCCAGGAGTAGCTCCGGGATGCACTATGACTCAGACACATCTCTCTGAAGATCATCGATTTCCCTACTTCCCATTCATTCACAGGGGGAGTAATTTACTCTGGCCTACACTATACTCCCCACTCATTCTATAGAGAGAAAAAGCAAGCAAGTAGCCCCACTTACTCCTATCATAGGTACCGACTCCGTGGGAGCCCCAAGGCTGGAGCACCCATGGAAAAAAAGTAGTGGGTACTCAGCACTCATTGGCCGCCCCCCAATAAGCTCCTCCCCCTCCCCCTAGCGCCTCCAGCTCTCCACAATCCGCTGTTCAGCAGCATGCAGGAGGCACTGGAGGGAAGGGGCGAGGGCAGGGTGTGCTTGGGGGAGGGAGTAGAACAGGGCAGGAAGCAGCGGAACGGGGACAGGAGGAGGCGGGGGTGGGAAGAGGTGGGGCAGGGGTGAGAGCTTGGGGGCAGGGGTGGAGTGGGGGCGGGGCTTGGGGTAGAGCGAGGGTCGAGCACCCCCCAGCAACTCAGAAAGACCGTTCCTGTGACTCCTACACACCTGAACATGAAGTCTGGGTACCCCTCCTAGGGGCTTAAGGTGAGTTATTACTTCCTCTTGTTCACTAGCGTGGGTATGTAGGCTAGTCCAAATCCAGCCCTAATGAAGTAAAAATAAAGAAAAGTTT
Source organism: Chrysemys picta bellii (assembly GCF_011386835.1). Taxonomy (NCBI): domain Eukaryota; kingdom Metazoa; phylum Chordata; order Testudines; family Emydidae; genus Chrysemys; species Chrysemys picta. The sequence continues at coordinate 35,600,389 of NC_088793.1, read as the reverse complement.
AATATAATTTAATTACTGTTTTTCCCTGTGAGCCCTTCTTAGACCCTCACTGACGTAAGGGATCTCTTTTTCCCCTATGCTTCCCTCCCTCCTTATTGCCCCTATGTCTACTAGAGGTTTTGCAATTGGGTGACATGATATACTCTCTCCTCATAAAAACTGAGCAAAGACTTTGTAGCTGCATTCCCAATCTCTCTCTCTTTCTCTCGTCCTTTGAAGGACACAACCATGACTTTCATTCTCTGCAGAATGTAGTCGCTCTTTTGTTTACTATAATGAGAGAGAGAGAGAGAGAGAGGGCTTTTTATTATTCTTACATCACACTTCAGATGTTTAGTGGTTGTGGACTTGTGATTATAGGCAACAAAGGATGATCGTGGGCACTGAAAACCATTAAAATATGTGGATTTTTTTTCCTGAATGTACACTAGTTTAAAAAAAAAAGGCAATATACCTGTTTTAATTACAGTAGAACCTCAGAGTTATGTACACCAGAGTTAGAAACTGACCAGTCAACCACACACCTCATTTGGAAACGGAAGTACGCAATCAGGCAGCAGCAGAGACCAAAAATAAAAGGCAAATACAGGACAGTATTGTGTTAAACTACTAAAAAATAAAGGGGAAGTTTAAAAATAAAATGTGACAAGGTACGGAAACTGTTTCTGTGCTTGTTTCATTTAAATTAAGATGATTAAAAGCAGCATTTTTCTTCTGCACAGTAAAGTTTCAAAGCTGTATTTAGTCAATGTTCAGTTGTAAGCTTTTGAAAGAACAGCCATAATGTTTTGTTCTGAGTTATGAATAACTTCCATTCCCGTGGTGTTTTGTAACTCTGAGGTTCTACTGTATAGCTCTTTTAGATTATTTTAATGTGGTGCTTCAAGTTGCCACAGTCCTGGTAAAAAGAACAGGAGTACTTGTGGCACCTTAGAGACTAACAAATTTATTAGAGCATAAGCTTTCGTGGGCTACAGCCCACTTTTTCGGATGCATATAGAGTGGAACATACATTGAGGAGATATATATACACACATACAGAGAGCATGAACAGGTGGGAGTTGTCTTACCAACTCTAAGAGGCCAATTAAGTAAGAGAAAAAAACTTTTGAAGTGATAATCAAGCTAGCCCAGTACAGACAGTTTGATAAGAAGTCTGAGAATACTTACAAGGGGAGATAGATTCAATGTTTGTAATGGCTCAGCCATTCCCAGTCCTTATTCAATCCTGAGTTGATTGTATCTAGTTTGCATATCAATTCCACCTCAGCAGTCTCTCGTTGGAGTCTGTTTTTGAAGTTTTTCTGTTGTAAGATAGCCACCCACAGATGCCAACTCTGTCCACATATCTATTCAAGTGACATCATCATAGGACCTAATCACATCAGCCATACCATCAGGGGCTCGTTCACCCGCACATCTACCAATGTGATATATGCCATCATGTGCCAGGAATGCCCCTCTGCCATGTATATTGGCCATACCGGACAGTCTCTATGCAAAAGAATTAATGCACACAAATCTGACATCAGGAATTATAATACTCAAAAACCAGTGGGAGAACACTTTAACCTGTCTGGCCATTCAATGACAGACCTGCGGTGTCTATCTTACAACAGAAAAACTTCAAAAGGCCTCTCAGAGTTGATAAGACAACTCCCACCTGTTCATGCTCTCTGTATGTGTGTATATATATCTCCTCAATATATGTTCCACTCTATATGCATCTGAAGAAGTGGGCTGTAGCCCACGAAAGCTTATGATCTAATACATTTGTTAGTCTCTAAGGTGCCACAAGTACTCCTGTTCTTTTTGCGGATACAGACTAACATGGCTGCTACTCTGAAAACAGTGCTGGTAGTTTTCTTCTTGCTCATCTGTTTAAAACCAGGATGCTATAAATCTACTTGGGGTTGTGGAGGAGGTTTTTTGTTTTTGTTCTGTCCGTTTCTTAAAATTATGGAGACCTGTTTCAGGGATTGCATTTGCCAGTACTGTAGCAATCTGTCAGAAGTAGTGTAGGTATGTTTCTGGTACAGACAAACAATGAACACTTGGTGGCCATATCAATTCTACTTATAATTAAGGCTACAATTTACTCATGGGTATTTTTGGTAAAAGTCATGGACAGGTCACAGGCAGTAAACAAAAATTCACGGCTGTGACCTGTCCATGACTTATACTAAAAACACCTGTGACTATATCTTGGGGATGGGGGGCGCTGCTGGGGCGGAAGACGTCCCGGGGTGGGGGCGCTGCTGTGGGGGGAGAGGGGAGGATGCCCAAGGCCAGTGTCATCAGCTGGCGGGGGCTGTGGACTGCGGCTGCTCCGGCCAGCTGCCCAGGGATCACTCCCAGGGGCTGTGGACCGCGGCTGCTTCAGCCGGCCTCCCGGGGACTGCTGCTGGGGTCATAGCTACTCCAGCTAGCCGCCCGGGAACCGCTGCCGGGGCAGCCGCCTGGTGATTGCTGACTGGGGCTGGGGGGGACTGCTGCTGCTCCAGCTGGCTGCCCATGGACCACTGCCTGGGGCCATGGATCACGGCTGCTCTGGCTGCCCTGGGACCGCTGCTGAGAGGCCACCCAGGCAGCGGCTGGTGTGGCTGTCCCCAGAGCTACCTGAGTAGCTGGCCCCGGAGCCAAGAGTTTGGGCGGTCCTGGGGTCAGCCACACTGGCCACTCCAGAAATCATGTAGGTCGTGGAAAGTCACGGAATCCATAACTTCCATGACAGACATGGAGCCCTGCTTATAATGACCTCCCATGGAAATTTCATGAAATCCCTGAGACAGCCAACGCAACCTCAGCTTGACTCAAAGGCAGAGTAGAGCGCATGATAGGGCAACAGACTGGGAGTCGGAGATTTTGGTTCTGTTCCAGTTTTGCAGCTGACTCCGCAGGCAAGTCACATAAGCTCTCAATGTCTCCATCTGTAAAATGGGATATGTCTACTTATCTTTGTTATAAGCTTTGAGATACATGGATAAAAATGCTATATGAATGCTATGTCTTATAGTTCTTATTGTTCATTTTACCTAATAAGCCAATGGGAGTTTTCAGTGGGGGCAGGGTTTCAACCATTTGGTACAATAAACAATCTAAAGGAGCCTTCCATGTGTCTCAAATACATTCCCGGAAGGACGGGGTTAGAAAACTAACTTAAAAATTATTTCAGCTAACACTATTTTGCTGCCAATCAACATATTATCTAATCTATAAAATGGTTTTTAAATATCATTTGATATTCCATGTGAGCTGGAAATATTTGTTTCAAATGTATATTTTAAATGGTTTCCTGATGTAGTTAGTCCTGTAGAGAAGACAGAATCTCTGAACTCTTGATGGTATTGCCTCTATTGGTTTTTTTAGAGATGACTCAAAAGTGGAACCTGAGCTCTAGATCTCTTTAACTTTCAGGCGTGTTCAGATCTGAATGCTTCAGAAGGATCCTCCTTTTTGAAAATCCTCGTGTGGCACCCCCCAAAATGTTGAGATGTATATACTGCAATTCAGAACTAAGCCTTCAGAGAGACTCCACTATCCATGGAACAGTTTGGTAACTTACAAACTAAGATTCACAAGGTGACTAAAATTAACAGCCGAGCCTTACTTCAGTGGGGCGAAGAAGCAATAAAGAATTAATCTAACAATTTTGCAGCCAACTCTGAAGCTGGGGGATTAAAAAAGTGCCTTTGAAAAGATTAGTCAAGACAATAGACCTGCGAGAAAATTCCAGAGCTGGGTGCTGTGTGTGGGCCAAGCAGCTGCCCAGCACATACTTGACCATGAATGCTGGAGCACATACCAAAAAAAGAAGCAAAGTACATAACAGTTAACACAATATAAGAGGCATGGGTTAGCTTAGAAGTTAATACATTTTAGCAAAGCAATTTTAGTAGTATCTAGGAGCCACAATTCCCCTTACCATCCTAATGTCACATGCTGACTGCCAACTTGAGCCTATCTCTTGGACTGCTACTACGTCTAGCAATCGTGTTTGGTTAAGATGAACATAAGGATTTTTCACTCCTGTTTTTTTTTAAAAAGGTGAAAACATATATATTTAAAAACAATATGCTGAGAGTTGCTCTGCTGCAGAATATCATGGGACCAATACTCCCACTCTCTAACACATTCAAAACCCAAATCTCTGTCCTATCTAGCTTCAAGTTCCATGAGCCACTGTATTTTACCTTGTAGAATAATGGGGTAGTGATATTCCACAATGCTAATCGAGCTACTAAGCAGGTAGCTATGTCGTTCTTTACTGAGTGTCACCGAGTCTTAGAATTTAAGATAGGAAGGGACCACCAGATCATCTAGTCTGACCTCCTGTGTATCACAGACCACCAACACTGCCCAGCACCGCACACTAAACTCAATAACCTAAATTAGACCAAAGTATTACAGCCCACAGGAGACTAGATTATTATGTGTCATCAGGAGAGAACAGAAGGGACCAAGATGCACCAATGTCCAAGGCCCCTGCAATGGGAGGGAAATGAATAAGTGAGATATATACAGATAATTCTGGCAAGTGACCCGCATCCAGATGCTGCAGAGGAAAGTGAAACCCCGCCCTAAGGTCACTGCCAATCTGATCTAGGGGAAAATTCGTTCCCAACCCCGCATGACAATCAGTTAGACCCTGAGCATATGTGAGCAAGAACCAGCCAGCCAAGCACTTGAGAGACAGAATGCTCTGTGCTACCTCAGAGCCCTGGCTCACCCCATCCTGTGTCTCATCTCCAGTCATGGCCATCTCTGATGCTTCAGAAGAAGGAGACTTCTAAAAAGAAAACAAAACAGAATACATTGGTGGGGGGAGTGACAGGAATCCCTTTCTGGTGGCCAGCTGAAACCCTGAAGCGTACACTATTAGGAACACAAGACAAAAACTGGAAGGGAGCCACAGGGCAATTGAGCCCTGCCCCACTACCATTGCAAGCAATCGTGTCAAACAACACAGTCATAAATTGGTTCAGCTCTTTCTTGAAACTAATCAAGTTGTTTGCCCCACAACTCCTAGTGGGAGGTTAGTCCATAACCTCATCTCTCTGATGTTTAGAAACCTTCTTCTAATTTCCAGTCTGAATTTGTTCATGGCCAGTTTATACCCATTTGTTCCTGTGACAACATTGTCTTTTGCTTAAACTGCTCTTCACCCTCCCTGTTGTTTACTCCCTGATTTATTTACAGAGATCAATCATATCCCCCCTCAGCCTTCTTTTTGTTAGACTAAACAAAGATCCCAAGCTCTTCCAGTTTCCTCTCATCAGCTAGCCCCTCAGTTCCCCAATCATCCTAGTAGCTGTTCTCTGCACCTGTTTCAGTTTAAATTAATCTTTCTTGAACATGGATGATCAGAATTGTATACAGTATTCCAAATGTGATCTTACTATTGCCTTATACAATGGCATTAATACTTTTCTAGCTCTACTAGAAATGTCTTGCTTGATACATCCTAGGATAGCATTTGCCTTTTTCAAGTAGCATCACACTGGTGGCTCATAGTCATCCTGTGACTGAGTCATGCACCCAGGTCTCTCGCTTCTTCTTTCACTTCCAGTGGATGAGCCCCCAGCTTGTAACAGAAATTCTTATTATTGTACCCTTTGTACATGACCTTGCACTTTGTACTATTGAATTTTGTCTCATTTCTGTCACTACTGTCTTCAAGTAGTGTCCTGTATAACGTTCCAAACCTCTTCTGTATCGACAATTGCCTCCCAACTTTGTATCATCAGCAAATTTCATTCACACACTCCTACTTCTCATGCCAAGGTCATTAATAAAAATATTGAATAACAGTGGCCCCAAAACTGATTCTTGAGGAGCTTAACTTGCAATGTCCTCCCAGTTCTATATTTCACATTTCAACACAACCCATTGCCTTCTCTCCATTAACCAGCTCCTAATCCACAAATTGCACTGATCCCCATCTTCTCTAATTTAACTAATAATCATAGAACTGGAAGAGACCTCGAGAGGTCATCTAGTCCAGTTCCCTGCACTCATGGCAGGACTAATTATCTAGACCATTCCTGACAGGTGTTTGTCTAACCCACCCTTAAAAATCTCCAATGATGGAGATTCCATAACCTTCCTAGGCAATTTATTCCAGTGCTTAACCAGATGATAGGAATTTTTTTCCTAATGTCCAACCTAAACCTCCCTTGCTGCAATTTTAGCCCATTGCTTCTTGTCCTATCCTCAGAGTTGAAGAAAAACAATTTTTCTTCCTCCTCCTTGTAACAACCTTTTACATACTTGAAAACTGTTATCATGTCCCCTCTCAGTCTTCTCTTTTCCAGACTAAACAAACCCAATTTTTTCAATCTTTCTTCATAGATCATGTTTTCTAGACCTTTAACCTTTCTTTTTTGTTCTTCTCTGGACTTTCTCCAATTTGTCCACCTCTTTCCTGAAATGTGGTGCCCAGAACTGGACCTCAATAAACAAGACATTCTGTTTCCCATTCTTAGCTGGAAAAATAAGGATGCTTATGAACAATAATACCTAATAAATTCATTGCAGCAGGAGGAAATATAGTGCCAAAATAGGGTAAGTATGAACAGTGTCATGTGAACTGAAAACTTCCTGATGATACAATATGAAAAGATAGCAGGGAGGTGTCCAGTAGAGAGCCCCAGGGCATGATTAATTGATTAATAATCTGAAAAGAGAGCTAAACAGCATGTTAATTAAATTGACAGATGATATGCCTAACTAGGAAGTGTTGCAAAGAGAGATAAGGACAGAAAAAAGAAAAAACTGCCCTCTGTGCAAATCAGATGTAAAATATTTTCAATGAAAAGATAATCTTATTAAATGTTAAGGATTTTTTTTTTGCATTTCTTTACTAACTCAAAAATATTATTTTTTGTTTAGAAATGTAACAAGTATTTATTCCCTCAAAAATGAACCCCTACAAGTGAACATGGACACAGTCCAAGGGAAAGGTGCCTTCAAAATTCAGAATGTGTAAGTTAAAATTTGCATGTTTGTATGTTCTTGATGTACAAATAGACATTTTGTTCAATTTAATGGGGGAAAAAATCGTACTTGAAGTGCACATATTTGATCAAACCTGAACATTTAGGGGGGTAAAACTGTGCACTATACTATCAGGATGCTTAGCAATAGGACAATGAGATTTTTAGTAAAAATGAAGCCTTGAAAAATGTACGTCAGCGCAGATGGCAGATACTAATGTGAAGCCCAGCTATGCAGTGTTTCACTCTAATGATCAACTCTAATTTAGGGAAAGACTCCTAAGCACATATAATGGTCAACAAATTCAATGTTGACTTGTAAAACCTAGGGAGTTACCTAGGGGGAGGTGGTGGAATCTCCTTCCTTAGAGGTTTTTAAGGCCCAGCTTGACAAAGCCCTGGCTGGGATGATTTAGTTGGGGATTGGTCCTGCTTTGAGCAGGGGGTTGGACTGGATGACCTCCTGACATCTCTTCCAACCCTGATATTCTATGATTCTATGTTTCTATGAAAACAATACGGTGGCATAAAAGAGAGAGGTATTTGAAACACTGTGAAGAGGGTGAGGAATTACTATGGTAGTTCAAGACTGAGAAGTTTATTTCATTTATTTTGATTACCTTGGTGCCTTACATCAGGATGCCATTGTACTAGGTTCTGTACAAACACAGAACAAAAGATGGCCCCAACCCCAAAGATAAGTATAAAATAAGATACAACAGATGGATACAGACAGATGGGGGAGAACAAGGAAACCATGAGACAATGCTGGTCATAATGCTAGGAAGTGGTCACAGCCCTAACTGTTGTCATTTTTTTTGTAGGCATCGCAGCAAAGGAGAGTTTTTTAAGAAGGGATCTGAAGAAAAGTGATGTTGCTTTGAGGATGTTTATGGAAACCTCCTCCAAAGCACGAGAGGATGAAAGTGAGTAAAGTAACATTCACAAATATGGAAAAATTTGGCATTGACAGAGGATGGACTACAGTCCTATGATAGTAGGTCTCTCTGTTCCTCTTTGAGAATTGTTGCTTTGGGTGTTCTGCTGCAGGTTGCCCCCAGGTCTGTGCCTGCGCCCTAGATAGTCTTATGCTGTGGTACATCCCCCCAGCCTTCAGCAGGAACCTGCAGAGGAAGAAAAAACACCACCTTCCTGCAAATCCTCCTCCTTGCCAGATGAAGCTGTTATGTCTCCCCCACCATCTTCTGATGATGATTTCAAGACCTTATAAAACAGACAGCAGAGACCTTGCAAATTCTATTTGAGGAAATACCAGAACCCCAGCATTCTTTTTGGACATCCTCCATACATTATCTGAAGGCAAAATCACCTTGCCCATCAATGATGTTCAACAGGCCTCAGTCTGTATGATATGGCAAAACTCCAGCCACTATACTGCCTATGTGTAAATTGGCTGAAAAAAATACTACTTTATATTCCACCCAGAGACTGAGTATTATTTCTCCCACCTTACACCTAATTCCATGGTAGTTGAGGCCATCAACGAATGAAACAGGCAACATCGGTCCTGTTTGACACCATCAGACAAGGAGCTGAAACAGCTAGATCTTCTGGGCCACAAGAGCTACTCCTCAGCCTCTTTGCAGTTCAGAGTAGGTAATTTCCAAGCCCTAATGACAATATATGATTTTACAAACTATTCAAAGTTTTCATCTTTTATTGAACACCTGTGTGATGGGGTGGACTAAGTCTGGAGGCCCCCTGTAGAGGAGAACTCCTCTAGGTGGTCTAGAGGGGCTGCTTGAGCAGCCAACCAGGGGTCAGGAAGGCCATATAAAAAGGAGCAACAGAGACAGAGCAGTCAGTTGCTGCCTGGAACTGGAAGAGGGATGACCAGGTTCCTGGCTGGCACAGACAGCTCAGAGCGGGCAGGTCTGAGTCCAGGGAGGGCTGCCAAAGACCAGGGGAGCTAAGAAGGAGCTCTTGGCTGGCTGTGGAGACTGAGTAAGGACTGATCCCAGAACTTAGCCAGATCAAGTGAGTTCCACGATGGGCCCTGTTGGTCTGGTTAGAAACAAAGCCCAGGGAGGACTGCCGAAAAGGACACACCAACTGAGGGTACTGCGATGGGCCCCATTGGACTTTTATTGAAGGTAGTGTCTCCAGGGAGGAAGCCTTAGTGGCCTGGCCCCATACCAGGGCTGTGGGAAGGTAGAAACTGTATACCTCAGAAGAGGTTTGTTTGTTCCATCTACAGACAGTGTGAGAGACTCGGTCGGAGGGCTGAGTCACTGAAGATCCGCCGAAGAAACAATAAACCAAGGGGGAGCACTCGCGAGAGGTGGGTGCAACCCTGTTCCAAACAGAGAAACAGCAGGCTCACATCTGACCAGAAGAGGCACTCATGAGAGGCGGGTGCCAACCCCGTTACAACCTGCCACAGGAGCAGAGGGAACAATTCCAAACCCTCATTAACAGAAGGCCAGACAGTTATCAGTATGTGTCTCCAGACCTCACTCAAAGCCTCCAATACACTTGCACATTCCATGGCGATGGCAGTGTCATACACCAAGCTTCTTGGCTGCAGTCTTCCAGCCTCCCTTGGGAGGTACAAAACACTGTCAAGGACCTTCCCTTTGTGGGGCCTAAATTATCCAGTGATGCCACAGTCAGGTTCCTTCATTCACTTAAAGATTCCCAGGCAACACTATAATCTCTGGGCATCTATATACTTGTGACAGAGAGAAACTACAATAGATCCCAGATGGTTCAACACACTCACCCTGTCCACTGTCAGCCACGAGACTGGCTGAACCTTCCAAAAAAAAAAAAAAGACCAGAGAGGTCTACTGTGACTCCCCAGTCAGCGACCTCTTCAAAATCATCATTTGGACCCATTAGTTGAGAGTCACAAACTATCTTCCACTCTAGATCCTATGGTGCACCTATCCCCTCTCCACCCTTATGGGAATCATCTCTCCCATTTTCTACCTTACTGGGAACTCATCATCTCAGACACATGGATCTTGGAGGTGTTTTCTACAGGATGCACTATCAAGTTCAGGTCCTTTCTGCCCCTCCTCCCCACTCCCCTTGAGAGACCTGTTTCTCAAGGATCTCTTGAGGCAGGAGGTACAATCCCTCCTAACTCTGGGGGCAAACAAAATTGTTCCACTGGACTTCATTGGGAAAGGTTTCAATTCTGAGTACTCCCTGCTCCCAAACAAAAATGGAGTGTGAAGATCTATTCTGTGCCTCAGGACTTTGAACACCTTTGTCCACACTCAACAGTTCAGAATAGTAACCCCATCAGCTATAATTCCCTCCCTAGATCTGGAAGGACACTTATTTTAATATAGCCATGCACTCTTCCCACTGACATTTCCTACATTTCGTGGTGGGCAGGGACCACCACCGGTATCATGTCTTACCCTAGGCCTTTCCACCACCTCAAGGATCTTTACCAATGTCCTCTTGATGTCACAGCCCAGCTTTGTCAGATGGGACTAATTGTATTTCCCTGCTTGGATGATTGGCTCCTGAAAGATCACTCCTTTTTTGAGGTACAGACAGCAACGAGCACAGCAATATCTCTGTTTCATTCCCTGGGCCGTTGCCTCAATGCAGAAAAGTCCACACTCATACCCACTCAATTTATAAACTTCATTGGGGCCATTCTAGACTCCTCCCCCACCAGAGCATACTTACTCATGGATAGGTTTGCCACAATATCCAGCCTCATTTCAACTGTAAGACAAAGACCTCAAACCCCAGCAAGGGTTTGCCTGCAACTCTTGGGCCATATGGCAGCCTGTACGTTTGTGATACCCTTAGCAAGATTACACTCCTGGTGTCTGCAAGCATGGCTGAGGACTATCCACCCCAACAAGCACAGTCTATCCAAGTGGATGTCCATACCTCAGAGGGTATTTGATTTTCTAAAGTGATGGAAGGAGCCACAAAAGCTATGCCAGGGAGTTTCATTCTTGCAGCTTCCTCCCACAGATGCCTCCATGATAGGCTGGGACACACACTTCCAGAATTTGGGCAAATGGAGGCATTTGTGGGAGTACAAACAGTCCTGCTTAATAGTAGAAAATCCATGACAAGGAAAACTTAGCTGCAGATGTGGAAACACTTCCGGGCCTGGTGCAGCCGCCTCTTGAGTTCTGCATGACACACATTCTCGATTACTTGCTAAACTTAAAAAACACAGGGTTATTGCTGAGCTCAATCAATGTTCATCTGGCTGCCATGTCATAACTATAAAGGGAAGGGTAACAGCTGTCCTGTGTACAGTACTATAAAATCCCTCCTGGCCAGAGACTCCAAAATCCTTTTCCCTGTAAAGGGTTAAGAAGCTCAGGTAACCTGGCTGGCATCTGACCCAAAGGACCAATAAGGTGACAAGATACTTTCAAATCTTGTGGGGGTGGGGGGTGGGTGGGAAGGCTTTTGTTTGTGCTCTTTGTTTGGGAAGTCGTTCGCTCTTGGGACTGAGAGGGACCAGACATCAATCCAGGTTCTCCACATCTTTCTAAACAAGTCTCTCCTATTTCAAACTTGTAAGTAAATAGCCAGGCAAGGCGTGTTAGTTTTACTTTGTTTTCTCAACTTGTAAATGTACCTTTTACTAGAGTGTTTATCTTTGTTTGCTATACTTTGAACCTGAGGCTAGAGGGAGGTCCTCTGAGCTCTTTAAGTTTGATTACCCTGTAAAGTTATTTTCCATACTGATTTTATAGAGATTATTTTTACCTTTTTCTTTAATTAAAAACCTTCTTTTTAAGAACCTGATTGATTTTTCCTTGTTTTAGATCCAAGGGGGTTGGATCTGTATTCACCAGGAGTTGGTGTGAGAAAGAAGGGGGGATGGTTAATTTCTCCTTGTTTTAAGATCTCAGGGGGGTTGGAACTGTATTCATCAGGAGTTGGTGGGAGGAAGGAGGGGAATGGTTAATTTCTCCTTGTTTTAAGATCCAAGGGGTTTGGATCTGTATTCACCAGGGAATTGGTGAAAGGTTTCTCAAGGCTTCCCAGAGAAGGGAATCCATTTGGGAATGGTGGCAGCGGACCAGAGCTAAGCTGGTAGTTAAGCTTAGAAGTCTTCATGCAGGCCCCTACATTTGTACCCTAAAGTTCAAAGTGGGGATACAGCCTTGACATGCCATCATAGCCTTTCACCCCTCCATTGAGGGGTTTTCAGTCTTCACTCACTCGATCACTACAAGGTTTATTAAAGGCCTGTTCAACCTTATTCCTCTTGTCAAGGAGTCTATTCCACCATGGGACCCCAACGCACTGAGGAAACCCCAATTTGAACCTATGGGGAACTGTTCCCTCCTTCATTTGTCTCTCAAGACCTCGCTCCTCATAGCTATCACCTTGGCCAGGAGGGTAGGGGAGCTAGGACCCCTGATGGCTGACCCACCATTGTGACAAGATGACACATCCTTGCTTCCTCCCTAAAGTTTCTTCAGAATTCCACATTAATCAGGAAATTCACCTGCTGGTGGTTTATCCCAAGCCTCATCTTTGAGAAAAGAAGTGAGCCTCCATACATGGGAAGTAAGAAGGGCCTTTTACCTCAACAGGACTAAGTACTTCAGGACTTCTCCTAGGCTTTTCATCTTGATCACAGAACTAATGAATGGACATCTGATCTCTACCCAAAGGCTGTCCAAATGGGTTTCAGGATGCATCTTAACCTGTTATGACACTTCAGGGACTTGTCTCCCTCCTCAGGTGAATGTAAAACATTCCTGTCTCAGATGTTTGCAGAGCAGCCATCTGTTCTTTGGTGCACACAATTTCCCAGCACTAAACTATCATACCTGCTTCCAGAGCTGATGTGGTTCTACGGTCTGTACTGAATCCACCTCCTTGGCTGTAATTGAGGGACAACTTGTGTTTTCCTGCAGTGCAGCACCCATAAGGACACTACTTGAAGAAAGAGGAGAGGTTACCTTGTACAGTAACTGCAGTTCTTCCAGATGTGTGCCCCTGTGAATGCTCCACTACCCACCCTCCTTCCCCTCTGCCTCGGAGTCTTCTCACTGGACTCCCATGGTTGAGAAGGAACAGGAGGTCTGCCTTCCTCCCCTCCCCCACCCCAGTATACCTTCATACTACAGCACAAGAATATCTAGTGTGCAGAAGTGGACCCACAGACGCTGCTGAAGAAAATCCCTGTTCAAGAGTGCACAGGTGTAGTAACATCCTGGGGTGGAGCACCCAGAGGGAGAACTCCAGTTACTGTACAAGGTAAGTATCAGAGGGGTAGCCATGTTAGTCTGAATCTGTAAAAAGCAACAGAGGGTCCTGTGGCACCTTTAAGACTAACAGAAGTATTGGGAGCATAAGCTTTCGTGGGTAAGAACCTCACTTCTTCAGATGCAAGTCCTCACTTCTTGCATCTGAAGAAGTGAGGTTCTTACCCACAAAAGCTTATGCTCCCAATACTTCTGTTAGTCTTAAAGGTGCCACAGAACCCTCTGTTGCTTTGTACAAAGTAAGTAACCTTACCATCTTTTCTTTCTAGGTGATTCTGTGTTTATTGTCAGTCCAGAATGCCTCCTGGAGAGCAGCAAGGTGTCATTACAGAGCACCAGTTTGAGGTGACTCGTTTTGTATTATTCTGGGTACAGACTGCCTGTTTTTTCTTCCTCTGTCAAACCAGCAAATGGTTAAATAAATAAGAGAAGCTGCTGGAGATGATGAAAGCAAAGGAATTTGCAGCATAACAGCAATAGTCTTCTCGATAATCCAGTGGCATGACACAAACCCCAGAATATCGTGGACCTAAATCTGAGAAGGTTCTGGAAGAGGCATCTCACCTAAGATTGGAGAGTGGGATGGGGGCGAGGTGGAATATAAAATATCCTGAACAAAAAACATATGTGAGGGATCACTGTCTCTTCACTCACCTCCTACCCTTTCTTTGTTCTCTTTTCCACCTCCTGCTCTATTGACAAAGGGCGAGACTTGTTTCTTTTGCACTTAGCCCTGTGTGAGGGTTGCTGAGTAGCTGCACTGCCCCAGGAGGAGCCTTGGCTCAGGGAGGCACAGTTCCACCTGTGCTGTGTAGGGGACGAGCGATCATTTCGCTGCAGCCCTTGCAAGGGTACAGTTTACTTCCTCCCAAGCTCTGCCGGGAGGCAAGGCTTCCCCATCCCTTCCCATCCATGTGCTCTCTGGGTTGAGCATCTGGAGTGCATAGCGCATGGACCTAAGATGCGTGTTGCCCTAACGTGGTAGCACCAGGGGTCATTCTCCCCTGCATAGCTAGGTTTAGGCTAGTCACTAAGAATTGGACCTTGAATTTTTGGAAGGTGAAGACTGAGAGCTGAGTTGCAGTATTGCCAAACCCAACCCCGCTCCCCCCCTGCACTCCTTCACAGCATTGAAACCCAATGTGAGGTTGATTTAGAATGAGAGAAATGGAAAGCAGCCGTTTAATAGCTCTAGAATTTGTGTCTGTTATTGTTTTTCATTAGAGTCAGTGAGCTTTGCTCTTTGTACAGCAAATAGGGATAATCCCACCAAAAACATGCAGAGCCATCCCTGCTGCTCATCTGTTCAGTATGGTTCATTTTCATCAGGTATTCATTTACTATTTTTTTTTCCATTTAAGGGCTCAGATTTCAATATTTCCAGCTCAAACCCAAATGTTCAAATACATATTTTAGGACCTTAGCAGTTTAAATCAATACCATTTTATGTAAATATTCCCTCTCCCTTTCCCCCAAGCTTCCATATCTCCACGTTAGGGTCTGACTTCCAAAGTAAGCACAACGCATTGATATAAAAAGCCATATGTCTTCACTTGGAATATTTATAAGTGGTTTATAGTATCCTTTGTTCTATTGTATCTGGCTGATCTTTGTTATTTTTATAGCAAGTAATCATTTTAAATGTAAAATGATGTATTAAATTCAAGTATCATGATGACTGATGTGTGCTTTGATGGCTTTTTATTCTAAGATGTGCAGAATAATAATTCTTTATAATATGTCTCTCCATAAGAATTGCTTATTGTATTTATCTGGTCCTGAACATTTCTGTAGGCCAAGATGTTATTTTATGACTGTACAGGGAGCTAAAAACCTGGTTCAAACTAAATACTCATACCATCAGCATTAACATATTTTTGGCAAGCTCTAGCTCTCAAGTATTTTTGGCTAAATCCAAGGTTCATGCTTGCATGTCAGTTTCAACTTTTGTCTAAAAGCATAACCTTCTCCCCTGTTTGTACTGTTCACTTACTGCTATTCATAGATTCATAGGCCAGAAGGGACCATTGTGGTCATCTAGTCTGACCTCCTGTATAGCACAGACCATAGAACTTCCCCAAAAATGTTTTAGGAAAAAACACCCAATCTTTATATGAAAATTGTCAGTGATGAATCCACCACAACCTGTGGTAAATTGTTCCAATGGTTAATTACCCTCCCTGTTAAAAATTGACACCTTATTTCCAGTCTGATTTTTTTTTCTAGCTTCAACTTGCAGCCATTGGATCATGTTATACTTTTTTCTGCTAGACTGAAAAGCCAAATATTATTAAATATTTGTTCCCCAAGTAGGTACTTGTAGACTGTAATTAAATCACCCCTTAACTTTCTTTTTGTGAAGCTAAATAGATTGAGCTCCATGAATCTATCACTGTAAGGCAGGTTATCTAATCCTCATGGCTCTTCTCTGAACCCGCTTTGATTTATCAAAATTATTCTGAAATTGTGGGCACCAGGACTATACACAGCATTCCAGCATTGGTCATTGCACCAGTGCCTACTACAGAGGTAAAATAACCTCTCTATTCCTACTCAAGATTCCCCTGTTTATGTATCCAAGGATTGCATTAGCCCTTTTTGGCCATAGCTGCACACCGGGAATTCATGTTCAGCTGATTATCCACCATGACCCCCAAATCTTTTTCAGAATCACTGCTTCTCAGGATAGAGTCCCCCGTTCTGTGAGTATGGCCTACGTTCTTTGTTCCTAGATGTATACATTTACATTTAGCCATATTAAAACCCATTGTTTGCTTGCACCCAGTTTATCAATCAATCCAGATTGCTGCCTATCAGTGATCTGTCCTCTTCATTATTTTCCACTCCCACAATTGTTATGTCATTTGCAAACTTTATTGGTGATCATTTTATATTTTCTTCCATGTCATTAATAAAAAAGGTTAAATAGCATAGGACGAAGAACAGATTCTTGCAGGATCCCACTAGAAACACACCCACACAATGATGATTCCCCATTTACAATTACTTTTAATTCATTTAATGTGTGTCATGTTAATTTTGTATCATTACAGTTTTTTAATCAAAATGTTGTGCAGTACCAAGTCAAAGTATATTACATTAACACTATTACCTTTATCAACCAAGCTTGTAATCTCATAAACAAATATCCAGTTAGACAGTATCTGTTTTCCATAACCCCAAGTTGATTGGCATTAATTATAATATCCTCAATACTTTTTTTATTAATTGAGTCTTGTATCAGCTGCTCCATTTTCTTGTCTGGGATCAGTATTAGCATGACAGGCCTATAACTACCTGGATCATCCTGTTTACCCTTTTAAAACATTGGCACAATGTTAGCTTTCTTCCAGTCCTCTGGAAGTTCCCCAGAGTGACCCAGGAACTGCGTAGTGCTGAGCGGAAAAGGGCAACGATGGGATACACAGGGGTTACAAGAGTTTCCCGAGTCTGGTATTTACATTCTGGCCCACCAAAAGAGTGTCATGTCAGGCCTCAAATTAAAGCCACTGTCACACTGGTGATCTGTCTCATTGCAAAACATATGTATTGATATGTGTAAGGAGTTACGTATATATACTGAAAACTATAAGTTCCATGTCAAGGGATTGGTCACCAGCAAAGATGAAAAACAGGTTTCCTGTCAGATAAAAAATATTTATGTAGGTGGCTGATTACGTGAAAATTAAATATTGTAAAATTCACAATGGGTCTCCTACTACCAGTCTGAACTGAATGTTAATGAAGGATTGTGAGAACTTCAAAGAAAGAAACTGACAGGAAGAGGAAAACAGTGGTGGGGAGGGGAAGATCCCTATTTCGAGGTGTATGTCAAAGGTTTGCTCTACTTTTTGGGGGACAAAGAAGACAGCCAAGCATCCTTCACCTAGAAAGTAAATGGACAGTGTGTTTGCTTCATGAAAGAGGGGTCTCAACCTAGCTTGGTTGAAAATGCTGTAGAACTTTGGGTAAGGTAAGGTTCTTTAGATAGGGGGGTTAACCTGTTAGTTAAGTTATGTTTCTAAAAAGCAGGCTACAATTTTGTTATGTATGTAACCCTTTGCTTCCAATATTCTTACTTATTATCACTTGAATCTCTGTTTTTGATAATAAGCCTATTCTTGTTTCAATTGTAAATATATCTCAGTTCTGTGGTGTTAAGCAAAATGATGATCCTGAGATGAATCGTACAAGCTGGTGTTAAGCAAAGTGATGATCCTGAGATGAATCGTACAAGCTGGTGTGTGCTGTTTCTTTAGAAATGGCAGGCCTGGTAATTCTGTGAGTGTCCAGTGGACAAGGGGCTAGATTCTGCAGGGAAAACTCTGATGACTTGAAGGTTGCTGTGTGTCTACTGCTACCTGTAAAAGGGATCAAGGGCTGTGGAGACCGGGAAGTCAGTGCTTGTGCTGCCAGAAGCTGGGGATTTCAGGAAGCTGATCCACAGCAGTGTCCCAAGACTTATTGAAAATCAACATAAACAGTCCAGAAAGATTCTCAGTCAGCTTTTTTTAAAACTCTCAGATGCAAATTATCTGGCCTGCTGATTTAAAAATATCTAACTTTAGTAGCTACCGTTTAACATCTTCCTGAGACACTAGTGGAATGGACAGAGCGTTATCATCATCATCATGATATGACTACATCATCTGCTTTTTCCAAATACAGAACAGAAATATTTATTGACCACTTCTTCCTTTTCTGCATAATGATTGATAATTTTATTATTTTCATCTAGTAATGCACCATTACCATTTTTAGTATTCCCTTTTTTGTTAATACACCTAAAAACTCCTCCTTATTGTTTTTAACTCTTCTGGTCATAAATTTCCCCTTGTGTCCCTATGTTTCCCTTATCAATTTTCTACTGTTCCTGGTTTGTGGTTTATATTCATTGCTAGCAACTTACCCTTTCATACATTTGTTATGTAGTGTTTTTATATTATTTTTATAGCTGTCTTCACCTCCCCTCTAAGCCAGATTACTTTTTTAACCAATACAGCATTCTTCCTTGATTGTGGCCTTTGGAGACATAGTAAAGTCTTCTTAAACAATTCCCAATTATCATTCACATTATCATGACTAAATTCTTCCTCCCAGTTGATTCGGCTCATAATTGTTTTCAGCTTTGTGAAAATGGCCCTTTTATATATATATATATATATATATATATATATATATATATATATATATATATACACACTACTGGTCTGGACGTTATTCTGTTTGTACATTATAAATGTGATCAAGTCATTATTGCTCGTACCTAAGCTACTATTAATTTTTAGTTCTGTGATCTGTCAAGATGAAAGCTAATATAGAAATCCTCTGTGTTGGCTGGAACACTTTTTGAGTTAAGAAATTGTCATCTATAATATTTAGAAATTCCAAGGATGTTTACTGTTGGCAGCATGAAACCTCCAGCATACATCACTCAAAATGAAGTTTCCCATGATCACATAGCTTTTTCCCCTATCCATTATAGATAGGTGCATGAGGGGCTGGTCATCCTTTTCCCCAGTGTGATTTACTAGTCAGTAGCAGACACCAACTAATAACTCATCTTGTGCTTTATCTGTTAGGTCACTGATCCATAAACATTCACAAAAATTTTATTCCAAGTTATCTGTGACTAGAAAACAGGTAACACCATTTTGACATAGAGTGCTATTCTCCCTCTCCTTTTGCCCACTAAATCCTTTCTAAATAGGTTATGAACATTGGCTTTAATATTCCAGTCATGCGACTCATCGCACCAGGATTCAGTAATATCAACTAGATCAAATTTATGCTCATAAATGAGAAACTCCAATTCTTCCTGATTGTTACCCAGGCTACTAGCATTGGTGTATAGACAATTAAAGAATTTCTTCTCTTCATGTCCTTTGGTTCCTTGATTAGTTTTGTTCTCAACATCTTATTTTTGTGCTGTTTGCTCATATCTTCCCTGATTTTGTCCTTCCTTTTTGTTAGTAGTTTAACATTCTCCTGACTACTTTAGCCAGCTTGTCTCTGAGGTGATTGGCTCCCTTTCTACTTAAGTGGAGGCTATCCTAGATAAATTCAATAAAGAGTATGTGGCCATCAATTCAAGGAGGGTGTGTGTATGGGAGGGGGAAACGTTGTGAGGCTTTTGAGAACCAAGTTCAGATACCAGACAGGAGTAGGAACTTTTATCGGTGGAAAGATTCCCCAGACCTTTGATGAATCTTGTGGTTGTGAAGTGAGCAAATAGAAAAAAACCCTTGATAGTAGTATGAAAGGCTGTTAGGACTGACAGATAAGCCTTGATTGAACTAAGGGACAGCCCTGATTTCTTAAGCTGTAGCAAATATTCTAGGACGAGTGGAAGTGGGGCATATTCAGGCACAGCATTGTGGAATTCACACCACTGGGCAAATCTTATCTACATTTGAAGGTAAGTAGTTCTGGTGGAAGCTTTTCTACTATTTAATAGTATGTGTTGTACCTTTGCAGAGCAGGATGACTTTACCCCCACTAACCATCGAGGAACCACACCTTGAGGCAAAGAATGCTCTGGGAAAGGAATTGAGGAATGGTTGGGAGATCTATCGGAGGATAGAGAACTAGATGAAACAGGTAAGGGAACCACACATGCCTTGACTATGTCAAACCTATTATAATGACTCTGGCCCTGTCCTGCTTGATCTTTTTATCACCTGGAGGATGAGAGGCATCAGCGGGAAGTCATAAACAGTCTGCCCATCAAAGGCAGAAGAAAGGAATCCCCCAGGGAACTGCTACCTAACACCCCCCCCCCTTCCTCCCTGAGCAAAATAAGTGGCATTTTTTTTTATTTGTAGTTATGGCAAAAACTGTACTTCTGGAAACTCCCAAGTCCAAAAGATTCTAACCAGAACCTGAGGATCAAATGCCCACTTGTAATCTTTGGAGAAGCACCTGATGAGCATGTTGGTTGTGCCATTCTGTATGCTGGGTAGATACATTACTGAGATTCTTATATGATGCTTTATGCACCAATTCCACAACTTTATTGCCTCAGTGGAGGGGGAACAGGATCTCACCCCTCCTTGCCAATTGATATAAAACATGCAGGCCACATTGTCTGTCATGACTTTGGTGTCTGATGAGAGGAAGGAAATGAAGACAGGCATTTCTGATCACTCTGAGCACCAGAAGGTTGATAGGGAGGGTGGTTTCTTGGGGTGACCACCTGCCCTGTGATGTCAGAGAGCCAAGATTCACCCCCCATCCCAAGAAAGAGGTATCCATGGTCACCGTTACTGTTGGCGCTGGTTGGACAAAGGGCACCCCTTACCCCTACATTATGATAGACCTTCCACCAGTCTAGAGAATGTTTTACCTGCTGGGGAATCAACATTTGCTTGTCTAGACTGTGTCTGTTGTGTAAGTAAACTGTTTTGAGCCATCCCTAGAAACAGCAGAGGCATAACCTCATATAGGTCTGTCACAAAAGTGCAAGCTGCATGTGACCCAGAAATTGAAGGCAATTCTTAAGAGGTCTGTGGTTATAGAGTTTCTTTCTCTGGAGCCTAGGCCTCTTCCTGGGAGATTCCATGGGTCTCTGGAATCCAGGGAATTGTATGGGTGGAATCTTTGTATTGTTTGCAATCTGCTCAACTTCCATTTGTTTGCAGGAGTGCAGATGCCTAATGAGCATAAAATGGCCCTGAAATCCTTAAGGGTATATAACGATTCATCAGTGTTCTCTGTAAACAACTTCAGTCCACCAACGTGAGATCCTCTACTGTATTCTGGAATTCTCTGGGGAAGACAGACAATTGTAGCCAGGAAGCCCTATGCACCACCACTGCCATAGAAATGGAACAGGCCACCGTATCTGCAGCATCAAGAGCTGCCTGCAATGATGTTCTTGCCGGTAACTGTCCCGCAGCAATAGTGGTCTGGAATTGTTCCCTTTGATCTGGAGGAAGGTGTTCAATAAACAAGGCAAACTTCATGTCGTTGGTGAAGTTGTACTTGACCATAAGCACTTAGCAATTTGCAATGTGGAATGACAGTGTAGTCAATGAATAGGCCTTCCTCCCCAGGAGATCCAGGTGCTTTTGGTCTCTGTTGTAAAGGTTGGATTTATAATGGTGTGGTTTGCCCCCACTTGTTCACTGCGTCAACAACAAGAGAATTGGGAAGAGAGTGAGAGATGAGTAATTCAGAGTCCTGGATGGGGACATCAGCCTTCTTACAAGTGGATGTCACTATAGAGGGTTTTCCATATGGTCTTTGTGAGTTCCAGTAGAGCCTTGTTAATAGCGAGGACAACTCTAGACAGTGTCACAGAGGGCAGAATGTCGAACAGATTGGGTGAGGATTCTCTGACCTCCTCAAGAGGTCAGATTGCCACCCACTTAACAAGGTCCTGGAATGGCCGAAAAAACTGCAGTAGTGATGTTCTTCATTACCCAGTGAAATCACTAGAGCTGAAATCACTAAGAACTAGGTTCAGTGGTGGAACATGGCATTTCAGCAAAGGCAGTGGCAAGCACAGGCAGCAGTGACAGTGAGGAGCTATGACAGAGGTGGAGACATCACTTGACAGCCATCCCCTGGTTTGGGAGGAGAACCCACCTGAATGCACTCCTGGACTCTGGGACTTTGCTGACC
This sequence comes from Chrysemys picta bellii, assembly GCF_011386835.1. Lineage (NCBI taxonomy): Eukaryota > Metazoa > Chordata > Testudines > Emydidae > Chrysemys > Chrysemys picta. The sequence goes on along the minus strand of NC_088793.1, from coordinate 35,578,536 downwards.
TTGGACAATAAACCATGAGTGGGGTGAGGTCAGATTGCCACCCACTTAACAAGGTCCTGGAATGGCCGAAAAAACTGCAGTAGTGATGTTCTTCATTACCCAGTGAAATCACTAGAGCTGAACTCACTAAGAACTAGGTTCAGTGGTGGATCATGGCATTTCAGCAAAGACAGTGGCAAGCACAGGCAGCAGTGACAGTGAGGAGCTATGACAGAGGTGGAGACATCACTTGACAGCCATCCCCTGGTGTGGGAGGAGAACCCACCTGAATGCACTCCTGGACTCTGGGACTTTGCTGACCTTGGACAATAAACCATGAGTGGGGTGCAGCAGAGAGAAAGTGGGCGTGGCATGTTAGAGATATTCATCCATTGCACTTTCACACTGCAAGGTGGGAAATTGAAGCAAGGGATTATTGCCTAAGATACCATGGGGCAAGTGTTTACTTATTGAATCGTTGTGTTTTTTTCAAACGAATGTTGCATTCCCTTTCTTTATAAAAGTTTTCTTTTGTCATACATAGATTCAATGTTTACGAGTGAGGAAGCATTGCCTCTTAGAGGTGCCTGGGGTAGTGTTAGTGGTGCAAATGTGGTATGGCACTGTACGCCGTACCAGTAAGGTATTTATAGCTGGTCCGGAATACCGGAAAGACACTGGAGGAGCCCACCCCCAGCACCGCCCCGAGCCCTTCCATGCAGCTGCATCTCCTGAGACCTCCTGCCTGAGGTCTGAACAGCAACCCCGCCAGAGGAAGGGCTCGGGGCGATGGGGCTGAGGGCGGTACAGATGCGCCGGAGGAGCTGCCGGCGTGGGGCTGCTCAGCGGCCCCACATTCTGCTCCTTTCACCGCTGCAGTTCTGGAGAACCCTGATCTCCCAGGAACCGCAGCAGTGAAAGGAGTTGAACATGGGGCCGCCAGGCGGCCTCACACCAGCAGCTCCTCCGGCGCATCTGTACCGCCCTTAGCCCCACCCCCCAGCCCTTCCATGCAGCTGCATCTCCTGAGTCCTCCTGCCTGGGGTCTGCACAGCAGAAGTCTCCGGCGCAGCAGGAGGAGGAGAGGCCCCCCCCGCAGGTAATGTGGGATGGATGTGGATCATGGGGAAGGGACGCGGAGAGTGCAGGGGCCCAGGGCTGGGGGCCGAGAGGAGTGATGTGGGAGGGTCATATGGGAAGGTCATATGCCCCCCTTTCTATCCCACCCATGAATGCAGTTTACTGGCAAGAAATGATTTCTACTTGCACCACTGAGTAGTGTTTAGTTTTCCCAAATTTCTGGGTGGAGGCATGAGTTGGTTCTCTTTTGAAGTGTTCAGAGGAACACCTATATATTGAACTCAGCCCTTGTTGCTGCAGATACCACCTAGCAGAAGGGTTACAGATGTTCTTGGCAGCTGCAAGTGTTGAACACCTTAGAAAATCAAGCCCTAAGCTCTCATGTTATGGGCCTAAAACGTGAATCACTCAAAATAAGTGGACTTTGAAAATCCAGAGCGGCAAGGATGGTGAAGTAATATCTTTTATTGGACCAACTTCTGTTGGTGAAAGAGACATGCTTTTGAGCTTACAGAGAGCTCTTCTTCAAGTCTTCTTCAAACCTGAAGCATGGAAGCTTGTCTCTCTCACCAACAGAAGTTGGCCCAATAAAAGATATTACCTCACCCACCTTCCCTCTCTAGTACCCTGGGACCAACACACTACAACAACACTACAAGCAACATATGTCTGTCTAACTCGACTAAGGCTACAGAGGGAGTTTACGTCAGCAGTGGGACTAGAATGCTCAACAGCTCCATGCTATCATACCCTTACCTAGCCCACTAGCTTGTGTCATCTCTCTCACTACTGAGCTGTTTCCCACCCTTGTGGCCAGAAGTTGCATTGGCTGTCCCACAGAGAAGCTGGCTGAGTGGGAGCTTGCATTGGCCCTAGTGCCATCAATGGCTGTCTTCACAGCACCTGGTCTAAATGTTTTTAGGAAAAAATCCCAGTGACAGACGTTTAAACATAGCCATCGCTTTAGATTATCACATTCATCTTCACAAGCAAAAGGGCTAGAAACTTCCTGTTTTAAAAATATGGAAGATGAGATTGTCCACTGCATTTCTCACAATCCAGGGATGTGGGAGTGGAAGTGTAGCCACATGTTTTGCAAGCCCCACCACGCCAACTCTGCTAGAAGTTCTGTGGGACAGTATTTTCACCTTAAAGGGGCAGATGCTGTTTGTCAGAGACTGGCAGCAGCTGTCTAGCCCTCCACCACCAGTGAGATGGCATCTGTGGCACAGAGTCTTTGAGGTGGAGGAGTAAAAGGGGCATAATAGGCGGTGTCTCTGGGATCCAAGAGGGCTCAACAAAGTGTTCTGAAGGAGGAAGTGAAGAGAATCCAAGAACAGTTAGTAAAAGACTGAGATAAGGAAATGTAATGGAAAATATAATGCCCCATGTTAGTGTCAAACCTGTGACAAAAGACAGTTGAATTGTCTAAAAGATATGGAGCAGAGATGCACTAAAACTATAGCCTTGTAATGCCATGCTACTTCTTGCAATGTGATGTACCAGATGTGACATGCTGACTGGGCTTTAAAGTGGAGTGGAATACTTTTCTGGTCAGCTACAGGACTTGCTATCACTGCAGATATCAGACACTGTTTGAGGGAAAGTTTTTATGATGGGAAGGAAATAGCAGACAACACAATTTGCTACATCGGGTTTATTTGGGGGATAATAGAGCAAGTCTTTATTCTGTTTGTCTCCTTATTGTTGTAACAGAATGAATTCATCTCTAAAAAGCCTGTCACACTGAGGCATTTCCTGATGCTAGAGAGCTTTGCTGAACCTATACATTCTGTTCTGAATAAAAATAAATAGCAGCCCTTGCTCCCAGTATGTAGATCAAAGTGAAGACGGCATCCATATGGATATATTGGCAAGCCACTGTTTTCCAGGTGTCACTGTATTCTTTCTCAGTTCCTTTGGGCGGCTGTGAGCTAGATAATTATATTACAGAACAATAACCGCACTGAGGACCAGTAGTCAGGGTCAGCAATGCTTATGCAAATCTTGCACAGATTGATCTCACACAGTGCTTCACTGGCTTTATGTACCAGCTGGACCTAAACTTTTCCCCACAAAGAAATGGAACAAAATCCCATTAATTTATTTGTCCTTTGAGGTTAAAAAAAGAGTGCCAGCTGCACTTTCATTTTTACATCACATTTCTTTTCATCATCAAAATGTAAGACAGCAGCAAAAATTATATAGGGGGAAGTGGCAGTAAAAAGATGTCTCATGAATTTATCACAAATGGGGGGGGAGTGGAATTATGGGGTAAAACAGAATTGTTCCATATAAATGCTGTCATAAATAAAGCATTAGTTTTTGGTTTCTGATTTTTTTCAGTTGTGTGCAGTGAAAAGAGAAATAAAACAAAAAGAAACAAGAACCCTCCCCCACACAGTTAAGTAAAGTATGAAATCCTTTTGATCATATCCTAAAATAATATTTTACATCTGACTGTATATTTTACTGCTTTATGTTGTGAGAAAAAAAACAAACAAAGGAAAGAGAAACAAGCCATAGGAAGCAAGGGAAAGATGACATGCAAAGAGTGACATGGCATACAAGAGGATCTCTACATGAATCTCCATCTCTGGAGATATTTAAGACTAGGTTAGATAAATGTCTATCAGGGATGGTCTAGACAGTATTTGGTCCTGCCATGCGGGTAGGGGACTGGACTCGATGACCTCTCGAGGTCCCTTCCAGTCCTAGAATCTATGAATCTATGAAGCCAGGAATTTGTCATCACATAGCAATGACATCGGTCTCCAGTTGTCTCCACCACTGTTTCACCATGTCTATCAGAGTACACATACCTCCCCATGATGGCTTTGCAGCCTGATTCAAAGCCCACTGAAGTCAATGGGAGTTAACATCAGTGGGCTTTGGGATCTAGTCCATAATGATGCAATGACATAGCAGAAGTATCATGAGGTCAACTTAACTTTGTTTTGAAGGACAAAATCTAACAGTTCCAGGTTCCTCACACAGAACTCTTTTCTCTGTTAATAGTAGGAAGGTTGAATGGACTGTTTGCGGTAAAAACTGAATTCATTGACCACTTATTAAGAGGGTGCTAGTGAGGACTCCAGTAGAAAAGCTTGTGATTGCAGTGGTTAAGGCTGCATTTAGAAGAGTGAGGGATCTCAGGGAGCTGTGAAGCTGCTCTTTTATAAATAACAACAGAGCATCTGAACTCCCTTCTTCAGGTGCCAGCACAGAGCTCCTTGGTGGATTCATGTTGCTGTGTCTGCATTTGGAAGAACTGAACAAATTCATCCTGATGTTACATCCCATTGACAGTCTTGTAGCACTTGACAGTGTGAATGAATGTCCATTTCAAGTTGTTGCTGTATCAGTGGGTATGCTCTGGTGACATCAGAAGATTTGATGGTTCTTATAAACACATACACACACATTATACCATTTATATGCATACAGCACAATGACATTTGCTTAAAGTAAAGATTGCAAGTTAAGTCTGAATTATAAAACTAGTTTTGGCCCCCCTCTCTGCCCTGGATTTACTATAATTAACCTGCTGGAAAACTATTTCTTCCCTTCCTCCCAAATGTAGAACTTCTCCACTTTCCCCTCCAAAATTATGCTGGACCAATGTCCCGGATTATAAGAGCAACAGTGCTCCGACACTTTAAAATATCATGCTTTTAATGTCTATTGTCTCATGCCCCTGAAGGGCCAGCGATGGGATGTTTAGCTCCTGCATTCCCCTTTCCCAAGAAGTTCAAGACTGGAGTATGGACATCTGACTTCTCTTCCCAACTTTGCCACAGACATCCTGCATGTCCTTGTTCAAGGAAGTAAACCTTTCTGTACTTCAGTTAACTTCGAAGCTCAGTCGTGACTTTGGCAGCAGTTTGTGGCACAGCAGCCGATTTCAAATTTATTTTATTAAAAAAAAACAGGATTTGGAATGTAGATTAATGGAAAATGGGTTAAAAGTGGCTGAAAGGTTTTCAAACCATCACTAAGATATCAGCATGAAGGGAAGGTTGCAGGTATAGAATCATGGAAATGTAGGGCTGGAAAGGATCTTGAGAGATCATCTAATCCATTCCCCCATGCTGAGGCAGGACCAAGTACACCTAGACAATCCCTGTCGAACCCCTGTTCTCAAAAACCTCCAATGACGAGGATTCTACAACCACTCTTGGTAACCTATTCCAGTACTTAACAATCCTTACAGTTAGAAAGTTTTTCCTAATATCTAACCTAAATCTCCCTTGCTGCAGATTAAGCCCATTACTTCTTCCCTACCTTCAGTTGACAATTGAGAACAATTGATCACTGTCCTCTTTATAACAGTCCTTAATGTAACTGAAGACTTACCAGGTCCCTTCTCAGTCTTCTTTTCTGAAGACTAAACATACCCAATTTTTTTACTTTGCCTTGTAAGTCAGGTTCACTAAATCTTTTATCTTTTGTATTGCTCTCCTCTGGAATCTCTTCAGTTTTTTCCATATCATCCCGAAAGTGTCACACTCGAAACTGGACACAATACTCGAGTTGAGGCCTCCCCAGTGCCAAATAGATCAGGCCCTTTCCATTTACTTCAAATGTCTTTGGCTCTATGAGGGTTCCATATGAACAGCTTTGGGCAATTTAAATGTTATCTCCATTAATAAGCAATAGCTACAAAAATAGTTTTCTCGTTAACCATTTTTATGGAATACCTTTTATTTTATGAAGGAGAGATGCAAATTAGAGTAGGCTTATGACCAGAAAAGGATATCATGAGGTCTTTGGCTTGAATGAGAAAAAAGATGAACTATTTTTGAGATGTGTATTTCAAACATGAACAAAATCTGTTTTATTAGGCTTCAGCTTTTCTAAAGTTAATGATTAGATTTATGTCAAACTCCCTGGCTACAACACTGCCTCTGGCTCCAATAGTATGGGCTCTGGCTCCTCTGTGGAGTTCTATAGTAGGGGGTATCTGCGGGTCCTTATCCCTGATCTAGGCTTATATCAGCAAGTATTTTAAGCCAGCTTTAGCAAACAGGTAGTACTCAGCCAGAATATTAATATTTGTGATTTTTATTTTCTGTACATGGAGTCATTCTTTTTCATGGACAGTAGAGTTATTGTCCATTCTCACTGAATAAACAGTATTTTTAGTCTATTATCTCCTATCATTATTGTAATGTTACTCGATAAAACTAAATGCTTTATTTGTTCGGCAGAGTGACAGTGTGTTTCCTTAACAACACAACATCATTGTGTGCCTTAGGAAACAGCTGCACAAGCGAGTAAAGTGATGACACATACTTGGAATTTTCTCCATCTCTCAACCACATTTTGATGAATATCCCATGAAATGAATAAAAGCTATCTGCTGTAAATGTCAGGCAGGTGCTATCCAGCTGCACACCAAACATGGAAAGTCTATTTCATGAGAAATCTATCTACTGTATCTCTCTCTCTCCATCTCTGTACTGTATCTACTCATCTAAATCTTTTCTATCCCATCTTTCTAAATGACATCTATCTACTCTATTTCTGTCAGATTTCTTTTTACTTTCTGCTTCATGACTGTTCGATGCAAATCCTTCTATCGAGAGTATAGAGAATAGTTTATTTTGTAGACTCAGTGTGATTGGAAATACCCACTAAGGGATATACAAAAGGGCTCAGCTCCCATTTAGGCACTCCATTAAGTGGCCAGATTTTCCAAAATGCTCAGCATGGTGGATGTTGAGCTGTCTTGAAAAACGGACCTAAGGTCTCAAGTACTTCTTATGCCTGCCAAACTCGGATGGACTTTATGGGAGTTTTGCCTGTGTAAGGAATATAGGACAGGGACCGAAGAGGAGTTTTTAATCCCTTCTTCCTCAAGTTACTGTCAAAATTATTGTGCTGGTCTCAGTCAGCTCCCAAGCCAATATTTGTTTACTTCATGAAATCTTGGTAATAAATGTGATAGTCTCCATGCAGGCAGGACAGGGACAGAATAGCTATGGTGTGCCATCCCCTATATGCCTGCATTGTCTACAGGCTGGTGAGAAGTGGTTAACATAGATGGAAACAGAATGAGGAGTACTTGTGGCAAGTGGCTTTTAGCCCACGAAAGCTTACGCCCAAATAAATTTTAGTCTCTAAGGTGCCACAAGTACTCCTCATTCTTTTTGCTGATACAGACTAACACGGCTACCACTCAAACCTGTCACCATAGATAGAAACAGTTTGCCTGAAGAGCCAAGGAGAGTGGCTTAGCCAAGCCAAGGAGGGGAAGGGAAGCTTGCCATTGCCTTCAGCTGAGGAAAGGAAATGTATTCATTGACACTCTGCCATACTTTAATCATTGCTGGTGACATATGAAAATGGGTAGGCAAAACTGACACACAAGGGTGTGCTCGGAGTCAGCTTCAAGGAATGAGAAAGACCATGCTGTGCCCAAGAAGGGTAGGCACCATAGGCGCCGACTCCATAGGTGCTCTGGGGCTGGAGAACCCACGGAAAAAAATTGGTGGGTGCTCAGCACCCACTGGCAGCTCCCCATGGCCCCACCCCACCTCCCTGCTCCAGCTCACCTCCGCCTCCTCCACGAGCGCGCCACCGCATCCTGCTTCTCCCGCCTCCCTCCCAGCGCTTGCACCGCGAAACAGCTGATTTGCGGGGCAGGGAAGGAGGGGGAACGCGGCAGGCTGGGGGAAGAGGCTGGGCCGGGGACAGGGATTTGAGGAAGGGATCTAATAGGGGCAGGGAGGGAGTGGAGTTAGGGTGGGGACTTTGGGGATGGGGTTGGAATGGGGCGGGGCCAGGGGTGGGGAAAGGGGTGGGGTGGTGCGGGCAACCATCGGCGCCGGAGAAAGTTGGCGCCTGTGGTAGGCACCATCCCCCAACCTCCCTGTTATTCTCACTGCTGTTTGGGGGACGTTTACCCAACACGCACCTTCATTCTACTTGACTCTAGCACATCCTTTGTAGCACGTAGTGACCTAGAGGCCATAAAACCAGCTGATAAGTAGGAGAGTTATTTTATTTGCCTTAGGTGTCAGGAAGAAAAAAATCCCATTTACTGTAGTCTGGCAATGAGGGAAGAGGTAAGTTCTTCACTTTCCTGGAGATGTTGTGGTGCAGAAAACATAGCCACTTCTCTGCCATTCATGCAGAGTGTCTACACAAGGTTAGGTGTTTGTGGGAAAGCCAGTGCTTAATTTGTGCCAGGGCTGAGTCCCGGCACCTCTAGACTTGTCAGTTCATAGCACCGGCACCTCTGGGCTTGCTGTGTCAGTTATGAAAGTAAAAGAATTGGTTGAGCCTCAGCATGTCTTTCATTACAAATTAAGCACTGGGGAAAGTGGCATTCACTCTCAAGCACTACGATCCAGCTATCTTCTTCCTAATACCAGTGTAAATTGGAAAAAAACCTCCATTTTGACCAATGTAATTATGTGTAAAATCAGCATAAGTGACAGCAGAATCAGGCCTTGAATATTTACTGTTCAGTCTATTTGTGACCTCATTTGAACCCAAATACCCAGATGTGAAAAGCTTGTGAATAAGCATATTGTGCTAATTCTCTTCTTTTCCCCACTACTAGAAAAAGTACTCAGAAATTGGGAGATTCTAACTTGGACAGTACCTTAAATGCAGTATTTATCTATCTGGTAATCCCAACTCTTAGCTAATATATCTGTCCCCATCACTATAGTTTTACAATCTCCAGGAATTCTGTGGATTAAAAGAAAGCGGGCTCCTACCTATAAGATTATCCAGGATCCTTACAAATGTTCTGTTGCCATTGACTATTTATACTGAGAATGTTTTGTCTGGCTGCAGTAGCTTAGGGCTGTTTTTTGAAACCTTCCACAGGAAAAAGATTACAATTATTTCAATCCCAGTATAGCTCTAGTGTATACATAAAGCACCTGTTAGCTCAAATAGCAAGGCTTTCCTGAAATAACTCAATGAAAAAAACAATGGGTTGTTTTGCCCCTGGGGGAGTGTGAAGAGGGTGGGCCTTCTTGCCTAGCAGTAAGGGTCCACTTTGGCAATTATGGGGTAGGAGAGTCTGGGGCCTCCCACTCCTCTGGGTTTCAACCTAGTGGCCCTCTTGAGGACCATCGGGCAGGAGTCCACTACCACTGTTCCAGTTAATGTTCTCCCCTGGGCCTCTTCCTATTGCTCTGCCCCACGTTTGGGGTGTGTTGTGGCTGGCAGTTGTCCCTGTTGATCTCATCCCTGGCTCTGAAGGGTAGAGAGTCTAGACTCTCTGCAGAAGATTTGCCTCTGGGAATGCCTTCCTGGCATAGTCCCGCTGCAGGAGTAAGTCCAGGTCTATCTCCAGGCACCACTCTGCTGTGTTTTTAAGTCCCGCCTCCAACTGGAGCATGCCCAGCAGGCCTGTGGGTGCAGAATTGTTCCTGTATCTTTAGCTCTCCAATGTGGGGTTTATCCACGGTATCACAGGGAGGTAAATGTCTGATGAATAAAATTGATTTATCACTGTGACAGGTTTCAGAGTGGTAGCTGTGTTAGTCTGTATCAGCAAAAAGAACGAGGAATACTTGTGGCACCTTAGAGACTAACAAATTTATTTGAGCATATGCTTTTGTAGGCTAAAGCCCACTTCATCAGATGCGTGCAGTGGAAAATACAGTAGGAAGATATAGATATACACAGAGAACATGAAAAAATGGGTGTTGCCATACCAACTCTAACGAGACTAATCAATTAAGGTGGGCTATTATCAGCAAGAGAAAAAAAACGTTTGTAATGATAATCAGGATGGCCCATTTCAAACAGTTGACAAGAAGGTGTGAGTAACAGTAGGGGGGAAATTAGCATGGGGAAATAGTTTTTACTTTGTGTAATGACCCATCCATTCCCAGTCCTTATTCAAGACTAATTTAATGGTGTCCAGTTTGCAAATTAATTCCAGTTCTGCAGTTTCTCATTGGAGTCTGTTGAAGTTTTTTTGTTGAAGAATTGTGACGTTTAAGTCTGTAATTGAGTGACCAGGGAGGTTGAAGTGTTCTCTGACTGGTTTTTGAATGTTATAATTCTTGACATCTGATTTGTGTCCATTTATTTGTCCGGTTTGGCCAATGTACATGGCAGAGGGGCATTGCTGGCACATGATGGCATATATCACATTGATAGATGTGCAGGTGAACGAGCCTCTGATGCGTGTGGCTGATGTGATTAGGTCCTATGATGGTGTCCCTTGAATAGATATGTGGACAGAGTTGGCAACGGGCTTTGTTGCAAGGACATGTTCCTGGGTTAGTATTTTTGTTGTGTGGTATGTAGTTGCTGGTGAGTATTTGCTTATTCTCATTAGAGTTCGTAAGGCAACACCCATTTTTTCATGTTGTGTGTGTGTGTGTGTGTGTATATATATATATATATATATATATATACACACACACACACCTTCCTACTGTATTTTCCACTGCATGCATCTGATGAAGTGGGCTTTAGCCTATGAAAGCTTATGCCCAAATAAATTTGTTAGTCTTTAAGGTGCCACAAGTACTCCTCGTTCTTTTTCACAGGCACTGCATATCATATATAATATCCTGTGAGACAGAGAGAACCTTTCTTGACTGAAAAGCCTCATAAACTAGGGTGACCAGATGTCCTGATTTTATGGGTACAGTCCTGATACTGGGGGCTTTGTGTAAGTGCTTATTACCTTCCACCCCCTCTCCCGATTTTTCACTCTTGCTATCTGGTCACCCTATCATAAACTGAATTTGTTATGTCCTCCAATGTGTATCGCTTACATGAAAAACTCCTCTTCTGTGTGTTTAATTCATTACTTCCCCCCTCTCCACAGTCTCTCTAACACACACACACACACACACAGAGTATGTGTAAATTATGGGAACTGGTAGTAAATAATGTGGCTGGGGAAAAAAGAAGAACAAGGGGATTCTGTTCAAGAAATTGTTTTCAACAAGATTTTCAAAATATGTCCAACCACCTGGACAGAACATTTTATAGTGAAAATTTTTGAGACTATATTTTTCCATTAAAATATTCGTGTACAGTGGCAGTTGTAAGACGTCACCTTGCAGGATCTTCTGTTTCCCAGCTAAAAGCATGTCCCCTAGTTGTTTTTTGGGGGGGTGAGGGGGTAGATTTTTTTTTTCACTCAAAGTATAGAAGTAAAATCAATAAGGCCCTGTCCTGCAAACTCTTACACAGGGTGTGCTATATAACTTAAAAGGGCTACTCAAAAGGTTAAAGTTTGCCAGAGTGGGACCTATGTTAGAAATAGGCTGGTGGTAGAATATTAAGGTTCTAGGAATCATTTGAATTGACTTTCAGTGTTTATTTATCTACTTTCATTGCAGAAGCACCATAGTGTCTCTGTACTGATTTCTGTTTTGCACTGGAGGCAGAAAAATCAATCTTTTTTTGGTATGAAGAATGCATTGTGTTTCCCCCATGTTTACATCACATAATTTGTGGGTGAAGATTGAATTGTCTGAGGATTTTCATATACATATGTTACTTAATTTGCGTTAAAATTAATGAAAAGGTAGATCTTTAAGAAAATGTTTTCACTTGTGTCTAGGCTTTTTATAGATCCCTTATGCTAATGAATGGCCGGTTTGTTCTTCTTCACATTTTCTGTATAGTTAAAACTCTTCCAGTTAGTAATAAATATACATAAAGAATTAGAGTTCAGTTAATCAGAATTATTCATGATTGATTTTTGTGTTCCCTGCCATTCTATTCACAAGTTTCCCTTACTCAAAATGGCCACGACCTCCCATATTTTACAATGAGGCTGATGTTACCAAATGAGTTTGAAGTAAGTCAGTAAGAATAGTGATTATTCGATGAGGGGTTTGGAGTGGAGGCTAGTAAAGATGGTTACCAGTTCCCACTGGAACTGAAACAACAGGCTGTCCACAGGGGAAATGGCTGCTAGTGCATTAGGAGAACATGTCAAAGTTGGAACTAAGCTTGAAACTGAAATGATGTCTTTTTGAAAGAATTGGAGAGCTATTAGCCACATTACTATCATTATGGTGACTAACGCTCCCACAATGCTCTCTCCCTACATACGATCATGGTAGTTAAGATCAGATGATGGGCTTGAGCTAACAGTGCCTGTTTAGACATTTGAGGACTAGTAGCAGAGCATTCTCAACTTTGGAATTTGCTTCTCATTGGTCCATCAGAGGCCAAGCCTGTTTAACTGAAGGGCACAGTCTACAATCCACAAATTTTATCTGCAGATTGTGTAGAAAACCTGTAGTTAGATAAATGGACTCTTTTCTCTTATGATTTAAGGAGGAGGTATAGTTGGGTCTGATCTAAAGCCCCTTGAATTTAATGGGTAATGAAGTTTCCATTGACTTCAGTGGCCTTGGATTCGGTCCATTGTATACAAGTACTACTAGGTTCAGATATTTTTTAAAATGTCCAGTCAAAAGAGCTTTGCCAGATGCTCAGATGGTTTTTATTTAGTTTTGAAACCTCAAAAAGTAGTTTGAGAGGTCCCCCAAAACCTCAAACTCCAGAAGGTTTGCCCAACTGTTATTCACCTTTTAAAATATGAAAACATGGTGGCAGATGAAGATGTGGAAAGATTACCAAAAATACAGCACTAGGAATGTTTGATTTTCAACTTGCTGCACTACTATTGCTTCTAAATGAAACCAGAATTTCATCTGCAGCATGGTAGATTTTCCAGGGCTCTGGTGGAGATGACACTCTTCAATGCTTTTATTGTAACATTTCTCTTCTTGACAGGCACTAATGCTCTTTCATCTTTCTCAAAATTCCTTGAGCTTTGGTGGAATTTTTAAAATGTCTTGATGGCTGCACTACTGCCATCAGTGATCTCAACACATATTTGGGCATAGTACTGTTCCAGCACTAACTCAATATTACTGCATAGGTAGCAGGGGAAGCACAAGAACAATACGTTATTTTGGTTCCAGAAAAATGGTAGATAATCTTTTGTTTTTAATTTTTTTTATTATAGGGGCAGCGCTACCTCCTCATTCAGATGTCTTCAAAATACTCACTCCTTCTCCAGCGCCCACAAGAATGAGTTTAAACTATAAATAAAGAATAAAATCAAAACAAACCCAAACTAACCCATCACCTATCTTCTCTGAGCCCATCCAGCTGCCAGCATCATCTTCCCTGACTTCACAGTCAACAGAGAGAAGGTGTCAGGATCAGTAATGATCCAGGGTTTAAGTACTCAGTCTCTGCAATCTCCTCTTTTTAGATTCTCAGGACATAATCCCCAACTCTGGCCCTCCCTGCATCCAGTCCTTAGCACCAAGTGCACCTATCCTGGCCATCAGCCTTGTCTCTATGACCTAACTTGTCAAATGTGCTGCCTTTCTTCCAATACCTGGATCCTTCCAGCCTCTATTCCGTCCATTGCATTACACCAACCTGCTCTCACCAGGGTTTCTAATGACCTCTAAGGGTCTTTACATTCTTCTTTTTTCTCTGCTGCTTTTGCCAGTGTCACTCCCTACTTCTCAATGTCCTTATCCTCCTTACAATTTTGTAACTAAGTCCTCTCCTGGTTTTGATTCTGCCTACCTGGCCATTTCTTCATTGTCTCCTCCATGAGGTCCTCCCCCTTTCTCATAGAACTGGAAGGGACCCTGAAAGGTCATTGAGTCTAGCCCCCTGCCTTCACTAACAGGACTAAGTACTGATTTTGCCCCAGATTCCTAAGTGGCCCCCTCAAGGATTGAACTCACAACCCTGGGTTTAGCAGGCCAATGCTCAAACCACTGAGCTATCCCTCCCTCCCCGGGGGCTCCCTAGGTTCTATCCTCCCCACACCTTTTATTGTTTTAAACCCTTTCTTTGAGTGATCTGTTCACATGGCTTAAACTACTATCTCTCTGCTGCTGATTCACAAATCTACTTGGCCACTCATGGCCTATCTCCATCCACTTAGTCCTGCATTTCAAGGTGTTTCCCTGAAATCTCCTCCTGGATATCTCATGGTCAACTTTAATAGACAAAACTGAATTCCTAGTCTTCCTCCTGAAACCACCCATGCTTTTCCTCCTCTCTGTTATTGTTGACAAACCCACTCTCCACCCAGTATCACAGACATGGAAGCTGGAAGAAATCTTTGACGTGTCTCTGTAGAGCTACATATCCAGACAGTGTCCAAACCCTCACTTCTTCCCCCACAACTTTTCTAAGGACTTTTCTTTCTGTCCTTACACCTAAAAATTTCATCACGGTTTCATGATTTTCTCTCCTGATTATGTCAAGTTTCAGAGGGGTAGCCGTGTTAGTCTGAATCTGTAAAAAGCAACAGAGGGTCCTGTGGCACCTTTAAGACTAACAGAAGTATTGGGAGCATAAGCTTTCGTGGGTAAGAACCTCACTTCTTCAGATGCAAGTAATGGAAATTTCCAGAGGCAGGTATAAATGAGTATGGAGATAACGAGGTTAGTTCAATTAGGGAGGGTGAGGTGCTCTGCTAGCAGTTGAGGTGTGAACACCAAGGGAGGAGAAACTGCTTCTGTAGTTGGATAGCCATTCACAGTCTTTGTTTAATCCTGATCTGATGGTATCAAATTTGCAAATGAACTTCCACTGTTCACTTCTGGGTGATTTTCCACAAGTTGCTTCTCTTCCCTGTGCCTGTTTCCTACAGGAGAAATGGGGATAATGTAACATGCTTTGAGATCTACTGATGAAAATCTCTATATAAGAGCTAAGTATTATTTATTTTAAAATACTCTATCAGGACACCCTTTCATGGTGTATCCCATTCCCCTACTCTTTGCCTATCTGCTTTAGATCCTAAATTCTTCAGAGCAGGGACACTACCTTCTTTTCTGTTTTTTTCCATACCTAGCATGTTGTGGACTCTAAAGGAAAATAAGGATAATAGTTAATAACAGTGTCTCTTAGGAATAGGGTTCATCGTGTGACTTGTTCAGGAAATGTCTTTATTTTGTTTAGGGCCAAGCCCATTGTTTCTGCTAAAGAAAAAAAATGCACAAAAATAATAATATTGTGAGGTGAGGGGAGGCAAAGATACATTACATATTTATAATCAGGAAGGGATTTTTAGGTAAGTCTACTTTAAAACTACTAAGAGAAGCACATCAGGCAAGCAGCACATCAGGCAAAATAATTTAAAAATAAAATATTAAAATAGGCAGACACCACCAAACTGCAGATCAAAGCAGAATGCAGCCTTGTACTGCTCTGCACTTTCTCTTGACTTTACTGTTAGTTGTGGTTCCATGCTACTCTAAATCCAAAGGGACAGCTCTACCTTCTGTATCCTTCACTTCAGCAGTATGTGCATTTAAAAATAATTCATGACCTTTCTGAAGGGTATTAGAGAGATTTACGGAATGCTATTTCAGTTGTCATGATGTAATGGCAACAGTTGAAGTAACATCTGTCCAGGTGTTTTTGATATGTAAAATGTGCAGGCTTTCAAAATTCTTTTCTCTGGAATTTTACAAAAATCACATAAAATATAGTCTACAGCTGATATAGACTTGTTTATTGCAATTAGTCATGGCTATTTTGCATCTTCAACTTTGAAATGCTTTGATCCAGAGACCAGGTATGAAAGCCTGGCCCCGCTGAGTTTTGCCACTCACCCTGTGTGCTTTCTAGTCTCTTATGAAACTAGCATTCAGCACTAAGCACCTCTTTCATGTATTTGAAATGCTCTAAGAAAGCCACTGTTCCATATGTGGCTAGAATGGGCTGAATTCATCTGAGGAATAAGTTTTTGAAACCAGCTGATTATTTTTATCTATTTTAGAATTTTAAATAATAGTAGTAAAAATTATTGTACCTCATGCCTTTGAGCAGAGAAAATCAGCACAATAGGTAGATGATAGTTTATTGTTTATGGTGTGTCCCTTCAGTAAATGGCCACAGTTCAGTAAAAACATTGTTAAATGCATGTGCTAAAATTCAGATGTAGCATTAAATGACAGTAATATTAATGTCACGTACCTGGACTTTTTTCTCCCCCTTCATAATTTATCTAGAAAGAAATTCTTGTCCAATGCTGAGCTTCCAAATATCATTTTTGATAACTGTGAGACCCTGTTGCCTGCACCCACCATTTCTCATGTGAGTAATCCAAATAAATACTTCAGTGGAACCGCTTGTTTAGGGAGTTATGTTCACAGGATTGGGCCCCAATGTTCTCCACTGCACTTCAGCAGACTGGCCACTGGGGATGATGGGGATATTCCAAGTGGCAGAAGGATATTCCAAGTGGTACAGTGTAGTGAGCCTTAAATGTACAGCAAGCATTACAAGAGTGGTCTACAAAAGATGTCTGCATATATAGAAAGCAATAGAGGGTCCTGTGGCACCTTTAAGACTAACTAACTAATTCTGTTAGTCTTAAAGGTGCCACAGGACCCTCTGTTGCTTTTTACAGATTCAGACTAACACGGCTACCCCTCTGATACTTGCATATATAGAGACAGTTCATGTATAGATAATGTGCTGATGGTGCTCAAGAATGTGCAGCATTGTTCATAGGTTCTCTATGATTAGTACAAATTGTTGCCATGCACTGGAAACGAGTGTTCTTTGCATGGAGCTCTACACAAAAAATTCAAAGCAAACACAGGGAAATAGTTGGAAGTGGACGTTTTGCCACATGACAGGGTAATTGGCCTGGAATTGCGAAGAGGGGCAGACTCGTTTCACCCTCCGATTTTGGAAACAAAGCTTGAATGCAGCAGAAAACTTGAGGAATTAGGAAGTACATCTCAAGCAAGCTTGTCTTCTTGAAGAAGCGGGTGAGAAAAAGAGTGGAGAATCTAAAAAATAAGCAAGAGACACACCAAATCAGCAGAACAGATCAGCGGAACAGACAAGAAGTCTAAATAATAAGATGAGTGAACTAGAGTGTCTTGAGTTAAAGGAGGATATTGATATAATAGGCATCACAGAAACCTGGTGGACGCAATCATTCTGGGGTACAAAATATATCGGAAGGACAGAACAGGTCATGCGGGGGTGGGCGTGGCACTATATGTGAAAGAAAATGTAGAATCAAATGAAGTAAAAATCTTAAATGAATCCACATGTTCCATAGAATCTCTATGGATAGTAATTCCATGCTCTAATAAGAATATAACAGTAGGGATCTATTATCGACCACCTGACCAGGACAGTGATAGTGACGATGAAATGCTAAGGGAGATTAGAGAGGCTATCAAAATAAAGAATTCAATAATAGTGGGGGATTTCAATTATCCCCATATTGACTGGGTACATGTCACCTCAGGATGAAATGCAGAGACAGAATTTCTCGATAGTTTAAATTACTGCTTCTTGGAGCAGCTGGTACAGGAACCCACAAGGAGAGAGGCAATTCTCGATTTAGTCCTGAGTGGAGCGCAGGATCTGGTCCAAGAGGTAACTATAACAGTACCGCTTGGAAATAGTGACCATAATATAATAACATTTAACATTCCTGTCATGGGAAGAATACCTCAACAGCCCAACACTGTGGCATTTAATTTCAGAAAGGGGAACTATGCAAAAATGAAGAGGTTAGTTAAACAGAAATTAAAAGGTACAGTGACTAAAGTGAAATCCCTGCAAGCTGCATGGGCGCTTTTTAAAGACACCATAATAGAGGCCCAACTTAAATGTATATCCCAAATTAAGAAACACAGTAAAAGAACTAAAGAGTCACCGTGGCTTAACAACCAGGTAAAAGAAGCAGTGAGAGATAAAAAGACTTCCTTTAAAAAGTGGAAGTCAAATCCTAGTGAGGTAAATAGAAAAGAGCATAAACACTGCCAATTTAAGTGTAAAAATGTAATAAGAAAAGCCAAAAAGGAGTTTGAAGAACAGCTAGCCAAAAATTCAAAAGGTAATAACAAAATGTTTTGTAAGTACATCAGAAGCAAGAAGCCTGCTAAACAAACAATGGGGCCCCTGGACGATCGAGACACAAAAGGAGCACTTAAAGACGATAAAGTCATTGCGGAGAAACTAAATGAATTCTTTGCTTCAGTCTTCATGGCTGAGGATGTTAGGGAGATTCCCAAACCTGAGCCGCCCTTTGTAGGTGACAAATCTGAGGAATCATCACAGATTGAAGTGTCACTAGAGGAGGTTTTGGAATTAATTGATGAACTGAATAGTAACAAGTCACCGGGACCAGATGGCATTCACTGAAGAGTTCTGAAAGAATTCAAATGTGAAATTGCGGAACTGTTAACTATGGTTTGTAACCTGTCCTTTAAATCAGCTTCTGTACCCAATGACTGGAAGATAGCTAATGTAACACCAATATTTAAAAAGGGCTCTAGAGGTGATCCCAGCAATTACAGACTGGTAAGTCTAATGTCTGTACCGGGCAAATTAGTCAAAACAATAGTTAAGAATAAAATTGTCAGACACATAGAAGAACATAAATTGTTGGGCAAAAGTCAACATGGTTTCTGTAAAGGGAAATCATGTCTTACTAATCTATTAAAGTTCTTTGAAGGGGTCAACAAAGATGTGGACAAGGGGATCCAGTGGACATAGAATACTTAGATTTCCAGAAAGCCTTTGATAAGGTCCCTCAAAGGCTCTTACGTAAATTAAGTTGTCATGGGATAAGAAGGAAGATCCTTTCATGGATTGAGAACTGGTTAAAAGACAGGGAACAAAGGGTAGGAATAAATGGTAAATTTTCAGAATGGTGGGGGTAACTAGTGGTGTTCCCCCAAGGGTCAGTCCTAGGACCAATCCTATTCAATTTATTCATAAATGATCTGGAGAAAGGGGTAAACAGTGAGGTGGCAAAGTTTGCAGATGATACTAAACTGCTCAAGATAGTTAAGACCAAAGCAGACTGAAGAACTTCAAAAAGATCTCACAAAACTAAATGATTGGGCAACAGAATGGCAAATGAAATTTAATGTGGATAAATGTAAAGTAATGCAAATTGGAAAAAATAACCCCAACTATACATACAATATGATGGGGGCTAATTTAGCTACAATTAATCAGGAAAGAGATCTTGGAGTCATCATGGATAGTTCTCTGAAGACATCCATGCAGTGTGCAGTGGCAGTCAAAAAAGCAAACAGGATGTTAGGAATCATTTAAAAAGGGATAGAGAATAAGACAGAAAATATCTTATTGTTCTTATACAAATCCATGGTACGCCCACATCTTGAATACTGCATATAGATGTGGTCTCCTTTATCTCAAAAAAGATATACTGGCATTAGAAAAGGTTCAGAGAAGGGCAACTAAAATGATTAGGGGTTTGGAACGGTCCCATATGAGGAGAGATTAAAGGGGCTAAGAGTTTTCAGCTTGAAAAAGAGGAGACTAAGGGGATATATGATAGAAGTATATAAAATCATGAGTGGTGTGGAGAAAGTGAATAAGGAAGTTATTTACTTGTTTCCATAATATAAGAACTAGGGGCCACCAAATGAAATTAGTGGGCAGCAGGTTTAAAACAAATAAAAGGAAGTTCTTCTTCATACAGCGTACAGTCAACCTGTGGAACTCCTTGCCTGAGGAATTTGTGAAGGCTAGAATTATAACAGGGTTTAAAAGAGAACTAGATAAAATAATGGCTAAAACATGGAAAACCAAAGTCTCAGTTCTTTGCATGTCCCTCGATCCCCACTCCGGAGGCAGTGATGCATTTGATCGACGAGAGGCTAAAAAGAACCTGAGGTGCCAGGTTGCCAAAAGGAAAACGGACAACTCTCTCAGTGTGCACTTATAACTGCAGAACACTGACGAGAGAGGAATTGATAAACCATCTCATAGAGGAAAAGGCAAAAACAGCCCGCGATGTGCTGGGTGTTTGCGAAACACGACGAAAGATGGAGATGGAAGTCAGTTGGAGGGATGGAAGCACGGTCATTCTAGGGAAAGGAGAAGGCACGAGGACAGTTGGAGGAGTCGGATTCATCATAAACAAGGAATGGTCTTCAAAAAACATCTCATGCCATTTGAAGCCATTGCATATCGGGGTGCTTTACCTCCGATTGAACCGAAACAGCACCCTCAAAATCATCCAGATCTACACTCCCACAAGTGCATGTGAAGATGATGATGTGGAAGAATTCTATCAGGAGCTGGAGGAAACCCTCACTCAGAGTTCCACATATACGATTGCGATGGGAGATTTTAATGCCAAGGTTGGAAGAGGGAGAGAAGGTGAAAAGTTCATAGGAAGGTACGGTATCAGAGAACAACTAGCTATATTGGCAGAGATGAGGAGAATGTTCATTGGTAACACCTGGTTCCGAAAGAAGGCCAACAGGAGATGGACTTGAATTGCACCGAACAAGAAGACAAAGAATGAAATCGATTACTTTCTGATCAATAGACGATGCATTGTGCAGGATATTTCAGTAGTGCCATCATTTAACATCCGTAGCCTACTCAGAGCCAGACTCACGTTCACTGTGAAGGTGGAGAAAAAGGCGCTGTGTATGGCGAACAGAAGGCACCAGCCAGTAGCTTTCGACAAGGAAATCCTGAAGGAAAACATTTCCAGGGAAGACTGGAGCCTTCTGGATGACTGCGACGATGATTATGAGAACTTCAGCAAGAGACTGGAACGGTGCGTGAAATCAGCTGAGCGTGAAAGACCAAAAAGAGCTAGTGGAAGAGTCTTGGAGAATACAAAGACCTTATTGGAGAAGAAGAGGAAAATGAAAAGAAATGGCAGTGACAGGCTTGAGTACTCCCTTCTCTGCAAGCTCATACGAATGAAGCTGAAGGAAGACTTCGAGAATTTTTGAACCGAAAAGCTCCTAAAGGCTGCTGAAGATCGTAAAAGTCTCAAAAAATGCAAATGGAAACTGGCGTTGTATAGGTCATCATTATTGGCTTTGAAGAACAAGGATGGAGAATCAGTAACCAATTGAACAGGGATGGAGGCAATCTGCAGGGATTTCTATACCCAGCTCTTTGCATCCTGTATAGACGTCCCAATGCCATCACTGCAACAAACCGATGAATACATACTCCTGGTTCTCATCAGCAAAGTCTGTCACGCAGTCCATCAAATGAAAGAGGGGAAGGCTCCAGGCAAGGACAGTCTGACAGCAGAAGTGCTTAAGGCGGTAGGTCAGGAACTCTGGAAAGCTCTCGCCCAAAGGTTCGGCCGTTACCTGGAAATCCAAAAGATACCGTCCAGTTGGAAAGAGTCCAATACCATCTTGCTGCATAAGAAAGGCGATCGAGAAAATCTAAAGAACTATCACCTGATCTGTCTGCTTTCGCATGTCTATAAGTTGTTCACCAAAATAATAACAAATAGACTGTCGCGAAACCTGGATGAACAGCAACCTAGAGAGCAGGCCGGTTTTCAAAGAAATTATAGCACGATAGACCAGATCTTCACTCTGAACCAACTACTAGAGCATTCAAGGGCATACAAGTTCCCTTTGTGCATTGCCTTCGTGGACTATGAGAAGCCCTTTGATAGCGTGGACACTAACACCGTTCTTGAAGCTCTTTCAGAACAGGGCATCAGCGCAAAATATATCACATTATTAAAGGAAGCAAACTCTGGCTGCAGCACAGATATATCGCTGTTTGATACTCTCCTCCGAATCCCCATCAAGAAAGGTGTGAAACACGGAGATACAGTTTCACCAAAATTATTCACAACATGTCTTGAATTGGTCTTTCGACGAGCAGACCTGAAAGGCGGGATTAATATCAACGGCGAGTGGCTAAACCATCTCAGGTTCGCAGATGATAGAGTGCTGATAGCTGAAAATACAGTCCA
This sequence comes from Chrysemys picta bellii, assembly GCF_011386835.1. NCBI lineage: Eukaryota > Metazoa > Chordata > Testudines > Emydidae > Chrysemys > Chrysemys picta. The sequence continues at coordinate 35,556,734 of NC_088793.1, read as the reverse complement.
GCTTGAGAGAATGCTTAAAGAACTGAACGCGAAAAGTAGTCACGTCAGATTAAAAATGAACCAGTCGAAAATGAAATATATGAGTTCAGATGTTCTGCCAAGAACCCAAATAACTCTTGGAGGAGAGCAGATCCAAGAGGTTGACAAATACGTTTATTTGGGCCAGGAAGTCAACATGTGCCACGATCAGAAAGGCAAACTGTCGTGCAGAAAAAAAGCTGGATGGTGCGCATTTAACAACATCAGGGACATCCTCCAAGGAAAGATCATCAAAACAACTCGTGCGAATCTTTTTAACTCGACCATGCTTCCAGCGATGCTATATGGCAGTGAAACATGGTCGCTGATGAAGACTGAAGAACATCAACTGTCTGTCACACAGAGGGCAATGGAACAAACATTTTTGGGCATTTCGCTCCACGATCGCATCTCCAATGAAATAATTAGGCTGCAGTCTGGAGTCCGAGACGTTGTTGTCGAAAGCAGGCTCAGCAAAATGCGGTGGGCGGGACATGTGGCCCGACTCAGTGACGACAGATGGACTGCAGCTATATCTGAATGGTATCCGCGAGAACTGAAACGGCCACGCGGTCGGCCTCCAAAGAGGTGGGATGATTTCTTAACAGGAGATATGGACAAACATGGCGAAGGAAGGCCAGAGCGAGAGAAGATTGGAAGACGTCTTGTGATCGGCTCAGTCTTAACTGATGAAGGACCGACAGTCTACACAGTCTATGATAAATTCATGGAGGTTAAGTCCATTAATGGCTATTAGCCAGGATGGGTAAGGAATGGTGTCCCTAGCCTCTGTTTGTCAGCGGGTAGGGATGGATGGCAGGAGAGAGATCACTTGATCATTACCTGTTTGGTTCACTCCCTCTGAGACACCTGGCATTGGTCACTGTTGGTAGACCAGATACTGGGCTGGATGGACCTTTGGTCTGACCCAATATGGCCATTCTTATGTTCTGACACTGGGTCAAAATTGTCATAAGAACTTTGGAGTTATGCTAAATGTGCATTTAACTCTTCTGGTTACCATTGCTGTGCACCAGCACAAAAGACACTGTGCTATATTCTCAAGAGTCATTTTGTACATGGTCTCATCTAAATACTGCTTTCCGAACTGGAGATTTTCCACAATCTCTTAAAAAGTATGGTAGTTAATATAAAAGACAGCAAAGAAGAAAACAGAAAGACTGTTTCCTTTCCTTGTTCAAACACAGAAGATACAGTTGAACAACCAAAACCTTGTTTATGAATCACAGAAGATATTATACTTTAGCTTACTTCAGCTCATTTTAAAATGAAGCTCAGGGTTTAATGCCCCATCATTTCTACTGGAAGAATCGAAACCAATCCAAGAATGCCTCACCTCTAGGGATTGGGCGGAGGGGAGGGGTGACTATGATGGAGACAGTCGCAGTGGGATTGGAAGATGAGCAGGGAATGTTTTCTGGGGAGTGGCGAGCAGGGAGAGCAGTGGGCTCAATAACAGTGGTAATAATTATGG